>NC_053389.1:420225692-420830707 GCF_905171765.1 Bufo bufo | reverse complement strand
CATATGAGGCAGTGAGCGGGAAGGCCGAAGTTACGCTGCAGCGCTGACAGGCGAGCAGCAGCAGGGTGAGAACGCCGAAAGCGTGCACAGACGGCCCGCACTTTATGCAGCAGCTCTGATATACACTCACCTAAAGAATTATTAGGAACACCATACTAATACGGTGTTGGACTCCCTTTTGCCTTCAGAACTGCCTTAATTCTACGTGGCATTGATTCCACAAGGTGCTGATAGCATTCTTTAGAAATGTTGGCCCATATTGATAGGATAGCATCTTGCAGTTGATGGAGATTTGAGGGATGCACATCCAGGGCACGAAGCTCCCGTTCCACCACATCCCAAAGATTCTCTATTGGGTTGAGATCTGGTGAATGTGGGGGCCATTTTAGTACAGTGAACTCATTGTCATGTTCAAGAAACCAATTTGAAATGATTCGAGCTTTGTGACATGGTGCATTATCCTGCTGGAAGTAGCCATGGATACATGTTCTTATTCTGTTTATGCCAAATTCGGACTCTACCATTTGAATGTCTCAACAGAAATCGAGACTCATCAGACCAGGCAGCATTTTTCCAGTCTTCAACAGTCCAATTTTGGTGAGCTCGTGCAAATTGTAGCCTCTTTTTCCTATTTGTAGTGGAGATAAGTGGTACCCGGTGGGGTCTTCTGCTGTTGTAGCCCATCCGTCTCAAGGTTGTGCATGTTGTGGCTTCACAAATGCTTTGCTGCATACCTCGGCTGTAACGAGTGGTTATTTCAGTCAACGTTGCTCTTCTATCAGCTTGAATCAGTCGGCCCATTCTCCTCTGACCTCTAGCATCCACAAGGCATTTTTGCCCACAGGACTGCCGCATACTGGATGTTTTTCCCTTTTCACACCATTCTTTGTAAACCCTAGAAATGGTTGTGAGTGAAAATCCCAGTAACTGAGCAGATTGTGAAATACTCAGACCGGCCCGTCTGGCACCAACAACCATGCCACGCTCAAAATTGCTTAAATCACCTTTCTTTCCCATTCTGACATTCAGTTTGGAGTTCAGGAGATTGTCTTGACCAGGACCACCCCCCTAAAGGCATTGAAGCAACTGCCATGTGATTGGTTGACTAGATAATTGCATTAATGAGAAATAGAACAGGTGTTCCTAATAATTCTTTAGGTGAGTGTATAGAGGTAATTTTTAAGGAATCTCTGCACCACCAAATTCAGCACATGCGCCAGGCAAGGGATGTGCGTCGAACCGGCTAGTCCCAGAGCTGCTACAATATTTCACCCATTATTGCACACCACCAGGCTGGGCTTGAGGCTGACTGGCACAAACCACTCATCGGTCTGTTGTTCAAGGCCCGTCCACAGCTCCTGTGCGGTGTGGGGTTTGTCCCCCAAACAGATAAGTTTTAAAACTGCCTGCTGTCGTTTACCCCTGGCTGTGCTGAAGTTGGTGGTGAAGGTGTTACGCTGACCGGATGAGGAGCTGGTAGAGGATGAGAAAGCAGAGTAGGAGGAGGAAGCAACAGGAGGCAAACTGAAGCGCCCTGCAATCCTCGGTGGTGGAAGCACATGCGTCAAACTGCTATCTGCCTCAGGCCCAGCCGCCACTGCATTTACCCAGTGTGCTGTTATGGAGATATAATGGCCCTGACCGTGCTTACTGGTCCAAACATCCTTAGTCAGGTGCACCTTGCCACAGATGGCGTTGCGCAGTGCACACCTGATTTTGTCCCCTACTTGGTTGTGCAGGGAAGGGATGGCTCTCCTGGAAAAGTAGTGGCGGCTGGGCATGACGTACTGTGGGACAGCCACTGCCATAAGGCCTTTAAAACTGTCTGTCTCCACCAGACGGAATGACAGCATTTCGAAGGTCAGTAATTTAGAAATGCTGACATTCAGGGCTAGGGATCGCAGGTGGGTAGGGGGGTACTTCCTCTTCCTCTACAGCGTTTGGGAGATGAAGAGCTGAACACTTCCGTGGGACATTGTGGAGATGCTTGGTGACCCAGGTGGTGGTGTTGCTGGCAGATCCTCTGTTTGCGGGGTGGTAGGTGGCACTGTCACTCCAGAGAAGGATGAAGAGGCCGAGACTGCAGCACAAGAGGAAGCAGGAGGAGCCAGAGACCTTCCTTGATTTTTGAGGTGTCTACTCCACTGCAGCTTGTGCTTTGCACTTAAATGCCTGGTCATGCAGGTTGTGCTCAGGTTGAGAACGTTTATGCCTCGCTTTAGGCTCTGATTGCACAGCGTGCAAACCACCCGTATCTTGTCGTCAGCACATTGTCTGAAGAACTGCCACGCCAGGGAACTCCTTGGAGCTGGCTTTAGTGTGCTTGGTCCCTTTTTGCGGTGGGCAGTAGCAGGCGTACTGTCTAGAGGACGGCCACTCCGCTTTTGCACCCTGCTCCCTCTTCTGCTGTGCTGGTGGCTTTGTGTGACCACCGCCTCTTCCTCGGAACTACATAGCTCACTCGCATGACCTTGATTCCATGTGGGGTCGAGGACCTCATCGTCCTCCACATCATCTTCCACCCAGTCTTCACCCCTGCATTCCTTGTCGGCCTGCACACGTTCGAAAGCCCCAGCAGTTGGCACCTGTGTTTCGTCATCATCCGAGACATGCTGCGATGGTCCTCCCATGTACTCATCTTGAAAGATAAGTGGTTGGGCATCAGTGCACTCAATCTCTTCCACTTCTGGGGCAGGGCTAGGTGGATGGCCCTGGGAAACCCTGCTAACAGAGTCATCAAAAAGCAGAAGAGACTGCTGCATGACATGGGGCTCAGACTGCTTGGCTGATTTGCAAGGGGGTGAGGTGAATGACTGATGGGCATCGGCTGCAGGTGCCAAGTGTGGTCTTTCAGCAGGAGACTGGGTGGGAGACAATGTGAAGGAACTGGATCCAACCCAATCTACTATCGCCTGTACTTGTTCAGGCCTCACCATTTGTAGAGCCGCATTAGGCCCGACCAAATACTGCTGCAGGTTCTGTTGCCTACTCGCAC
Source organism: Bufo bufo (assembly GCF_905171765.1). NCBI lineage: Eukaryota > Metazoa > Chordata > Amphibia > Anura > Bufonidae > Bufo > Bufo bufo. The sequence goes on along the minus strand of NC_053389.1, from coordinate 420,827,712 downwards.
CTGAGGAAGGGGTTTCACTTGTGCGTGTAGCTGGCACAGATTGACCACGTCCTTCTCTCTGCAACAGGAGCTCCACCAGCAGCACCACGACCTGGGCCACGTTCCTTATTTGACGCTCTCCTCATATTTCTCGAATTTAGGATCTTGCCCTAAATGGGTGTTTAATTAATAGTAGAATACAATGACAGTATGTAAAGGGTGTATCTCACACTGCTTGAACCAGACTAGGCCTCAATTAAAGATTTCTTTGCCCAAAATGGCTGTATTTCAAATACCTGAATCAAACCCCTGCATGTAAAGGGTGTATCTCACACGACCTGAACCACTGTAGGCCTCAATTAAAGATTTCTTTGCCCAAAATTTCTGTATTTCAAATGCCTGAATCAAAGCAGATACTCTGGTTCCGGGGCATAGCCCTGGCCAAAATAATAATCGTTAAACATTGGGGCACCATGAAATACCCTAATTTTCAGGAGTGGATGGAGTGGATGAATAGGGTTAAGCAGTATGAATACATTCTTGCTCAAACAGCGGGGAAAAAGGCAGCCTGGTTGCGGATTTGGGGCAACTGGAAACAATGACATTTGGTGTAGAGACGGCAGCTCCGCGGAAAAAAGGGGGATGGACGGAGCGATGTTGGGGTTAAAAAACAAGAGGGAAACTTAGTATAAGATGAGATGATGTTACTATTGTTCTGTGATATTGAAATGGAAGATTGTAGATTTCTATCTTTTGGAAAAAAAAAATATATATATATATAAAAATTAAAAAAATGCCTGAATCAAACCCCTGCATGTAAAGGGTGTATCTCACACGGCCTGAACCACTGTAGGCCTCAATTAAAGATTTCTTTGCCCAAAATGGCTGTATTTCAAATGCCTGAATCGAACCCTTGTATGTAAAGGATGTATTTCACACGGCCTGAACCACTGTAGGCCTGAATTAAATATTGGTGCACCAAATGGCGGTATTTCAAATTTCTGAATCTAACCCAAATGTATTAAGGGTGTATCTCACAATTTCATATGCAGCAAAGGCTGCCAAATAAACTTTTTTTTGCCCAAACGGGTGTTTGCTTAATAACTCAATATTGCAGCAGTATATAACCCAGGAATTTCAAATGTGCTTATGCTGCAAGGCCTGAAATATTGTGTATTTTGACCCAAAAAGGGTGTTTTCTTAATGAAAGAATATAAGCCCTGTATATACAGGGTGTATCTCACACTGCCTGACCCACAGTAGGCCTGAATTAAAGATTGGTGCACCAAATGGCGGTATTTCAAATCTCTGAATCTAACCCAAATGTATTAAGGGTGTATCTCACAATGAAATCTGCATCAAAGGCTGCCAACTAATTTTTTTTTGCCCAAACGAGTGTTTATTTAACAACTGAATTTGAAAGCAGTATATAAGCCTGTAATTTCACACGTGCTGATGCTGCAAGGCCTGAAAATAGTGTTTTTTGGCAAAAAAGTGTGTTTTTAAAACCCCAGAATATGTTGGCTGTATTTCTAGCTTAAATTGCACACTGACTAATCCAGATGTTGTATATTGCCCAAAAAGTGTTATTTTGGTAACAGAATATGAAAGCTGTATATATTAAACTCTAATTTAACATTTGCAGATCAGGAAAATAGAATTTTTGGGCAAAAAAGTGTGTTTTTAACCCCTTCCCGCATCCTCACGTACATGTATGTGAGCGAATGTGGCTCCTTGCCATATCCTCACGTGCATGTACGTGATGGGATCGGATGGGTGCAGGAGCTGCACCCGCCGGATCCGCAGCACGGGCCCGGCTGTTACTGATAACCGGGCCCCTGCTGTATCCGCCAGCATCGCTGTGTGTGGTGATGCCGGCGGATTAACCCTTTCACGTGTGGCGGTCAGCGCTGACCGCGGCACGTGCAGGGTATACAGAGGGAGGGGGCTACCTCTGACTCCATCGCCCCCCTACTTTGCGCTGGCAGGGGGTCGATGGTTGCCATGGCAGCCCCGATGCCTTACACAGGCATCGGAGCTGCCAGCCTACGGAAGCCAAGGAAATACAGCCTGAGCACTGGGTCTCCTAGGCAACTGTCAGCGTCTCACTGTGTGAGAGGCTGACAGTTCGATTTAGTACAATACAGAATGTATTGTGCTGAATTGAAACAGGGATAAAACCCTGAAAAGGTGAAGTCCCAAAGTGGGACAAATATAAAAAGTAAAATAAAGTGAAAAAAAGTGTTTTTTTATAATAAAAAAATGTAAGTTTCAAGTAAAAACAAAAACGCCATTTTTCCAAAATAAAGTTAAAATTTTTTGTTAAAAATAGGGAAAAAAAAGAAAAGTAGACATATTACAATTACATATCGCCGTGTTCGTACAGACCGGCTATATAAAATCATCACATGATCTAACTCCTGAGGTAAACACTTTCAAAAACATTAAATAAAACTGTGCTAAAAAAACATTTTTTTGTCACCTTACATCTCTAAAAGTGCAACGCCAAGCGATCAAAAAGGCCTTTCCCCACCAAAATAGTATCAATCTAACCATCACATCATCCCGCCAAAAATGAGCCCCTACCTAAAACAATCGCCCAAAAAATAAAAAAAACTATGTCTCTCAGACTACGAAGACACTAAAACATGATTTTTTTTTGTTTAAAAAATATTAGTGTATAAAACTTTAATAAATTTAAAAAAAGTAGATATATTAGGTATTGCCACTTCCGTAACGACCTGCTCTATAAAAATATCACATGAGTTAACCCCTCGGGTGAACACTGTAAAAAAAAAATATATAAAAACGGTGGAAAAAAAGCAATTTTTTGTCACATTACAACACAAGAAGTGTAATACCAAGCGATGAAAAAGTCATACGCACCCCAAAATCTTACCAAATCAATCCGTCATCTCATCCCGCCAAAAATGAGACCCTACCTAAGACAAACGCCCAAAAAATAAACAAAACTATGGCTCTCAGAATATGGAGACACTAAAACATGATTTTCTTTGTTTTAAAAATGCTGTTATTGTGTAAAACTTTAATAAATTTAAAAAAGTATACATATTAGGTATCGTGGCGTCCATAACCACCTGCTGTATAACAATATCACATGACGTAACCCCTCAGGTGAACACAGAAAAAAAATAAAAATAAAAACGGTGTCAAAAAAGCCATTTTTTGTCATCTTACATCACAAAAAGTGTAATACCAAGCGATCAAACGTAATACACACTCCAAAATTGTACCAATAAAACCGTCATCTCATCCCGGAAAAAATGAGACTCTACATAAGACATTCGCCCAAAAAATAAATAAAACTACAGCTTTCAGAATGTGGAGACACTAAAAAAATTTTTTTTTTTCATAAATGCTTTGTTATGTAAAACTGAAACAATCAACCAAAACAAGTAGTCATATTTGGTATTGTCGCGTCCGTGACAACCTGCTCTATAAAAATAGCTCATGATCTAACCTGTCAGATGAACATTGTAAATAACAAAAAATAAAAATGGTGCCAAAACAGCTATTTTTTGTTACCTTGCCTCACAAAAAGTGTAATATAGAGCAACCAAAAATCATATGTACCCTAAAATAGTACCAACAAAACTGCCACCTTATCCTGTAGTTTCTAAAATGGGGTAATTTTTTGTAGTTTCTACTCTAGGGGTGCATCAGGGACTTCAAATGTGACATGGCCCTCCAAAAACCATGTGGCGTTCCTTTCCTTCTGCGCCCTGCCGTGTGCCCGTACAGCAGTTTACGATCACAAATGGGGTGTTTATTTAATCTACAGAATCAGGGTAATATTGAGTTTTGTTTGGGTGTTAACCCTTGCTTTGTACCTGGAAAAAATACATTAAAATGGAAAATCTGCCAAAAAAGTGAAATTCTGAAATTTCATCTCCATTTTCCTTTAATTCTTGTGGAACATCTAAAGGGTTAACAAAGTTTGTAAAATCTGTTTTGAATACCTTGAGGGGTGTAGTTTCTAAAATGGGGTCATTTTTGGGTGGTTTCTATTATGTAAGCCTCACAAAGTGACTTCAGACCTGAACTGGTCCTTAAAAAGTTGGTTTTGGAAATTTTCTGAAAAATTTCAAGATTTGCTTCTAAACTTCTAAGCCTTCTAATGTCCACAAAAAATAAAATGGCATTTGCAAAATGATCCAAACATGAAGTAGACATATGGGGAATGAAAATTAATAACTATTTTTGGAGGTATTACTGTTTATTATAAAAGTAGAGAAATTGGAATTTGGAAATTTGCAAATTTAAATTTTTTTTTGGTAAATTTGGTGTTTTTTTTATAAATTAAAATGACATTTTTTGACTCAATTTTACCACTGTCATGAAGTACAGTCGTGGCCAAAAGTTTTGAGAATGACACAAATATTAGTTTTCACAAAGTTTGCTGCTAAACTGCTTTTAGATCTTTGTTTCAGTTGTTTCTGTGATGTAGTGAAATATAATTACACGCACTTCATACGTTTCAAAGGCTTTTATCGACAATTACATGACATTTATGCAAAGAGTCAGTATTTGCAGTGTTGGCCCTTCTTTTTCAGGACCTCTGCCATTCGACTGGGCATGCTCTCAATCAACTTCTGGGCCAATCCCTGACTGATAGCAACCCATTCTTTCATAATCACTTCTTTGAGTTTGTCCGAATTAGTGGGTTTTTGTTTGTCCACCCGCCTCTTGAGGATTGACCACAAGTTCTCAATGGGATTAAGATCTGGGGAGTTTCCAGGCCATGGACCCAAAATGTCAAAGTTTTGTTCCCCGAGCCACTTAGTTATCACTTTTGCCTTATGGCACGGTGCTCCATCGTGCTGGAAAATGCATTGTTCTTCACCAAACTGTTGTTTAATTGTTGGAAGAAGTTGCTGTTGGAGGGGGTTTTGGTACCATTCTTTATTCATGGCGGTGTTTTTGGGCAAAATTGTGAGTGAGCCCACTCCCTTGAATGAGAAGCAACCCCACACATGAATGGTCTCAGGATGCTTTACTGTTGGCATGACACAGGACTGATGGTAGCGCTCACCTTTTCTTCTCCGGACAAGCCTTTTTTCCAGATGCCCCAAACAATCGGAAAGAGGCTTCATCGGAGAATTTGACTTTGCCCCAGTCGTCAGCAGTCCATTCACCATACTTTCTGCAGAGGATCAATCTGTCCCTGATGTTTTTTTTGGAGAGAAGTGGCTTCTTTGCTGCCCTTCTTGACATCAGGCCATCTTCCAAAAGTCTTCGCCTCACTGTGCGTGCAGATGCGCTCACACCGGCCTGCTGCCATTCCTGAGCAAGCTCTGCACTGGTGGCACTCCGATCCCGCAGCTGAATCCTCTTTAGGAGACGATTCTGGCGCTTGCTGGACTTTCTTGGACGCCCTGAAGCCTTCTTAACAAGAATTGAACCTCTTTCCTTGAAGTTCATGATGATCCTATAAATTGTTGATTGAGGTGCAATCTTAGTAGCCACAATATCCTTGCCTAGCCAGTGATTTTTATGCAACGCAATGATGGCTGCACGCGTTTCTTTGCAGGTCACCATGGTTAACAATGGAAGAACAATGATTTCAAGCATCACCCTCCTTTTAACATGTCAAGTCTGCCATTTTAACCCAATCAGCCTGACATAATGATCTCCAGCCTTGTGCTCGTCAACATTCTCACCTGAGTTAACAAGACGATTACTGAAATGATCTCAGCGGGTCCTTTAATGACAGCAATGAAATGCAGTGGAAAGGTTTTTTGGGATTAAGTTAATTTTCATGCAAAGAAGGACTATGCAATTCATCTGATCACTCTTCATAACATTCTGGAGTATATGCAAATTGCTATTATAAAAACTTAAGCAGCAACTTTTCCAATTTCCAATATTTATGTAATTCTCAAAACTTTTGGCCACGACTGTACAATATGTGATGAGAAAACTGTCTCAGAATGGCCTAGATAAGTAAAAAGCGTTTTAAAGTTATTACCACATAAAGTGACACATGTCAGATTTGCTAAAAATGGCCTGGTCCTGAAGGTAAAAACTCCAGAAAATGATGGCTGTATTTCTAGCTTAAATTGCACACTGACTAATCCAGATGTTGTATATTGCCCAAAAAGTGTTTTTTTTGGTAACCAAATATGAAAACTGTATATATTAAACTTGAATTTAACACTTGCAGATCAGGAAAATACAGTTTTTTGTCAAAAAAGTGTGTTTTTAAAACCCCAGAAAATGATGGGTGTATTTCTAGCTTAAAATGCACACTGACTGATCCAGATGTTGTATATTGCCAAAAAAGTGTTTTTTTTTGGTAACCAAATATGAAAGCTGTATATATTAAACTTGAATTTAACACTTGCAGATCAGAAAAATACAGTTTTTTGGCAAAAAAGTGTGTTTTTAAAACCCCAGAAAATTATGGCTGTATTTCTAGCTTAAATTGCTCACTGACTAAGCCTGCAAATGCACCAGATGATGTAAACTGCCCAAAAAATTGGGATTTTCAATGTCCCAAAAGCACTGAGCTTGCATAAAATGGCCGCCACCGCCGCCCACCTAACTGACTTATTTTTTTTCGGTCACTGGGCTCAGGGCAGGATAAAGAAATTGTGCCCTGCACCCACAAAACACAGTGTGTGTAGATCGCTGAGTTAGATTCAGATTTTGAGCAAAGAGTCTCTCCTATTCTCTCCCTGAAATCACCAGCAGCATCCTCTCCCTACACTAAGCACAGCAGAGTGACTTGCAGCGCTACGTGACTCCAGCTTATATTGAGGCTGGGTCACATGCTATACTGGCCAATCACAGCCATGCCATTAGTAGGCATGGCTGTGATGGCTTCTAAGGTCAGACAGTTAACCGCTTGTTTATTGGCTGCTCTGCAGCCTTTCAAAAAACACCAAAGAAAGCGCCGAACACCGAACCCGAACTTTTACTGAAATGTTCGGGTTCGGGTCCGGGGTCCAAAAATCCTAAAGTTCGGTTCGAACCCAAACTTTACAGTTCGGATTCTGTCCCTTCTACAGCTCAGCTCGCCCTGACTTAGACTGGCCGAACCACGTGTCATCGGGTGCTTTATAGCACCCGATGACGTGTTTCAGCCAGCCAATCACTGTAATGCCAGTAACCAACATGGCTACGGCATTACAGTGAGTGGCAGTACTTACCTGCACGTTTATTGGCTGCGCAGCAGCCAACAAATGTGCGGGGAGGAGACTCGTGCATGGCGCTCGAGCATGCGAAGTATTTCGCTGAACATCGTGATGTGCCGAGCATTGCGATGCTCGAGCCGAACTGGTGTTCGGCCGACCATGCTCGATCATCACTAATACGCATTTCACTTCTTCAGTTATTTGTGTTGAAAGAGTTTAGTGGCCTATTTCAGTACAAAAAGGAAATATATATATACACATTTCACTTCTTTACTTATATATGTGGTGAAAACATTCATTGTCCTATTTCAGTATAAAAAGGAAAAATATATAAGTACTTTACTGTTGCATTTATTTGTGGTAAAAGACTTTAGTGGCCTATTTTAGTACAAAAAGCAAAAATATATACACATTTCACTTCTGCAGTTATATGTGGTGAATGCAATTAGTGGCCTATTTCAGTACAGAAAGAAAATTATATACGCAATTCACTGGTGCATTTATTTCTGCTAAAAGCGTTTACTGGCCTATTTCAGAACAAAAAGAAAAATATATTCTCAGTACACTTCTGCAGTTTTATGTGTTGAAAGCGTTTATTGGCCTATTTCAGTACAGAAAGAAAAATATATACGCCCTTCACTGGTGCAGTTATTTGTGGCAAAAGCGTTTACTGGCCTATTTTAGTACAGAAATAAAAAAATATATGCACTTCACCGGTGCACTTATTTATGGCAAAAGCGTTTAGTGGCCTATTTCAGTACAGAAAGAAAAATATATACGCACTTCACTGTTGCATTTAATTGTGGTGAAAGACTTTAGTGGCCTATTTCAGTACAATAAGGAAAAATATATGCGCATTTCACTTTTATTATTATTTCAGTACAAAAACAAAATATATCCAGCGTTCACGTTTGCAGTTATATGTGGTAAAACCTTTAGTCACGTATTTTGGTCGAAAAACAAAAATATTCAGCGTTCAGAGCTGCAGTAATATTTGTGGTAAAAGCTTTAGTGACGTATTTCGGTAGAAAACAATACATTTATTCTGCAGTGCCACAGTTATACGTGGTAAAGCCTTTAGTTGCGTATTCCAGTAGAAAACAAAAAATGTATTCTTATAAAAGTGTATCCTTATTAAGGAGGGATTCATGGCCCACGAGTTCACGGAAGCAGTGGCGGTAGCAGTCAATCAGTGCAAAGTGTTGTCAGTAAAATCAACTACTCTGCGGTGTGACAGTTTTTTGTACAGCTTCCGGAGGAGGTGAACATTGCTGAATGTAGAATCTGTGGGCAGAAGGTTTAGCGTGGCCAACGTGCCAATATTGGCACCACAGTCCTGCGTCAACATATGCAGCGTCACCATAAAGTGGCGTGCACACATCCAACGGAGCAGAAGCTGAACGTGCTTCTGTCCAAGTTGCTGGTGCTGCAGTCCCTCCCTTTCCAAGTGGTGGACTCTGCACCTTTCAGAGAACTGATGGCTTGTGGCAAGCAGAGGTGGACAGTCCCAAGCCTTTAGTGACGTATTCTGGTAGCAAAAAAAAAATTGATTCAGCGTTGAGTGCTGCAGTTACATGTGGTAAAACCTTCTGTGACGTATTTCGGTCGAAAAACAAAATTTATTCAGCGTTCAGCTCTGCGGTTATATCCAGTAAAATCTTTATTGAAGTATTTTGGTCAAAAAACAAAATTTATTCAGCGGTCAGCGCTGCGGTTATATGCGGTAAAATCTTTATTGAAGTATTTAGGTCGAAAAACAAAATTTATTCAGCGGTCAGCGCTGCGGTTATATGCAGTAAAATCTTTATTGAAGTATTTTGGTCGAAAACAAAATGTATTCATCGTTAATCGCTGCCGTTATATGCAGTAAAATCTTTATTGAAGTACAGGTATTTCGTTCGAAAAACTAAATTTAATCAGTGGACAGCGCTGCGGTTATATGCAGTAAAATCTTTATTGAAGTATTTCAGTTGAAAAACTAAATTTATTCAGCGGTCAGCGCTGCAGTTATATGCGGTAAAATCTTTATTGAAGTATTTTGGTCGAAAAACAAAATGTATTCAGCAGTCAGTGCTGCGGTTATATGCAGTAAAATCTTTATTGAAGTATTTCGGTCAAAAACAAAATTTATTCAGCAGTCAGCGCTGCCGTTATATGCGGTAAAATCTTTATTTAAGTATTTTGGTCGGAAAAAATATTTATTCAGCCGTCAGAGCTGCGGTTATATGCAGTAAAATCTTTTTTGAAGTAGTTCGGTTGAAAAACAAAGTTTATTCAGCCGTCAGCGCTGCAGTTATATGCGGTAAAACGACATTTAAATCTTTATTGAAGTATTTTGGTCGAAAAACAAAATTTATTCAGCGGTCAGTGCTGCAGTTATATGCGGTAAAATCTTTATTGAAGTATTTCGGTCAAAAACAAAATTTATTCAGCGGTCAGCGCTGCGGTTATATGCGTTAAAATCTTTATTAAAGTATTTCATTTGAAAAACAAAATGTATTTTCGGTCGAAAAACAAAATTTAAATCTTTATTGAAGTATTTTGGTCGAAAAACTAAATTTAATCAGCGCTCAGCGCTGCGGTTATATGCAGTAAAATCTTTAGTAACTTGTCTTGATGAACTTAGCGACTCTTCCGGGCTTAAAGCTATCTTTACGCTTTGTCTTCTCATTGTCTGTAGCTACTAGAGGCCTGTTCATGCCAGGCAGGTTGCCGCAGAAGTATCTGGGTCGATGAGCAGCCGATACCGCACTTGCATTAATCTTGACAGGATACGTCTCCAGATGGAGAGAAATTGTTTTTTGGAATGCTTCCTCCATCGTCGACGAATAAACTGTAGATTCTCTCCTGTCTTAGGCAACACTTAATTTTTACTATTAAATATAATAAATATTGAATATTTAATTGAACCAAAACTTGATTAAAATTATAAGTAAACTTAAATTTGCCAATAAAATATCCCAATCTTCGAGGGAAATTCACGGACAATCAATTTGCTAAGCCTTTTGTGCCGGAGAACGTGTATTATTAAATCACGTTTTAACCCTTTCATGACCAAAGGTCATTGATGCCCCAGTATCCAGGTCAAAATTTACAAATCTGACATGCGTCACTTTATGTAGTAATAGCTTTGGAACACTTTTACTTATCCAAGCCATTCTGAGATTGTTTTCTCGTGACACATTGTACTTCATGACAGTCATAAATTTGAGTCAATATATATCACCTTTATTTATGAAAAAATCCCAAATTTATCAAACAATTTAAAAAATTTGCAATTTTCTAAATTTCAATTTCTCTGCTTCTAAAACAGAAAGTGATACCTCATAAAATATTTATTACATAACATTACCCATATGTCTACTTTATGTTGGCATCATTTTGGAAATTTTATTTTATTTTTTTAGGACGTTACAAGGCTTAGAAGTTTAGAAGCAAATCTTAAAATTTTTAAGAAAATTTCCAAAACCCACTTTTTAAGGACTAGTTCACGTCTGAAGTCACTTTGTGGGGCTTACATAGTGGAAACCCCCCAAACATGACCCCATTGTTGAAACTACACCCCTCAAGTTACTTAAAACCAATTTTACAAACGTTGTTAACCCTTTAGGTGTTCCACAAGAATTAAAGGAAAATGGAGATGAAATTTCTAAATTTCTCTTTTTTATCAGATTTTCTATTTTATTAAATTTTTTTCTTTAACACATTAAGGGTTAACAGCCAAACAAAACTCAATATTTATCACTCTGATTCTGCGGTTTACAGAAACACCCCACATGTGGTCTTAAACTGATGTAAGGGTGCACGGCAGGGCGGAAAGGAACATCGTATGGTTTTTGGAAGGCAGATTTTGCTGGATTGGTTTTCTGAACGCCATATGTTTTTTATTTTTCTACCGATCGTCTTGTGCAGGGGCTCGTTTTTTGCAGAAAGAGTTGAGGTTTTTATTGGTACCATTTTTGGGTACATATGATTTTTTGATCATTTATTATTACACTTTATGGGGCAAGGTGGCCAAAAAATTGGCTGTTTTGGAACAGTTTTCTTTTTTTTTTTTTTTTACAGCGTTCATCTGAGGGGTTAGGTCATGTGACAGTTTTATAGAGCAGATCGTTACGGACGTGGCAATACCCAATATGTATACTTTTTCTAATTTATTTAAGTTTTACACAATAATAGCAATTCTGAAACCAAAAAAATGATGTTTTAGTGTCTCCATAGTCTGAGAGCCATAGCTTTTTTATTTTTTGGGCGATTGTCTTAAATATGAGCTAATTTTTTGCGCGATGAGGTAACGGTTTGATTGGTACTATTTTGGGGTATATACGCCTTTTTGATCGCTTGGTGTTGCACTTTTTGTGATGTAGGGTGACAAAAATGGCTTATTTTTTTACACCGTTTTTATATTTAATTTTTATGGTGTTTATTGGACGGGGTTGATGATGTGATATATTTATAGAGATGGTCGTTACAGACGCGGTGACACCTAATATGTGTGTTTTGTTTTTTTGTTGTTTTTTTTATAGGAAAAGGCAATTAATTTTTTACATTTTTATTTATTTATTTTTACTTTTATTATTTTCACTTTTTTTTATCAGTTCCCTCCTGGATCTTGAAGATCCAGTGGGGCTGATGGTTGTACTATACTTTGCAATGCTCTTGCATTGCAAAGTATAATACAATCAGATGCCCTGTAGGTGGCAGCACCGGACGCCTATGCCATGGCAACCGGACGCCTTTGCAAAGCATCCGGCAGCAGCCCTGATGGTGGAGAGAGGGAGCCCCCTCCCTCTATTAACCCCATGGATGCCGCTACTGCGGCATCTATGGGGTTACAGCAGTGTCAGCATAGAGCTGACACACGCTGCTGATGGCAGCGGCTCAGGAATGGAGCCGCCGCCATCACACACAGAAGGGGGACCGATCGGGGGCAGCGCTGGAAAGGGCGGAGGGGGAACAGCATTTTACAAATTACAGATTGGGGCAGAAGGGGGCGGACCGCATCGGGGGCAGGATAAGAAGAAGGACAAGGACAAGAAGGGGGCACAGATCGGGGGCTTCAAGAAGGGGGCACAGATCGGGGGCTTCAAGAAGGGGGCACAGATCGGGGGCTTCAAGAAGGGGGCACAGATTGGGGGCTTCAAGAAGGGGGCACAGATCGGGGGCTTCAGGACACATTACCTGATTTCAGGCTCTGATCTGCAGAGCGCAGATCAGAGCCTGAAACCGGCATTTTAACACTGCCTCGATCCGATTGGTTAGTCCACTCTGATTGGTCCCTTGCCAGCATTACTGCACTGTATGCTGTCCGTGACAGCAGCAGGGCAGGGGCAGAAGCTTTAATCCAAGCGCTTTGCAGCGCTTGGATTAAAGAGCTGCCAGAACGTTTATATACGTGATAGCATACTATGTGCAACTATCACGTATATATACAGATTGCAGTCGTGAAGGGGATAAGCAACACTTTTTAAAGTTGCCATCTCCACAATCTCTCTTTGTCGTACCACTTTGTGGCTCCTCATGCTGCTGCTACCTCCGCAATCTCTCGTCGTCGTGCCACTCTGTGGCTTCCTCATGCTGTGGCCTCTTCATGCTGCTGCCACCTCCAAACTATAGGAAACAAAGAGAGGATTTGCACCAACAAGAAATGCTACTGACTAAACAGGGGAGTCATACATGCAGGTATTAAAAGCTGAGACTTCCGCCAATATGTTCCAGTAAGGAAGATATCAGAGCCCATCACTGCACCACGTCACGGTCACTCAGCATGGCAGAGGGTCCTAGCCGCTGCTCTAACTATGGTGTGAACACGGTCTGGGGGTGTTGTAATTCAGCACACAGCCAAGCCTCCACACAAAGGCCCAGCATGAATACTGTGGCAGTGCAATGTGAATGAGGCCAGGCCGTGAGCCACACCTATACCAGACCATGTGATGGAGGTTACCAGGTGCAACAGAGTGTCCAAACACACCCAAATCTAACAAGACAAAAACACAGAAATGAAGTGGCAATTCTGGAGGAGCTGCTCAGCCCCTGACACTGTGGCGTGTCTATTTAATGGAGGAGCAGCCCCACCGCATGTGGACCGCAATAATCGACTAACCCCAGCAAAATATGCATACAATGGAGGACGTCGACGCGGTCCACATGCACCACAAGAGCAAACTACACAGAATGTAGTAAATAAACATAGGAAACAAAGAGAGGATTTGCACCAACAAGAAATGCTACTGACTAAACAGGGGAGTCATACATGCAGGTATTAAAAGCTGAGACTTCCGCCAATATGTTCCAGTAAGGAAGATATCAGAGCCCATCACTGCACCACGTCACGGTCACTCAGCATGGCAGAGGGTCCTAGCCGCTGCTCTAACTATGGTGTGAACACGGTCTGGGGGTGTTGTAATTCAGCACACAGCCAAGCCTCCACACAAAGGCCCAGCATGAATACTGTGGCAGTGCAATGTGAATGAGGCCAGGCCGTGAGCCACACCTATACCAGACCATGTGATGGAGGTTACCAGGTGCAACAGAGTGTCCAAACACACCCAAATCTAACAAGACAAAAACACAGAAATGAAGTGGCAATTCTGGAGGAGCTGCTCAGCCCCTGACACTGTGGCGTGTCTATTTAATGGAGGAGCAGCCCCACCGCATGTGGACCGCAATAATCGACTAACCCCAGCAAAATATGCATACAATGGAGGACGTCGACGCGGTCCACATGCACCACAAGAGCAAACTACACAGAATGTAGTAAATAAACATAGGAAACAAAGAGAGGATTTGCACCAACAAGAAATGCTACTGACTAAACAGGGGAGTCATACATGCAGGTATTAAAAGCTGAGACTTCCGCCAATATGTTCCAGTAAGGAAGATATCAGAGCCCATCACTGCACCACGTCACGGTCACTCAGCATGGCAGAGGGTCCTAGCCGCTGCTCTAACTATGGTGTGAACACGGTCTGGGGGTGTTGTAATTCAGCACACAGCCAAGCCTCCACACAAAGGCCCAGCATGAATACTGTGGCAGTGCAATGTGAATGAGGCCAGGCCGTGAGCCACACCTATACCAGACCATGTCACCTTGCCACTCTGTGGCCTCCTGATGCTGCCGCCACCTCCACACTTTGTCACCTTGCCACTCTGTGGCCTCCTGATGCTGCCGCCACCTCCACACTATGTCACCTTGCCACGCTGTGGTCTCCTGATGCTGCCGGCACCTCCACACTCTGTCATTGTGCCACTTGGTGGCCTTCTCCTGATGCTGCTACTGCCGCCACCTCCAGACTCTATCATTGTGCCGCTCTGCGGCCTACTAATGGGGCCGCCACCTCCAGACTCTGTCATTGTCCCACTCTGTGGCCTCTTACTGATGCTGCTGCTGCCGCCACCTCCAGACTCTGTCATTTTGCCACTCGGTGGCCTTCTCCTGATGCTGCTACTGCTGCTGCCGCCACCTCCACACTCTGTCATTGTGCCACTCGGTGGCCTCCTCATACTGCTGCCACCTCCACACTCTGTCATTGTGCCACTCGGTGGCCTTCTCCTGATGCTGCTACTGCTGCCACCTCCAGACTCTGTCATTGTACCACTATGTGGCCTCCTGATGCTGCCACAACCTCCAGACCCTGTCATTGGGCCACTCTGTGGTCTCCTCATGCTGTTCCCACCCTCCTCACTTCCTGACTGGGCCACTATTTTGCCTTTAGGCCTGGCTGACATCATCATTTGTTTAACACTGCTTCTGATCTGTCATAAGGAAGGAAAAATGAGACGCATAACGGATCCTGTCTGTGTAGCAGCTGTAACGCCTTCATGTCACTACCAGAGCTTTGGGACGTTCTCACAGCTCTGTTTCTCCACCCCTGTGATGATGTCACTACTAGAGCTGGGAGGAGTTTTCTGTTTCCTTCTTCCCAGCTGTTCCTCCTCCATTTGATTTCCCTGCCTTTATATTCCCCCTCCTCCTATTGAAGGTGTGGATTATATTTCTCATTTGGGTTGTAGCTCTTGCTTGAGTATCTTCCCTTGTATGCTATCCTTTCACTGGACCTGTGTTCTGCTGCAGCAAGTACTCCGGATATTGCCAGCCTGTCTTTGGATCCGTCTTCACTGCGGCTGCAGCCCTTCAGCTAAGTGTGCAGACATTGCTGTGTATCTGTGTGTTTTCTGACTGGATCCGAGGCGACCACGGTTCCCTCCATATACTGAGCAGGGCACCGGTGGCCGTGCCCCTTCCACTATTGTAGGGGTTACAGTGGTCATCAGTCTTAGGTACGCGGGCATGCCTCCTTCCACCATTTGGATCCGGGCATGGGCTTAGCAGCATAGGGAGAGCTTTTGAGGGTCTGACAGGGGTCACCCTTTATCCTCCCTAGTTTGGGTCCGGTCAGTAGCTCTATTTTCTGTGCATGCTCTTGTTTGCTCACATACAGCCGTGACACTTCATGATCCCATCAGAATTGCTTATGATTTGGTAGCCAAAAGCAGAAGTGGGTACAAAACACAGAAGACATGCAAATATTCCATTCACGTGTCATCTCTGTTTTAGATACAGTCCTGTTTTTTTTGTCATTAGCAAATCTCCAAATCTAGTCAAGTACCACCAGCATCCAAAAAATCACGGATACATCTATTTTAATATTATGTGTGGGCATTGGTTCTGCTCATGAGTGCGGACTCACAGGCTCTGTGGGTCTCAAGGTACAATTTCAAAAGGATGAAGAAATGTGGTGTGAGACACATTTCTGTACTAGACCACACTCAGTTGGACTTCCAAACCTGATGGTATTACCATTGACACAATATACTCTAACATTAAAATTATATTATGTTTAACATTAAGCTTATTGCCACATATGATTTTTCCGTCAGTTATACCAAAGGATGTGGTATCTAGTTACTGAACACCACTAGAACTCTGTTCTGTACTTGTCACTAGATTACATACCAGTAACTTACCACAAAAGCAGCTCACAGAGCAACAATTCTCCAGAACTGAAGAAAGGACCCAAGGAAGGCCTCTTTCACACGGGCGTCCCGGATTTGCTCCGGATGCGTCACGTGTGAATTGTGGAAAAATCGTGCAAGTAGGCACGCAATTGCAGTCAGTTTTGACTGCGATTGCGTTTTGATGTTCAGTTTTTTCCACGCGAGTGCAATGGGTTTAGCAAGGGCGTGAGAAAAAACTGAATGTGACACCCATACCCAAACCCGGACTTCTTCACTGAAGTTCAGGTTTGGGTTAGGTGTTCTATTCATTTTATTATTTTTCCTTATAACATGGTTATAAAGGAAAATAATTGCATTCTTAATACAGAATGCTTACTAAAATGTGGATTGAGAGGTTAAAAAATATAAAAAATGAACTCACCTCATCCAATTGATCGCGCAGCGGGCATCGTCTTCTTGCTTCTTCTTTCAGGACCTGCAAAAGGACCTTTGATGACGTAATCTTCTATCTTCATTCCGCATGACCTGCGCTGACGTCATCGCGCTCACCACGTGATGAGCGCAATTACATCATCAAAGGTTCTTTTGCAGGTCCTAAAAGAAGAAGAAAGAAGACGATGACGGCTGCGCGATTAATTGGATGACGTGAGTTATTTTCTTTTATTTTTTAACCCCTCAATCCACATTTTAGTAAGCATTCTGTATTAAGAATGCTATTATTTTCCCTTATAACCATGTTATAAGGGAAAATAATACAGTGAATACACTTTAATGGGGTCCGGGGTTGCTTTCATCCCTATCATCTCCTAGCAACCATGCATGAAAATCGCACGCATCCACACTTGCTTGCGGATGCTTACAATTTTCACACATCCCTATTCATTTCTATGGGGCCTGCGTTGCGTGAAAAACGCAGAATATAGAACAAGCTGAGATTTTCACGCAACACACAAGTGATGCGTGAAATTCACCGCTCATCTGCACAGCCCCTGTGAAAGGGGCCTAAAGCCTTGAAATTTGAGACAGCAGCATGAACTGCAGCAGTGCTCCTAGACTGCTGTGAGGTGAGGGATTATGACTAAAGACACCCTCATCACCAGACAGCCACAAGGCCAGCAACTAAGTGCAGAACTGAAGACATCCAACCCGCCATCATAAGTCCTCTGCTGGTGCTAGAGAAGACGCTTGCTGCTGCTGTATGCATTTTCAAGTTCTTTGTTGCATTTATGTTCATCTCTGGCCTCATTCTTCAGTGCTATAACTTTCACTGCAACAGACTCTAGGGAGCAACGGCCTGAGGTAGGATACTGTGACAATACAACACTACATTAGGGCCACTACCACTCTCATCCTATACACCGACTCCCATGGGGGCTAGCTGCACTCTGCATGCCATCTTGGTCTATATAGATCACTTTACTGCAATTATCTGCTTATCTGTCATTCTAATCCTGCCTGTAATTATATCACCTCTGTGTATTGATAAGACATGATCAACCATTCACAATAGGTGATTGTCAAAGCATATCTATTCTTTACTTGTACACTGACCTCTGCACAGGTCACAGAGTATGCATGGAAAACTCTCCCACAGAAGTCAATGAGGTCCCCTCCTGAAGATTTTGTCTATGGTCCATGGGGCTTCCATAAAGCACTTTTATTAATGCTTTCTAGATGTTGTTAAGAACAACTGAGGCAAGATGGCAGCCCCCATAATTGTGTTCAGAAAATAGAATTAAAAAAATCTGCAATCAGAAAATAAAAACAGATTATAAAAATCTTTGGTTATACTGTACATTTTCTTTAACTGAAACTAATACTATTGCATAGTAAAAACACTTCTGCCTGAATTGTTTATTGCATGATATTTCTTTACATTTTAGTTCTGTAAATTTGCAGATAACATCAGAAAAGCCCAAAAAAAAAAAAGAGAAGTGAAACTGCAGCTCTCCAAGTAGCTGCCAGTTATTTATAGCACTGCATGGCACTAGGAGGGTACTGTCACTGTGAAAAAGACTTTAGAGTTCAAGCCTGCCCATTCAGCCACTTTTATATCCTTTTTACTTCATTTTTTATATGAAAGACGTTTTCTGTTGCGGCCTTCTTGCTCCTTCCCCCAGGCCAGTGATCTCATGACTAGTGTTGAGAGAGCATGCTCGGCCGAACTGTTGTTCGGCTCCAGCATCGCTATGCTCGGCACATGACGGTACTCGGCTGAGTACTGCATGTGCTCGAACGTCATGCAGCCAAGGCTATGCAGCCAAGAAACGTGCAGGTAAGTACTGCCATCACTGTAATGCTGTAGCGTTATTAGTCACTGGCATTACAGTGATTGGCTGGTCGGAACGTGTGATCGGGTGCTATATGGCGCATGTTTGTCTCACTATTAGTCAGGGAGAGCTGCGCTTAGGAAGGAACAGATAGTGTAGGGAGTGTGATCGCAATCTACAGGGTGGGCCATTTATATGGATACACCTTAATAAAATGGGAATGGTTGGTGATATTAACTTCCTGTTTGTGGCACATTAGTATATGTGAGGGGGGAAACTTTTCAAGATGGGTGGTGACCATGGCGGCCATTTTGATGTCGGCCATTTTGAATCCAACTTTAGTTTTTTCAATAGGAAGAGGGTCATGTGACACATCAAACTTATTGGGAATTTCACAAGAAAAACAATGGTGTGCTTGGTTTTAATGTAACTTTATTCTTTCATGAGTTATTTACAAGTTTCTCTTTGTGTACAGCCATTGACATGTCGCCGAGGTTAACACGTGAGGAGCGGATAGAAATTGTGTTGATGTCTGGTAAACGCAGTAACCGGGTCATTGCAGCAGATTTCAATGCAAGACACCCTACGAGACCACCCATCTCCCATGCTACAGTTAGCAAACTGCTTGCTAAGTTTCGTGAAACTGGTTCAGTGTTGGATTTGCCAAAATGTGGACGCATGAAATCTGTCTCTAATGAAGAAACATCAGTGGCTGTCCTAGCTTCATTCAGCAAGAGCCCACAGCATAGCACTCGCCGCATGTCACTGGAGAGTGGCATTAGTCGAACATCCCTTCAGCGGATATTAGCTACTATCAAATGGCACCCTTACAAACTCCAGTTACTGCAGCATCTAAATGAGGATGACCCAGATCGGCGCACTGAATTTGCAGAATAGGCAAAACAAAAATTGGAACAGGACCCTCAATTTACGCAGAAGATTTTGTTCAGTGATGAGGCAAACTTTTATGTGAATGGTGAAGTTAACAAACAAAACCACTGCTATTGGTATGACTCTAACCCACATTGGATAGATCCCTCCAAGACTGTTGGAACAAAAAAATTTATGGTATGGTGTGGTATATGGGTACAAAGATAGTGGGGCCATTCTTCATCAATGGAAACCTCAAGGCCACTGGATATGCGAAATTGCTACATGATGATGTGTTTCCCTCTTTATGCATTGAAGCTAGCACGTTACCTGAGTTTTTCCAGCAAGATGGTGCACCACCACATTATGGGTGTCAGGTCCGAGCATTCCTAGATGAACAGTTTCCTGGAAAGTGGATTGGTCATCGTGGACCAATTGAATGGCCCCCAAGGTCTCCCGATCTGACCCCCTAAGGCCCCTTTCACACGAGCGAGTATTCCGTGCGGATGCGATGCGGGAGGTGAACGCATTGCACCCGCACTGAATACTAACCCATTCATTTCTATAGGGCTGTTCACATGAGCGGTGATTTTCACGCATCACTTGTGCGTTGCGTGAAAATCGCAGCATGCTCCTCTTTGTGCATTTTTCACGTAACGCAGGCCCCATAGAAATGAATGGGGTTGCGTAAAAATCACAAGCATCCGCAAGCAAGTGCGGATGCGTTGCGATTTTCACGCACGGTTGCTAGGAGACGATCGGGATGGAGACCCAATCATTATTATTTTCCCTTATAACATGGTTATAAGGGAAAATAATAGCATTCTGAATACAGAATGCATAGTAAAACAGCGCTGGAGGGGTTAAAAAAATAATAATAATAATTTAACTCACCTTAATCCGCTTGATCGCGTAGCCCGGCATCTCCTTCTGTCTCCTTTGTTGAATAGGACCTGTGGTGAGCATTAAATACAGGAACAGGACCTTTGATGACGTCACTCCGGTCATCACATGATCCATCACATGATCTTTTATGTTATAAGGGAAAATAATACAATCTACAGAACACCGATCCCAAGCCCGAACTTCTGTGAAGAAGTTCGGGTTTGGGTACCAAACATGCGCGATTTTTCTCACGCGAGTGCAAAACGCATTACAATGTTTTGCACTCGCGCAGAAAAATCGCGAGTGTTCCCGTGACGCACCCGCACATTTTCCCGCAACGCCCGTGTGAAAGAGGCCTTAGACTTTTATCTTTGGGGTCATCTAAAGGCAATTGTCTATGCTGTGAAGATACGAGATGTGCAGCACCTGAAACTACAGATACTGGAAGCCTGTGCTAGCATTTCTCCTGCGGTGTTGCTATCAGTGTGTGAAGAGTGGGAGAAGAGGGCTGCATTGACAATCCAACACAATGGGCAGCACATTAAACACATTTTATAAGTGGTCAGAAACTTGTAAATAACTCATGAAAGAATAAAGTTACGTTAAAACCAAGCACACCATTGTTTCTTGTGAAATTCCCAATAAGTTTGATGTGTCACATGACCCTCTTCCTATTGAAAAAACTAAAGTTGGATTCAAAATGGCCGACTTCAAAATGGCCGCCATGGTCACCACCCATCTTGAAAAGTTTCCCCCCTCACATATACTAATGTGCCACAAACAGGAAGTTAATATGACCAACCTTTCCCATTTTATTAAGGTGTATCCATATAAATGGTTCACCCTGTATTTAGTTGAAAAACATTTCAATGACCCAAAAGTCCTTTTAAGGACTATTGTGTGTGGTGGCAGCAATATAATATAGCCATCAGGTTTTTTTTCCATACTTTTCCATACTTTTCTATAGAGGGTGTCTGCAGTGACATGTGACATTTGTGCAATACCTCCTATGTGTCAGGGCCAAAAATAGAAAAAATATAAGTGAAAACTAGTATATTTTTTCCATACTTTTCCATACTTTTCCTATAGAAGGGTGTCTGCAGTGACTTGTGACATCTGTGCAATACCTTATGTGTGTCAGGGCCAGAGATAGAAATAATATAAGTGAAATCTATTTTCATTTTTCCTGACTTTTATGTACTTTTTTACATATACTGTGCTTGCTGTGAACTGTGACATCCGTGCCACATCTTGTGTGTCAAGCGTGCATATAATATTTATTATGAAGAAGGCGAGCATTAAGGGACTGGGAATGGCCATGATGCTGATGGTTCACGCAAAGGCCGTGGCCCTGGGCGCGTTGAAACTGTGACTGCTGCCAGAGCACAAGAAAAACAATCATCCACGATACCTAGCTTCATGTCCCAGTTTGCAGGGCGTCGCAGTACAAAACTCTTGAAGTCAGACCAGTGCGACCAGGTGGTCTTCCACCAAGTCCAGTCTCAATAGCCAAGAGTCTGGTCAACAGAAGCCTCACCCTGATCCTCCCACCATGAAGAGTCTGGCCAAACAAGCACGCTTGAAGAGGGACATGAGATTTTATGCCCAACCTCTACAGCATCCGCAGTCACAAGAAAATGACGGTGGATAGTGTGTAATGAGGTGGATGATGATGAGACACAGTTGCCTTTGAGTTAACCGCAATTACTGTCTCAAGAGGTTGATGAAGAGGATGATACAGAGTTGTCAATCATAATCACTTGCGTAAATCTCCCTTTCCAAGGGGTAGGTGTTCCACAGTATGGCGCTTTTTGAAGAAAGTGCAGACGACAAAAGAATATTGGTTTGCAACCTGTGCCACACCAAAATGAGCCGGGGCATGAACACTAGCAACCTCACCACCAGCAGCATGATCCACCACATGGATTGTGGGCCGAACGCCTTGTCCACAATCTGTGTCTGCAGGTCACACCACTGCCTCCTCTTCCCCTATGCTACATGCTGGCGAGGATGCCTCCCGCCCTGCACCTTCGCAAGCACCATCAGCGACCACATCCACTTCCCTGTTCCAGCGTAGCGTCCAAATGTCCTTACCCCAGGCATTTAAAAACAAGTGCAAATACCCACTCACCCACCCACAGGCCATAGCAAATTTCCAAATTTCTGTCCCTGGAAATGTTGCCATTTAGGCTTGTGGATAGGGATGAGCGAACCCGAACTGTATAGTTCGGGTTCGTACCGAATTTTGGGGTGTCCGTGACACGGACCCGAACCCGAACATTTTCGTAAAAGTCCGTGTTTGGGTTCGGTGTTCGGCGCTTTCTTGGCGCTTTTTGAAAGGCTGCAAAGCAGCCAATCAACAAGCGTCATACTACTTGCCCCAAGAGGCCATCACAGCCTTGCCTACTATTGGCATGGCTGTGATTGGCCAGTGCAGCATGTGACCCAGCCTCTATATAAGCTTGGGTCACGTTGCGCTGCACGTCACTCTGCTGATTGAAGCATAGGGAGAGGTTGCAGCTGCGACGTTAGGGCGAGATTAGGCAGTGATTAACTCCTCCAAAAGACTTCATTCTGTGATCGATCTGCAGCTGTGGATCATTGAAGTGCTAGTATTGACTTGCTCACTTTTTTGAGGCTGCCCAGAGCGTTTTTAGATCACTTTTTTTCTGGGGTGATCGGCGGCCATTTTGTGACTTGTGGTGCGCCAGCACAAGCTACCACCAAGTGTATTTAACCATCAATAGCGTGGTTATTTTGTGCTATATCCTACATCAGCTGCAGGCTGAGCCTGTGTCACCGAAGTGCATTTAACCATCAACAGTCTGGTTATTTTTTGGCCATATACTACATCAGCTGCAGGCTGAGCCTGTGTCACCGAAGTGCATTTAACCATCAACAGTCTGATTATTTTTTGGCCATATACTACATCTGGTGCAGGCTGAGCCTGTGTCACCCAAGTGCATTTAACCATCAACAGTGTGGTTATTTTTTGGCCATATACTACATCAGGGGCAAGTTGAGCCTGTCACCTAGCGCCTAAAAAAATAGACCTGACATTTCGTTTCAACCAAATCTGTACTGTTTTAGCTGGTTAAGTTATTTGTAGTGACCATAAAAGCACACTTTTTGTTCTGGGTTGAAAAACTATTCCCAAATTTGCCATTCTCAAAATAACTAGTTTCTGGTATATGAGGCCTACTTGAAATCTATCCCAAAAAGGATATCTTACATTGAAGGTACTGATAGTGTCATTCAGAAAAACCTAAGACACACGCTACCGTGCAGATAGAAGTCTGATTCTGAGATTAAACCTTAACCTGTCACACAGTGCAAAAAAAAACAGGTCTCACATTTCTATTCAAGCAAATCTGTACTGTTTTAGCTGGTCAAGTTATTTGTAGTGATCGTAAAAGCACTTTTTTTTTTCTGGTTTGAAAAACTATTCCCAAATTTGCCATTCTCAAAATAACTAGTTTCTGGTATTTGAGGCCTACTTGAAATCTATCCCAAAAAGGATATCTTACATTGAAGGTACTGATAGTGTCATTCAGAAAAACCTAAGACACACGCTACCGTGCAGATAGAAGTCTGATTCTGAGATTAAACCTTAACCTGTCACACAGTGCAAAAAAAAACAGGTCTCACATTTCTATTCAAGCAAATCTGTACTGTTTTAGCTGGTAAAGTTATTTGTAGTGACCGTAAAAGCACACTTTTTTTTCTGGGTTGAAAAACTATTCCCAAATTTGCCATTCTCAAAATAACTAGTTTCTGGTATGTGAGGCCTACTTGAAATCTATCCCAAAAAGGATATCTTACATTGAAGGTACTGATAGTGTCATTCAGAAAATCCTAAGACACACGCTACCGTGCAGATAGAAGTCTGATTCTGTGATTAAACCTTAACCTGTCACACAGTGCAAAAAAAAAAACAGGTCTCACATGTCTATTCAAGCAAATCTGTACTGTTTTAGTTGGTCAAGTTATTTGTAGCGACCGTAAAAGCCCTTTTTTTTTTCTGGGTTGAAAAACTATTCCCAAATTTGCCATTCTCAAAATAACTAGTTTCTGGTATTTGAGGCCTACTTGAAATCTATCCCAAAAAGGATATCTTACATTGAAGGTACTGATAGTGTCATTCAGAAAAACCTAAGACACACGCTACCATGCAGATAGAAGTCTGATTCTGTGATTAAACCTTAACCTGTCACACAGTGCAAAAAAAAACAGGTCTCACATTTCTATTCAAGCAAATCTGTACTGTTTTAGCTGGTCAAGTTATTTGTAGCGACCGTAAAAGCACACTTTTTTTTCTGGGTTGAAAAACTATTCCCAAATTTGCCATTCTCAAAATAACTAGTTTCTGGTATTTGAGGCCTACTTGAAATCTATCCCAAAAAGGATATCTTACATTGAAGGTACTGATAGTGTCATTCAGAAAAACCTAAGACACACGCTACCGTGCAGATAGACGTCTGATTCTGAGATTAAACCTTAACCTGTCACACAGTGCAAAAAAAAACAGGTCTCACATTTCTATTCAAGCAAATCTGTACTGTTTTAGCTGGTCAAGTTATTTGTAGCGACCGTAAAAGCACACTTTTTTTTCTGGGTTGAAAAACTATTACCAAATTTGCCATTCTCAAAATAACTAGTTTCTGGTATTTGAGGCCTACTTGAAATCTATCCCAAAAAGGATATCTTACATTGAAGGTACTGATAGTGTCATTCAGAAAAACCTAAGACACACGCTACCATGCAGATAGAAGTCTGATTCTGAGATTAAACCTTAACCTGTCACACAGTGCAAAAAAAAAACAGGTCTCACATTTCTATTCAAGCAAATCTGTACTGTTTTAGCTGGTCAAGATATTTGTAGCGACCGTAAAAGCACACTTTTTTTTCTGGGTTGAAAAACAATTCCCAAATTTGCCATTCTCAAAATAACTAGTTTCTGGTATTTGAGGCCTACTTGAAATCTATCCTAAAAAGGATATCTTACATTGAAGGTACTGACAGTGTCAGTCAGAAAAACCTAAGACACGCGCTACCGTGCAGATAGAAGTCTGATACTGAGATTAAACCTTAACCTGTCACACAGTGCAAAAAAAAACAGGTCTCACATTTCTATTCAAGCAAATCTGTACTGTTTTAGCTGGTCAAGATATTTGTAGCGACCGTAAAAGCACACTTTTTTTTCTGGGTTGAAAAACAATTCCCAAATTTGCCATTCTCAAAATAACTAGTTTCTGGTATTTGAGGCCTACTTGAAATCTATCCTAAAAAGGATATCTTACATTGAAGGTACTGATAGTGTCATTCAGAAAATCCTAAGACACGCGCTACCGTGCAGATAGAAGTCTGATTCTGAGATTAAACCTTAACCTGTCACACAGTGCAAAAAAGAACAGGTCTCACATTTCTATTCAAGCAAATCTGTACTGTTTTAGCTGGTCAAGTTATTTGTAGCGACCGTAAAAGCACACTTTTTTTTCTGGGTTGAAAAACTATTCCCAAATTTGCCATTCTCAAAATAACTAGTTTCTGGTATTTGAGGCCTACTTGAAATCTATCCCAAAAAGGATATCTTACATTGAAGGTACTGATAGTGTCATTCAGAAAAACCTAAGACACACGCTACCGTGCAGATAGAAGTCTGATTCTGAGATTAAACCTTAACCTGTCACACAGTGCAAAAAAAAACAGGTCTCACATTTCTATTCAAGCAAATCTGTACTGTTTTAGCTGATCAAGTTATTTGTAGCGACCGTAAAAGCACACTTTTTTTTCTGGGTTGAAAAACTATTCCCAAATTTGCCATTCTCAAAATAACTAGTTTCTGGTATTTAAGGCCTACTTAAAATCTATCCCAAAAAGGATATCTTACATTGAAGGTACTGATAGTGTCATTCAGAAAAACCTAAGACACACGCTACCGTGCAGATAGAAGTCTGATTCTGAGATTAAACCTTAACCTGTCACACAGTGCAAAAAAAAACAGGTCTCACATTTCTATTCAAGCAAATCTGTACTGTTTTAGCTGGTCAAGTTATTTGTAGTGACCGTAAAAGCACACTTTATTTTCTGGGTTGAAAAACTATTCCCAAATTTGCCATTCTCAAAATTGTGGTGAACAGGAACAATGAGGAAAACATCTAATAAGGGACGCGGACGCGGACGTGGACATGGTCGTGGTGGTGTTAGTGGACCCTCTGGTGCTGGAAGAGGACGTGGCCGTTCTGCCACAGCCACACGTCCTAGTGTACCAACTACCTCAGGTCCCAGTAGCCGCCAGAATTTACAGGGATATTTGGTGGGGCCCAATGCCGTTCTAAGGATGGTAAGGCCTGAGCAGGTACAGGCATTAGTCAATTGGGTGGCCGACAGTGCATCCAGCACGTTCACATTATCTCCCACCCAGTCTTCTGCAGAAAGCGCACAGATGGCGCATGAAAACCAAGCCCATCAGTCTGTCACATCACCCCCATGCATATCAGGGAAACTGTCTGAGCCTCAAGTTATGCAGCAGTCTCTTATGCTGTTTGATGACTCTGCTGCCAGGGTTTCCCAAGGGCATCCACCTAGCTCTTCACCAGGGGTGGAAGAGATAGAATGCACTAACGCACAACCACTTATGTTTCCTGATGATGAGGACATGGGAATACCACCTCAGCACGTCTCTGATGATGACGAAACACA
This sequence comes from Bufo bufo, assembly GCF_905171765.1. Classification (NCBI taxonomy): domain Eukaryota; kingdom Metazoa; phylum Chordata; class Amphibia; order Anura; family Bufonidae; genus Bufo; species Bufo bufo. The sequence continues at coordinate 420,800,891 of NC_053389.1, read as the reverse complement.
GGTGCCAACTGCTGCGTCTTTCTGCAGTGTGCAGACTGAACAGGAGGTCAGGGGTCAAGACTGGGTGGAAGACGATGCAGGGGACGATGAGGTCCTAGACCCCACATGGAATGAAGGTCGTGCCACTGACTTTCAGAGTTCGGAGGAAGAGGCAGTGGTGAGACCGAGCCAACAGCGTAGCAAAAGAGGGAGCAGTGGGCAAAATCAGAACACCCGCCGCAAAGAGACTCCGCCTGCTACTGACCGCCGCCATCTGGGACCGAGCACCCCAAAGGCAGCTTCAAGGAGTTCCCTGGCATGGCACTTCTTCAAACAATGTGCTGACGACAAGACCCGAGTGGTTTGCACGCTGTGCCATCAGAGCCTGAAGCGAGGCATTAACGTTCTAAACCTTAGCACAACCTGCATGACCAGGCACCTGCATGCAAAGCATGAACTGCAGTGGAGTAAACACCTTAAAAACAAGGAAGTCACTCAGGCTCCCCCTGCTGCCTCTTCTGCTGCTGCCGCCTCGTCCTCTTTTGCTGCTGCCGCCGCCTCGGCCTCTTCTGCTGCTGCTGCCGCCGCCTCGGCCTCTTCCTCCGCCTCTGGAGGAACTTTGGCACCTGCCGCCCAGCAAACATGGGATGTACCACCAACACCACCACCTGCGTCACCAAGCATTTCAACCATGTCACACGGCAGCGTTCAGCTCTCCATCTCACAAACATTTGAGAGAAAGCGTAAATTCCCACCTAGCCACCCTCGATCCCTGGCCCTCAATGCCAGCATTTCTAAACTACTGGCCTATGAAATGCTGTCATTTAGGCTGGTGGACACACACAGCTTCAAACAGCTCATGTCACTTGCTGTCCCACAGTATGTTGTGCCTTCCCTGCACAAACAAGTGTCCGATAAAATCAAGTGTGCACTGCGCAACGCCATCTGTGGCAAGGTCCACCTAACCACAGATACGTGGACCAGTAAGCACGGCCAGGGACGCTATATCTCCCTAACTGCACACTGGGTAAATGTAGTGGCGGCTGGGCCCCAGGCGGAGAGCTGTTTGGCGCACGTCCTTCCGCCGCCAAGGATCGCAGGGCAACATTCTTTGCCTCCTGTCTCCTCCTCCTCCTACTCAGCTTCCTCCTCCTCCTCTTCTTCCACCTGCTCATCCAGTCAGCCACACACCTTCACCACCAACTTCAGCACAGCACGGGGTAAACGTCAGCAGGCCATTCTGAAACTCATATGTTTGGGGGACAGGCCCCACACCGCACAGGAGTTGTGGGGGGGTATAGAACAACAGACCGACGAGTGGTTGCTGCCGGTGAGCCTCAAGCCCGGCCTGGTGGTGTGCGATAATGGGCGAAATCTCGTTGCAGCTCTGGGACTAGCCGGTTTGACGCACATCTCTTGCCTGGCGCATGTGCTGAATTTGGTGGTGCAGAAGTTCATTCGCAACTACCCCGACATGTCAGAGCTGCTGCATAAAGTGCGGGCCGTCTGTTCGCGCTTCCGGCGTTCACACCCTGCCGCTGCTCGCCTGTCTGCGCTACAGCATAACTTCCGCCTTCCTGCTCACCGCCTCATATGCGACGTACCCACCAGGTGGAACTCCACCTTGCATATGCTGGACAGACTGTGCGAGCAGCAGCAGGCCATAGTGGAGTTTCAGCTGCTGCACGAACGGGTCAGTCGCACTGTGGATCAGACACACTTCACCACAAATGACTGGGCCTCCATGCGAGACCTGTGTGCCCTGTTGCGCTGTTTCGAGTACTCCACCAACATGGCCAGTGGCGATGACGCCGTTATCAGCGTTACAATACCACTTCTATGTCTCCTTGAGAAAACACTTAGGGCGATGATGGAAGAGGAGGTGGCCCAGGAGGAAGAGGAGGAAGAGGGGTCATTTTTAGCACTTTCAGGCCAGTCTCTTCGAAGTGACTCAGAGGGAGGTTTTTTGCAACACCAGAGGCCAGGTACAAATGTGGCCAGACAGGGCCCACTACTGGAGGACGAGGAGGACGAGGATGAGGAGGAGGTGGAGGAGGATGAGGATGAAGCATGTTCACAGCGGGGTGGCACCCAAAGCAGCTCGGGCCCATCACTGGTGCGTGGCTGGGGGGAAACACAGGACGATGACGATACGCCTCCCACAGAGGACAGCTTGTCCTTAACTCTGGGCAGCCTGGCACACATGAGCGACTACATGCTGCAGTGCCTGCGCAACGACAGCAGAGTTGCCCACATTTTAACGTGTGCGGACTACTGGGTTGCCACCCTGCTGGATCCCCGATACAAAGACAATGTGCCCACCTTACTTCCTACACTGGAGCGTGATAGGAAGATGCGCGAGTACAAGCGCACGTTGGTAGACGCGCTACTGAGAGCATTCCCAAATGTCACAGGGGAACCAGTGGAAGCCCAAGGCGAAGGCAGAGGAGGAGCAAGAGGTCGCCAACGCAGCTGTGTCACGCCCAGCTCCTCTGAGGGCAGGGTTAGCATGGCAGAGATGTGGAAAAGTTTTGTCAACACGCCACAGCTAAGTGCACCACCACCTGATACGGAACGTGTTAGCAGGAGGCAAGATTTCACTAACATGGTGGAACAGTACCTGTGCACACCCCTCCACGTACTGACTGATGGTTCGGCCCCATTCAACTTCTGGGTCTCCAAATTGTCCACGTGGCCAGAGCTAGCCTTTTATGCCTTGGAGGTGCTGGCCTGCCCGGCGGCCAGCGTTTTGTCTGAACGTGTATTCAGCACGGCAGGGGGCGTCATTACAGACAAACGCAGCCGCCTGTCTACAGCCAATGTGGACAAGCTGACGTTCATAAAAATGAACCAGGCATGGAGCCCACAGGACCTGTCCATCCCTTGTGCAGATTAGATATTAACTACCTACCCTTACCAATATATTATTCTACTCCAGGGCACTTCCTCATTCAATACTATTTTTAATTTCATTTTACCATTATATTGCGGGGCAACCCAAAGTTGAATGAACCTCTCCTCTGTCTGGGTGCCGGGGCCTAAATGTGTGACAGTGGCCTGTTCCAGTGGTGGGTGACGTGAAGCCTTATTCTCTGCTATGACATGAAGACTTATTCTGCGCTGACATAAGGCCAGATTCTCTGTTACGGGACCTCTCTCCTCTGCCTGGGTGCCTGGGCCTAAATGTGTGACAGTGGCCTGTTCCAGTGGTGGGTGACGTGAAGCCTGATTCTCTGCTATGACATGAAGACTGATTCTGTGCTGACATAAGGCCAGATTCTCTGTTACGGGACTTCTCTCCTCTGCCTGGGTGCCTGGGCCTAAATGTGTGACAGTGGCCTGTTCCAGTGGTGGGTGACGTGATGCCTGATTCTCTGCTATGACATAAAGACTTATTCTGTGCTGACATGAAGCCAGATTCTCTGTTACGCGACCTCTCTCCTCTGCCTGGGTGCCTGGGCCTAAATATGTGACAGTGGCCTGTTCCACTGGTGGGTGACGTGAAGCCTGATTCTCTGCTATGACATGAAGACTGATTCTGCGCTGACATAAGGCCAGATTCTCTGTTACGGGACCGCTCTCCTCTGTCTGGGTGCCGGGGCCTAAATGTGTGACAGTGGCCTGTTCCAGTGGTGGGTGACGTGAAGCCTGATTCTCTGCTATGACATGAAGACTGATTCTGCGCTGACATAAGGCCAGATTCTCTGTTACGGGACCTCTCTCCTCTGCCTGGGTGCCTGGGCCTAAATGTGTGACAGTGGCCTGTTCCAGTGGTGGGTGACGTGAAGCCTGATTCTCTGCTATGACATGAAGACTGATTCTGCGCTGACATAAGGCCAGATTCTCTGTTACGGGACCGCTCTCCTCTGTCTGGGTGCCGGGGCCTAAATGTGTGACAGTGGCCTGTTCCAGTGGTGGGTGACGTGAAGCCTGATTCTCTGCTATGACATGAAGACTGATTCTGCGCTGACATAAGGCCAGATTCTCTGTTACGGGACCTCTCTCCTCTGCCTGGGTGCCTGGGCCTAAATGTGTGACAGTGGCCTGTTCCACTGGTGGGTGACGTGATGCCTGATTCCCTGCTATGACATGAAGACTTATTCTGTGTTGACATGAAGCCAGATTCTCTGTTACGCGACCTCTCTCCTCTGCCTGGGTGCCTGGGCCTAAATGTGTGACAGTGGCCTGTTCCAGTGGTGGGTGACGTGAAGCCTGATTCTCTGCTATGACATGAAGACTGATTCTGCGCTGACATAAGGCCAGATTCTCTGTTACGGGACCTCTCTCCTCTGCCTGGGTGCCTGGGCCTAAATGTGTGACAGTGGCCTGTTCCAGTGGTGGGTGACGTGATGCCTGATTCTCTGCTATGACATGAAGACTTATTCTGTGCTGACATGAAGCCAGATTCTCTGTTACGCGACCTCTCTCCTCTGCCTGGGTGCCGGGGCCTAAATGTGTGACAGTGGCCGGTTCCAGTGGTGGGTGACGTGAAGCCTGATTCTCTGCTATGACATGAAGACTGATTCTGCGCTGACATAAGGCCAGATTCTCTGTTACGGGACCTCTCTCCTCTGCCTGGGTGCCTGGGCCTAAATGTGTGACAGTGGCCTGTTCCAGTGGTGGGTGACGTGATGCCTGATTCTCTGCTATGACATGAAGACTTATTCTGTGCTGACATGAAGCCAGATTCTCTGTTACGCAACCTCTCTCCTCTGCCTGTGTGCCTGGGCCTAAATATGTGACAGTGGCCTGTTCCAGTAGTGGGTGACATGAAGCCTGATTCTCTGCTATGACATGAAGACTGATTCTGCGCTGACATAAGGCCAGATTCTCTGTTACGGGACCTCTCTCCTCTGCCTGGGTGCCTGGGCCTAAATGTGTGACAGTGGCCTGTTCCAGTGGTGGGTGACGTGATGCCTGATTCTCTGCTATGACATGAAGACTTATTCTGTGCTGACATGAAGCCAGATTCTCTGTTACGCGACCTGTCTCCTCTGCCTGGGTGCCTGGGCCTAAATATGTGACAGTGGCCTGTTCCAGTGGTGGGTGACGTGAAGCCTGATTCTCTGCTATGACATGAAGACTGATTCTGCGCTGACATAAGGCCAGATTCTCTGTTACGGGACCTCTCTCCTCTGCCTGGGTGCCTGGGCCTAAATGTGTGACAGTGGCCTGTTCCAGTGGTGGGTGACGTGAAGCCTGATTCTCTGCTATGACATGAAGACAGATTCTGCGCTGACATAAGGGCAGATTCTCTGTTACGGGACCTCTCTCCTCTGCCTGGGTGCCTGGGCCTAAATGTGTGACAGTGGCCTGTTCCAGTGGTGGGTGACGTGATGCCTGATTCTCTGCTATGACATGAAGACTTATTCTGTGCTGACATGAAGCCAGATTCTCTGTTACGCGACCTCTCTCCTCTGCCTGGGTGCCTGGGCCTAAATGTGTGACAGTGGCCTGTTCCAGTGGTGGGTGACGTGAAGCCTGATTCTCTGCTATGACATGAAGACTGATTCTGCGCTGACATAAGGCCAGTTTCTCTGTTACGGGACCTCTCTCCTCTGCCTGGGTGCCTGGGCCTAAATGTGTGACAGTGGCCTGTTCCAGTGGTGGGTGACGTGATGCCTGATTCTCTGCTATGACATGAAGACTTATTCTGTGCTGAAATGAAGCCAGATTCTCTGTTACGGGACCTCTCTCCTCTGCCTGGGTGCCTGGGCCTAAATGTGTGACAGTGGCCTGTTCCAGTGGTGGGTGACGTGAAGCCTGATTCTCTGCTATGACATGAAGACTGATTCTGCGCTGACATAAGGCCAGATTCTCTGTTATGGGACCGCTCTCCTCTGTCTGGGTGCCGGGGCCTAAATGTGTGACAGTGGTCTGTTCCAGTGGTGGGTGACGTGAAGCCTGATTCTCTGCTATGACATGAAGACAGATTCTGCGCTGACATAAGGCCAGATTCTCTGTTACGGGACCGCTCTCCTCTGTCTGGGTGCCGGGGCCTAAATGTGTGACAGTGGCCTGTTCCAGTGGTGGGTGACGTGAAGCCTGATTCTCTGCTATGACATGAAGACTGATTCTGTGCTGACATGAAGCCAGATTCTCTGCTATGGCATGAAGAGACTGATTTTGTGCTGACATGAAGCCAGATTCTTTGCTATGGCATGAAGAGACTGATTCTCTGCTGACGTGAAGCCAGATTCTCTGCTATGGGACCTCTGTCCAATTTATATTGCGTCATTTTTATTTTTTTTATTTTTATTTTAATTCATTTCCCTATCCACATTTGTTTGCATGGGATTTACCTACATGTTGCTGCCTTTTGCAGCCCTCTAGCTCTTTCCTGGGCTGTTTTACAGCCTTTTTAGTGCCCAAAAGTTCGGGTCCCCATTGACTTCAATGGGGTTCGGGACGAAGTTCGGGTCGGGTTCGGATCCCGAACCCAAACATTTCCGTGAATTTCGGCCGAACTTCTCGAACCCGAACATCCAGGTGTTCGCTCAACTCTACTTGTGGACACTGAGGCCTTCCACAGCCTGATCTCGGCGGCTGTCCTGCAGTACACTGTCCCCAGCCGCCACTATTTTTCAAGGTGTGCCGTGCCCGCCTTACACCAACATGTGTCCCAAAACGTCACACATGTCCTGACAAACACAGTTGCTGGCAAGGTCTACTTAACCACGGACATATGGACAAGTGCATTCGGGCAGGGACGCTACATTTCCCTGACGGCACACTGGGTGAACTTTGTGGAGGCCGGGAGCGAGTCGCACCCTGGGATGGCACAGGTGCTACGGACGCCGAGAATTGCAGGCCCTATGTCGATCAGGGTTTCCACCAGCACTTACGTTAGTGGCTCCAACCCCAACTTCTCCTCCTCCGCCTCCTCCTCCATTTCCACCTCCGAATTATCCGCTTGCAGCACCAGTCAGCCATCAGCCGGTAGCTGGAAGCAGTGTAGCACTACAGTGTGGAACCGTCAACAGGCCGTGCTGAAGCTGATATGCTTAGGGGACAAACAGCACACCGCCGTAGAGCTGTTGCAGGGGATAAGAGACCAGACATTTTATGGGGCAAGGTGACCAAAAAATTGTTAATTGTGGCATTGTTTTTATTTATTTATTTTTACAGCATTGACCTGAGGGGTCTTGAAGTGTCTTTTGCATTGATATACATAAAATGAGTTGGCTAGTAAATTGCATCTCTGCACTTCATATATAACTTTATTGTGTTGTTCATGTTTGAGCTAGTCATCATTTCTGGTACAATCACAATTGGAGAAGTGCATTTTATCATTTTACTTTTTTTATATATACAGTTGGCATTGTTAGCATGGTGGTACATGGAACACCTACACAGTAGCTGTGTAGCACAAAAGGTAAGGACACTTAGTGCCATGCATGTATCTTTAGGCTACATACAGCACCAGTCAAAAAGTTTAGGCACATCTTTTCATTTCATGTTTTTTTTTTTTTTTTTTTTTTTTTTCATTTTCTACATTGTAGATTCATATTGAAGACAAGAAAACAAAGAAGAAAGAGGTAGTTGCCTGGAATTGTTTTTTAACAGCCTTGAAGGAATCCCCAGAGGTGCTAAGATCTTCACTCTGCAGTCCAATTCATCCCAAACCATTTCAAGTGGGTTAAGGTCAGTGTTACAGTTTTTTTCTAGGGGCTATGCTCAAGAGTGTAATCTAAAAATCCCTCCTTTGACCCTTATACAGGGATCTGGACTTCACTACAGAGGAACTAATAGGCCACAACCTGTCAGAGTAGTAGATGGATCAGGCAAAACTGTAGTCAAGGACAGGCCAAGATGAGGGCAGGTAGAGTACATGTAAACCAATAAACAGTTTGAGGTAAGGGCAGGCAGCTCAGGGTCAGAACAGAGATTAGGCAAAGGCCAGGTCAGGCTGTGAAGTTTCAGATCCGGTAGATCTGTTAAGCAAGCAGAAGTTGGTGACACAGGTAGAGTATTATAATACAGCACACCTTTGCAGGACACTAGCGAAATAAAAACTTTTGTTCAGGCACCTTCCCACAAGGGAAGGTGCCTTAAGTACCCCTGGGTTACCAGCCATTAGTTTGAGATGAATGTGGAGCACATTTAATGGCCCTTTCAGAGCCAGATAGACCATGAGCTCAGGAGCCTGACAGGCAGTAAGAGGCAGTGCTGACAGAAAGTAGGCCTCAGCCTGCAAGAGGAAGCTACTCCAGCTGCCGGAATGCAGGAGCAAAGGAGCAGGTGATTATCTCTGCAGCCGTGCCCACCATGGCAAGTGGGATGGCAGTTGGCATGGACCAACAGTTGAGTTATTTTGGATGCCATGTGATCTGATGAAAAACTCTTCTTTGCCATATGGCCCTTACATAGCATGGAGGTTCATTTGGTGTCATTGTCCCGTTGAAAAACAAATGATGGTCCCACAAAGCGCTAACTAGATGGCATGACATGTTGCTGCAGAATCTTGTGGTAGCCATGATGCAATGGTTAAGTATGCATTGAATTCTGAATAAGGCTACTTTCACATCTGCGTTTTTGCCTGATCCAGCAGGAATCAGCATAAACGCTTCCGTTATGATAATGCAACCAGCTGCATCCGTTATGAAAGGATCCGGTTGTATTATCTCTAAAACGGATCCATGTATCTATGACGGATCCAGTACTAAAACCATTATAAGTCAATGGGTGCTGGATCCGTTTTCTTTTGTGCCTGAGAAAACGGATCCGTCTTGCTCCGCACCCCATGCCGGACATAGAAACACTGCTTGCAGCGCTTTTCTGTCCGGCCTGGGAATGCAACCAAATGGAACGGAATGCATTTTGGTGCATTTTGTTCCATTCAGTTCAGTTTTGTCTCAATTGACAATTAATAGGGGCAAAACTGAAGCGCTTTCCTCCGGTATTGAGATCCATCATAGGATCTCAATAGCGGAAAAGAAAATCGCAGATGTGAAAGTAGCCTACATCACCAGTAATAAACAGTCATCTGCAAAGCGCCCCTGTCTTAAGGTAGATTAGAACAGTAGTTAAAGGGGTTATCCCATGACTAATGTAAATAGAGATCATATACCGTAGTACATGATAAGCTCTTTTTAACAAAGCTAGAACCATCCCTGTACCCCAGGGGAAGCGTATTTTCTGCTGCAGCTCAGGGGGCATGTCTCAGCTCTGCCTATCACAGCTCAGGGGGCGTGTCTCAGCTCTGCCTATCACAGCTCAGGGGGCGTGTCTCAGCTCTTGCTACCACAACTCAGGAGGCAGATGAAGGATGAAACTGAGCATGTGCGGCCATCTCAGTGAGCAGGACAAAGAAATAAGAGTAAAACAAACAGGTGGTGCTATACAGATACATTTTATTGAATAACTCAGTGGCTATACAAATTTTTAATTACAAAAGTATTGAGATCCAGGTGCTGGTTTGAAAACTGTAGAATATTTTCAGTGGGACAACCCCTTTAAATAGGGCTAAACACATTATGAAGCTGTGTAAGAATCCTACCTCTGCACAGCACAACTGATAGTGTAACACATTATGAAGGCAATCCATTTTTAGGTGACTACCTCATGCAGCTGATTGAGAGAATGGCAAGAATGCACCAAGCTGTCAAAGAAAAATGGAGCTGCTTTATAAAATCTAAGATATCTAGCTCTCCCGAGTTCACCTCCCTCTACCTGCTTTCTTATCTCCAACTGACAAAAAGGTATTCCACAGTTCCTATTCAACTGCATAGAAAAGATCTTTCCCATTGAAGTGAATGGGACGGCTTCTTGTAATTACACCTGTTCACTGCTGCTCTTGCCATGGCGAGCAGGTAAACAATGAAATTAAGGCTGCATTGCCACGGAGCACAGTCATCAATAATAATAACTTGGACGATCCCTTTAAGACACATAAAAAAAAAACTGGTCCTTAGGTCGTAAAATTAGGTAAATACTACCTCAAAACTACAACAACCTCATAATAAGCAATAGGATCCAGGCATGTGTTATCAATGTCAAGGAGGAAAGACATTAGCAATTTTCTTACAGAAGAAAATGTTGCAGTCCGTTAATTTGGGAATGGTTATAAGGTAATTTCCGAGCAATTTGATTCCATCATTCTACACTAAGAAAGATTATTCAAAAGTGGAAAACATTTTTAAAAGTTTACAGGTCTTCCCCTTAGTGGAATTCCCAGAAAATTCACCCCAACATAAGACCATGCAAAGGTAAGGGAAATTCCCCCCAAAAAAGCTACATCTAAGAGTCTACAGAACTCAGCATGTTAAATATTCAGGTTTATGACAGTACAATTAGAAATAGACTGAACAAGTATGGCTTGTTTGAAATGGTAGCCAGGATAAAGCTTCGTCCTAAAAAGAACATTGTGGCTTAAGTTTGCAAATTTGCATCTGTAAAAACCACACGCCTTCTGGAACATTGTTTTTTAACAGATGAGAACAAACTGGAGATGTTTTCCATAATGCACAGAGCCACATTTGGTTGGCGAAAAGTGAAAACCATACTTAGCATCTCAGCACAAAAACCCTATACCAACCATCAAGCACTGTAGTCAAAGGGTGATAATTTGTGCATGTTTTGTAGCCACATGGTTTGGACACTTTGCAGTCATTGAATCAACCGTGAACACCTATGTATATCAAAGTATTCTAGAGTCCAACATGAGATCATCTATTCAACAGCTAAAGCTTGGCAGAAACTGGATCATGCAACAGAACAATGATCCAAAGCACACCAGAAAATCTGTAACAATGACTGAAAGGAAAAGAATCAAGGTGTTGCAAAGGCCTAGTCATAGTCCAGACGTCAACCCAATTGAAGTGCTGTGGTAGGAACTTAAGAGAGCTATGCATAAATGAATACTGACAAACCTCAGTGAACTGAAGTAACATTATAAAGAAGAATAAGACAAAATTCCTCCAGAACAATGTGATACACTACAAAAGACTACAATTACTTTCAGGTTTTTGCTGCAAAGGTAGTTCTATGATCTATTAAAGTATGTGATGTATTAAGTTGATAATAAAATGGCTGCACTAATATCAACCATGTTTACTTGATGGATATGCACCTGTGACTATGAATATGCTAGTCTACATTGTCTTGTGATGTATTTAGTAGGTCATTTACTATGCTGAAGTACACCTAAATTAGGCGTATTTCAGGCACATATAGCGGTGCAAAGGTTAATTGCGTGCTATCTATGACTTCGCCTCGCTCATGCCAGGTCTAAAATTATTGGCATGGTGTGGACAGGGACGGGGACAGGAATCATTTTCTACGCCTGTTTTAGGCGTAGAAAAAGGTCTAAATATAAGACCACTCAGAACCTGTATTACATTTAGAACCAGTGCTGGATGCGCCAAAGTTATGGAGAGGCCTGCACCTCTTCAAAAATTTGGTGGATCTACCGCCAGTTTTAATAAATGTGCTTCTTAGTTTTTCACACATCACTTTTCCACTTTGACTTCATTTTTGTTGAATAAATAATGACACAGTAGAATCAGTAGGAGCACTGCGGCCTTCTCACTGTTTACCGCAGGCACAGTGACGTCACGACTAGTATCAATGTCAATACCTTGGCGGGGCTAAGCTCCATTCAAGTGAACAGAGTTTAGCAGAACCCAGGCCGGTTGATACTAGTCATGACATCACTGGGCCTGTGGTAAACAGTGAGAAGGCCGCGGCGCTCCTGGAGTCCCGGGTGTTGGACCCCCGCTGATCAGATGCTGATGATCTATCCAGAGGATAGATCATCAGTTTAAACAAACTGCAGAACCCCTTTAAGATCTTCTTAGGACCAGATGTTTTTTTAATTATGTCCTGATACATAAAACCATACAATGCAAAGTGGGTGTACTTATATCACAGTAAGAACCCATCTATTGAATGAATGCACAGGCAGTCTGATATTCTTTATACTCATAGAAATTAGCAACACTAAACAAATAACTGTCTTGAAAGGCATGTGTGCATTATCTTATTTAAAATAAACCTCATTTACTTTCTCATTAACATCCCTGGTTGGACTTGCAATGTGCTGTACATTGTATCATAAGCAATGTCTAAATCCCTTAACAATTACTGCTGTTCATTACAAGTTCATCATGTTCTTTGCTAAAAATCCAATTGTCTCATAAATGTTGTTTGCTTCAGAAATAACAAACAATAAACGTGTTTTCATTATTTGAATGTCAAAATTTATCTTGTGCGATATGCAAAAAAAGTTTCAATGGTACGATAATTAATTCACAGAAGCCTCAATTGAATATTCGCTCAACCAACAGCAGCAGATATTAAGAAAAACATCACTATACAAAGTTTAAATGTAATTCTACCTTTAAAAACATTGCTTCAGACTTAACCCTTTCTACCCCGGGCCAGTTTTCACCTTCCTGCCCAGGCCATTTTTTGCTAATCTGACATGTGTCACTTTATGTGGTAATAACTTTAGAACACTTTTATTTATCCAGGCAATTCTGACACTGTTTTCTCGTGACACATTGTACTTCATTATAGTCATAAATTTGGGTTAATATATTTCACCTTTATTTATGAAAAAATCCCAAAGTTACAAATAAAATTAAAAAATTTGCAATTTTAAAAATTGACATTTCTCTGCTTTTAAAACAGAAAGTAATACCTCATAAAATATTTATTACTTAACATTCCCCATATGTCTACTTTATGTTGGCATCATTTTGTAAATGCCATTTTATTTTTTTAGGACGTTAGAAGGCTTAGAATTTTAGAAGCAATTCTTAAAATTTTTAAGAAAATTTCCAAAACTCACTTTTTAAGGACCAATTCAGGTCTGAAGTCATTTTGTGGGGCCTATATAGTAGAAAAATCCAATAAATTTCCCCATTGTAGAAACTACACCCCTCAAGTTACTCAAAACTGATTTTACAAACTTTGTTAACCCTTTGGATGTTCCACAAGAATTAAAGGAAAATGGAGATGAAATTTTAAAATTTCACTTTTTGCCAGATTTTCCATTTTAATCAATTTTTTTCTTTAACACAGAGTTAACAGCCAAACAAAACTCAATATTTATTACCCTTATTCTGAGGTTTACAGAAACACCCCACATGTGGTCGTAAACTGATGTAAGGGTGTAACATCCCAGAGTATGTCACTAAACTCTTTTCCCCCTGCTACAACATGTTAGGTGTTTATGTATTGTCATCAGGTGTGATTTAACTGTGCCTTTTCATCATATGTACTTTCCAGGCCTGTATTATGTATTTGCTGTAATTTCCCTGTCCGCCAGCAGGTGGCAGCAATATGTAGCAGATCAGAGCTAGGTTAGTATATCTAGTCTGGAATAGTCCATTCCAGGCTAGCTCCCCCCTCTTTGAGGAGGAGTGGAGTGTTCCCACTTCCTACCTCATGGGGAGGAAGGAAAGTTCTAGTTAGTGTGTACCAGCCCCCTGCTAGGGGAAGGCTGTGTTAGCTGGAGCTCCCAGAAACAGGGATCCCAACCTAGGATCCAGACCTCGGCTGAGGCCCCAGGATCCCTCTTCCCAGTCTGAGTCAGCTACCTCAGTGCTGGTTGACAAGCAAGCAGCCACCTCCAGAGCTATAGATCTCCAGGACGCCATTCCCTGCGAGCAGAACTGTGAGTGTTAATCCAGAGACCAGGAGAAGCCAAATTCCTCCTCAGCTAGTCAGGTCCATATCAAGCAGAAGACAGACAGAGCAGAAGATAGATACCTGCCAGATTCTCCAGGCGTATGTACCAGATGCAGAATAGATATAAATTCCTGCCACATATTGCCAAAACCTGCTGGGACCCGAGACTATTGCTGTAAACTTGTATGGATCAAAAGCTGCATATTATAACACCAAGTAAAGACAAGTTGGACCCTATCATCTGTGTGGAATTCCATCATTCCTCCATTACTCCAATTTAACAGCACTGATTTTGTTGTATGTGAGCCAGGATACAGGAGTCCAGCCGCACTACCAAGGCAGGAGACACCGTTGACACTATACAGAGACAATATCCCCCTCTGGCATTCCTTACCTAGTACGTGAGCTCATAACATCTTAAAGGGCCCTGCTACAGTATCTGTGCAAGCTGCAACTGGCATCACGAACTTATACACTATATACTGACCCACTGCATAGCATGCCCACCGTACAACGATCCTGCTCATTGCAAGGGCACACGGCTGGGCACAGAAGAAAAGGAACGCCATATGGTTTTTGGAAGACAGATTTTGCTGGACTGGTTTTTAGATGCCATGTCCCATTTTAAGCCCCCCTGATGCACCCTTACAGTAGAAACTCCCAAAAAGGGACCCCATTTTGGAAACTAGGGGATAAGGTGCCAGTTTTATTGATACTATTTTGGGGAACATATGATTTTGAATTGCTCTATATTACGTTTTTAGTGAGGCAAGGTAACCAAAAAATGTCTGTTTTCTGATCATTTTGAGACCTCAGCACACGTTTTGTCAAATGGCTTTTGTGGGTGCACGTCTCCTGACAGGCTCCTTCCACCTGTGGAGTAAATAAGTAGCTTATATTGGTGGTTTGGAGACAGCACACTAGAGTCAGCAAGTAGCTGTCACGAGGGTGTCAAGAGCCACACCTGACTCCGTTATACCCGGGGTCAGGAAGTCGCAGCGGGTGGCTGCACGTTCTATGTCTAAAGACAGTGCTGTTTATTAATGGTAGCTTTCTGGGTTTGCCTTGCAATCCTTTTTGGCTCACTCAGGGATCCGTAGCTCCTTCTCCTCAGCTGTTTCTTGTCCAGCACTCCCAACCTCCTTATATTCCCCTCTCCCACTTCTCTGGTTGCCAGATATAAAGCTTCCTGCCTGGACTTCTATACTGACCCACTGGAGCTGTGTAGCTGTGTTCCCTGGTTGTTGTTCCAGAACGTTACCCTCCGGATCCCTGTTGGGCCTTGGTGGTCTGCTGTTGTCGCCCACCTGGGATTATATGTTTGTCTGTATTGTCTGTCCTCTCCTTGGTGTTTTCCTCCTAGTGTCAGTGGTGCGGACTAGTGATCCCACCGCCCTGTTCACTACATAGGGCTCATCTTAGGGAAAGCCAGGGTTTAGGCACGTGATCGGCGTACGGGTGAGGAACCCGTCTAGGGACGTCAGGGCAGTCAGGTGCCAGCTGCAAGGTGAGTCAGGGGTCACCATCTTTCCCTCTCCCTTGGACAGGGCCTTCCCATTTCCCTCCCTTTTGCGTGACGCCGGTCATTACAGTAGCTTTGTATTCAATCTTTATTTTACCAGTGGTATAATCTCATGACATTTATTGCTTATAGCAACGTTTCAGGCCCAGTTCGGTGCCCTTTGTCAAGCTATAAATGTAAACACAGAACAATACAATTAAAAATACATCAGTGAAAATGCATTCATATGTACATCAATTCTTATACGGCAATTCATATTTATCAATTCTTATCAATGAAAGTTCATCCATAATGACATCAGTTCTTATGTGGTAATTCATCCGTCATTTTTAATCCTAGTACATATAATTTCATTGAAAGGAGATGTGTTCATGCTAATGATACAGGCAATACTGCCATATCATTGAAACACATGATTCGACGGCCGATAAAGCCACAGACATCAATTCCTCTCTGGTAGTCAATCAACCGTACTCACACTTGCGTCTGATATACATTATTTCATTAGAAGGGAACAACTGCATGCTAATGGCAAGGGCCATGTTTGTATAATTGAGAGACATGATTAGAATCAATGAACAAATACATGATTAGAGGGAAAAATAAATAAACAGTCAAAGGAGTAAATACATGATTCAAGGGACCCAGGGAGGCACATGCTTCAGGATGTAACATGATTAAAGAGCATAATGGTATCATGTTCACGGTCCATGATTATAGTCCGATGTCATGATTACAGGAATTGCTAAATAGGGGGCTCCCCTGCTACTTGTACTCATTAATCTAGCTAGATTACCACAACCACAATGTTTTCACCTATGTTTACACAGGGGGGTGTGGAGTATAACATTAAGAATGTCGTATGTGAACACAAAACCAGGCAACACATATTCAGAATATAAGGCCCTATGGGATAGTGGTAACAGCGGTGGGATTAATGAGCATTGGATTGCCCTAAAAGAACACAAGGCTCCATATATTTCAAGTAGTGGTGGAAAAATATGGCTATAGATATCCCCGGATGGTCCCCGTTTAGTTACCTGAGTAGGCCGGTCACGATAATTCCACGGCGTGCTGTGCATAGAAGGCACGCCGTGGTTTTTTATGCAGAGTGATGCCGGACATCCGGAGTTAGCGTACGTGGGGGGCCGAGGCAGCGGGAGGTGCGTCGGGATTCGGCGCATGCGCACTGTCCCTATGTATCCGGAAGCGCCATAAAAAAAAATGCTGTTTTGGCACGGTTTTTATTTTTTACAACATTCATCTGACAGGGTAGATCATGTGCTATTTTTATATAGCAGGTTGTTACGGACGCAATTATATCAAATATGTCTACTTTCTATGTTTGTTTGTTTCAGTTTTACATAATAAAGCATTTTTGAAAAAAAATCTATGTTTTTGTGTCTCCATTTTCTGAACGCCTTATTGTTTTTATTTTTCTGCCAATCATCTTGTGTAGGGGCTCGTTTTTTCCAGGAAGAGTTGAAGTTTTTATTGGTACCATGTTTGGGTAAATATGATTTTTTTGATCATTCATTATTACACTTTATAGGGCAAGGTGGCCAAAAAATGGGTAATTTTGGCACCGTTTTTTTTTTTTTTTTTACAGTGTTTACCTGAGGGGTTAGGTCATGTGACATTTTCATAAAGCAGATTGTTACGGACGTGGCAATACGTAAAATGTATACTTTTTCTTATTTATTTAAGTTTTACACAATAATAGCATTTTTCTTAGTTATGGTCTCCTTTTTTGCGAGATGAGGTGACGGTTTGATTGGTACTATTTTGGGGGGCATATGCCTTTTTGATCGCTTGGTGTTGCAATTTTTGTGATGTAAGGTGACAAAAAATGGCTTTTTTGGCGCTATTTTTATTTTATTGTTTTTACGGTGTTCACCTGAGGGGGTTAGGTGATGTGGTATTTTTATAGAGCAGGTTGTTACGGATGTGGCAATACCAAATATGTCTACTTTTTAAAATTTATTTCACTTTAGCACAATAATAGCAGTTTTGAAGTAAAAAAAAAAATATTTTAGTGTCTCCATTGTCTGAGAGTGATCGCTTTTTTTTTACCGATTGTCTTCAGTAGAATCTTATTTTATGAGGGATGAGGTGACAGTTTGATTGCTACTTTTTTGGGGGGCCTATACATTTTTGATCGCTTGGTGTTACAGTATACAGTTTTTTATTGGCTGTTTTTATACAGTTTTTATTTTTTACGGTGTTCACCTGAGGGGTTAACTCATGTGATATTTTTATAGAGCTGGTTGTTAATTTCACCCGAGAATGTAACAGACAAATTATTGAAATGTTTTTATTTGTCTACTAGGTAAAGCAGGGGTATATCACACCCAAAAATTGGTGAATTTCACCCGAGAACGTAACAGACAAATTATTGAAATGTTTTTATTTGTCTACTAGGTAAAGCAGGGGTATATCACACCCAAAAATTGGTGAATTTCACCCGAGAATGTAACAGACAAATTAGTGAAATGTTTTTATTTGTCTACTAGGTAGAGCAGGGGTATATCATACCCAAAAATTGGTGAATTTCACCCGAATATGTAACAGACAAATTAGTGCCATTTTTTTACCTGTCTACTAGGTATAGCAGTGGTATATCACAGCCAAAAATTGGTGAATTTTACCCGAATATGTAACAGATAAATTAGTGATTTTTTTTTTTTACCTATCTACTAGGTAGAGCAGGGGTATATCACACCCAAAAATTGGTGAATTTTACCCAAATATGTAACAGACAAATTAGTGTTTTTTTTTTACCTGTCTACTAGGTAGAGCAGGGGTATATCACACCAAAAAAATTTGTGAATTTCACATGAAAATGTAACAGACAAATTAGTGAAATGACAAAATAAAATACGCACAAATAAAAAAAAAAATCTAGACTTATGAGGTGGAGGTCCATATGGAGTAGGAGTTTGAGGAGGTTGCTGACGTAGTGGTGTAGGTGGAAGCGGTGGTGGAGGAGGACGAGGTAGCCAACATTGTTTTTTGCTTTAAAGTTTTTTTATTTTTATTAGGGTACACTCTAAAAGAGTGGGAACTGTCCAAAATACAACAATGAGCAATTGTGCTGTAGTATAACAATGGCTGGGTAAGGCCGGTATACATGTCTATTCTGCACAAGGTACGGATAAGTTCTGTGTGATCCATGCCTGGTTCATTTTAATGAACGTGAGCTTGTCCACATTGGCTGTGGACAGGCGGCTGCGCTTGTCTGTGATAACGCCCCCTGCCGTGCTAAACACACGTTCAGACAATACACTGTCTGCAGGGCAGGCCAGCACCTCCAAGGCATAAAGGGCAAGCTAAGGCCATTCAGTACGTGTAGGCGTGTGCACACATACTGCTCCACCATGTTGCTGAAATGCTGCCTGCTGCTAAGACGTTCCATATCAGCTGGTGGTGCTGGTTGTTGTGGTTGTTGTGGTGTGCTGACAAAGCTTTTCCACATTTTGGCCATGCTAACCCTTCCTTCTAAGGTGCTGGTGGTGCCCCAGCTGCGTTGGCGATCTCTTCCTCCTCCTCTGCCTTCACTTTGTGCTTCCACTGTGCCCCCACTGTCTGGTGGGAATGCCACCAGCAGTGCGTCTACCAGCGCGAGCTGTACTCGCGCATCTTACGATCACGCTCCAGTGAGTGAATTAAGGACGGTACGTTGTCCTTGTAATGGGGATCAAGCAGCGTGGCCACCCAGTAATCAGCACAAGTTAGAATGTGGATGGTGGATGGTAGATTAAATAATAGTATACAATGTCAATCAGCTGCTTCTAAGGCCACCAGGATATTGTCATGCATTAAACGAGTCATGGACTCGGGGGGCAGGGATGTAATACTACCACTTTACAAAGCGCTGGTGTGGCCTCATCTGGAATACGCAGTCCAGTTCTGGGCACGAGTACATAGAAAGGATGCACTGCAGCTGGAACAAGTACAGAGGAGAGCGACTAAAATTATAAGGGTCTTAGTTATGAAGAAAGATTAAAAGAATTGAATTTATTTAGTCTTGAGAAGAGACGTCTAAGGAGGGACATGATTAACCTGTACAAGCATATAAATGGGCCATACAAAAAATACAGCGAAAAGCTGTTCCATGTAAAATGTGCTCAAAAGACAAGGGGGCACTGCCTGCGTCAAAGCTTCTTTACTGTGAGAACTGTGAATCTGTGGAATAGACTTCCTCAGGACATGGTCACAGCAGGAGCAATAAACAGTTTCAAAAAGGGTTTAGACGAATTCTTAAAAGTAAAAAACATAAATGCTTATGAAAACGTGTAGAAATCTGAGTCTCACTTCCTTCAGGGATTCGCGTCCCCACCTATTCCTTGCTTGAACTTGATGGACGTTTGTCTTTTTTCAACCGTATTAACTATGTAACTATGTAACTCGGCGGTCGTTGCGGAGACACTGCAGAATGTAATCGCTCATGTGTGCCAGGCTGCCCAGAGGAAACGACAAGCAGTCCTCTGTGGGAGGTGTATCGTCTGTGTCCTCTGTATCCCCCCAGCACGCACCAGTGATGGCCATGAGCTGGTTTGGGTGCCACCCTGCTGTAAACACAGTTCCTCCTCCTCCATCTCCTCCTCCTCATCCTCCACCTCGTCATCCTCCAGAACTGTGCCCTGGCTGGACAATTGTGTACCTGGCGTTTGTGGGTGCAGGAACCCACCCTCGAAGCCACTTGTGAATGACTGGCCGGAAACCCAATGAAATGATCCCTCTTCCTCCTCCTCCTGTGCCACATCCTCTTCCATCATCGCCTGTCATGACCGGCGTGCCGATCACATATGTGATGCAAAGGGAGGGAAATGGGAAGGCCCTGTCCAAGGGAGAGGGAAAGATGGTGACCCCTAACTCACCTTGAGGCTGGCACCTGACTGCCCTGACGTCCCTAGACGGGTTTCTCACCCGTACGCTGATCACGTGCCTAAACCCTGGCTTTCCCTAAGATGAGCCCTATGTAGTGAACGGGGCGGTGGGATCACTAGTCCGCACCACTGACACTAGGAGGAAAACACCAAGGAATAATAAACAGCACTATCTTTAGACATAGAGCGCGCAGCCACCTGCTGCGACTTCCTGACCCCGGGCATAACGGAGTCAGACGTGGCTCTTGACACCCTCGTGACATCGCCAGAAGCGTTTTTTCATGGAAGCATAGAAGTGGGATAGTAATGCTGAGAACTGCGTTATCAGCACTGGCCATGTTGGTGGAGTACTCGAAACACCGCAACAAGTAACACAGGTCTCGCATGCAGGCCCAGTCATTGGTGGTGAAGTGGTGCTATTCCGCAGAGCGACTCACCCGTGATTGCTGCAGCTCAAACTCCACTATCGCCTGCTGCTGCTCGCACAGTCTGGCCAGTATGTGCAAGGTGAAGTTTCACCTTGTGGGCACGTCGCATGTGAGGCGGTGCGTGGGAAGGCTGAAGTTATGCTGCGGCGCTGACAGGCGAGCAGCAGCAGGGTGAGAACGCCTAAAGAGCGCACAGATGGCCCGCATTTTCTGCAGCAGCTCTGATATATCGGGGTAATTTTTAAGGAATATCTGCACCACCAAATTAAGCACATGCGCCAGGCAAGGGATGTGCGTCAAACCGGGTAGTCCCAGAGCTGCTACGAGATTTCGCTCATTATCGCACACCACCAGGCCGGGCTTGAGGCTGACTGGCACCAACCACTCATCGGTCTGTTGTTCAAGGCACGTCCACAGCTCCTGCGCAGTGTGGGGTTTGTCCCCCAAACAGATATGTTTTAAAACTGCCTGCTGTCGTTTACCCCTGGCTGTGCTGAAGTTGGTGGTGAAGGTGTTATGCTGACTGGATGAGGAGGCAGTAGAGGATGAGGAAGTGAAGTTGAAGTTGAAGGAGGAAGCAACAGGGGGCAAACTGAAGCGCCCTGCAATTCTCGGTGGTGGAAGGAAATGCGCCAAACTGCTATCCGCCTCAGGCCCAGCCGCCACTGCATTTACCTAGTGTGCTGTTAGGGAGATATAACGTCCCTGACCGTGCTTACTGGTCCACGTATCCGTAGGTAGGTGCACCTTGCCACAGATGGCGTTACGCAGTGCACACCTGATTTTGTCCCCCACTTGGTTGTGCAGGAAAGGGATGGCTCGCCTGGCAAAGTAGTGGCGGCTGGGCACGACGTACTGTGGGACAGCCACCGCCATAAGGCTTTTAAAGCTCTCTGTCCCTACTAGACAGAATGACAGCATTTCAAGTTCCAGTAATTTTGAAATGCTGGCATTCAGGGCCAGGGATCGCAGGTGGGTAGGGGGGTACTTCCTCTTCCACTCCAGTGTTTGGGAGATGGAGAGGTGAACGCTTCCGTGGGACATTGTGGAGATGCTTGGTGACCCAGGTGGTGGTGTTGCTGGCAGATCTTCTGTTTGCGGGGTGGCAGATGCCACTGTCACTCCAGAGGTGGATGAAGAGGCTGAGACTGCAGCAGAAGAGGAAGCAGGAGGAGCCCGAGACCTTTCTTGGTTTTTTAGGTGTCTACTCCACTGCAGCTCATGCTTTGCACTTAGATGCCTGATCATGCAGGTTGTGCTCAGGTTTAGAATGTTTATGCCTCGCTTTAGGCTCTGATTGCACAGCGTGCAAACCACTCGTGTCTTGTCATCAGCACATTGTCTGAAGAACTGCCACACCAGGGAACTCCTTGGAGCTGGCTTTGGTGTGCTCGGTCCCTTGCTGCAGTGGGCAGTAGCAGGCGTACTGTCTAGGGGATGGCCGCTCCGCTTTTGCACTCTGCTCCCTCTTCTGCTGCGCTGGTGGCTCTGTGCGACCATCGTCTCTTCCTCCGAACTACAGAGGTCACTCGCATGACCTTGATTCCATGTGGGGTCGAGGACCTTATCGTCCTCCACATCATCTTCCACCCAGTCTTCACCCCTGCCCTCCTTGTCGGTCTGCACACTTTTGAAAGCCACAGCAGTTGGCACCATTGTTTCGTCATAATCCGAGACGTTCTACAATGGTCCTCCCATGTACTCATCTTGAAACATAAGTGGTTGGGCATCGGTGCCCTCAATCTATTCCACGTCTGGGGCAGGGCTAGGTGGATGGCCCTGGGAAACCATGCTAGCAGAGTCATCAAAAAGCAGAAGATACTGCTTGGCTGATTTGCAAAGGGGTGAGGTGAAAGACTGATGGACATCGGCTGCAGGTGCCAACTCTGATCTTTCAGCAGGAAAGATCAGAATATCGCATGTACTTGTTCAGGCCTCACCATTTGTAGATCCGCATTAGGCCCGACCAAATAACGCTGAAGGCTCTGTTGCCTACTCGCACCTGAGGAAGGTGTTTCACTTGTGCGTGTAGCTGGCACAGATCGACCACGTCCTCTCCCTGCAACAGGAGCTCCACCAGCAGCACCACGACCGAGGCCACGTCCCTTATTTGACACTCTCCTCATATTTCTCAAATTTAGGATATTGCCCAAAATGGGTGTTTTTCTAATAACATAATATAACAGCAGTATCTAACGCGTGTATCTCACACTGGCAGATGCAGCAAAGGCTGCAAATTTTGTTTTTTTGCCCAAAATTTGAGTTTTTTTATTAACAGAATAGAACAGCTGTATCTAACGTGTGTATCTCACACTGACAGATGCAGCAAAGGCTGCAAATTTATTTTTTTGCCCAAAATGAGTGTTTTTTTTTAAACCCAGAATATTATTGCAGTATTTCTAGCTTGTATGTCACACTAACAAATGCAGCATAGGCCCCAGATGTAGGGTATTGCCAAAAATTTGTGTTTTTTTAATAACAGAATAGAACACTAGTATCTAACGTGTGTACCTCACACTGACAGATGCAGCAAAGGCTGCAAAATTAAGTATTTTGCCCAAAATGGGTGTTTTTTTATTAACTGAATAGAACAGCTGTATCTAACGCGTGTATCTCACACTGACAGATGCAGCAAAGGCTGCAAACTTAGTTTTTTGCCCAAAATGAGTGTTTTTTTTATAACAGAATAGAACACCAGTATCTAACGTGTGTATTTCACACTGACTGATGAAGCATAGGCCCCTAATGTAGGGTATTGCCAAAAATTTGTGTTTTTTTAGACCCAGAATATTATTGCAGTATTTCTAGCTTGCATGTCACACTAGCAAATGCAGCATAGGCCTCAGATGTAGGGAATTGCCAAAAATGGGTGTTTTTTTTCATGACAGAATAGAACACCAGTATCTAACGCGTGTATCTCACACTAACAGATGCAGCAAAGGCTGCAAATTTCGTTTCTTGCCCAAAATGGGTGTTTTTTTAATAACAGAATATAAAACCAGTATCTAACACGTATATCTCACACGGACAGATGCAGCAAAAGCTGCAAAATTAAGTATTTTGCCCAAAATGGGTGTTTTTTTAATAACAGAATAGAACAGCAGTATCTAACGCGTGTATCTCACACTGACAGATGCAGCAAAGGCTGCAAATTTAGATTTTTGCCCATAATAGGTGTTTTTTTAAACCCAGAATATTATTGCTAGAGTTGAGCGAACACCTGGACGAACCGAACTTCGTCCCGAACCCGAACCCCATTGAAGTCAATGGGGACCCGAACTTTTGGGCACTAAAAAGGCTGTAAAACAGCCCAGGAAAGAGCTAGAGGGCTGCAAAAGGCAGCAACATGTAGGTAAATCCCCTGCAAACAAATGTGGATAGGGAAATGAATTAAAATTAAAATTAAAAAAATAAAAATGAACCAATATCAATTGGACAGAGGTCTCATAGCAGAGAATCTGGCTTCACGTCAGCAGAGAATCTGTCTCTTCATGCCATAGCAAAAAATCTGGCTTCATGTCAGCAGAGAATCAGTCTCTTCATGCCATAGCAGAGAATCTGGCTTCACGTCAGCGCAGAATCAGTCTTCATGTCATAGCAGAGAATCAGGCTTCACGTCACCCACCACTGGAACAGGCCACTGTCACACATTTAGGCCCCGGCACCCAGACAGAGGAGAGCGGTCCCGTAACAGAGAATATGGCCTTATGTCAGCGCAGAATCTGTCTTCATGTCATAGCAGAGAATCAGGCTTCACGTCACCCACCACTGGAACAGGCCACTGTCACACATTTAGGCCCAGGCACCCAGGCAGAGGAGAGAGGTCCCGTAACAGAGAATCTGGCCTTATGTCAGCGCAGAATCTGTCTTCATGTCATAGCAGAGAATCAGGCTTCACGTCACCCACCACTGGAACAGGCCACTGTCACACATTTAGGCCCCCGGCACCCAGACAGAGGAGAGCGGTCCCGTAACAGAGAATCTGGCCTTATGTCAGCGCAGAATCTGTATTCATGTCATAGCAGAGAATCAGGCTTCACGTCACCCACCACTGGAACAGGCCACTGTCACACATTTAGGCCCCGGCACCCAGACAGAGGAGAGCGGTCCCGTAACAGAGAATCTGGCCTTATGTCAGCGCAGAATCTGTATTCATGTCATAGCAGAGAATCAGGCTTCACATCACCCACCACTGGAACAGGCCACTGTCACACATTTAGGCCCAGGCACCCAGGCAGAGGAGAGAGGTCCCGTAACAGAGAATCTGGACTTATGTCAGCGCAGAATCTGTATTCATGTCATAGCAGAGAATCAGGCTTCACGTCACCCACCACTGGAACAGGCCACTGTCACACATTTAGGCCCAGGCACCCAGGCAGAGGAGAGAGGTCCCGTAACAGAGAATCTGGCCTTATGTCAGCGCAGAATCTGTATTCATGTCATAGCAGAGAATCAGGCTTCACGTCACCCACCACTGGAACAGGCCACTGTCACACATTTAGGCCCCGGCACCCAGACAGAGGAGAGCGGTCCCGTAACAGAGAATCTGGCCTTATGTCAGCGCAGAATCTGTCTTCATGTCATAGCAGAGAATCAGGCTTCACGTCAGCCACCACTGGAACAGGCCACTGTCACACATTTAGGCCCAGGCACCCAGGCAGAGGAGAGCGGTCCCGTATCAGAGAATCTGGCCTTATGTCAGCGCAGAATCTGTATTCATGTCATAGCAGAGAATAAGGCTTCACGTCACCCACCACTGGAACAGGCCACTGTCACACATTTAGGCCCCGGCACCCAGACAGAGGAGAGCGGTCCCGTAACAGAGAATCTGGCCTTATGTCAGCGCAGAATCTGTCTTCATGTCATAGCAGAGAATCAGGCTTCACGTCACCCACTACTGGAACAGGCCACTGTCACACATTTAGGCCCCGGCACCCAGACAGAGGAGAGCGGTCCCGTAACAGAGAATCTGGCCTTATGTCAGCGCAGAATCTGTATTCATGTCATAGCAGAGAATCAGGCTTCACGTCACCCACCACTGGAACAGGCCACTGTCACACATTTAGGCCCCGGCACCCAGACAGAGGAGAGCGGTCCCGTAACAGAGAATCTGGCCTTATGTCAGCGCAGAATCTGTATTCATGTCATAGCAGAGAATCAGGCTTCACATCACCCACCACTGGAACAGGCCACTGTCACACATTTAGGCCCAGGCACCCAGGCAGAGGAGAGAGGTCCCGTAACAGAGAATCTGGACTTATGTCAGCGCAGAATCTGTATTCATGTCATAGCAGAGAATCAGGCTTCACGTCACCCACCACTGGAACAGGCCACTGTCACACATTTAGGCCCAGGCACCCAGGCAGAGGAGAGAGGTCCCGTAACAGAGAATCTGGCCTTATGTCAGCGCAGAATCTGTATTCATGTCATAGCAGAGAATCAGGCTTCACGTCACCCACCACTGGAACAGGCCACTGTCACACATTTAGGCCCCGGCACCCAGACAGAGGAGAGCGGTCCCGTAACAGAGAATCTGGCCTTATGTCAGCGCAGAATCTGTCTTCATGTCATAGCAGAGAATCAGGCTTCACGTCAGCCACCACTGGAACAGGCCACTGTCACACATTTAGGCCCAGGCACCCAGGCAGAGGAGAGCGGTCCCGTATCAGAGAATCTGGCCTTATGTCAGCGCAGAATCTGTATTCATGTCATAGCAGAGAATAAGGCTTCACGTCACCCACCACTGGAACAGGCCACTGTCACACATTTAGGCCCCGGCACCCAGACAGAGGAGAGCGGTCCCGTAACAGAGAATCTGGCCTTATGTCAGCGCAGAATCTGTCTTCATGTCATAGCAGAGAATCAGGCTTCACGTCAGCCACCACTGGAACAGGCCACTGTCACACATTTAGGCCCAGGCACCCAGGCAGAGGAGAGCGGTCCCGTAACAGAGAATCTGGCCTTATGTCAGCGCAGAATCTGTCTTCATGTCATAGCAGAGAATCAGGCTTCACGTCACCCACCACTCGAACAGGCCACTGTCACACATTTAGGCCCCGGCACCTAGACAGAGGAGAGGTTCATTCAACTTTGGGTTGCCCCGCAATATAATGGTAAAATGAAATTAAAAATAGTATTGAATGAGGAAGTGCCCTGGAGTAGAATAATATATTGTTAAGGGGAGGTAGTTAATATCTAATCTGCACAAGGGATGGACAGGTCCTGTGGGATCCATGCCTGGTTCATTTTTATGAACGTCAGCTTGTCCACATTGGCTGTAGACAGGCGGCTGCGTTTGTCTGTAATGACGCCCCCCGCCGTGCTGAATACACGTTCAGACAAAAAACGCTGGCCACCGGGCAGGCCAGCACCTCCAAGGCATAAAAGGCTAGCTCTGGCCACGTGGACAATTTGGAGACCCAGAAGTTGAATGGGGCCGAACCATCAGTCAGTACGTGGAGGGGTGTGCACAGGTACTGTTCCACCATGTTAGTGAAATGTTGCCTCCTGCTAACACGTTCCGTATCAGGTGGTGGTGCACTTAGCTGTGGCGTGTTGACAAAACTTTTCCACATCTCTGCCATGCTAACCCTGCCCTCAGAGGAGCTGGGCGTGACACAGCTGCGTTGGCGACCTCTTGCTCCTCCTCTGCCTTCGCCTTGGGCTTCCACTGGTTCCCCTGTGACATTTGGGAATGCTCTCAGTAGCGCGTCTACCAACGTGCGCTTGTACTCGCGCATCTTCCTATCACGCTCCAGTGTAGAAAGTAAGGTGGGCACATTGTCTTTGTACCGGGGATCCAGCAGGGTGGCAACCCAGTAGTCCGCACACGTTAAAATGTGGGCAACTCTGCTGTCATTGCGCAGGCACTGCAGCATGTAGTCGCTCATGTGTGCCAGGCTGCCCAGAGGTAAGGACAAGCTGTCCTCTGTGGGAGGCGTATCGTCATCGTCCTGTGTTTCCCCCCAGCCACGCACCAGTGATGGGCCCGAGCTGCTTTGGGTGCCACCCCGCTGTGAACATGCTTCATCCTCATCCTCCTCCACCTCCTCCTCATCCTCGTCCTCCTCGTCCTCCAGTAGTGGGCCCTGTCTGGCCACATTTGTACCTGGCCTCTGGTGTTGCAAAAAACCACCCTCTGAGTCACTTCGAAGAGACTGGCCTGAAAGTGCTAAAAATGACCCCTCTTCCTCCTCTTCCTCCTGGGCCACCTCCTCTTCCATCATCGCCCTAAGTGTTTTCTCAAGGAGACATAGAAGTGGTATTGTAACGCTGATAACGGCGTCATCGCCACTGGCCATGTTGGTGGAGTACTCGAAACAGCGTAACAGGGCACACAGGTCTCGCATGGAGGCCCAGTCATTGGTGGTGAAGTGGGTCTGATCCGCAGTGCGACTGACCCGTGCGTGCTGCAGCTGAAACTCCACTATGGCCTGCTGCTGCTCGCACAGTCTGTCCAGCATATGCAAGGTGGAGTTCCACCTGGTGGGCACGTCGCATATGAGGCGGTGAGGGGGAAGGCCGAAGTTACCCTGTAGCGCAGACAGGCGAGCAGCGGCAGGGTGTGAACGCCGGAAGCGCGAACAGACGGCCCGCACTTTATGCAGCAGCTCTGACATGTCGGGGTAGTTGCGAATGAACTTCTGCACCACCAAATTCAGCACATGCGCCAGGCAAGGGATGTGCGTCAAACCGGC
Source organism: Bufo bufo (assembly GCF_905171765.1). Lineage (NCBI taxonomy): Eukaryota > Metazoa > Chordata > Amphibia > Anura > Bufonidae > Bufo > Bufo bufo. The sequence continues at coordinate 420,772,741 of NC_053389.1, read as the reverse complement.
TAGTCCCAGAGCTGCAACGAGATTTCGCCCATTATCGCACACCACCAGGCCGGGCTTGAGGCTCACCGGCAGCAACCACTCGTCGGTCTGTTGTTCTATACCCCGCCACAACTCCTGTGCGGTGTGGGGCCTGTCCCCCAAACATATGAGTTTCAGAATGGCCTGCTGACGTTTACCCCGTGCTGTGCTGAAGTTGGTGGTGAAGGTGTGTGGCTGACTGGATGAGCAGGTGGAAGAAGAGGAGGAGGAGGAAGCTGAGTAGGAGGAGGAGGAGACAGGAGGCAAAGAATGTTGCCCTGTGATCCTTGGCGGCGGAAGGACGTGCGCCAAATAGCTCTCCGCCTGGGGCCCAGCCGCCACTACATTTACCCAGTGTGCAGTTAGGGAGATATAGCGTCCCTGGCCGTGCTTACTGGTCCACGTATCTGTGGTTAGGTGGACCTTGCCACAGATGGCGTTGCGCAGTGCACACTTGATTTTATCGGACACTTGTTTGTGCAGGGAAGGCACGGCTCTCTTGGAGAAGTAGTGGCGGCTGGGAACAACATACTGTGGGACAGCAAGTGACATGAGCTGTTTGAAGCTGTGTGTGTCCACCAGCCTAAATGACAGCATTTCATAGGCCAGTAGTTTAGAAATGCTGGCATTCAGGGCCAGAGATCGAGGGTGGCTAGGTGAGAATTTACGCTTTCTCTCAAATGTTTGTGAGATGGAGAGCTGAACGCTGCCGTGTGACATGGTTGAGATGCTTGGTGACGCAGGTGGTGGTGTTGGTGGTACATCCCATGTTTGCTGGGCGGCAGGTGCCAACGTTCCTCCAGAGGCGGAGGAAGAGGCAGAGGCAGCGGCAGCAGCAGCAGAAGAGGCCGAGGCGGCAGCAGCAGAAGAGGTAGCAGGGGGAGCCTGAGTGACTTCCTTGTTTTTAAGATGTTTACTCCACTGCAGTTCATGCTTTGCATGCAGGTGTCTGGTCATGCAGGTTGAGCTAAGGTTCAGAACGTTAATGCCTCGCTTCAGGCTCTGATGGCACAGCGTGCAAACCACTCGGGTCTTGTCGTCAGCACATTGTTTAAAGAAGTGCCATGCCAGGGAACTCCTTGAAGCTGCCTTTGGGGTGCTCGGTCCCAGATGGCGGCGGTCAGTAGCAGGCAGAGTCTCTTGGCGGCGGGTGTTCTGATTTTGCCCACTGCTCCCTCTTTTGCTACGCTGTTGGCTCGGTCTCACCACTGCCTCTTCCTCCGAACTGTGAAAGTCAGTGGCACGACCTTCATTCCATGTGGGGTCTAGGACCTCATCGTCCCCTGCATCGTCTTCCACCCAGTCTTAAACCCTGACCTCCTGTTCAGTCTGCACACTGCAGAAAGACGCAGCAGTTGGCACCTGTGTTTCGTCATCATCAGAGACGTGCTGAGGTGGTATTCCCATGTCCTCATCATCAGGAAAAATAAGTGGTTGTGCGTTAGTGCATTCTATCTCTTCCACCCCTGGGGAAGGGCTAGGTGGATGCCCTTGGGAAACCCTGGCAGCAGAGTCTTCAAACAGCATAAGAGACTGCTGCATAACTTGAGGCTCAGACAGTTTCCCTGATATGCATGGGGGTGATGTGACAGACCGATGGGCTTGGTTTTCATGCGCCATCTGTGCGCTTTCTGCAGAAGACTGGGTGGGAGATAATGTGAACGTGCTGGATCCACTGTCGGCCACCCAATTGACTAATGCCTGTACCTGCTCAGGCCTTACCATCCTTAGAACGGCATTGGGCCCCACAAAATATCGCTGTAAATTCTGCTGGCTACTGGGACCTGAGGTAGTTGGTTCACTAGGACGTGTGGCTGTGGCAGAACGGCCACGTCCTCTCCCAGCACCAAAGGGTCCACTAACACCACCACGACCATGTCCACGTCCGCGTCCCCGTCACTTATTAGATGTTTTCCTCATTGTTCCCGTTCACCACAAGTTTGAGAATGGCAAATTTGGGAATGCTTTTTCAAGCCAGAACAAAAAGTCTGCTTTTACAGTCACTACAAATAACTTGACCAGCTAAAACTGTGCAGATTTGGTTGAATAGAGATGTGAGACCTGGTTTTTTTTTGCGCTGTGTGACAGTTATAGGTTTAATCACAGAATGACACTTCTATCAGCACGCTAGCGTGTGTCTTAGGTTTTTCTGAATGACACTATCAATACCTTCAATGTAAGATTTTCTTTTTGGGATAGATTTCAAGTAGGCCTCAAATACCACAAACTAGTTATTTTCAGAATGGCAAATTTGGGAATGCTTTTTCAACCCAGAACAAAAAGTCTGCTTTTACGGTCACTACAAATAACTTGACCAGCTAAAACTATGCAGATTTGGTTGAATAGAGATGTGAGACCTGTTTTTTTTGCGCTGTGTGACAGTTATAGGTTTAATCACAGAATGACACTTCTATCAGCACGCTAGCGTGTGTCTTAGGTTTTTCTGAATGACACTATCAATACCTTCAATGTAAGATTTTCTTTTTGGGATAGATTTCAAGTAGGCCTCAAATACCACAAACTAGTTATTTTCAGAATGGCAAATTTGGGAATGCTTTTTCAACCCAGAACAAAAAGTCTGCTTTTACGGTCACTACAAATAACTTGACCAGCTAAAACTGTGCAGATTTGGTTTAATAGAGATGTGAGACCTGTTTTTTTTTTGCGCTGTGTGACAGTTATAGGTTTAATCACAGAATGACACTTCTATCAGCACGCTAGCGTGTGTCTTAGGTTTTTCTGAATGACACTATCAATACCTTCAATGTAAGATTTTCTTTTTGGGATAGATTTCAAGTAGGCCTCAAATACCACAAACTAGTTATTTTGAGAATGGCAAATTTGGGAATGCTTTTTCAACCCAGAACAAAAAGTCTGCTTTTACGGTCACTACAAATAACTTGACCAGCTAAAACTGTGCAGATTTGGTTGAATAGAGATGTGAGACCTGTTTTTTTTTTTGCGCTGTGTGACAGTTATAGGTTTAATCACAGAATGACACTTCTATCAGCACGCTAGCGTGTGTCTTAGGTTTTTCTGAATGACACTATCAATACCTTCAATGTAAGATTTTCTTTTTGGGATAGATTTCAAGTAGGCCTCAAATACCACAAACTAGTTATTTTGAGAATGGCAAATTTGGGAATGCTTTTTCAACCCAGAACAAAAAGTCTGCTTTTACGGTCACTACAAATAACTTGACCAGCTAAAACTGTGCAGATTTGGTTGAATAGAGAGGTGAGACCTGTTTTTTTTGCGCTGTGTGACAGTTATAGGTTTAATCACAGAATGACACTTCTATCAGCATGCTAGCGTGTGTCTTAGGTTTTTCTGAATGACACTATCAATACCTTCAATGTAAGATTTTCTTTTTGGGATAGATTTCAAGTAGGCCTCAAATACCACAAACTAGTTATTTTCAGAATGGCAAATTTGGGAATGCTTTTTCAACCCAGAACAAAAAGTCTGCTTTTACGGTCACTACAAATAACTTGACCAGCTAAAACTGTGCAGATTTGGTTGAATAGAGATGTGAGACCTGTTTTTTTTTGCGCTGTGTGACAGTTATAGGTTTAATCACAGAATGACACTTCTATCAGCACGCTAGCGTATGTCTTAGGCTTTTCTGAATGACACTATCCATACCTTCAATGTAAGATTTTCTTTTTGGGATAGATTTCAAGTAGGCCTCAAAAACCACAAACTAGTTATTTTCAGAATGGCAAATTTGGGAATGCTTTTTCAACCCAGAACAAAAAGTCTGCTTTTACGGTCACTACAAATAACTTGACCAGCTAAAACTGTGCAGATTTGGTTGAATAGAGATGTGAGACCTGTTTTCTTTTGCGCTGTGTGACAGTTATAGGTTTAATCACAGAATGACACTTCTATCAGCACGCTAGCGTGTGTCTTAGGTTTTTCTGAATGACACTATCAATACCTTCAATGTAAGATTTTCTTTTTGGGATAGATTTCAAGTAGGCCTCAAATACCACAAACTAGTTATTTTGAGAATGGCAAATTTGGGAATGCTTTTTCAACCCAGAACAAAAAGTCTGCTTTTACGGTCACTACAAATAACTTGACCAGCTAAAACTGTGCAGATTTGGTTGAATAGAAATGTCAGGTCTATTTTTTAGGCGCTGGGTGACAGGCTCAACTTGCCCCTGATGTAATATATGGCCAAAAAATAACCACACTGTTGATGGTTAAATGCACTTGGGTGACACAGGCTCAGCCTGCAGCTGATGTAGTATATGGCCAAAAAATAACCAGACTGTTGATGGTTAAATGCACTTCGGTGACACAGGCTCAGCCTGCAGCTGATGTAGGATATAGCACAAAATAACCAAACTATCGATGGTTAAATACACTTGGTGATAGCTCGTGCTGGCGCACCACAAGTCACAAAATGGCCGCCGATCACCCCAGAAAAAAAGTGATCTAAAAACGCTCTGGGCAGCCTCAAAAAAGTGAGCAAGTCAATAATAGCACTTCAATGATCCACAGCTGCAGATCGATCACAGAATGAAGTCTTTTGGAGGAGCTAATCTGCCTAATCTCGCCCTAACGTCGCAGCTGCAACCTCTCCCTATACTGATCATAGCAGAGTGACGTGCGGTGCTACGTGACTCCAGCTTAAATAGAGGCTGGGTCACATGGTGCACTGGCCAATCACAGCCATGCCAATAGTAGGCATGGCTGTGATGGCCTCTTGGGCCAAGTAGTATGACGCTTGTTGATTGGCTGCTTTGCAGCCTTTCAAAAAGCGCCAAGAAAGCGCCGAACACCGAACCCGAACCCGGACTTTTACGAAAATGTTCGGGTTCGGGTCCGTGTCACGGACACCCCAAAATTCGGTACGAATATACAGTTCGGGTTCGCTCATCCCTAATTATTGCAGTATTTCAAGCTTGCATGTCACACTAACAAATGCAGCATAGGCCCCAGATGTAGGGTATTGCCAAAAATTGGTGTTTTTTTTAATAACAGAATAGAACACCAGTATCTAACACGTGTATTTCACACTTACAGATGCTACAAAGGCACCAGATGTAGGATATTTAGCTAAAGAGAAAAGGGGTGGAATAGACGGCTCTACTGCTCAGGCTAATGGTCGAGGTGCAAGGCTGCTAGAACTGACTCACCCAGTCAGGAGTGGATTAATTGAAGGAAAATAAGTAAGCAGGCACACTCTAATTTGGGTCAATATATTAATTTATTTATATATATGGTGGATGTAGGATATATTAAAATTGGTCGAAAAAAACGTATTGGGGAATAAAATACGGCTAACTGTCCTTTTAGGTAGGTAAAGAGTAATGGATGTCGAGATAGGTGGGTTGTCATTAAATGGTCACCAGCTGGTATTAGGAATGTTGAGGTAGTAACATATAAAAAAAAAAAAAAAAAAAATGTGCAATGAAAAGATGCGCTAAAAAAGTTGTCCTTATATATAAAATCGTCTTTTCATGAAATAATAGTCTTAAGAATGATGCGTTTTATTCCTTATATAGGTATAGTAATATTCTTTTGTGGTGATGTCCTCTGAGTAAGAGATAAATAAGTGAATACTGCGCCTTGTGACTCCTTATATGATTCCCGCTGTTAAATGGAGAGTACGTGATGTGCTTTTTTTTTGTTATATATAGACCAGTTATTTGTCATAGAGCCGCAGGCATATACATTAATACATTGTAGTAGTATATAGATGTTATGCTTATTATGCGGATGCTGTGGGAGGAAGGGGCACTCTGTGCCTGAGTGCGGCGTCCTGCACTGTCTCTGGCTACAGAGATCACTTACCCTTCACCCGGCGCTGCTGTCTTCGGTCCTCTGGCGTTGATCAGTTCTACCTGGGCGGCTATCTTGAATCCAGGAGTTTTTCGACCAATTTTAATATATCCTACATCCACCATATATATAAATAAATTAATATATTGACCCAAATTAAAGTGTGCCTGCTTACTTATTTTCCTTCAGATGTAGGATATTGCCAAAAATTTGTGTTTTTTAAACCAATAAATGTATTGAAGTATTTCAAGCTTGTCTTTCACACTGACAAATGCTGCAAAGGCCCCAGATGTAGGGTATTGCCAAAAATGGGTGGTTTTTTTAAACCCAGAACATTATTGCAGTATTTCTAGCTTGCATGTCACACTAAAAAATACAGCATAGGCCCCAGATATAGGGTATTGCCAAAAATGTTTTTTTTTTTAAAACCCAGAAAATTATTGCAGTATTTCAAACTTGTATTTCACACTGACAAATGCTGCAAAGGCACCAGATATAGGATATTGCCAAAAATGGGTGTTTTTATTAAACCCAGATTATTATTGCAGTATTTGAAGCTTGGATTTGAATGTCACAAATGCACATATGCTGTGCTGGTGCACTGAGCTTGCATAAAATGGCTGCCACCGCCCACCTAACTAACAAACGGATAAAAGTTATTTTTCTGTGTCACTGGGCTCAGGCCAGGGTAAAAAGATTGTGCACTGCACCCACAAAAGGAAATCTATGTAGATTGCTGAGTTAACAAGCACTTCAGATTAAAGATTCTTTCCTATTCTTTCCCTCACAGCAGCAGCATCCTATCCCTACACTAATCAGAGCAGAGTAACATGCAGCGCTACGTGATTCCAGCTTATATAGAGGCTGGGTCCCATGCTACACTGGCCAATCACAGCCATTTTATTAGTAGGCATGGCTGTGATGGCTTCTAAGGGCACAAGAGTAAAACGCTTGTTGATTGAAGCCTTTCAAAAAACACCAATAAATCGCCGGAAATCGAACTCGAGCCAGAACTTTTACTGAAAAGTTCAGGTTCGGTTCCGGGGTCCAAAAATCCTAAAGTTCGGTACGAACCCGAACTTTACAGTTCGGGTTCGCTCAACCCTAGTAAGGTGTCTGGAGTCCCCTTCACATATATCAGGGAATCTAGTTCAGTTTTCTCTCCAGCAAGGGAACTGAGCCAGAACGAATCCCATTGTTTTCTATGGGATTGTGTACATACATTAGGCGCATCAATTGTGATCAATTGCACCGAACAGAAAAATGTTGCATGCTCAGTTTTTCTGTGTGGTGCTATCAGTGTACAGATGCCAGATCTGTGAACTGAAGTGCAGTTAACATACACGAGTTGTGTCCGGATCCCGGATAAAACAACTGGTTGGGCACAACTGATATATGTGAGCCGGGCCTGACCATGGCTTATTCCTTTCTCAGAGCAAGTGCCCATTGAGAACAGTTGTATGCTCCACTAAATTGAGCCTACTTTTGTATACGGGAGTCAGTAAAAATATCAGTTGGCTGATTGAGCATTCAGTCAACAGCTATTAAAAATATATGGGCATCTTAACTGTTGTTTTTTTTATGTAATGATGACACAAGAAACCAACATGATTCCAAATTTAGCTTTAGTGCTCATGTGCACAGCAGAGACCTGTATATGAAGCCTATAATATATGGCTCCTTAGCATGAAACTGCATGCACTACTATACAGGCTCTGTTGGACTCTGTATGTATGGCGATATTCTCCACTACTACTACTACTTTATATGGGAAAGTACAGCTGGCTATACACAGATATCATGAATGTCATCTCAACCTTAACATTTTAGCAGGGATGGCTGGCTATCTATCTAATGTGTATGTGGAGGCCTCTTCCCCAATGGCAAATGTCATGGGAGGTGCATCTCCTAAGTGCAACAATATTGCAAGTTATAGTTACTAGATTCCTGGAGAAGGGTCATTGATACAGAAAGTTATACAGGAAAGATTTTTCTCATGCAGTTTCTTTTTTTTGCCTTCCTCTGGATCAACATCACAGGATAATAGGCTGAACTGGATGGCCATATATCTTTTTTCAACTTAACAAACTACACTGTCAAGTCACATTATTATATCCACCAGCTAATATCAAGAGTAATTGCTGTGAACGCACAGACAGCAACTAGATGGTCTTGAGAGTGACTCCATAAGGTCCTGGTAAATTGTCACAGGTATCTTGAGCCATGTCGACTGCAGTGCATCCCGCAACTGCTAGAGAGGGTGTGGGGGAGGATCCATAGAGTCTACACGATGATCCAGGTGGTTCCTAAGTTGATCAATTGGGTTCATTCTGGGGAATTAGGGGGCCAGAGTAGTCTTGGTCATGCTCTTCCAAACAATGTAGCCATGTGACATATCACATTGTCTTGTTTGAAGATCCCATCTTCCCCAGGGAAGACAATCAGCATATGTGGGTGTATATGATATGCAATAATAGATTCATATCCAAACTGGTTAAGAGGGCCTTCTACATGGGTGAGTGGCCCCAGATAATACCACAAAGACTTCCTCAGAACATAATGCTGCCACTACTAGCTTCTGTTATTACAGCAATGGCTGCAGGGTGTTTGTTCTCTGATATTTCTTGTCTGTCATCGGCTGCAGTGGCACACATGGTCATATCCATGTCCTGGCCAGAAGACAATCCAGGGTCCTAAAGAGGGAGGAACAAAGCCAGCATGCAGAACCAGAAAGGCAAAGAGCAGGTAAGTATATATCAGTCATTAGGCAATGCAGGCTAGGGACCAAATAGAAATAATTATTTATTCCTTGAAAACCTCTTTTTAAGGAATAGGAATTTGTGAGAGCTAGTTCAGGATTAGCAAAGCTATCTAAATGCCTTTCAATTGCACTGCTTCACCATGATGGATAAAGTAAAAAAGTACTGCAACCTGATTGTAATACACAAGAATTTACTATATTTTTTTGAACATATTTATTGACAATTTTCTGAAAATATAAAGGAAGAAGAAAACATTTTACACCAGTCTGTGATAACCCTTGTGCTGCTGGAAAATGCGCCTAATTCATGACAAGGCATACGGCTCATCCTAAATTAGGCACATCCTCCGGCAGTCCATGTGTTTAGATTGAAAACTTTTTGTGTCCCTGACTCGAGTAGTTTTCAATCATCATTTAAGCCTGTTTCCAGGAGTAAGTATTAATGAATATGCTGCGGCTGATGGCCCCAACAGTCCCGACTGGTGAGGATGGTGAAAAAACACCTACACCGTACGTGACAAAATTTTGTCATGTGGACATTTAAAAAGTTGCAAAACGTAAGTCTAAAACTGGCATAGCCTTCTTAGTAAATGATCCCCATCATTCTAAAGATAACCCCCGCTGCTTTGGAATCCTTTTTCAAAATTAAAGTCTTTCCATCCTAAAACATCTAGCATGAATTAAGATACAAGTACTCTGTGGGCATACATTTAATAGCTATTGAGTGTTGTTTACCTAAGGCTTCTTTCAAACTTGCGGCCGGGTGTTCTGGATGGAAAGTCTGACGGATAAAAACTACTGGATGCAGTTTTCTTTGTCCAGCCAATTCTCAGCATATTTGCCAGGTAGCGGCCAGATCTCTGCCAGACCTCATTATAGTCAACGGGGTCCAGAAAGAAGGTGGCAATATCCAGCAATGCCAGATTCAGAAAATAGTGTGCCGGATTTCTTTGCTGCAAGTGTGAAACTAGCCTAATTTCTGTGAAAGACATGTCTTTGCTCCTAACGACTTGAGTAGAGTGAATGAGTAGAATGAATCCATTTTGAAAAAAAATCCAAACTTGGTGGCTACTACTTTACAGGTCAGAAGTCAAAGATGGCATCTACTACTAAAAAGGGATACTTTTTGGACTATTAAATTAAAAGTAAAATCCAACAATACAGTATGTTTTTAAACAGGTTCTCTTGGTGTTAATTAGCTTGGATACTGTCCTATGAGACCCCAGAGTGTCATAAAAGACTTTCTGACCTGAATCGAATCTGACAATCAATTTGCGCAAATCTGACCCAAAACAAATTTTAAGAAATTTGCTTATCTCTAGAACAGCATTTATTAATATCTTGTATTTACTGGACTGTAAGGGCTCATGCAAATGACTGTTGCCTATTTTGTGGTCTGCAAATTGCTAATCCGCAAAACACGGATACTTTTTGTGGAACAGAATGTCCAGCCAATAATAGAACAGTCCTATCCTTGTCTGTAATGCAGACAAGAATAGGACATGTTCTACCTGTATATTTTTGTGTATGCCACAGAACGGACATACGAATGTGGACAGCGCATTTTTTGCAGCCCTACTGAAGTAAATGAGTCCGCATCCAACCCGTAAAAATGCTGATCATTTGTGGACCAAAAATTTGTGTGTGTGCATGAGCCCTTACCATGTTTTCACATGACTATTCTCTTCCTACTGTGTATAGGCTAGCACAAACAAATGTTTGCAAAGTGAAAGTGAGATTTTGTACTCAATTTGAGTTCAAAATAATTTTTGCAATTGAGCCCTTTTTTCTGTAAATAGCTGAGATGCTCTAGAAGCAGTCTCTGGATTTTCTCTCTTTTCCATCTGTTGGGGAGTTGACAGACTCCTTATCTGTGCTCTCTGACATTATAAACACTCATCCAAACTCAGTTCTTATCTTACTGATAAGAATGTGGCTTAAATAAGTGTTTATGACCTCTTAGTAGCTTAGAGATAAGGTTTGCACAAAGTGAAAGTACCAGTCACACGGTTAGAAAAACAGTTAACCCTTTGTGACAGAATGGCTCAATATTTTTAATAAAGGCAAATTTAAAATTAGATTTTTAAACGAAAATGAGTAAAATGCAATCATAAACAAAAATTGCCTCTGATGGTGTACATAGCCTTTAAGCTAACATTATTTCCTTTTAACGATTAATGTATAAAACCTGTCTGTAAGACCTGTATGATCAGCATTTAAACAGGACCATATTTTAACCTCTTGAATTTAACACAGATCTGTAACAAGAAGAAATCCTGAATATGTAAAGTATATTAGAAAGTTGTTTTTGACTTTTCACATTAAATGGAAAACTTTTTTAACTGAACTTATATTTTCATACATTTAAGCATTGTAAAATAGGGATAGTAATCTCCATGTTTGATCACTTAAAAATATTCAGTTTATATATAAAAAATAAAGCTGTAATTAGTAAGAGATGAAGCAATAAGCTTAGTGCAATCTGTTATTAAGTTGTAAGTAATTGATTGATTACCCAGGGACATAATTAATTTATGATTAACAAAAGTGCATTCATTGACATGTGGCCAGAAGCCAGAGTATGAGTGGACTTCCTCTATTATGCAGCTTCCTTAGCTGCCAGTTAAACAATGTTTAGCTGATCTTATTCACAATCCCTTAACTGAGCCCATTTTTGGAGACTGTGATATTATTGAAGTCACCAGGTAAAGCATTAGCTTCTCTAAAGAACTAACAAACACCTCTTCATCATGAAATAGAGATTATAACATATTTATATTAGATAAAAATCTTTGGTCAACACAGAACAGCTGTGGAAGTTACAGTAATATACAGAACTCGAATTCATACCTGACATTTTAGATAACAAGAGGTTCCTTTCCCATGTGCCATGAACACTAGACAGAACCTCTGTATCCAAAGGACTTACCATAATCTATACACAGTATTTCTCTCTGCTCCAGCCTTCTCTTCCACATGATAATACTGCTGAGGACACTGATGGGCTTCTGTGGTCTTGTGCCATATACTTGCATGTCCCTACTGCAGTCTGTAAATAAGCAGAGGAGAAGGACCGAACCAGCAGCACAGCAAACAGGAGCAAAAAAAGAGGTAAGTACAGGATATTTTTAATTTTTTTTGTGTATTATACAACAGTCGGGGCCTGTAAAAGATTTTTTTTTTTATTCTTTTATTTAAATTTTGCAAAGTATAGGAACAATGACCAATCCAAGCAACGATACAGGCTATGATAACAAGAGCAGGGGAATAAGCCATCTGAATAGGACACAAAGCCCTAGAGCAAATGTAGAAGTCGAGAAAAAAACTGAAAGAAACTCTAAAAAGAGCAATAACATAAACAAGAAAAATAATATAAAAGTGGAGAGAAGAGAAAATAGGGGTTGGGCATGGAGAAAGGGGAGGTGAAGGAGTTCCTTAATTTCTGCTACGAGAAAAAAGTTGTCTAAATTTTACAGAATTCTCAGTCACAATCCAAGGATGCCATGATTTTAGGAGCTGGTTCCTCCTCCATCTGAGCTATGTTGTCAGAAATTTTTTATTACCTTGGATTTGGACAGCCCCTTTAGGTTTCCATTTTGAAGGTGACATAGAATTTTAGTTGTCATGGCTAGCATAAACTAATATTGAAAAAATGCTCCAGACAAACTTGTTGCTTTTCTACTGCAGTACTTGACACAGGGATGTAAAAGGAATTTGTCCCCAATAAATTCACTGTTACACCAGGCTCAGTGCCTTGTAGGGTTTGCTCAGCTGAATCTAGGGTTCGCTCAGCTGAATCTAATGATATCTTTCACTTAGTGATCCATTGCTTCATTCTGGAGAAAATGTGCTTTTATTTTGCATGCAAATGAGCAAACAAATACACAACGGACTGACGCAAACCCCCCTGTGACCCTTGTTCCACCTTCTTCCTCTGAAAGCCATCTCCTTCTTGATAGACATGACCAGGCGAGTGGCTCAAGTGCATTTTACTGCTCAGTTGCATATGGATAGAAAGTAGTTTTTCTCCAGAATGAAGCAATGGATTGCTAAGTGACTGCAATAGTGGATGTCCTGTCCTGTATAATTCTTTGTTTCAGCATTTATTTTTAGAAGATGCGGTTTCAATTACTGAACCTTACAGATTTGCTAATTATACATAAGGTTATAGGACAATAGTGGGGTTATGTGAAAAGCAATTTGTTTGTATCAATTATATTTCATTTTTTATAGAAATTAAATTATTAAACTCCAGATGCATTTGTAAATTTAAGTTTTGGATTGCCAAAATTCCTATCACTGTCCACTTTGTGCTCCAAGGGTGGAAGAACAAATCATTTTAAGGATAGCATCCTTGTTATCTCAGCTCAATATGCTTGTTTTATACATTTCGCAATCTTTATTTCTGTTGTGATGTTTAAATGGCAAAACATCCAAAAACTCATTGGGAAAGATTTATCATGACAGGAATTTTTTAAGTCAGTTTTGCAAGAGTCTGCATTGCCGTAGTTTGTCAAAAATTTATAAAGCGTCTTTACAAAGTTGGTCCATCCTTAAAGGCTATGTACACCTTCGGGAACAATTTTTTTAATGATTGCATTCTACTCATTTTGGGCTAAGATTTTTTTTTAAAGATTGGTCTTTATTAAAAATATTGAGCCACTCTGTCACAAAGGGTTAACAGTTTTTCTGTGCCTGTTATCTAATAACCCTTATCTCTAAATTACCAAAAGGTCATAAACACTTTTTTAAGCTACATTCTTATCAGTAAGATAATAACTATGTTACAATGAGTGTTTATAAGGTCAGAGAGCAGAGATAAGGAGCTATTCAGCAAGAATGCAGGGTTTTTTGACAAACCCTCTCACTTGGCTGGACCTTTAAAGGGAAGCTTACTTACCTATTTCCCGGCGCTGGCTCTCTGCTCCTTCTCCTGTAGACCTCTGATGCTACACAGGGCTCCCTTGCTGAAAACATCCGGTTTGATGCCTCCTGCAGCCAATCATTGGCCACATAGAGAACTGGATACTCTTGCATCAAGTGGACATTTGTCATGACGTAAGCGGAGGCGGTCACTGCTGCGGCCAGTGATTTGCTGCCGGAGGTGTCATACCAGATGTTTTCAGTAAAGGAGCCCAGCAGAGCATTGCAGGCCTGAAGGTGAAGGAGCGGGGAGCCAGCGCCAGGAAGCAGGTGAGTAAGCTTTCTTTTATAGGCACGGCCAAGTGGGGGGTTTGCCTTGAAAGGGGTTATCCAAAACGTAACAACCCCACCACAATGCTCGAACCCATGGTGGTAACCAATCTTACTTGCCCCCCCCACACTTCTCCTCCAATTTACTTCCCGATCACTCCACAGCTTTATCAGTGTCTTCCCTGAGAGTGCAAGGGAGGTGGGGGTAAGTCACATGACCACTGTAACCAATAGCCGTCCGCAGCTGCGTCCTCTTCCCCTTGCGTCATGTGTGATGCGTGACATGATGCAAGTTTTAATAAAATGTGTTTTTATTTTCCAGTTTAAGAACACCTGTCAAGACTGATAGTTAGTTATCTCTGCCCTAAAATAAATTCTGCATAATTTGTGCTTTTGTTAATTTAATGACTTTTTTAATTTGCTACAGCCAAAAACAGAACAGATTATTGTGTGTGACTCATTGTGGAGTGTGTTCAATTATATAGTTGTTCAAAATTAAACATTTTTGTTTCCGGAATATTGAGTAAAGAAATGCAGCTGTAATAAAGCACATATGGGTCATTTACTAATCTGAAATATACCTAATTTAGGCGTATTTCAGTTGCTATTTGTGACTTTTCCCCACTCCTGCCAGGTATAAAGTTATGGGTGTAATACCCAAGAGTGGTATTACCATTCCTACACTCTGGCAGAGGGCAGAGATCTGTAGGCAGCCATTACTATTTCAGTTTATGTGTATGGTGATAAAAAGCGATATAAAGCAGCACTCTAATTTAAAAAGTGAACCGTGGAGCATACCCTAAGCACAAGCCGAGGGCGGCTTGATTTTAAGTTAGGAGGTATGTAATACCCCAGAGTGGCATTACCATTCCTACACCCTCTACTGTCTCTAAAGGGCTCACCATAATGTCATCTGTGTATTTATTCCAAAGCCTCTTACACTGTGCATTAATTGTTCTGCTATGTAACTGTTATGTTCATGTAATGTGCCTAGTTCACCAGCAGGTGGCAGCGTATATAAGACAGAGATATATTTAGATAAAATGGAATGTACCATTCCATTCTCCCCCTTTTAGGCAGAAGTGGGCTAGTCCTGCTTCCTACCAAGGGAGGGTCTACAGGAAGTGTCTAGTTCAGTTGTTCTAATCTATAGTTGGAAGCAGACGTGTCAAGATGTAGCAGCAAGGGGAAGGCCCCCCTCCTGCAGCAGGAGTATTTTCTTAAGGAAGCTGCTCATAGAACACCATGGCTCCTTACAGATTTACAGATAGAATATCACAAGGGGGTCAACATCCAAAGGCCCCTCACTCCAAAGGTACCAGAAACGCTACAGAGTCTATCTACCAGACTAAAGCCGAGTTTAGCACAGCAGAGAAGGAGAAAGTAGAATATTCAAGTTTGCCTGCCAGTTATCCCAATACCTGCTGGAACCAAGATAAACACCACCTCTTTTACGGATGCAAGTTGATTCAAGTAAAGCTGTTGAACTTTCTAAAATCTGGACTCGACTTATTCTACACCTCCACCATTACTCTCCCTTTTATTGTTTTGGAGCCTAACCCTGGGGAGTGACGATATCCAGGTAGGAGCACCGTGACACACACAGAGACTATTAAGGCCGCACCACACAACCCGGCATTCCTATAAACCTGGGACGTGATTGGCCCTGGGGGGTGGCAAGTTGCATGAGCATGGCATGGGCACCATTTTCTACACTTGTTTTAGGTGTAGTAAATGGCCTAAATGTAAGACCGCTAGGAAGCTGTCTTACATTTTGAACTGGCGCTGGATACAACAAAGTTATGGAGAGGCCTGTGCCTTTCTTCATATCTTTGACAGGTCCTCTGCAAGCTATGGGCATTTATTAAGACTGGCGTCTAAAATGCCGGTCTTAATAAATGTGTCTGTCACGAGGGTGTCAAGAGCCACGTCTGACTCCGTTATACCCGGGGTCAGGAAGTCGCAGCGGGTGGCTGCGCGCTCTATGTCTGAAGACAGTGCTGTTTCTTAATGTTAGCTTTCTGGGTTTGCCTTTCAATCCTTTTTGGCTCACTCAGGGATCCGTAGCTTCTCCTCCTCAGCTGTTTCTTGTCCAGCAATCCCAACCTCCTTATATTCCCATCTCTCACTTCTCTGGTTGCCAGATATAGAGCTTCCTGCCTGGACTTCTATACTGACCCACTGGAGCTGTGTAGCTGTGATTCCTGGTTGTTGTTTCAGAGCGTTACCCTCCGGATCCCTGTTGGGCTTTTGTTGTCCGCTGTTGTCGCCCACCTGGGATTATATGTTTGTCTGTATTGTCTGTCCTCTCCTTGGTGTTTCCCTTTAGTGTTAGTGGTGCGGAATAGTGTTTCCACCGCCCTATTTACTACGTAGAGCTCAATCCCAGGGAAAGCCAGGGTTTAGGCACGTGATCGGCGTACGGGTGAGAAACCAGTCTAGGGACGTCAGGGCAATCAGGTGCCAGCCTCAAGGGGAGTTAGGGGTCACCACCTTTCCCTCTCCCTTGGACAGGGCCTTCCCATTTCCCTCCCTTTGCGTCACGTATGTGATCGGCACGCCGGTCATGACAGTGGCCCATAGTACTTTTTCCTTTAGGTCAATTTTGAGGTCCACAAAATATGCATCACAGCCATGTGCAAGCCACATTTTTCTACTAGAACTGGCTATTCGGCCAAACAGACATGTTCTATAATTTGTGTAATAGTCACAAGAATGCGATGACATGCATGTGCTGTCCTTATTTTTTTGTAAATTTAAGCAGACCAAAACTACAGTCATGTGCATGAGGCTTTAGTTTGTGTTTGATAAAATGAAGTATGTGTTAAGCTGGCTATTAAATGTGAATTGGATGGAGCTGCTGATTTCATCTGACCAACTAATGCGTATGGTGGCATTCTGACTTTCCCCCGACATTTGATGTTAGGAGAGATAAGGATCAGACAGGTTGGATTTAATTGTCCGCTCCTTTTGTTACTGGGGAAATAAGTTGCTGGCAGGAAAGTCTGGCAGTGACTTTCTCCCCTCTTCCTATGAACTACTATGCATGTGTGATATGCAGCGGGCCGTCAGGGGGGAAGACGTTGGGCAGAGATGATGGGAGTGGTGGCTGAAGCAAGGATGGTGGTTGTAGTACTTAAGATGATGACCCTTCTCTAGCTCTTCCTGGGCTGTGCACCCTCAGAACAGAACCCATTCTAGCCCTTGGGGTACATTGTGGTACTGAGGGAATCTTCTGAATGATTGTGATTCAGGGTGCCGTTGATGTTGTTGTGAGGTTTTTGGAGGGCAAGGATGGGTCCCTGTGATGTGGTAGGCAATGCAATACTGTGGCAACACATGCAATGACAAGGCCAGGCTTAGAGCAAATAACAGTTCTTTACTGGCAGTAATGGCAGCAAAGTTCAAGTTCATGTCTTCACAGCAGTAATCAAAGTTTCTATATTGCATGTGCAGTGAGCCCAAGAGAGGAAAGCAGAGGAGAGGACTGGAGTAATAGTGGTAGGATTGGTGATGGTAGTTGGAATCCTTTACACTTCTGGACAATGTTGAAGTAGAACCTAGAAGCTTCTTGTTAAGAAGATTATCTTCATAGGGCTTCTACTTGCACCTCCTCGTAACACTGGAATGCTTTGTAAGTATATAAAGCTATCTTTCTTTTGCCTTACACTGGCTGTCACCTCTCAGCTTACTGTCTGATCTACTCACTCCTCTGTCTAGACTTAGATTGACTCTAGATTGTTCTAACTTCTCCTTCCCACAGGTAGAGGAAACAACCCCATCTAGTGATGGATGTAGATATAGCCTATTAACTCCATGTGCATAAAAATACAGGGATGCTATTACTACTAAAACACTTCATTTTAGCCCTTTTGCAGTGTGCCTCTGCATTACAGTGGGACACTGCACATTTACTGGCAGATCTTATACTTTTTGCAGTGCTTACAGTTCTTATGGTTTTAGAGGCTGCAAATATGGTAGACAGGCCTAATTGCTCTCTCTCTCTCTCTCTCTCTCTCAATCTTCTAGTATTTGCACTATCTCTCTCTTTTCCAGCCACAATGGTGCCATCGCCCTCTCTTTCTCTAGTTTCTCTTCTTCTCAAAATATGGTACTACAATTACCAAACTGCTGGGTGTGGTCCTGTAGAACATAGCCAATCAGCCTCTAAAGTATGCCAGAGTTCTTGAAGCTCTGCAACTCTGGAACAAATGAGCTGTGAAGCCTAAAGTATTAAATAGGCATACTGTAATTTCCATAGTTTTTAGCTTGCACCTTTTTTTCAGTGGCTGGTATGCTTGATAACAATCTCAATTCCTTCCTCAAAGGCCATTACTAATCTCTGTTCTACTTTATCCCCTTTGCTGTCTGTCTGGCATTGGGGCAGCTATTTGGCTTTCTCTTTTTTCACTGTCTCAGTCTCAACTTCCTTCACTACAAAAACTAAGCCTCTCCCTATGGAGAGGGTAGATCAGCCCCCCAAGCATCTACCTCCCAGGCCCATTAACTCTACTTAAAGCCTTTAGAAAGGAAAACACAACACACACTTAATTAAACCCATATGAAGTGGGCATCCAGCACACCACACATGCTCAGCTGAACCAAACATACATATTCTGTATATTTATGTTGGCTGAAGACAGTTCGACCAACAACTGATGTGTATGTCAGCTTTAGTTTTCAATGTTAACCAAATATTTCCCTTTATTCTTAAAAAACATCATAATCTTATAATCTGTACAATAGTTCAGAATTCATATTACTGTAATAAACCTGCACCTGAAAGTATTGATCCTAAGGGGTATTCCAACCACAGTCATTTATGACATGTTCACAGAAAGACACATGAAGACATACTGTACAATGTAGAGTGGTCATTATTTTTCTTTGCATTGCTGTATGACTACCGACAATGCTTTGGGAGACTTCATTTCATTCATGTAGAATTATGAATGCAGCTCTGGACTATAATACAGCCTGTGACTAAAGCACCTTATACACATTATGGATCAGCTGACAATCTAATATGTATGAAGAGTTTCCAACTCTCCCCTGACGATGATATCAGAAGAGAGGGCATGTTTAATTTCAACATCTGATCCTTTTGTTCTCCTGGGAAATAAGCCACAGCTAGACGTGTCTGGCAGCGGCTTTCTCCTCTTTAACCATTAATAGCCATACATGCTCAGCTCATGTATTGGGTATATGGGGGAGTAAGGAGAGACAGCTGTTGGACAAAGTTCATCACAGAAGTAGACGGCAGCATCTCCAATCCAACAAGATTTTTATTCACACATGGTGCATGAGACAGTACACATAATCTTGGTGCAGCAACGTTTCGGCTACATCTTAGCCTTTGTCAAGCTGTAAGATGTAGCCGAAACGTTGCTGTACCAAGATTGTGTGTACTGTCCCATGCACCATGTGTGAATAAAAATCTTGTTGGATTGGAGATGCTGCCGTCTGCTTCTGTGATGAATATTGCTTAAACCCCCATGGATTTGGGGTACTCGACTGGCTGATGCATACCTGATATCCTTATCACAAGGTACTGCAGTGCTGCTCTACACTATACCGTATTTATTTTTTAGCTGTTGGACAAAGGAGAGTTCTGCTGACAGTTATTGAAGGTGTATGGGCATCTTTAGGAACATTACGCTTAAAGTGAAAATAGTGAAAATAGTATATAGAAAGTGACTTAACTTGGACCTATTCAAACACAGAGTGCTCATCCAATGCTCCTATTACTACAGAGCCAATGAATTGTATAAATATGAGATGATAATAATATGGTTAGCACTAAAGGCGAAAATAAGTCAGCAGAGTTTAATTAAAAATATAAATAATAAAACCGGTGATAAATTAATAAAATAAAGAAAATGATATGATATAATGCCTTACACTTCATATATCAGTATAAAATACCATAGCTACATGTCTGTGTATTCAAATATGCTCTATATTTAGAGAAAACCATACACTAATAGTGATCATCAGTGACACTGACTGTACTGGCAGTGGACATCTTTATATAAACGAAACTGATGCTTGCACAGTTCAAAAGTTGCAGAATGTAAACTGTCTGGTGGCAAAATAAAGCTGTGGTTGATTGAGCCACTCTGTGTTAAAAACACTCTTATTACTCACTGGGGAAGAATGATCAAACTGGTGTAAAGTAGAACTGCCTTAGTTGCCTATAGCAAGCAACCAGAATCCACCTTTTATTTTTTACAGCTCCTTTGGAGAATGAAAGCTGGAATCTGATTGGTTGCTATGGACAACTAGGCCAGTTCTACTTTACACCAGTTTGATAAATCTCCCCCACAGTCCTGTGATCTGGTTGCAGTGTCAAGCTCTCACTGCATTTCTCTTTGCCGTTCAATGGTGAGAAAGGGGCCTGTGCGGTGATAGAGATGGGCCGACAACCAGCCTGCGCTGGCTGCTTAGTGCTCACAGATGGTCTCAAACTGCCGTTTGCTGGGCTCAATAGTGCCTCAATATGTTTGATAGTGCAGCAGTATACCTGCCCCAAGTAGTATTACTTTGAAGTCTCAGATGCTGAGTCACATCCAGTGCTTTAAAAAATATTCATAACCCTTGAACTTTTCCACATTTTTTCACTTTACAACCACAAACTTAAATGTATTTTATTCGGATTTTATATGATAGACCAACACAAAGTGGGAAGTAGATGTTAATTGAAAAGAAAATAATACTTGGTTTTCAAAATTTTTAATACATTTAAATCTGGAAAGTGTGGTGTGCATTTGTATTCAGCCTCTCTGAGTCAATAGCTTGTAGAACCACCAAGTGTTTTGGAGTATGTCTCTACCAGCTTTGCACATCTAGAGGCTGACATTTTTGCCTATTCTTCTTTGTAAAATACCTCAAGCTCAGTCAGATTGGATGGAGAAAGTCTGCGAACAGCAATTTTCAAGTTTTGTCACGGATTCTCAATTGGATTTAGGTCTGGACTTTGGGTCATTCGAACACATGAATATGCTTTGAGCTAAACTATTCCATTGTAGCTCTGGCTGCATGTTTAGGGTCGTTGTCCTACTGAAAGATGAACCTCCTCCCCAGATTGCCTTGTATTTAGCTCCCACCCATCTCTCCATCAACTCTGACCAGCTTTTCTGTCCCTACTGAAGCAAAGCATCCCCACAGCATGATGCTGCCACCAGCATGTTTCACAGTGGGGATGGTGTATTCAGGTTGATGTACAGTGTTAGTTTTCCAACACACATATCATTTTGTATTTGGGCCAAAAAGTTAAACTTCGGTCTCATCTGACCAGAGCACCTTCCCCTACATGGCTTGTGGCAAACTGCAAATGGGAGTCCTTAGGACTTGCTTTCAAAAATGGCTTTCTTCTTGCCACTTTACCATAAAGGCCAGATTGGTGGAGTAGACAACTAAGGCCCCTTTCACACGAGCCAGTATTCCGCTCGGGTGCAATGCGTGATGCGAACGCATTGCGCCTGCACTGAATCCGGACCCATTCATTTCAAAGGATCTGCGTACATGAGTGATGGTTTTCACGCATCACTTGCTTGTTGTGTGAAAATCGCAGCATGTTCTATATTCAGCGATTTTCACACAACGCTGGTCCCATAATGTGAATGGGGCTTCGTGAAAATCGCATCATATCCGCAAGCAAGTGCGGATGCAATCCATTTTTCACGGATGGTCGCTAAGAGATGTTTGCATACCTTCAGTTTTTTATCACGCGCGTGCAAAACGCATTAAATCGCATTGCACCAGCGCAATAAAAACTGAATGCGATCGCATACTAAACTGAATGAACTTGCTTGCGAAATTGAAAATTTTTCACTGAACGCATCCGCAACGCATCCGGACCTAATCCGCTCACGCTTGTCTGCAAGGGGCCTAATAGTTGTCCTGTGGACAGATCCTCCCACCTCAGCTTTGGATCTCTGCAGCTCCTCCAGAGTGGGCATGGCCCTCTTGGCTGCTTCTCTAATTAGTGCTCTCTTTGCCAGGGCTGTCAGTTTAGGTGGACGGCCATGTATTGGTAGGTTTGCAGTTGTGCCATACTCCTTTAATTTTCAGATTATGGATTGAACAGTGTTCAATGAGATGTTCAGATCTTAAGATACTTTTTACTAACCTAGCCCTGCTTTACTCTTCTCCACAACTTTATGCCTGACCTATCTGGTGTGTTTTTTTTATTTTGACGAAGCTGTTTGATCACTAATGTTCTCTGACGGCTTCACAGAACAACTGTAGTTATACTCAGAATAAATTACACACAAGTGGACTCTATTTGCTAATTATGTAAATTCTGAACACAATTAGTCCCACTGGATTTTATTTAGGGGAATCAAAGTACATGGAGCTGAATAAAAATGCATGCCACACTTTTGAGATTTTTATCTATTGAACATTTTTAAACCCATGTATAATTTTATTTTCACTTCACACGTACTTGCTACTTTGTGTTGGTCTATCAAATAAAATCTCACTAAAATACATTTACAATTGTCAAAATGTGGAAAATTTCAAGGAGTATGAATACTTTCTAAGGTACTGTATCCCACAGTGTGGACATCACTGGTGCAGATACTGTACATATAAGGTTTGATCCATATAAATGGAAAGATAAATCCGTAATGAATAGAATAAAGGTCACAGAAGTATTGGTCAAGCTAGATACATTTCAAGGTACCTGACCCATTCCTTTGTAGAAAAGATAATGAAAGGGCTGTGTATACAGCTAAGGAAGCGATCTGCCGCTTTCTGTCCCGGGCCGGTGGACATGCAACCACCGGGGCCAGGGTGTGCAGGAGCTGTTGGGTCTTCCATAGACCACAATCAGCCCTGCACTGAGGCTTTACAGTGCAGTATTATGCTGTACAGCCTCTCTGGGAAGGGGGGGGGGGTATATTTCCACTGTAATGGGGCTACTATGTCAGCTCCGGTTACAGGAGAAATAAATAGTTCTTCAGTTCTTTTAAACTGATGATCTATCCTCTGGATAGATCATCAGCATCTGATCAGTGGGGGTTCGACACCCGGGACCCCTGTCGATCAGCTGTTTGAGAAGGTAGCTGCACTCCAGGAGCGCCGTGTCCTTCTCTCGGTTTCCCACAGGCCTAGTAACGTCACGACTAGTATGACTGGCATGGGCGGGGCTAAGCTCTGTTCACTTGAATGCCCTATATGGCGCTCCTTGCCTTCTGTGCCCTGTCATGTGCCCAAACAATTTTGAGATTTCACCTCTATTTTGCTTTAATTCCTATGAAATAACTAAAGGGTTAACAACATTTCTAAAACCAGTTTTGAATAGTTTGAGGGGTATCATTTCTAAAATGGGGTAATTTATGGGTTGGTTCTATTATGTAAGCCCCACAAAGTAACTTCAGAGCTGAACTGTTCCTTAAAAAAGTTGACTTTGGAAATTGAATGTAGAAGTGGAATTGAATAGATTTCTTTAAGTGGGATGGGAACCTCTCATCATCTGCATTAGATTATTTACCAGCACACAGATGGATCTGCGATGTCCCCCTCTCACACCGTCCCTGGTTAGACCTGTGCTGGCACAATACATGACACTTTATTTTATTTAAATGTATTATATTTTATTCGTACACTTTCTATTGTTTTTGATATTTTCTGTTTTTGATTGAAAAAAATAATTTACCTAATGCAGACATGTGTCTGCAAAGTTGAACATAGATATAACGCAACAAAAATGCAATATGGTTTTGTATACTCCATAGCGGGTTTTACCATATGGCCCAAATCCAGTACACAATTTGGGTCCAAGCTACAAAAGGAGACCTGAGCACAAGGACTTTCATTACCTATGCTACTGAGGAGAGGGTCCTGAACTCCGAAACGTGTCTAGTTTGACCAATACTTTTGTGACCTTCATTCCTTTAACTTTAAGAATTTATCTTTCCACTTATATGGATCAGCCCTTTTAGCTGCACTGGTAATGTCCACACTGTGGAACAAGTGACTAAGCATCTGAGACTTCAAAGTAGCACTACAAGTGTGGCAGGTATACCTTTACGCTATCAAACATATTGAGGCATTACTGGGCCCAGGGAACAGCAGTTTGAGACCATCTGTGAGCCTGCACAGTTGCATAACTGGTGTCTGGTTCTCTGCCGATGTATATCACTAAACAGGCACAGTACTCATCATTGAACACTGTAGAGAAGTGCATCGAATGCTTGGAGCTGCAACTAGATGAACGGACAGTGAGTTATAAGACTGTTTTTAACACAGTGTTGATCGATCCACCACAGATTTATTTTCCAGTTTCCCTTTTTATGCTCTAATTTTTAGATTAATAGCAGAGTCTACTACACCATTCTAAAATACAGCTTAATTGGTAGTGTTGTATTCCCATTTAGGTACTATCATACACACTGCATGTAATTTTCATGTTTACATTGTCTGGCTTTTTTTAGTTTGCAGTATTGCATTTTCTTCTAACAGTCTCTAATTCTCTTTCTGCCCCATTTATAAATTTCAGAACCAGTATTCCCGTATGAGCTGTAACAACTGTATACATTCTGCTCCCATTTAGAAATTCTGTGGGATTTCCTGATTTAGGAAATATCCAAGCAGCATAAAAAGAAAACGATGGTTCAAGGAACATCAAGAATTCAAATCAGACATTGCTTATTCAAAAATGAACATGTGATGTTTTTGTTTAGATTGAGGGTGGATCCTATGTGCCACAGTCCAACACTGCCAGTCATGGTCTCAATTAGAGATGATATACTTCGGTAACATTGCCGAAGTACACAGAAAATTTAATTAGTTCTGAATTAATTTGTCATGAATCGCCATTAATCAGGCATACCCAAGCCACTCTGCGTTAGGTTATGGCCGCATCGAGTTGCCGTGCTGCGGACGGGTTGTGGTCATGATGCTTTGAAAAAACGCACGGCCAGTTAGCCCACAGCTGTTTTTCACGGCACTGTATAGTCAGTCTTCATTGTTAATGGCCCCATGGCACCTTTAATGCATTTCTTAACATGGGCTGTTGCTGGCATGGGGTTTGGCTGGTTAGGTGGGGGCACAATATGCAAATTATTGCTTTTCTGGCCTGCAATCTCCTGCAGGTTATTTGACAGTAAAAGCAGAATATTGGAATAGAAAATACTGGGCACTCTCGCTCTATATGGGACCATATAGTTTATTGATAATGAAAACATATTTTCTAACAATGCATATGAACATAAAACTTATCTAAAAGCACATACCGATCCCACCTAAAACAATAAAATGCAAAAATTATATAAATAGTACGTCTAGCTGCATGAACACCTATACGCGTATTATAAAAAGCTATTTTTAAATCATAAACACATAGTACAATCTGGGTGGTATAGATGAAAAGCCTCCGTATTGAGCAATAAGTCACTCTCTTTGCTCTATATCTTATGGGACTGTTAGTGTCCTATGCGGACAAAAAACTTCTCCAAGATCCCGTTCCCTCCAATTATACTGGTAATGCAAAACTTATATAATAAGTTTCAGTGATTTGTTTTAGCGGCGTC
Source organism: Bufo bufo (assembly GCF_905171765.1). NCBI lineage: Eukaryota > Metazoa > Chordata > Amphibia > Anura > Bufonidae > Bufo > Bufo bufo. The sequence continues at coordinate 420,747,436 of NC_053389.1, read as the reverse complement.
CCGCTATACTCACTGTTCAGCGGCGTCCTGCTGAGTTCCTTCAGTGGTCGATTTCCTTCCACTGGTATTCCCGTTCAATAGACTGCTGTACCGGACCCTCGTAGGTGCTTCTGCCATATCCCTTTGGTGACTCTAGATACCGCTCCGTTATGAATGGGAGCCGGTGTCTTGCGAGCTTATGCCCACCGTCTTCCGCGCTGTTCTTTGTTTGCACGTGTAAGGTAGCTTGTGTAGCCGTGCGATGGTTTTGTTGATAGCGTGTCGGGTCTTTACCTTTTCGGGGTTGGTTCGGCACTTGGGGTCTTTCAGCAGATATTGTTACGATCCATCAGGGGAGTCCTGAACCAAAGGCGTTTCGAGGCTTACAATCACCCCTTCCTCAGTGGTAATCAGTCCCCCATGAAATCTCCCTTTATATAGGGATTTCAAATTTGTCTTCTGAGATCCGGTGTGGGTTATTTTCTTTTTCCACAAACTCTGGTACGGATTTTTAAATATATGATTCACTATAGTAATCCCTTTTTACTCGTATTATTATATACCATCCCAGAAAAGTTCATATTATGATAACACAGTTTAAAATCATTTAAATACCTAAAATAAAAACTATAATGTTAACCTTTCGATAAATAGATAATTTTAGCAGTCTCAAAAATAAAATATTTCACATTGGCTATCATTTATATCCTCACTTCTCAAGATGGCACCAAAAAATGCAAAACAACCCCTTGCGTTATTGATGCGGTTTTGGCATAATGCCAAAAAGTTCCTTGATATACTCTTTTGTCTCAATTTTCATATATATTATATGTATCTCCTTCTCTAAACAGTGGAATAAAACTCCATTACCATCAACCCCTTCATTTCTATTATTCAATTATCTTCCTATATTTTTTTCTCCTATGTTTTATAGGTTTCTAATCCTATATATCCCGACGGTCTTCAATATTTTTTATATATGATTAATTCGCAGGTTATTTCTTTTTCTTTTTTTTCTTTTTTTATTATTTATTATTTATTTTATTTTATTTTGGTGGGGTAGGTGAACTAATTGACAGTCGGTGGACTAGAGATAAGATGGCCAGGTGGAGGCCCACCGCAAAGGGCCGAACCCCCCAAGGATTAAGTAAACTGGTTGGGGTTTTGCCGTCTGCGGTGGACGTCTACCATTTTCACAGAAATCCGAAGAGTTCGAATTTTGCATTCAGCCCACCAGGTATCAATGTATTCAGTTCATATATTCTTTGAGTTTCTAACCTCGACATTTTGCTTATATGATTACCCCCCCTCCATTCTTTATTAACTTTGTCCAGTGCGCCACATATCTATTGCACAAAAGCAGAATATTAATCAGCTCTGGCATAGAGACTTTGAAGGATGATTTGGAAGAAGTAAAGTCAGCAAAAGATGAGGATGGTCATCATTAAGACCTGGATCCCCTAAGAGGTGCAGATTGGACGATGTTGGTTGCCATGCTAGTAGAATAATAAAGGCTTCCATCTTATTGGTATTGAATTACATATCTTAGTTTATGGCTGATGTAGCAGTAAATGTAGGAATAAATAAATAAATAAATAAATACAACTGAGGCAGAATAAGTCTCCCTGCACTCTCCCTGCAGTCTCCCTCTCCAATATTCTTCTATTAATTGTTTTCAGCAACACTGTCCCTAGTGAATGAGCGCTAGCCACGTCTCTCCCTATTCTCAGCTCACAGAACAATGGTGGAGTCTGCGCAGGGCTGTGATATCTCAGGTAATCTGCAGATTGGCTGGCATTATGGGGGATCTTGCGTCCCTGGGCTTTTCTCTTCTCTTTGGAACATGTGCAGCCACTATTGTAGGAAAACCTGGTTCGTTACCACAAAGCACGAGGAAATTTGGATTTGTTTAGAATTAAAGTTTTCCTAAATTTTGGACCTAATTCCGCTTTGAATACTTTGCTTTAATCAATACTAGTCTCAATATTGACAGGGCATCTCACCCACAGCAGTGTACATACATTTGCTATTCCCTCTCTGACGTCTCACAGCGGCTTAAAGGCATTGCACATGGTAAACCACATACCATCATAACCTGGCATATCATCATGGGTGCAAATGACATGGCATTCTTAACGTGGGTTCTCACCAGTGCTAGGTATTTCGTTATAGAGTTCCATTATAACAAGGTTATAACAGAACGTAATAGAATTTTAGGACGGAATTCAAAACGGAACCCTTTCTGTTTTACTCCGTCCTAATGCATGTCTATGGGCAAATTTTTTCCGTTATTCATTATGAAAAAAAAAGTCCACTTCCATATTTAAACCTTTAGGACTCAAGAATATAGTTGAACCTAGACTCAATCCTTGACATGCTGGAAATAAAATTGCCCAGCTGAGGATTCTGGGTGAAATATAAACCCCTGGAGATACAGTATGTCAGATAAAATAGTGATTATAGAACAGTCACTGTTCTGGTTTTCATGTCACTTGTCCTATTAAAGTCCACAACAATCAGCCTCTCACCAGCCTGAAAAGACTGATAACAGGAATCAATAGATCACACTCAAAGCACAGCAAAAGTAGATGTTGCATACATTGGTTTATTGGCCACGTAAAACAAAATATAAATGAGAAATTTGTTTTAGTAGCACAATGATTTCTGTGCACGTTTTATACAATGTATTTGCTAGAACGGAAAGAAAATAAAGCATGCATTGCACTTAGTAATATTGACTACATTTTATTAGCATTTTACAGAAAAGCACTGGCAAGGCAAGATAAAACAAAATATTTATATTTTGTTACTGAAGATTCACATGAGAACGAAACCTCTAGTATCAAGGAAAAGATATTATCTATTATATGAAACTAAAAATATGTTAGTGCTACAGGCCGTGTGTTTATTGGTGACGTCATGGAGTGTCAGAAAGTGCTGAGAATCCTCCTGCAGATGGATATTGGCATTATCAGGGGGTCACAGCAAGCACTGCTTACTTAATAATCTTACCCATGCATTTCAGATAACATACAGTAGCTCTAATAAAAGACTCCGTTTTTGACCTGTGGGACAACTCATGTTAAGCTGCTGTCAATTTACCCTTCTTTATTGTTAGGATTTTCCTGAACGAATTACTGAGGTCATTGATTCACGAAAGAATCTAAATGCTGCTCATAAAATTCACTGACCCTTGGTGGTATCACAATCCACTTTTTAAAGTACTACTATATAGACATGTAACTCATGGAAAAAGAATCAGTAAGTTTGTACTTAAAGATCTAAACTATGAATGTTTGGATCCAAAATGTTTAGCTGCATTTACATGCAATAATCATCACTGTTGTATAGAAAATAATGATGGATCACTACTATGCTCATTCGGCCCCTATACAGTTTCATTGTTTTTTGGCAGCACATCAGCCATATGCTGACGATTTCTTGTGCTGCATAAATGAATGGGTCACCTGATTTTTGTCAGCTGATATCTGGCATATTGACATTGCCAATTATGAGGAATGAACATTCATAAGAACATTCATTCCCGATAATTTGCCTGATCATCTGTCTATGGAAAAGGGCCCTAATTGTGTATATTCTTTTAATGGGACACTTCTGTCAGAAAAGGTTATTTTTTTCATTCAATATTCGTAGAAAACAATTTCTTTGTTTTCTTTTTCATTTTCGACAGTACTATACCATAAAAAACAAAATATTAAATATTCTTCTTCTTTAGCGGTCAGCATACAGAGATTGGATAGGGGATCTATTGTTAGTTAACTGCTGCTGTAAGGGAAAAATGTTATCTACTAATAAAAATAGTAGATTAACAGAATTAGAATAACAGTATGACATGACAGTTCTATTATTCTCTCAATAGACCTAGATAAAGATGCCCACAGAAGAGCACAGCACATTTTGTAGTAATGTGTTATGCACTAATTAAGTCATTCACCTCTCCCCCTTCCCTCTCTGGCTACAGTGCTGGTCTGACTGAGAAAGTCAAGCGAAACAGAGCTCTTTGTGCTAAAAGTCCAAACAACAAAGGAAGTTACAGAGCCAGAGCAGGAAGTAGAATACATGGAGAGATTTCAAAACATTACATACAGAAAACCATGCACCCATTTTTTGTAAACATAAATAAATAAAAACACTGAATTTTTACATACTGAAAAGGCTTTTAACATGTGATTAATCCCTTCAAGCCCCATTTTTCAAATCTGACATGTGTCAGTTTATGTGGTAATAACTTTGAAACACTTTTATTTGACACATCATACTTCATATTAGTGGTGAATTTGAGTTGATAAGTTTTACCTTTATGCATGACAAAACCCCAAATATTTTCAAAATTAGAATTACTCCACTTTTTAGATTTTACTTTACATTTACAACGTCTCTACTTTATGTTTGCATCATTTTGTAAATGTCATTTTATTTTTGTAGGACGTTAGAAGGCTTAGAATTGTCGAAGCAATTTTCCAAAACCCACTTTTTAACCCTTTCATGACCAAGGGTCATTGATGCCCCCGTGACCACATCTAATTTTGCAAATCTGACATGTGTCACTTTATGTGTTAATACCTTTGGAACGCTTTTACTTAACCAAGCCATTCTGAGATTGTTTTCTCGTGACACATTGTACTTCATGGTAGTCATAAATTTGAGTCAATATATTTCCCCTTTATTTATGAAAAAATCCCAAATTTACCAAGAATTTTGAAAAATGTGCAATTTTCTAAATTTCAATTTCTCTGCTTTTAAAACAGAAAGTGATACCTCATAAAATATTTATTACTTAACATATCTCATGACATGACATATGTCTACTTTATGTTGGCATCAGGTGGCTACAGGAGTCGCAGTGAGAGGCCTGAGCTCCCAGTGTCATCTAGTGATCGTGTCCTGACCAGCAACCCAGCGGTGCTTGAATGGTTGACTCGGTCTTTGACTTTGTCGCAAGTGAAATCAGACACTCCCAGCCAAGAGTCGGTGGGTTCCTCTGACACGACGCTTAGTTGGCATGGCCCGGGAGCAGGTCCTGTGCCCCCAACTGTACTCAACCTGCCTCTGTCATTCTCTGTTCACTCAGTGTGAGAAGTATTATATGCTGTAGGCTCGGATCCACTTTTCAGTGAGGACGAGCTACTAGAGGACAATCAGCAGCTACTGCCCAACCAAGATCTGGAGGAGACTTCCGCCGCTTTCTCCGGAAGGCAGGCAAGCAGTGATGATGAGAGTCGCGTGGGAGCTGGTGTTGTGAGCGGTCAGGCTCCTGGCCCTGAGACCGTTGGGGGGACGTCAGTGATGTGCAGACAGTAGCGGATGATGATGATGTAGCTGATCACACTTGGGAGGCGGGTGAAGAAGGGGCCTCATCATCATCAGTAGAAGAGGGTGGCAGCTGGTGCGTGAGGCAGTGGCTGAGCCAGCAGCGTGGTAGCGTGGTGGTGAGTCAGTCGCATCGCAGGAGCCTACATGCCTGGAAAGTAGCGGGGCAGGGGTTCATGAAGACAGTGGTAGAAGGCAGTCAGTGTAGAGTATTGGGGAGAAATGGCATACTCGGCGGTGTGGCAGTTTTTTGTTAAGCCGCCGGAGGAGGTGAACATGGCCATTTGCCGAATTTGTGGACAGAAGGTGAAGCGTGGCCAGGGTGACAATGTTGGCACCAAGACTCTGCGTCAACACATGCAGCATCACCATAAAGTGGCCTCCAATGTGGTAGTCCAGCCTGCTGCAGCAACCGCTGCATCACCCAGTGGCATGCACCCAATTTCATGCAGTCGAAGCTCCACCAACTCAGCCGAAGGGAGATGAATGTTCTTCCCATCATCTACTGGTCCTGATGCTCCTGCTCCTCGTCCTCCTACTCCTCATCAGTCATTCGGACAGCAATCAATCACCGACGAAGCGATTGCTAAAAGACAACAGTATGCGTGCACTCATCCAACGGCGCAGAAGCTGAACATGCTCCTGGCAAAGTTGTTAGTGCTCCCCTTTCAAGTGGTGAACTCTGCACCTTTCAGATAACTTATGGCTTGTGCCGAGCCGAATTGGAGAGTCCCAAGCCGTCATTTCTTTGCGAAAAAGGCAGTACCAGCCCTGCACACATATGTAGAACAGAAGGTGGGCCAATCCTTGAGCCTGTTGGTGTCTGCCAAAGTGCAAGACAGCGCCGACGTGTGGAGCTGTAACTATGGTCACTTTACGGCCCACTGGGTAAATGTGATTCCTTCCCAGCCACACCAGCAACTTGGGCTGGTCACGTCGCTTCCGACTCCACGTTCTCCCGCCACTGGTCCTGTGACAATGTCCGTCTCTGCCTCCTGATCCTCAACCGTGTCCTTAGCCTCCACTGCAGGGACAATTCACAGTGCTCATCCAGCTTACCACATTTGCAGGGCATGGCGGTGTCACATTGTTCTGTACCTAGTTTGCCTGGGCGAACGGAGTCATACAGGAAGGGAAACTGCTCTGCATGCTTCGTCAAGAAATCGAATCCTGAATTTCTCCTTGACAACTCAAAATCAGAACCATGGTGACCGACAATGGGAAGAACATGGTGTTGGCGCTGCATCAAGGAGGGCTGAGCCATGCGCCCTGCATGGCGCACATGTTCAATATGGTTGTAAAGCGGTTCCTGAAGTCTCCACCCCATCTGCAAGACATACTGAAAATGGCCAGGAAACTTTGCATGCACTTTAGCCACTCTTACACCGCAAAGCAGCTGCAGCGGCAGAACGGCGTCCCCCAACATAGGCTAATATGCAACGTTTCCACCCTCCATATGTTGGACTGATTATATAAACAGAGAAAGGCCATAAACTACAGTTGCAAGAAAAAGTATGTGAACCCTTTGGAATTATATGGATTTCTGCACAAATTGGTCATAAAATGTGATCTGATCTTCCTCTTAGTCACAACAATAGACAATCACAGTCTGCTTAAACTAATACACAGAATTAAATGTTACCATGTTTTTATTGAACACACCATGTAAACATTCACAGAGAAGGTGGAAAAAGTATGTGAACCCTTGGATTTAATAACTGGTTGAACCTCCTTTGGCAGCAATAACTTCAACCAAACATTTCCTGTAGTTGCAGATCAGACGTGCACAACGTTCAGGAGTAATTCTTGACCATTCCTTTTTACAGAACTGTTTCAGTTCTGAAATATTCGGATGTCTGGTGTGAATCGCTTTCTTGAGGTCATGTCACAGCATCTCAATCGTTGTCCTGTTGCAACACCCATCTTCTATTGAGCTTCAGCTGGTGGACAGATGGCCTTAAGTTCTCCTGCAAAATGTCTTGATAAAATTGGAAATTAATTTTTCCTTCGATGAAACAATCCGTCCAGGCCCTGACTCAGCAAAGCAGACCCAAAACCATGATGCCCCCACCACCATACTTCACAGTTGGGATGAGGTTTTGATGTTGGTGTGCTGTGCCTCTTTTTCTCCACACATAGTGTTGTGTGTTTCTTCCAAACAACTCAACTTTGGTTTCATCTGTCCACAAAATATTTTGCCAGTACTGCTGTGGAACATCCAGGTGCTCTTGTGCAAACTGTAAATGTGCAGCAATGTTTTTTTTGGACAGCAGTGGCTTCCTCTGTGGTATCCTCCCATTAAAAACATTCTTGTTTAGTGTTTTACATATCGTAGATTCGCTAACAGGGATGTTAGCATATGCCAGAGACTTTTGTAAGTCTTTAGCTGACACTCTAGGATTCTTCTTCACCTCATTGAGCAGTCTGCGCTGTGCTCTTGCAGTCATCTTTACAGGATGGACACTCCTAGGGAGAGTAGCAGCAGTGCTGAACTTTCTCCATTTATAGACAATTTGTCTTACCGTGGACTGATGAACAGCAAGGCTTTTGGAGATACTTTTATAACCCTTTCCAGCTTTATGCAAGTCAACAATTCTTAATCGTAGGTCTTCTGACAGCTCTTTTGTGCGAGGCATCATTCACATCAGGCAATGCTTCTTGTGAAAAGCAAACCCAGAACTGGTGTGTGTTTTTGATAGGGCAGGGCAGCTGTAAACAACACCTCCAATCTCATCTCATTAATTGGACTCTAGTTGGCTGATATCTCACTCCAATTAGCTCTTGGAGATGTCTAGGGGTCCACATAGTCTAGGGGTCCACATACTTTTTCCACCTGCAGTGTGAATGTTGACATGGTGTGTTCGATAAAAACATGGTAACATTTAATTCTTTGCATGTTATTCGTTTATCCAGACTGTGATTGTCTATTGTTGTGACTTAGATGAAGATCAGATCACATTTTAAGACCAATTTGTGAAGAAATCCATATCATTCCAAAGGGTTCACATACTTTTTCTTGCAATTGTATTTTTTGATAATACAGGCAGACAGAGGTACTCCCCTGTGTAACTTCGATGTTAGCCAGTGGCAGCTCATGCGTGATGTGACACCTGCCGTTTGCTCGGGCCCTTGGTGGAGGCCACTTTATTTGTCCTTGAACAGATGCTGCTAAATCTGGCTGGCCAGGGGACAGGAGACATGACGATTACATCTCACGGTCACATGGGCCCTGTGGGGGCTGAAGTAGAGGAGGAGGAAAAAATTTGAACACAAGCAAGGAGTAGAGAAATAGCAGTTTTTTCTACACAGGTGACAGTAGAGGAAGAGCAGGAGCAGCCGGAGGAGCTACATGGCAATGAGGAAGACAAGGCAGATGACTGAGACACACCGTGGAAGTATGCAGTGGAGATGGAGGCAGGGAGTCCCCCTGAGCCACTTGCGCAAATGGCCCGATGCATGCTCAGTTGCTTGCATAGTGACATCCGAATTAGCTCCACCATGTTAGACCCTGTTAGTCCAAAATGGGGGCCTCTTTTCCACTTGCTGAAAGGGAGAACAAACTGAACTACTATCGAGACATTCTATGTAGTTAGTTGGCTGCTGCCTATGTGCGCCATTGCCAATCCTCACGTAGTTCCCTCTGCGCTCACGTTCCACTGCCATGACTGCTGGGGGGGGGTGCAAGAGCAGTACCAGCTCCATTAGCAGCAACTTAAGTCTAGAGTTGGTGATGAGCAGATTTCTTCACCCGCCTACTGAAAAAACTACTCAGCCAGTAACAGGTGGACATAGAGAACCTGAACCAGCAGGTTGAGGCATACTTGAACTGCACTCTGCCACCCCACATCGAAGATCCCCTGGACTAATGGGAAGTTAAAATCAATTTGTGGCCGCAACTGGCTGAGTTTGCCCTAGACAAGCTTTCCTGCCAGGTGTTAATTGCGGCGGGGCCATAGTTACCCCAAGGAGAACTCACCTGTCCACCCAAAATGTTGAGAAACTGACCTTTGTGAAGATGAATCAGGTGTGGATCAGCCAGGATTTTCAAACACCAATGCCTGATGCATCAGACTAGATCATCCATGGTGCCACACCTAAACTTTGTCAAAAGAGACCTGTTTCTTCTGGCTACCTGCTTCAGCTACTATTCTGCTGCTGCCAACCACCTGATGACACACATCTGCTGCCAGATGCTCCTACTGCCACCCACCATGTTCAGTTGGTACTGGTATTGACCCCCACCTTCCCATTCTGTCACTGGGCCACTCTGTGGTCTTCTCATGCTGTTGCCACCTCACCACTATGTCATTGGCCCACTTGGTCTCCTCATGCTACTGTCACCTCACCACTCTGTGGTCTCCTCATGCTTCTGCCACCTTACCACTCTGTGGTCTCCTCATGCTGCCGTTACCTCATCACTCTGTCACTGGGCCACTCTGTGGTCTCCTCATGCTGCTGCCAACGCAACACTCTGTGGTTTCCTCATGCTGCTTCCACCTTACCACTCTGTGGTCTCCTCATGCTGCTGCCACCTCAACACTCTGTGGTCTCCTCATACTGCTGTCACCACATCAACACTTTCAATGGGCCACTCTGTGGTCTCCTCATGCTGCTGTCACCTCATCACTCTGTGGTCTCCTCATGCTGCTGCTACCTCATCACTCTGTCACTGGGCCACTCTGTGGTCTCCTCATGCTGCTGCCAACTCAACACTCTGTGGTCTCCTCATGCTGCTGCCACCTTACCACTCTGTGGTCTCCTCATGCTGCTGCCACCTCAACACTCTGTCACTGTGCTACTCTGTGATCTCCTCGTGCTGCTGTCACTTCAACACTCTGTGGTCTCCTCATGCTACAGCCACCACATCAACACTGTCAATGGGCCACTCTGTGGTCTCCTCATCCTGCTGTCACATCACCACTCTGTGGTCTCCTCATGCTGCTCCCACTGCAACACTCTGTCACTGGGCCACTTTGTGGTCTCATCATGCTGCTGCCACCTCACCACTCTGTGGTCTCCTCATGCTGCTGCCACCTCAACACTCTGTGGTCTACTCATGCTGCTGCCACCTCAACACTCTGTCACTGGGCCACTCTGTGGACTTCTTATGCTGTTCCCACCCTCCCCACTCCATGACTGGGCCACTATTTTGCCTTTTTGGCCTGGATGACATCACCATTTATTTGACCCTTCTTCTGATCTGTCAGAAGGAAGGAAAAATGAGACACAACAGATCCTGTCTATGTAGCAGCTGTAAGGCCTGTATGTCATGGTCCCTATTTTGCATCAGATTTTACTTATGATTTGATAGCCAAAAGCAGAAGTGGGTAGAAAACACAGAAGACATGCAAATATTCCATTCATGTGTCATTTTTTTTGGCCATAGCAATACTGATGGATTACTGACCATGTGAAGGCGGATGCTCAACAGACAGGATCCATTTTTTGGGGGTTATTGCTCTGACAGATTAGAGGAAGGGAAAAATAATCAGTGACGTCAACACAAACTTACTGCTGACACCCTCTCCACTCTGTCGGGGGAGGGGGTGGATCTACATGTATCAGCATTTAATAGAATAGGTTCTGTAGAAATCTATGTGAAATCAGTGAATCAGTGTAAAATGAGTGCCCTCTTTCATGCTATAGTAGGATCTTGGGCCTCTGTACGGTTCTTTATACCTGGCACTAACATTGACCTGTAAGGCTGAGTTCACACTTAAGTTATTTAGTCAGATTTGGCCTCATAACTGCCCAAATAAGTGAAGTATGCAGTGATTCTAAGAGCGACTCCTGTCATCTGCGTGTCATACTGACTCACAGTATTGTTTCACTACCACAGCAGTCTCCCTATGTTTAAGGCACAGTGTTCTACACCACTATACAGGCTCTCTTCAGACAGGAAATAGCTGTCTTTAACGAGATTTGCCACAAATAAATTCGGATCTAATCAAATCTTTTTGGAAAATTTGACGAATTGACCGAATCAAATATTTGAGAAATTCTCTCATTTCTACTTAGTACAATGGTTAATCAAACTAAGCCAGCATTTCAGATTTGCTCGTTAGCTAGTGTATCACACAGGAGCTGGCTGGTCCTCTCCTTCAGCTACAGCATTGTTCAGAATATACTCTATGGGGGAGATTTATCAAAACTGGTGGAAAGGTAGACTATCTTAGTTGCCCCTAGCCAACAATCAGATTACACCTTTCATTTTCCAAGGGAGTTCTGAGAAATGAAAGGTTGAATTTGATTGTTTTCTTTGGGCAACTAAGCCAGTTTTTCTTTCCTCTAGTTTTGATAAATCTTTCACAATGTGCTTTCCTGCATGCTACCAGACAACAAGGTTCTGTCTGGCTCTACCACATATAGACTCTCTGGAATGTGCTATCAGTTGGAGGACTCCTTGGGAGTGAACCCTCAGCTAAGAGTCCTATCAATTGAGGTAGCATGTCATAGTAATTATCACATTTGGTGATGGCGTATTCTGTACAGTTTAGTCGCATAACAATTCAACTTAGGTTGTATTAGCACCATAAGAGGGTGAACAGTAACTCACGGGAATTTATGTAACTGACATAACTTATTAAAGCATAGAGGGATTTATTTGTAAGTTCGACATTCCCAACCCTCTTATATACACTGCGTGCAGAATTATTGGGCAAATGAGTATTTTGACCACATCATCCTCTTTATGCATGTTGTCTTACTCCAAGCTGTATAGGCTCGAAAGCCTACTACCAATTAAGCATATTAGGTGATGTGCATCTCTGTAATGAGAAGGGTGTGGTCTAATGACATCAACACCCTATATTAGGTGTGCATAATTATTAGGCAACTTCCTTTCCTTTGGCAAAATGGGTCAAAAGAAGGACTTGACAGGCTCAGAAAAGTCAAAAATAGTGAGATATCTTGCAGAGGGATGCAGCACTCTTAAAATTGCAAAGCGTCTGAAGCGTGATCATCGAACAATCAAGCGTTTCATTCAAAATAGTCAACAGGGTCGCAAGAAGCGTGTGGAAAAACCAAGGCGCAAAATAACTGCCCATGAACTGAGAAAAGTCAAGCGTGCAGCTGCCAAGATGCCACTTGCCACCAGTTTGGCCATATTTCAGAGCTGCAACATCACTGGAGTGCCCAAAAGCACAAGGTGTGCAATACTCAGAGACATGGCCAAGGTAAGAAAGGCTGAAAGACGACCACCACTGAACAAGACACACAAGCTGAAACGTCAAGACTGGGCCAAGAAATATCTCAAGACTGATTTTTCTAAGGTTTTATGGACTGATGAAATGAGAGTGAGTCTTGATGGGCCAGATGGATGGGCCCGTGGCTGGATTGGTAAAGGGCAGAGAGCTCCAGTCCGACTCAGACGCCAGCAAGGTGGAGGTGGAGTACTGGTTTGGGCTGGTATCATCAAAGATGAGCTTGTGGGGCCTTTTCGGGTTGAGGATGGAGTCAAGCTCAACTCCCAGTCCTACTGCCAGTTTCTGGAAGACACCTTCTTCAAGCAGTGGTACAGGAAGAAGTCTGCATCCTTCAAGAAAAACATGATTTTCATGCAGGACAATGCTCCATCACACGCGTCCAAGTACTCCACAGCGTGGCTGGCAAGAAAGGGTATAAAAGAAGAAAATCTAATGACATGGCCTCCTTGTTCACCTGATCTGAACCCCATTGAGAACCTGTGGTCCATCATCAAATGTGAGATTTACAAGGAGGGAAAACAGTACACCTCTCGGAACAGTGTCTGGGAGGCTGTGGTTGCTGCTGCACGCAATGTTGATGGTGAACAGATCAAAACACTGACAGAATCCATGGATGGCAGGCTTTTGAGTGTCCTTGCAAAGAAAGGTGGCTATATTGGTCACTGATTTGTTTTTGTTTTGTTTTTGAATGTCAGAAATGTATATTTGTGAATGTTGAGATGTTATATTGGTTTCACTGGTAAAAATAAATAATTGAAATGGGTATATATTTGTTTTTTGTTAAGTTGCCTAATAATTATGCACAGTAATAGTCACCTGCACACACAGATATCCCCCTAAAATAGCTAAAACTAAAAACAAACTAAAAACTACTTCCAAAAATATTCAGCTTTGATATTAATGAGTTTTTTGGGTTCATTGAGAACATGGTTGTTGTTCAATAATAAAATTAATCCTCAAAAATACAACTTGCCTACTAATTCTGCACTCCCTGTAAAAAAATATAAAAAAAATTTCAAGCTCATGTTTTCTCTTGAAATATGGCATGATTATTGCACAAGTTTAAAGGGTTTTGTCCGAGTTATGGAAAAAATAATAATATAGCACTGAAAATCTGATGGGCAGCAATATATAACTAAGCTAAGCAAGTTTTATGCAAATATATATATATATTTCCTCATTTCCCTGGTTCTTTTCTGGCCCTTGTTTACATGCAATAAAAACATTCTCTGCCCCTCCCCCTGCACTGCTAAGGGAGTTAATACAAGAGTTCCCCGAGTGACATGTCTGCCTGCTGGAAGAATCAGCATGTTGTATGTGTAGGACTACAAGTCCAAGCTGTATAATGACACTGCTAAGGGAGTGGATACAAGAGCTGCCCTGAGTGCTGGGAGAATCAACAGCAACTTGTAAGTGTAGAACTACAAGTCCCACCTGTATAATGACACTGCTAATACACACAGGATCTTCCCCCTAACTTCTTGTGCAATGCTCTCTCTAGTCTGCAGCTACCCAGTCTGTGCAGCTGAAGGGGTTAAGAATCCTAGGAGAGAGCAGACAGCCCGGCAGTGAAGGGGTGCGTGGCTTGTAAACAAACTTTTCAGAGCAGGGAGAGAAGCTGACATCACAGGTCATGTGACCCTCAGTCAAATCTGATAAACCAGGCACTGCAGATAAAGTTAGTTAATTGTAAAGTTGTTATATTTGCCTAGTTAGGAACATAGAAAGAACAAAAAAATAACTCGGACAACCCCTTTAAAGACCATCTACAACTTTGGGGGCATTTTTTTATTATTGCATTTTATTCATTTTGGGCTAAAAATATTTTTTTCAATTGGTCTTTATTAAAAATGTTCAGCGTTTCTGAGATACAAGAGTTAAAAATCAGTCTATTTGCAGGCTGTCAGTTTATGTTTTATTAAATCCCGTCATCTAACGGTTCATATGTAGGTCTTACTTCAGTAGAGCTCAAGTCTTATCAAACTGATAAAAGTATGGCTTAAATAAGTGTTTATGAGGTCAGGAGATCAGAGAGACTGATTTTTAACTCTTGTATCTCAGAACCGGATGAACATTGTTAATGAAGACCAATTCAAAAAAACTATGTATAGCACAAAATGAGTAAAATGCAATCATAAAAATGCATAAGTGTACATAGCCTTTAACCCCTTAAGGAGTGGGCCTATTTATGTTTTTGCATTTTTAATTTTAACTCCCCACATTCCAATAGCCATAATTTTTAAATGTTTCATTCACATCATATGAGGCAGTGGCGTACCGCCAATAGAGGCAGGGTACGCCACTGCTATGGGGCCCGCGGCACCGGGGGGCCCGGAGCGCTCGGAAGGCCCCGCCCCCTGCAACTGCGCTCACTGCAGGGCCGGCTCAGAGGCAGACCGTCTGCACACTTATAATTGGCTCCCAGCGCCGCCGATAATACACCCCCCCACCCCCGTCTGACTTCTATGACTCACTGACACTGTGCGCTCCCTAGGACCCAGCAGCGCTCCCTCGGCTCGTGCGTCTGCTGCGCCTGCACTGCTTCACATACTGGGCCAATCAGCATTAGCAGTGTGTTAAGATCCTGCTGCTGATTGGCCCAGCCAGTGCAGGCAGCAGGCGCCAGGCGCGCACCCAGCATGGAAGAACTTTACAGTGAGTTGTGCTGCCCGGCCGCGACAGACGCCAGTGCCACCCAAAACCATCATCTCACAGCCAGTCCGGACCTGTGCCACTGCCAGCCGTCGTCCACACAGTAGGACTATCTTTACAACCGGGATCATTAATGAAAAAAATGTCTGTAGTGTACTAATAACAGTGTGTACTAATAACAGTCTCTCTTAGCACTGGCGTAACTAGAAATGACTGGGCAGTGGGCCCCACAGGAAATTTTTGAACGGCCCCCCCCAGCTGTTTGGCACCTCTGACCGGCAGAGACACTTGACTTCTTCCCTAATACAGTCCAAATTCTAATTATCGTCCAAAAGACAAGTCATGGAAATATATGTATACTGTAGTATGATATTTTGACAGTAAAGGTAAGAATAAAGGTCTTCTGGTTAGTACAGTATACTTTCTATATTTCCATGACTTGTCTATTGGACGATAATTGGACTGTATTAGGGAAGTCAAGTGTCTCTGCTGGTCAGAGGTGGGGCCCGTTCAAAAATTTCCTGTGGGGCCCAGTCATTTCTAATTACGCTAGTGCTAATAGAGACTGTATAAAACGTTCCAGTTCCAGAACTTCATGTATAGGACTTTCTGAGGGCAGCAGCAAGCAGAGTTCCTGTGGGGGTGGGCGGTACTGTAGGCTCATAGAGGACTCAGGAATGTGCCCCCCCTCCTCGCCCCCCCATGAACTCTGCTTGCTGTTAAAGGGAACCTGTCACCTCAAAAACACAAATAAAACCGCCAGCATTAGTCGTCCCCAGTCTGTTCATAATTAGTGATGAGCAAATTTCATATTTTAAAATTCGTTCACGCTTCGTTTGGTGGTAAATAGTGAATTGCATTATGGATTCCGTTACCATGGACCATAATGCAATTCCATGACGGAATGCATAACTGAATGCCTTTATAGGCAGCTTTATAGGCATTCCATTATTCATTCTGTCATAATAGAAGTCTAGGGCCTGCATAACGGATCCGTCCGGTTTGCGTTATGCTGGAGTCCTCAGTAGGTCATGTATACATTTCTTTATTGGCAAATGGGGGTGTGGCAGGGGAGGAGCCAGGGCAGGAGGTGGGATGGGCCAAGGTAGTGGGCGGGGTTAAGGGGCCCAATTAAGATTCTTGCTATGGGGCCCAATGATTTCTATGTACGCCCCTGATATGAGGGCTTATTCTTTGCAGGACAAGATGCATTTTTAATAGAACTATTTAATTTACCATGTTTTGTATTAAACAACAAGAAAAAAAATCTTTGTGGGGTAAAATAAAAAATAAAAATAATAAAAATTCCGCTGAGGTATTTTTGGTTTGGATTAAATAACCTTTGAAAAAATTAATTTTCTTTGCCCCTTTACCCCGTGTTCCTCAACGCCAGTCCTCAAGGCCTACCTGCTGGTCATGATTTGAGAATATCCCACAAAATGAGTACCTGTGATGCATTGACACTAATTATATCAGGTGTTCGATGCTAAGGAAATCCTGAAAGCATGACTGGCAGGTGGGACCTGAATATTGGAGTTGAAGGACACTGCCTTAATCCATAATGCCATACATGTAAGGGATTGTATGGAATGGGTTGCTGCACTGACCCACTCCATATGCAGTTGGGTGCAGACTGTTTAATACAGTAGACAAACAGCCTCAAGGGGCGATCTCAATGATGACGCTGAGACTCAGTCATTGCAACCCTCAAATGTCACATTTCATAGTAATTGCGGCATCTGTGGAGTTAGGCAGAAGCAGGCAACTCCCTCTGCCTTCCCATTGGAGCCCCCACAGTAAAATTGCAGGACTTCGATCAGTTATCATGACAGCTTGGTGCTTCCTGAAGGTTCCCAGGCTGTCATGGTAATCTGTCTGGAAAACTGTAAATGAGGCACAGCTTGGCAGGCAGAGCAGCAGAATCCCATTTACCATAATAGTTCTCTATTATGGTGTATGGAACAAGGAATCAAAAGATATATATATATATTAGTCTTGTCAGAGGACTATGAAACCAATAGATGGCGCTGTTCATGAGTAGTGTAAATTTTGCATGTCTTTCCCATATGCCCATGTTTATCCAAATGAGTTTTCACACGACAAAACTGTATAGAAAGGTTATTGAATATTATTGTTAGGACAATCAGAAAACTTTTTGTCACCCTAATGATATTGATCTAGGTGCGCAGGTCCACCCAAGCCATCCAACAGATCTGAAGTAACTTTGAGGCTTACTGGGTCTCAGTCAGATGAGAGCTGGTTTGGAATGTCTCATAGTGCACATGGCTGCCATTGTAAGGTATGCTGACTAAGCCTGTCATCTGTCTCATGGATAGATTGATGGCTTGCATATACCTGGCTTTTGGCGTATAGCCTTTGTGTGGTTGTCTATTGTATGTTGTAGATAATAGGAGTCCAAGACGCATCCAGCCATCCTCTTAATGCTGTTTCCCCAAACCATTTTGATGGGGTTTCTATCAATTTCTAACCTTTTTTTGTGAAACAGACACCCTGTCTTCTTCAGAGCAGGGGGTGCCTGGTTTGATGCTCGGGTCTCCCATTGACTTTCATTGTATTAAATTGTACTCGAGCACCTGCAGTATTTGGCCGAGCACTCCGATGTGCCGAGCATAGCAGTTCGGCCGTGCATGCTCGCTCAACACTAGTGGCTATTCCTGTTCCTTACAATATTTTGCCACCATACCTCTTTTGGTTTGTACTTATGGTCAAAACATAACATACAATACATAACAATAAAACATTTGCAGATACCCCTAAGTCTGGGG
This sequence comes from Bufo bufo, assembly GCF_905171765.1. NCBI lineage: Eukaryota > Metazoa > Chordata > Amphibia > Anura > Bufonidae > Bufo > Bufo bufo. Next base: position 420,729,483 of record NC_053389.1, on the reverse strand, counting down.
TAAGGCACTTACAGCACTTCTCATAGAAAATATAAACAGTTAAAGGGGTTTTCGATAGGTCATAGGTCATATCTAATCGGTGGGGGTCCAACACCCAGCATCCCCACGGATCAGCTGTTTGAGGAGGCAGCAGTGGGGCTAAGCGCGATACCAAGCACAGTTGCTACATAATGTATGGCACTGTGCTTAGTAAGCTACAAGAAGGCAGTGATGCTCACAGGAGTGCCGCTGTCTTCTCAAAACAGTTGGTTAGGGGGAGTCACAGGGGTCGGACTCCGACCGATCAGATACTGACCTATTGAGAGAACAGGTCATCATGAGTAAAAAAAAAAAATCTTAAAAACCCTTTTAACTTATATGATTATAAAATGACAATCTACATTGTACAAACATTGCCATTTTCTATTGTTACTGTAAAAGGATTGCATAATGGCTTTTCACATAGCACATCCTTTTTGACAGCTATTAATTAATAATGATAATAATTACTTTATTCCACAGAACAATTCATTTTCTGAACAACAGCTCCCATGAATAATTGCTAAGCAATTGCATTTTGAGTCTTAACCAGTCCAGGCCCATTTGTGCCAGCATCATAATCCTCTTTGCTGGCTCCATGTGTGTTTATATTCACTTTGTAGGTCAAAAGAGTCATTAAAGAAGAGCTGGGGCCAACAGTGATTTAAGGTTGCACTAAATCTGAAAACCGTCATCCATTGCTTAATAGGTTATACATTCTTGACATATAATACACTATGTGCTCTTCTGATATTGTAAAGATACACAACATTACAACTGTCTTTCTAATATTTTAGGACTATATAACCCCATAGGCAGGAAGCTGCAATGCTCTGTTCCATCTTTCTATCAAATCAAACATTAATTTTTTTCAGCAGTTTGTATTACAGTAGCTATTGTGTGGGATCGCTTTAACTCCTCACATGCATTAATTAGCCTTGTGTGCCCTGTTTATAGCTTTTTAGTTGTTTTCTCTTGAACTGCTTTTTAAAGGTACTACACTGCATACCGGGAACATCTCTTAAGACATGCTGTTTTGGAGATAATCATCTAGCCACCACAATTTCACCCTTGTCAATTCACTCAGACCCATAGGCTTGTTCAGTCCTTGTGTTTCTAACACATGGATGTTAAGAACTGAGTGTTCAGCTGTTGCCTAATTCAAACCCACCTTTTGAGAAGCGCCTTCGTCATGAGATAGTCAATGTTATTCCTGTTTTACTGTTTATGGCTAATTAGTAGATTAGACTCATAATAATATAAAATGTGCATTTATATATAATTGGTGTTTACCTTTTATATTACATATATTAGCTCTAAAATTATTATTGGTTATTATACGTCTTATTATTAATACCACTTGAGTCTATTAAGTTTTAACATATGAAAATGTTCCTTTGGCCAAAAATATAATCAGTGCTACTGAACACTCATTGAAAGAGCCATGTGAAATATTTCTGTGCAAAATTCGGAAAAAAGAAATTTAGGTAATAATTAGAGATGAGCGAAGTTTTGGAAAAGTATAAAAAAATTGCTTTATGAGTCACGAAGCACAGTGGATTTAATGACAGGGAGCTGCGAGCTACAATAGCGCCGCGCCCCAACATTGTACGCCTCAGATGCCGCGTTCATACATGAACGCGGCATCTGAGAGTAATAATACAGTGTAAAATTAACATTAAAAAAAAAATTCAATCATACTTACCGCCTCCATTTTCTCACGAAGGGTCAGCTGTCGCCATCTTGCTTGAAGATCTTGTGTCAAATCTCGTGCGGCCCGAGATGACGTCACCATGCACGGGATTTCGGACGAGATATTCAATCAAGATGTCGGCAGCCGGCCCGTCGTGAGCAAATGGAGGAGGTAAGTATGATTTTATAAATTAATAGGCAATACAATAAAATGAAATGTACTTTCATTCTAGAGACCAACATTTACTGAAGCTCATGAAAACCCAGTTTTAAAACCTATTTTCCTTTAATAACCTATTGAATGTGCAAAATTAATATATTTATAATATTTATATACTTATAAGCATCAAATGGAAAGTATTGGGGCTTTTTTTTATTTCAATCCTAATAAAAGTTTCTGTGTGTTGAATAATCAGTAGGTTTTTCAAGAATATGACAGTGATAAATTTTTTCCAAGAATCAGCATTAAGCATAAATACGAACCAGTTAAAGAAATCATGTTAATGTATTCTACTGTTTGCTATAGCAACCAAAATTATCCATCATCAGATGTCAGCAAAATTAAGCTAGAATGAGGTTCTAGATAGACAAATATACAGCAGCCGGGACATAGAATTATAGAAACAATGGAAAATAATACTAAATGAATAGTGGGTGAACCTGGCTGAGCAGGATCCAATTAAGTGATGAAAACATTATGAAAGCAATATGAGAACAGACTAGAATTTGTTATATAGGAAGCCATGTAACTGCAAACGTTTCACAGCAAATTCAAAATCAGTCCACCTTAAAGCTGTCAAAAAAGTAAACCGCATCTTCCCTAGAATAAGTAATGATCACTCACAATTCAGGGTGTACTAAATAGTGTGTGATAAGAAGGCCATATCTGAGTGGAGGTTAATCGGGCTTTGATCGATTCGACACATTAAAATTTTTATTTTCTTTGACCTTCATTCAACCTTGCAAATGTTAGAAATTATTCAATTTATGTTTCAAAACTCCATATATAATATATGCATACATTAACATAATGGAATAATCTTTCAAAGTCAGTTGTGGTTTACATATTCATACCATCTACGTAAAGGTTCTAAAAAAAATCTTAGGCTGGTTTCACACATACTGTAGCCATTTTGTGTGTTTTTTTTTTTTCTTTATTTTTTCACCCAGGTACTTTTACTTCTAAAGTAAATTATGAAATTTACTGTAGACAAAGCTATTTTTCGTATAGCTTTATCTGTGTTGTGTTTATGTGGTTTTGCTGTTCTTGTCAAAGCACAGTATTCTCTGGGTATGGATTTTTTTCAGGCATGTGTCCCTTAGGCATCCCTTAGGCTTGTCTCTTAGGCATCTCTACGATAATTCAAACATGTTTGAACAACTGTATAAAATGTTACAATAAAAAAGTAGCAAAATGTGTGGATTTTTTTTTTAAAATGTCCCCAAAAAACTATGTGTGAAGGAAGCTTAAAGAAGCACTCTCACAACAATTTTTTATTCTCTGACCTGTTAGAAAGGTAAATAATATAAACTGTAGTGAAGGTAATTTTCTTACCAGTGACTGTATTTGTGAGTTAACCCCTCCCTTCTGATCTTCAGCTGTGTCATATGAGCAGCACACTAACTTTCCAAATGACACATCATCTTATGTAAGGACAATTTCTCTATGAAAGCCTCAGTGTCAGTCTCATAGGAATGAATAGAGAAGTAACTGACTTCCTGTCCTGTGCCAGTTCGAGAGTGTTGATCCCATGACACAGCTGAGGATCAGAATGAAGGTTATAACTCACAAATACAGTTACTGGTGTAACCAATAGTGGGTGTGGACCCACTGTGCCAACTAACCAGTTTGACTTTGGGCTAAACCTAAGGGCGTTGTCCTAGCGATTTCCTGGTATTCACCCTTTAACCGCTGTACAGGGATCTGGTATTCACTGCAGGGAACCAGCCAAGCTGCAACTGCCTGGAGTTGTTGGCTCCTGACCCATGGGGACACTGAAAGGCAAATCTGCCTAGCTATAGTACTATTTAGGAGTGAGGAGGGGGAGAAGAGAACGGAGGGGATTTATCCCAGTAGCTTTAGTACTCTGCAGACTGAACATCAGAATGGTGCCTGCAGTTCTGGATGTGACTGGAGTATAAGACATGATGTTAAAGCAGTATTGTGCATCAGCTCTGGATGGGACTGGAGCAAATATATGATGCAACAGCATGATTTTGGATGTAGGATCTTAAAATAAAGATGACCACGGAGGCCTCTTCGTGCCCCAAATGGATAAGGTAATAATTTTATACCAAAATAAATTTATGTTTTTTTAGCATCATTTCAGGGAAAATTGATTCATTACCACAAAGCATGAGGAAATTCGGCTTTGCATCATTTTGTTGGTTGTTCTTCTTCAGCAGTGGTCACAGAGAGACGACAGTCCTGAAAAGGGCAGGAGTACAGTTCAGCAAACACCTGGATGTTCGGGTTCGGCCGAACTTCACAAAGAAGTTCGAGTTCGGGACCCGAACTTGACCACGAACTCGAACCCCATTGAAGTCAATGGGGACCCGAACTTTTGAGTGCTAAAATGGCTGTAAAAATGTAATGGAAAGGGCTAGAGGGCTGCAAATGGCATCAAAATGTGGATAAGAGCATGGCAAGTGCTCTGCAAACAAATGTGGATAGGGAAATTACTTTAAATAACATAAAATACTTAAAAATATAAAATAATAATCTTGATCTAGGAGGAGGAGGTCCATATGGAGTAGGAGGTTGAGGAGGCGGTGGATGTGGTGGTGTAGGTGGAAGCGGTAATGGAGGAGGTAGCCTACACAGTTTTTTGGTTTTAAATTTATTTGAATTTTTTAAAATTAGGGTACACCCCAAAATATTGGGAAATATGACCTGTGAAAACCCCCTCCAGTCGTGATAAACACACTTCAGACAATACACTGACTGCAGGGCAGGCCAGCACCTCCAAGGCGTAAAGGGCAAGCTCAGGCCATGTGCTCAATTTGGAGACCACCGAAGTTGAAGGGGGCAGACCCATCATTCAGTACGTGTAGGCGTGTGCACACATACTGCTCCACCATGTCGCATGTCCCCGTGATGTCACGATCCATTTGGATTGGATATCTTCTCTATCAACTTTCAATGTTCTTTTATGCGCCTACCATGGTGATCACGGGTGGCGGGGAATCAGGGCTCCAGGCTGGAGAGGGAGCCTGAGAAAGGGATACCACATCCAAGGGAGGTCAATGGATGAAATTAAATGCAATCGAGCGGAAATGTGGGACAAAGTATTGAAGCATAAGCTTCCAAGTTAAGGAGGGGGCGTGCGGCAATTACCCACTCCCGACTCGGGGAGGTAGTGACGATAAATAACAATACAGGACTCTTAAGATGCCCTGTTATTGGAATGATTAATAAAAAATTATAGGAAATGTCACTGAGGTATTTTGGATTTGGAAACGTTAGCCAGGAGAGGCCCTGCTACCGCTTTATTGACTCTAGATAACTTCTGCCTGATCGCACGTCCCTGTGACGTCCACCATCCATTTGGATATCTTCTCTATCAACTTTCCATGTTCTTTTCTGAGCCTACCATGTTGATCACGGTTATCGGCGAATCTGTGTTCCACGCCAGAGAGGGAGCGTGAGAAAGAGAGACCACATCCAAGGGAGGTCAATGGATGAAAATAAATGTTGGTCGAGCGGAAAAGTGGGACAAATTAATAAAGCAGAAGGATTGAATGAAAGGGCCAATTAAAGACGAATTTTAGAAATTTAAGTCCCTGTCACCTATGCAGAGCAGGGGTTTTTCATCGCCAGAAATGGGTTAATGTCTCCCACCAATGGAACAGATTATTTAAAAAATTTCGGTCCCTGTCACCTATGCAGAGCAGGGATTTATTCACGGCAAAAATTGTAAAATGTCACCCAAGAATGTAACAGAAAAATTAGTGAACTATATTTACCTGTCTACTCGGTAGAGCATGGGTATATCACACCCAAAAATTTGTAAATTTCACCCGAAAGTTTAACAGACAAATTGGTGAAATGAAATAAAATAAAATATGTACAAATAAAATAAAAAAAACTTGATTTATGAGGTGTAGGTCCATATGGAGTAGGAGTTTGAGGAGGCGGTGGACGTAGTGGTGTAGGTGGAAACACAGTTTTTTTATTTTTTTATTAGGGTACACTCCATAATAGTGTGAAATATCCAAAATACAAGAATGAGCAAATGGCTGGTTAAGGCCGGTATACATGTCTATTCTGCACAAGATACTGACAAGTCCTGTGGGATCCATGCCTGGTTCATTTCAATGAACGTGAGCTTGCCCACCTTAGCTGTGGACAGGCGGCTGTGCTTGTCTGTGATAACGCCCCCTGCCAAGCTAAACAGAAAATACACTGGCTGCAGGGCAGGCCAGCACCTCCAAGGCGTAAAAGGCAAGCTCTGGCCATGTGCCCAATTTGGAGACCCAAAAGTTGAAGGGGGCAGACCCGTCATTCAGTACGTGTAGGAGTGTGCACTCCTGCTAAGACGTTCCATATCAGCTGGTGGTGCTGGTTGTTGTGGCGCGCTGACAAAGCTTTTCCCCATTTCGGCCATGCTAACCCTGCCTTCTGAGGTGCTGGCGGTGCCCCAACTGCGTTGGCGACTTCTTCCTCCTCCTCTGCCTTCGCCTTGTGCTTCCACTGTGCCCCTGGAGTCAGGAGGGAATGCCACCAGCAGCGCATCTACCAGCGTGCGCTTGTACTCGCGCATCTTACGATTACGCTCCAGTGAGGGAATTAAGGATGGTACATTGTCCTTGTAACAGGGATACAGCAGCGTGGCCCCCCAGTAATCATCACAAGTTAGAATGTGGGCAACTCGGTGGTCGCTGCGGAGACACTGCAGCATGTAATCGCTCATGTGTGCCAGGCTGCCCAGAGGCATTGAAAAGCTGTCCTCTGTGGGAGGTGTATCGTCTGTGTCCTCTGTATCCCCCCAGACATGCACCAGTGATGACCATGAGCTGGTCTGGGTGCCACCCTGCTGTGAACATGGTTCCTCCTCCTCCATATCCTCCTCCTCATCCTCCACCTCGTCATCCTCCAGAACTGTGCCCTGGCTGGACAATTGTGTACCTGGAGTTTATGGATGCAGGAACCCACCCTCTGAGCCTCTTGTGAATGACTGGCCGGAAACCCTATGAAATGATTCCTCTTCCTCCTCCTCCTGTGCCACATCCTCCTCCATCATCGCCAGCAGTGTCTTTTCAAGGAGGCATAGAAGTGGGATAGTAACGCTGAGAACAGCGGTATCGGCACTGGCCATGTTGGTGGAGTACTCGAAACAGTGCAACAAGGAACACAGGGCCCAGTCATTGGTGGTGAAGTGATGCTGTTCCGCAGAGCGACTCACCCGCGTGTGCTGCAGCTGAAACTCTACTATCGCCTGCTGCTGCTCGCACAGTCTGGCCAGCATGTGCAAGGTGGAGTTCCACCTTGTGGGCACGTTGCATATGAGCGGGAAGGCCGAAGCAGGGTGAGAACGCCGAAAGCGCGCACAGACGGCCTGCACTTTATGCAGCAGCTCTGACATATCGGGATATTTTTTTATGAATCTCTGCACCACCAAATTCAGCACATGCACCAAGCAAGGGATGTGCGTCAAAACCGGCTAGTTCCAGAGCTGCTACAAGATTTCACCCATTATTGCACACCACCAGGCCGGGCATGAGGCTCACTGGCACCAACCACTCATCGGTCTGTTGTTCAAGGCCCGTCCAAAGCTCTTGCGCAGTGTGGGGTTTGTCCCCCAAACAGATAACATTTAAAACTGTCTGCTGTCGTTTTCTCCTGGCTGTGCTAAAGTTGGTGGTGAAGGTGTTACGCTGACCGGATGAGGAGCCGGTAGAGATCGAAGAAGCTGAGTAGTAGGAGGAAGCTGAAACTGAAACGGCCTGCAATACTCCTCGGTGGTGGAAGGACATGCGCCAAACTGCTATCCGCCTCAGGCCCAGCCGCCACTGCATTTATCCAGTGTGCTGTTATGGAGGTATAACGTCCGTGCTTACTAGTCCACGTATCCGTAGTCAGGTGCACCTTGCCACAGATGGCGTTGCGCAGTGCACACCTGATTTTGTCCCCCACTGGGTTGTGCAGGGAATGATGGCACGCCTGGAAAAGTAGTGGCGGCTGGGCACAACGTACTGTGGGACAGCCACCGCCATAAGGCTTTTAAAGCTCTCCGTCTCCACCAGACAGAATGACAGCATTTCAAAGGCCAGTAATTTTGAAATGCTGGCATTCAGGGCCAGGGATCGCAGGTGGGTAGGGGGGTACTTCCTTTTCCGCTCCAGTGTTTGGGAGATGGAGAGCTGAATGTTTCCGTGGGACATTGTGGAGATGCTTGGTGACCCAGGTGATGGTGTTGCTGGCAGATCTTCTGTTTTCGGGGTGGCAGGTGGCACTGTCACTCCAGAGGTGGATGAAGAGGCCGAGACTGCAGAAGAAGAGGAAGCAGGAGGAGCCAGAGACCTTTCTTGGTTTTTGAGGTGTCTACTCCACTGCAGCTCGTGCTTTGCACTTAGATGCCTGGTCATGCAGGTTGTGCTCAGATTGAGAACGTTTATGCCTCGCTTCAGGCTCTGATTGCACAGCATGTAAACCACTTGTGTCTTGTCATCAGCACATTGTCTGAAGAATTGCCACGCCATGGAACTCCTTGGATTTGGCTTTGGTGTGCTTGGTCCCTTGCTGCGGTGGGCAGTAGCAGGTGTACTGTCTAGGGGACGGCCGCTCCATTTTGCACCCTGCTCCCTCTTCTGCTGTGCTGGTGGCTCTGTGCGACCACCGCCTCTTCCGCTGAACTACACAGGTCACTCGCATGACCTTGATTTCATCTGGGGTCGAGGATCTCATTGTCCTTCACATCATCTTCCACCCAGTCTACACCCCTGCCCTCCTTGTCGGTCTGCACACTTTTGAAAGCCCCAGCAGTTGGCACCTCTGTTTAGTCATCATCCAAGACGTACTGTGATGGTCCTCCCATGTACTCAACTTGAAACATAAGTGGTTGGGCATCGGTGCACTCAATCTCTTCCACTTCTGGGGCAGGGCTAGGTGAATGGCCCTGGGAAACCCTGCTAACAGAGTCATCAAAAAGCAGAAGAGACTGCTGCATGACTTGGGGCTCAAACTGTTTGGCTGATTTTCAAGGGGGTGAGGTGAAAGACTGATGGATATCGGCTGCAGGTGCCAACTCTGATCTTTCAGCAGGAGACTGGGTGGGAGACAATGTGAAGGAACTGGAGGCACTGTCAGCAACCTAATCTACTATCGCCTGTACTTGTTCTGGCCTCACCATTCATAGAGCCGAATTAGGCCCGACCAAATACCGCTGCAGGTTCTGTCGCCTACTCGCACCTGAGGAAGGTGTTTCACTTGTGCGTGTAGCTGGCACAGTTCGACCACGTCCTCTCCCTGCAACAGGAGCTCCACCAGCAGCACCACGACCGGGGACACGTCCCTTATTTGACGCTCTCCTTATATTTCTCAAATTTAGGCTCTTGCCCTTAATGTTTTTTTAAAATAGCAGAATAGAACAACAGTATGTAAAGGGTTTATCTCACAATGACAGATGCAGCAAAGGCTGCAATATTAAGTATTTTTCCCTAAAAGGGTGTTTTTTTACTAACAGAATATGACAGCAGTATATAATGCTTGAATTTCACATGTGCAGATGCAACAAGGGCTGTAAAATTGTGTATTTTGCCCAAAAAGGGTGTTTTTTAAAACCCAGAAAATTATAGCTGTATTTCTAGCTTAAATTGCACACTGACTAATGCTGCAAAGGCACCAGATGTAGGATATTGCCAAAAAAGGGTGTTTTTTTTAAAACCAGATTATTATTGCAGTATTTCAAGCTTGGATTTGAATGTCACAAAAGCACATATGCTGTGCTGGTGCACTGAGCTTGCATAAAATGGCCGCCGCTGCCCACCTAAATAACAGATGGATAAAAGTTATTTTTCTCTGTCACTGGGCTCAGGGCAGGGTAAAAAGATTGTGCACTGCACCCACACAACAAAATCTATGTAGATCGCTCAGTTTAATTGGAGTTCTGATTAAAGATTCTTTCCTATTCTCTCCCTCAGCAGCATCCTATTCATACACTAAGCACAGCAGAGTGACGTGCAGCGCTATGTGACTCCAGCTTATATAGAGGCTAGGTCACATGCTGCACTGGCCAATCACAGCCATGCCATTAGTAGGCATGGCTGTAATGGCTTCTAAGTGCACACGAGTTAAACGCTTGTTGATTGGCTGCTCTGCAGCCTTTCAAAAAGCGCCAAGAAATCGCCGAACACCGAACTTTTACTGAAATGTTCGGGTCCCAGGGTGCAAAAATCCTAAAGTTCGGTAAGAACCCGAACTTTATAGTTCGAGTTCGCTCAACCCTACACAGGAGATTTATCACAGTTTATGACACTGTTGTATAAATAGGAGATTACCTCCAAGGTAGTCTCTGTAGAATATTAGGTAGTGGTTGGGATAACTGACAGGATGACAGCTGGAAAAACTACAAAGAGGACCAACTAAATCGATAAGGGGCATGGAAGGTCTTAGTTATGAGAATTGATTAAAATGATTACATTTATTTAGTCTTGAGAAGAGATATGTAAGAGGTGACATGATTAACCTATACAAATATATAAATTGTCCCTACAAAAAAAATGGTGAAGTCTCCAGAGGTGACAAGGATTCCTTACTGTAAGAACTGTGAATCTGTGGAATAATGTACCTTAGGACTTGGTCATGACAGGAACAGTGGATAGTTTAAAAGGAGGATTAGATAAATTCTTAGAACTGAATAACATTTACTCTCACTTCAGCAAATGGCATTTATCATGTAGGGAAAGTTAATACAAGGCACTTACTAATGTATTGTGATTGTCCATATTTCTTCCTTTGTTGGCTTCATTCATTTTTCGATAACATTGTACACTTCTTGTTTTCATGGTTACGACCACACTGCAATCCATCAGCGGTGGCCGTGCTTCACACTATAGGAAAAAGTGCCAGCCTATGCACAGTCCCGTGGTCCTGGCAGCCAGAGAGAGAGGTGCTTTTTGCTATAATGTGCAAGAATGACCACTGCTGCTGGATTGCAGAGTGGTCATAACCATGAAAACAAGCAGTGTATAATGCGATGAAAAAATTAATCAAGCCAGCAAAGGAAGCAATATAGATAATAACAATACATTAGTAAGTGCCTTGTATTAATGACATTTATCTCTACATGATAAATGTCATTTTCTGAACTGAGACAACCCCTTTAAAGATTACGTATATGTGTAGGAGTCTGGGGCTCACTCCCCTTTGCTAAAATTAACATCCTCACACATCCCTTGGTTGACTTTGATAGACTGTTGCCCCCCAAAAAAATGATTGATGGGTGTGATATACCTATAATATACTGTCTAACATAGAAATATGCTTGAAGGAGTGGCACCTTCAAGTGTGAATGCACTCCTATTTTATCTTGGGAATAACATTCCTGTGCACTTTTTCCCTTCCTATCTCATAGATCGCCTTGATTAGGTGATAAATATAGGTGTGCTTGCTCCTCTTCTCATTGGTTGCTTGATGCACATGGAGGTGACTAGGAGCAGCACACCATATGTGCGGAGTTTGCGCTCCTGAACATAGAAGCCTAAGGTAGGTTTAGCGTTGGACCCGTCTGACCTGAGACCACCTTGGCACTCGGTAAGTGGGCACAGATGTGTTTTGATCAAAATATATTGGCTAAGAGTCTCCGATTTTATTACATCAGAGTGAGGGCTTGGTCCTTATATAATGCTTGCATCTATTTTGATAATAATTGAGACCTCTAATTACCCTCAACAGTGATATTTTCTTAAGCACCATGTTAATTGCGCTCCAGAAATTAACAAAAAGAGATAACATCTGTAACGGAACGTTTCAGCAGACAATGGGTTAAAATCCGTTCAGGCGATATGCCCCTTTTCTGAGAGACAGGCACAGCTACTGCAGGACACCAACCTCCCGAACTGGATACAAAGTAGCACTCCAAACTGGAACCTCACGAATAGCTGCTAGCAGACAAACAGGAATCAGCTTACACTCCTGGCAATCAGTCCCTAACAGCATACAGTGGATCCCCCCAAGAACGAGACAAGGCTCCGTGTTGAGGGTCAAGCAGTGGTCTGAGGTGCTGGCACAGCCAGCCTGGTTTTTATTACAGTTGTTGCAAATACAGGTCCCCCCACAGGGGTTTGAAATACAGCCAATCAATATGTTACAACACATACAATGTAAGTACACGCCCCTAGGGGACCAGAAGGAAGACTTGTGACATAGGACAGATATGCAGCACTGTAGGATACACAGAGACAATACATCCCCACAATGCATCATGGTTTCCTCCTCTCTGCCCTGAAGACACCCGAGGCGTAATCCAATTATCTCTCAAGACAAAGAGAAGTCACCAATACACATGTGCAGACAATAGGACAGACATCACCCTTTAAACGCACAATGGGACAATGGCACAATAGAAACACACCCAGCATTTTCCTCCCAAGCTGACAAGTTACACTTATTATAAATTGTTACAACTTTGTGAGTTTACATTGGCCATACATATAACTTACATCAATTTAAACAGTATAACTTGGGGACAAACCTATCCAAAATTCACTTGAATAGGTTCAGGGGTTTAAAAGTTAGTATATGGCCCATAATCCTGGGGCAAGAGGCCAGCAGCCAGGCCTCTCCAAAACCCAGTGGCGAGGTTGGTTTCGCCACAACATCTTTTCATAAAAAATCTGAGTCCTAGAAGACTAGAGGATGTTATATACCAGGGCAATTTTCAGGGCAATTGGATCAACTTTGATTTGTGCACAATTGGCCACTGATAAGACAGTCCAGAAACCTAATACTTATCATAGCTGAGGGTCTTACTCTGTACCTCCAATGTATCTGGACAAACTAAACTGAATACATTGCATTGATTAGTCATCTGTGAGAAGTATGTCTTTACAGATTTCCAGCCTCTGAGCGTGATCTACAGAGCCTTCATTCCCCAAGCACATGCCTTGAAAATTATGGGGAACTGAAACACAGTAACTAGTATTTTAGAAATAATGGATAACCCTTTCAATATGAATCTTCCTTAGGCTGGCTACAATAAAAGGTAGAAATCAGAAATCTACTACTAAAAGCAATGTTCTTGTCATGTAAGGTAAGGTTTTAGCTATCTCTAATGTCTTTTTACCGTATGTGTCATCAGGTCAGTTGTACTGCTGTAGACCTATATAAAAAAGCACAATAAGATACATTGTCACACATGAAGCAACTACTGAAACACATATGCAGGTATTTTGAAAGTAATAATGTCACAATAACAATTATTAATGTAAATAGCATTATGTAGAGAAAAGTAAAAATGTCAGATTGATCTCTGTAAACCATAGATATATTGTAAGTGAAACCTGGCAAGCTGGAATTGAGGTCACTCAGGGACAGACATTAATAATGCAGCCCATATAGTGCACTCAACATCACCATTTTCTTCCAGTCACAATGGGTAACTGGCGTATCATCTCCTCATACAAAAAGAAAAATATTTAATTAACCTCTACCTTATTGAACATATTTTTGGTTGCGGTTCTACCACTTCTAGCAGTATTGAGGACATTATCACATAAATATACAGATGGGTTATTGCATTAATTGAGCCTTAACATTGATTTATCAAGATCGGTATGTGCTACAATGGTCTTGATAAGGCCTACAGGAGAGCAAAGCCTGCACTGTTAACTGTATTGTACTAGTTATTGTGATTATGGTGGTACCTTTTATGTATAGCTTTTTAATATGTTTTTATCTCACATAGGTCCAGAAATTTTCCCGTTCATTCCTCTAACTAGCTAGATTAAGCTCTCTCCCTGTAAGGCCTTTTTCACACAACAGTGAATCATGGACCTTTGCTGTGCGTGGTCTCTACGGACCGCTCATGTATCCATTGACTGAACCATGCTCTATCTTTATCTGTGATTACGGATCGCTCACACACACATTAAAGTCTATGTATGTCACGGCGGTATCTCGGTTGTTGTAGTTCGGCATGACATGTCTGCCATGCATGCAGTTGCCTGGGGCAATGTGTTGTTATGCATGTTTGTGCACTGCTCCCTTTATCTTTGTTCCTTCCCAGTCTTGTGTGTGTGGGGATAAGGTGTGGATCTAGGTGTGTTCTGGGTGTGACCTCATGGCTCTACTTATTCTGGTGTTGTGAGCTGAGGTCAGTGGTATTCTTGCCTTGGTTGGTGATGGAGCTTTGCTCCTGTCTGGATATTCCATCTGTCGAGGGCCACCTAGTTAGACATACTTTATAAAAGAAAATTGGGATCGAGCGGAAATGTGGGAAAAGCTATTGAGGCGCAAATGTGGGACAAAATACAGAAGCCCAAATGTGGGCCAAATGAGTAAAGCGGAAATGTGGGAACAGCTGTTAAAGCGCAAATGTGGGACAAATTACAGAAGCCCAAATGTGGGCCAAAAGAGTAAAGCAGAAATATGGGAAAAGTTATTGAGGCAAAAATGTTGGCCAAAAGAGTAAAGCGGAATTGTGGGACAAATTATTGAAGCGCAAATGTGGTACAACTTGTTAAAGTTTAATCATTGAATAAAAGGAGGTGGCGCGCATCAATTAACCCCTTAAGGACCGGGCTCATTTTCACCTTCAGGACCAGGCCATTTTTTGCAAATCTGACCAGTGTCACTTTATGTGGTGATAACTTTAAAACACTTTGACTTATCCAGGCCATTCTGAGATTGTTTTTTCATCACATATTGTACTATATGACACTGGTAAAATGGAGTCAAAATTATATATTATTTATAAAAAAAAAATACCAAATTTGCCAGAAATTTGGAAAAATTAGCAAATTTCCAAGTTTCAATTTCTCTACTTCTATAATACATTTTCATGCATATAAAAATAGTTATTACTTTACATTTCCCATATGTCTTCTTCATGTTAGGATCATTTTGGTAATGACATTTTATTTTTGGTGGATGTTACAAGGCTTAGAAGTTTAGAAGTAAATCTTGAAATTTCTCAGAAATTTTCAAAAACCAACTTTTTAAGAACCAGTTTAGGTCTGAAGTCACTTTGTGAAGCTTACATGATAGAAACCACCCAAAAATGACCCCATTATAGAAACTACACCCCTTAAGGTATTCAAAACTGATTTTACAAACGTTGTTAACCCTTTAGGTGTTCCACAAGAATTAATGGAAAATAGAGATACAATTTCAAAATTTCACTTTTTTGGCAGATTTTCCATTTTAATATTTTTTTTTCAGTTTCAAAGCAAGGGTTAACAGCCAAACAAAACTCAATATTTATGGCCCTGATTCTGTCATTTACAGAAACACCCCATATGTGGTCATAAACTGCTGTACGGGCACATGGCAGGGCGCAGAAGAAAAGGAATGCCATACGGTTTTTGGAATGCAGATTTTGCTAGACTGTTTTTTTTTACACCATGTCCCATTTGAAGCCCCCCTGATGCACCCCTAGAGTAGAAACTCCAAAAAAGTGACCTCATCTAAGAAACTACACCCTTCAAGGTATTCAAAACTGATTTTACAAACGTCGTTAACCCTTTAGGTGTTCCACAAGAATTAATGGAAAATAAAGATACAATTTCAAAATTTCACTTTTTTGGCAGTTTTTCCATTTTAATATTTTTTTTCCAGTTATAAAGCAAGGGTTAACAGCCAAACAAAACTCAATATTTATGGCCCTGATTCTGTAGTTTACAGAAACACCCCATATGTGATAGTAAACTGCTGTACATGTACACGGCAAGGCGCAGAAGGAAAGGAATGCCATACGGTTTTTGGAAGGCAGATTTTGCTAGACTGTTCTTTTTGACACCATGTCCCATTTGAAGCCCCCCTGATGCACCCCTAGAGTAGAAACTGCAAAAAAGTGACCCCATTTTAGAAATTACGGGATAGGGTGGAAGTTTTGTTGGTACTAGTTTAGGGTACATATGATTTCTGGTTGCTCTATATTACACTTTTTGTGAGGCAAGGTAACAAGAAATAGCTTTTTTGGCACCGTTTTTTTTTTTTTCTATTTACAACATTCATCTGACAGGTTAGATCATGTGGTATTTTTATAGAGCCAGTCGATACGGACGCGGTGATACCTAATATGTATATATATTTTTTATTTATGTAAGTTTTACACAATGATTTCATTTTTGAAACAAACAAAATCATGTTTTAGTGTTTCCATAGTCTAAGAGCCATAGTTTTTTCAGTTTTTGGGCGATTATCTTGGGTAGGGTATGATTTTTGCGGGATGAGATGACGGTTTGATTGGCACTATTTTGGGGTCTATATGACTTTTTTATCACTTGCTATTACACTTTTTGTGATGTAAGGTGACAAAAAATGATTTATTTAGCACAGTTTTTATTTTTTATTTTTTACGGTGTTCATCTGAGGGGTTAGTTCAGGTGATATTTTTATAGAGCCGGTCGATACGGACGCGGCGATACCTAATATGTATACTTTTTTTTATTTATGTAAGTTTTACACAATAATATCATTTTTGAAACAAAAAAAAAATCATGTTTTAGTGTCTCCATATTCTGAGAGCCATAGTTTTTTCAGTTTTTGGGCGATTATCTTAGGTAGGGTCTCATTTTTTGTGGGATGAGATGACGGTTTGATTGGCACTATTTTGGGGTGCATATGACTTTATCGCTTGCTATTACACTTTTTGTGATGTAAGGTGACAAAAAATTGTTTATTTAGCACAGTTTTTATTTAAATTTTTTACGGTGTTCATCTGAGGGGTTAGGTCATGTGATATTTTATAGAGCCGGTCAATACGGATGCGGCGATACCTAATATGTATACTTATTTTTTATTTATGTAAGTTTTACACAATAACAGCTATTCTGAGCCATAGTTTTTTTTATTTTTTGGTCTATTGTCTCAGGTAGGTGCTCATTTTTTGTGGGATGAGGTGACGGTTAGATTGGTACTATTTTGGTGGGCGTACGCCTTTTTGATCGCTTGCTGTTGTACTTTTTGTGATGTAAGGTGACAATTTTTATTTTATTTAGCACAGTTTTTATTTTTATTTTTTTACTGTGTTCATCTGAGGGGTTAGGTCATGTGATATGTTTATATAGCTGGTCGATACGGACGCGACGATACATAATATGTCTATCTGTCTTTTCCCTTTTTTTTACTATTTTTTTTACCTTTTTTTTGGTAAAGGGCGCTTTTTTTTTTTACTTGAAACTTTTTGTAAAACTTAAATTTTATTAACTTTTTTTTTTCACTTTATTTTTTGTCCCACTATGGGACAGGGTCTGATCCTTGTTTCAATACAGCACAATACATCTGTATTGTGCTGTATTGAACTATTAGTGTCTTACACTGTAAGACGCTAACAGTTGCCTAGGAGACCCAGCCTGGCGGCTGGGCCTCTTAGGCTTCCATACATGACAGGCCCCAAGCCTTGGAATGGCTTGGGGCTGCCATGGCAACCATCGAGTCCCCGCCCTAGCAGCACGGGGACCCTATGCATGAGGTGAGGGAGCACAAACCTCCCATATGCCGCGGTCAGCGGCATATGAGGGGTTAATCCTCTGGATCAACTTGCAGGATGACAGGCCGAACTGGATGGACAAATGTCTTTTTTCGGCCTTATGTACTATGTTACTTATGTACTAATCCACCGGCATCTACGTTATCGCCGATGCTGGTGGATGCAGCAGGGATCCGGCTGTCAGTAACCGCCGGATCTCTGCTGCTGATCGGGGGGACCGCACGCGGGGGGAGGAACGACTAATCCAGATGTTGTATATTAGTTGTATTGAATAACTCAGTGGCTATGCTACATTTTTAATTATATGCAATTTTAAAAATATTCAGATCTAAGTACTGCTTTGAAAAATCCATTACATTTTTCGTGGGGCTACCCTTTTTCAGTTTGGGCATATAGTTCTTAAACAACAATTTATTTTTGTAGAGTGAAAGCCGTCTCTGGCCCTTGTAGCTCTTGAACCTAGATCTTAACTATACAATATTACTTTTATGGCATGATTATGCTGGGCATGCTTTACTTGGAGGGGGAGTAGCTTGAAACTTGTAAGGATATATGTTGATATAATGTTATTGTAGGCACATTTAGTTGTGTTTTTTTTTTACCAAGTATATGCTATTAGGTTGTAGTAGTAATGGACCAACCAACATTAGTATCTCACAGCTCCTCAGCAGTTAAAAGACCTGTGCTTCCCTGATTGGCTGATTCTGAAAGGCCAGCGGACAGCAAGAAGAGGCATGCATACTTGGTATGAGGTAGTGTGAGGAATGCCTTCTTATAGAGGGAGACTGGGTCTTGCTTGTAACATACCCTCTAGTACCAATAAATTTGTGCTAGATGAATGGCATTTATCATTCAATTTCCTCATTATATATTTAGCCACGTTACAAACCTTTAGACAAATTTATTAATATTAAAGCTGGAAAATGGCACAAGTTTTGACACAACTATGAGATCATCGGCATCTTCCAGTAGCCCTTCGTGAGGTCTAAAACAGAAAAATATCGGGCTTGTCCTAACCTCTCGATAAGCTCATCTACCCGGGGTATGGGATAAGCATTGAACTTGGAGATTTCGTTTAGTTTGCGAAAATCGTCATAGAATCGCAATGTCCCTTCCGGCTTGGGTATTAAGACTATCGGACTGGCCCATTCACTTTTGGACTCCTCAATAACCTCTAGTTGCAGCATTAGCTCCACTTTCTCCGCCATGGCTTGTAGCCGAGCCTCGGGTACCCGGTATGGTTTTAACCGGACTTTTGCCCGAGGCTCAGTGACAATGTCATGCTGGATTATGGAAGTGCATCCAGGGAGGTCCGAGAACACATCCGTGTTCCAACTAATGAACTCCCTGGCTTCCTGAGTCTGTTTAGAGGAGAGGCTGTCAGCAATTTTTACTGCGGCAACTGCTTCTCTTGTATCAGACCGAGGAGCCTGGACCTTTTCTCCTACACTCCTGCACTTACCAGGTACACCAGACTCCCTGAGTCCAACAAAGCCACTGCCAGAGTGTCTCCCACTTCTACCTGGCACACGTGGTTATTGTCTATAGTCTCTGGGATACCTGATGCATTAAACATTAATAAGGAAGATGCACTACTGTGGATGCAACAAACAAGTCTGACTAAACCATCAAACTGGTGTTAAAATTGAGAATTTAGCCAATATATCCTTATATGAAGGACATATCTGAGCCCGAGCACCGCTCCAAGGTATCTCAAGTAGCTCGGGACCTAACGCTAACCTACCTGTGCTGTATGGGCAATACCAGGAGCCAGTGGGCGAATTATAGGAGCATAAGGTCAGACTCACAGCAAGTTCCCAGTTACCTCCTGCATGCAGCCATGCTTGCAATGGGAGGAGGGAGGAGTCTGCGAGTCCCAATCAAGACTGACTGATAAGGACCAGGCCTCACAGGTGCACCTAAATGTAGCCTGTGCATGAAAATCAGGCACATTTAAATATGGAGTTTATATACCTCCAAACATATCTATATACAAACTACAAAAAATGGCGTGGTGTCAAAAGGCAGGAAGTCTCCTTTCAGGGACCCTTCAAACCCGGGATTTAAATTATTAAAGTTCAGATAGCCAAACGGCTAATAGGTTCCCGTTTAAGGTCAATTATAAAATATAACATTTATTTGGTATTCTTTAAAATTAACGGGAAAAAGAAAAGAAAAATATTTAAAAGTACAGATGCTCTGGTGCTTGCTAGTAATTGCTATGTTTTGTTATAATCACTGCTTATATTTGCAGTCTCTGTTCTTGATATATATACAAATCTATCCTGAGGGATTGGTCCAACTAAATTTCCCTGCTTCAGTTTAGCAGGAGTGTGGCGAGATGAATCACTGTCAGTCCCGCATCAGAATGGATAGAGTATGTGGCTCTATCCCTTGTTCCTCTTAAGGATAGAGTGTAGCTATTTGTATCCGCTAACCCAGTGTCTGCAGATCACCGGGGCCGGACTAACAAGCACACCGCACTGATCTAAAAACTAAACTTGCAGCTCCCCCGACATGTTTCACCACAGATGTGGCGTCTTCAGGGGCTTTGGAGCTACTAACTAAAAGGCAGGAAGTGCTCTACCCCTACCTGGCACACGTGGTTATTGTCTATAGTCTCTGGGATACCTGATGCATTAAACATTAATAAGGAAGATGCACTACTGTGGATGCAAACAAACAAGTCTGACTAAACCCTCAAACTGGTGTTCAAATTGAGAATTTAGCCAATTTATCCTTATACGAAGGACATATCTGATACCGAGCACCATGTAAAGGCTTGTCACCTAAATGTTGCCTGTGGATGAAAATCAGGCACATTTAAATATGGAGTTAATATACCTCCAAACATATCTATATACAAACTACAAAAAATGGCGTGAAGTGCTGGGGTTGACCTGCCTTTTGACACCACACAAGTTTTTTTTGTAGTTTGTATATAGATACCTGATGCACACAGCTTCCTGGCGTACATTGAGTTGTGGTATCCATAGTTAGTCTCCATGGGTTCGCCCCGATGGGGACAGTCGGCCCTTACGTGGCCAGGCTCCTGACACTGCCAGCATACTATCCGGGCGGCTTGGTAGGCACAAGTTTCTGGGTCTGGAATGGAGATTGCTGGGGTTTGGCTGCCCCACTCCCAAATGAACCCTCTTACAAATTCCTGGTAGCCTCATTGGGTTCCACCAGGTCCACCATCTCAAGGGCATTACCAGGAGACACCTGGCCGATCCAGGGCTGGAGAGTGCACGACAAAGCCCTCCAGAACCCATCAGCTAACAGATGGTCCAATATAGCAGTGGGACTCAGCACATCAGGTTGCAGCCATTTTTGCAACAGGTGTAATAAGGTATAATACTGGGGCCTCACGGGCTCAGCCGGGTTAAACTCCCATTGATGGTGCTGGGCCCAGACTAATACATTCACCGCCAGTCTCGCCAGGATCTCACCCTTTACTGTCGGGTAATCAGCCGCTTGATCATCCGGTAAGTCAAAATACACCTGCTGGGGTCCAGACGCTCCCGAGGTAGCTTCTCTCTCACGGCTACCTTCACGAAGATTGCCAAATAGGTCTCGACGTCGTCTGCGGGGGTCATCTTGGGGATCACTGCACGGACCGCTTTCCGGGCATCGTGGACACTCTGGGATGCTCCTGCTGCTTGTAAAGCCATCATATGTTGTAATAGAAGCTGGTTTGTTTCCTGGTGTTGCTTATTGGCCTCCCGCTGTTGCAGGTTAGCTTCCGCGAGGGCTTCCATTTTGTCGAGGGACACAGGTTGTAATCTCGCTGGTTTGATGTAAGACATACAACCGTGCCTGGAAAAACTTAAATATTTCAGCCTTCACGCCAGCCTCACTGCAATGCCTGCATCCTCCTCCAATTGTGGGGATTCGCTCTGGTAGTTGGGATAAGCGGGTGCAGCACAGAGGCAAAGTACAAGTTCGTAATTCAAATGTCAGTGTTTATTCACACATAAGGGCAAACAAAAAACACTCTTTGCAAGGTTGGTGTTTCTTCACACCAAGTAGGAAGTTTGTGCATAACAAAAAAAGTCACCTTGTCTGCGGTTCTGCCTCCAGCAGTCAAAATGCAGGCTTTAGGTGGCCTGGTCTCCCAACACACAGGTCTCAGCGATTCCCAGAGCTCCTCTGTCAGAGAGAGGTAATCACTCATAGCTGACACTGCTGGCTGGATTTTTTATAGGCCAATTAAGACCCGGCCTGGAACGTGGGGAGTAGTTACCCACCCATCACTTTAGCCACTCCCAGTAAGAGCCGTCCCGGATCAGCTATACAGCCATATTAAAACAGCAAAGTGTCAATCAGCATTAGCTGCCGCTGACACCTGAAAATACCGGCTCCTACTTCACCGAGGCCAGGAACCTTGGTGACACATACCATCCGTCAACGACGGACCCTTGCGCCTTCCTACAATGCATGACCTCTGACCTCAGAACAGTAATTTATGTGTCAATACTCAACCCATTCCCCTGCTTTGCATCCACAAACTTGCCGTGGAATACATTAGGAGGACTTCTCCAGTAGTTTGTGGGCACCTGCTCATGAGTCCTTTCAATGCATTCAGCAGGTTTGTAGATGCACAGTGGGGAAAGAAGGTTTTATAAGTTACTGTTCTTAGGTCAGTAGGTACTCGATACATGTATTACTGGGATGAACATACTAATGACCTATCCATATAGATCATCAATATGAGATCAGTGGGGGTCAGCTGTTTGTGACATTTACAGGTTGCCAGGTGTTTGACCTCCACCAAGTTGATATTGATGACCCATCCTATAGATAGGTCATCAATATGTTCCTGGGGGGAAAAAAAGCTGGCTGGCAGAAGGTGACTTACTCTTGAACAAATGTACCCCCAAATATGAGCTTTCATCTGCATTCAGACTATCTGATTAATCCAGCTTTCAATGCACTAATAGAGTATGCCTGAATGCAGCAATAAAAGTAGTCCTTGTTGGCACCCCGGGACAATAAAGAGAAAATCAAGCCCAGCAAGCAACAACAGGGCTCTCTCTCATTAATTTGCTCATATCTAATTGAAATCTGATAATGTTCCACTGAGCATCCGACAGTATTAGAGACCGGACTGTTAATGAAATATTTAATATCAAGCACCAAAAAAGTACCATCATTTATCTTGGACTGGACTATTTCCCTTGTTTATGATACATTTTCAGGTTTTTATTTTGTACATGTGGCTTTCAAAAGCAATTACTTTTTTGTTCTATTTAATTTTTTTTTTGTGATACACATTTTTATGTAATCTGTATTTTATTATTTTTTAATCCCTAGAACATGGAATAAAAAAAGTGCAACTATTATTATTATTTTTTTTTTATGTCGCATCACCTTTACATTGCTGTCACTTTTATATACTGTACAGCATTATATAGTTTGTGGTCATGAGTGAGTAGTGATGTTCTTTTTTTTTTTTTGTGGTTTTGCTTTATTATTATTATTATTATAATTATTATTATTATTATTATTATTATAATTATTATTATTATTATTATTATTATTATTATTATTTTACACATTATGCCCCTCTTTTCCCCATAAGGTCATATAAAACCTTTAGAGTGCATTTTAACATATTCAATTATTTATAATATGTTTGTAGTATGTATGTTATGCCATTCTGGAATAGTATGTATTGTTGCCCTATTGCTACATAGAAACAAGGATGGCATAGTGTTACTTGTGTGTCAAAGCAGAGTTGCCCCAAACATTCCATATCTTATGGAATTTAGATAAAATTTTCTATTGTTAAATATTAGCGATGAGCGGCAGGGGCTATATTCGAATTTGCGATATTTAACGAATATTTTGGCGAATATTCATCAGTAGGGATGAGCGAACCCGAACTGTATAGTTCGGGTTCGTAACGAATTTTGGGGTGTCCGTGACACGGACCCGAACCCGAACATTTTCGTAAAAGTCCGGGTTCGGTGTTCGGCGCTTTCTTGGCGCTTTTTGAAAGACTGCAAAGCAGCCAATCAACAAGCGTCATACTACTTGCCCCAAGAGGCCATCACAGCCTTGCCTACTATTGGCATGGCTGTGATTGGCCAGTGCCGCATGTGACCCAGCCTCTATATAAGCTTGGGTCACGTAGCGCTGCACGTCACTCTGCTGATTCAAGCATAGGGAGAGGTTGCTGCTGCGACGTTAGGGCGAGATTAGGCAGATTAACTCCTACAAAAGACTTAATTCAGTGATCGATCTCCAGCTGTGGATGATTGAAGTGCTAAAATTGAATTGCTCACTTTTTTTAGGCTGCCCAGAGCTTTTTTATATCACTTTTTTCTGGGGTGATCGGCGGCCATTTTGTGGCTTATGGTGCGCCAGCACAAGCTACCAAAAAAGTGCATTTAACCATCAATAGTGTGGTTATTTTTTGCTATATCCTACATCAGCTGCAGGCTGAGCCTGTGTCACCGAAGTGCATTTAACCATCAACAGTGTGGTTATTTTTTGGCCATATACTACATCAGGTGCAGGCTGAGCCTGTGTCACCCAAGTGCATTTAACCATCAACAGTGTGGTTATTTTTTGGCCATATACTACATCAGGTGCAGGCTGAGCCTGTGTCACCCAAGTGCATTTAACCATCAACAGTGTGGTTATTTTTTGGCCATATACTACATCAGGTGCAGGCTGAGCCTGTGTCACCCAAGTGCATTTAACCATCAATAGTGTGGTTATTTTTTGGCCATATACTAAATCAGGGGCAAGTTGAGCCTGTCACCCAGCGCCTAAAAAATAGACCTGACATTTATATTCCTCCAAATCAGTACTGTTTTATCTGGTCAAGTTATTTGTAGTGACCGTAAAAGCACAGTTTTTGTTCTGGGTTGAAAAACTATTCCCAAATTTGCCATTCTCAAAATTAGTAGTTTCTGCTATATCAGGCCTACTTTAAATCTATCCCAAAAAGGATATCTTAGATTGAAGGTGCTGATAGTGTCATACTGAAAAACTTAACACACACGCTAGCGTGCAGATACAAGTCTAATTCTGTGATTAAAGGTATATCTGTCACACAGCGCGTAAAAAAATAGGCCTGACATTTCTATTCCTCCAAATCAGTACAGTTTTAGCTGGTCAAGTTATATTTAGTGACCATAAAAGCACAGTTTTTGTTCTGGGTTGAAAAACTATTCCCAAATTTGCCATTCTCAAAATTAGTAGTTTCTGCTATATCAGGCCTACTTTAAATCTATCCCAAAAAGGATATCTTAGATTGAAGGTGCTGATAGTGTCATTCTGAAAAACTTAACACACACGCTACCGTGCAGATACAAGTCTAATTCTGTGATTAAAGGTATATCTGTCACACAGCGCGTAAAAAATAGGCCTCACATTTCTATTCAACCAAATCTGTACTGTTTTAGCTGGTCAAATTATTTGTAGTGACCGTAAAAGCACAGTTTTTGTTCTGGGTTGAAAAACTATTCCCAAATTTTCCATTCTCAAAATGAGTAGTTTCTGCTATATCAGGCCTACTTTAAATCTATCCCAAAAAGGATATCTTAGATTCAAGGTGCTTATAGTGTCATTCTGAAAAACTTAACACACATGCTACCGTGCAGATACAAGTCTAATTCTGTGATTAAAGGTATATCTGTCACACAGCGCGTAAAAAATAGGCCTCACATTTCTATTCAACCAAATCTGTACTGTTTTAGCTGGTCAAATTATTTGTAGTGACCGTAAAAGCACAGTTTTTGTTCTGGGTTGAAAAACTATTCCCAAATTTTCCATTCTCAAAATGAGTAGTTTCTGCTATATCAGGCCTACTTTAAATCTATCCCAAAAAGGATATCTTAGATTCAAGGTGCTGATAGTGTCATTCTGAAAAACTTAACACACACGCTACCGTGCAGATACAAGTCTAATTCTGTGATTAAAGGTATATCTGTCACACAGCGTGAAAAAAATAGGCCTCACATTTATATTCAACCAAATCTGTACTGTTTTAGCTGGTCAAATTATTTGTAGTGACCGGAAAAAGCACAGTTTTTGTTCTGGGTTGAAAAAGTATTCCCAAATTTGCCATTTTCAAAATTGTGGTGAACGGGAACAATGAGGAAAACATCTAATAAGGGACGCGGACGTGGACATGGTCGTGGTGGTGTTAGTGGACCCTCTGGTGCTGGGAGAGGACGTGGCCGTTCTGCCACAGCCACACGTCCTAGTGTACCAACTACCTCAGGTCCCAGTAGCCGCCAGAATTTACAGGGATATTTGGTGGGGCCCAATGCCGTTCTAAGGATGGTAAGGCCTGAGCAGGTACAGGCATTAGTCAATTGGGTGGCCGACAGTGCATCCAGCACGTTCACATTATCTCCCACCCAGTCTTCTGCAGAAAGCGCACAGATGGCGCATGAAAACCAAGCCCATCAGTCTGTCACATCACCCCCATGCATATCAGGGAAACTGTCTGAGCCTCAAGTTATGCAGCAGTCTCTTATGCTGTTTGAAGACTCTGCTGCCAGGTTTTCCCAAGGGCATCCACCTAGCCCTTCCCCAGGGGTGGAAGAGATAGAATGCACTAACGCACAACCACTTATGTTTCCTGATGATGAGGACATGGGAATACCACCTCAGCACGTCTCTCATGATGACGAAACACAGGTGCCAACTGCTGCGTCTTTCTGCAGTGTGCAGACTGAACAGGAGGTCAGGGATCAAGACTGGGTGGAAGACGATGCAGGGGACGATGAGGTCCTAGACCCCACATGGAATGAAGGTCGTGCCACTGACTTTCACAGTTCGGAGGAAGAGGCAGTGGTGAGACCGAGCCAACAGCGTAGCAAAAGAGGGAGCAGTGGGCAAAATCAGAACACCCGCCGCCAAAAGACTCCGCCTGCTATTGACCGCCGCCATCTGGGACCGAGCACCCCAAAGGCAGCTTCAAGGAGTTCCCTGGCATGGCACTTCTTTAAACAATGTGCTGACGACAAGACCCGAGTGGTTTGCACGCTGTGCCATCAGAGCCTGAAGCGAGGCATTAACGTTCTGAACCTTAGCACAACCTGCATGTCCAGGCACCTGCATGCAAAGCATGAACTGCAGTGGAGTAAACACCTTAAAAACAAAGAAGTCACTCAGGCTCCCCCTGCTACCTCTTTTGCTGCTGCCGCCTCGGCCTCTTCTGCTGCTGCCGCCGCCTCGGCCTCTTCCTCCGCCTCTGGAGGAATGTTGGCACCTGCCGCCCAGCAAACATGGGATGTACCACCAACACCACCACCTGCGTCACCAAGCATCTCAACCATGTCACACGGCAGCGTTCAGCTCTCCATCTCACAAACATTTGAGAGAAAGCGTAAATTCCCACCTAGCCACCCTCGATCCCTGGCCCTGAATGCCAGCATTTCTAAACTACTGGCCTGTGAAATGCTGTCATTTAGGCTGGTGGACACAGACAGCTTCAAACAGCTCATGTCGCTTGCTGTCCCACAGTATGTTGTTCCCAGCCGCCACTACTTCTCCAAGAGAGCCGTGCCTTCCCTGCACAACCAAGTGTCCGATAAAATCAAGTGTGCACTGCGCAACGCCATCTGTGGCAAGGTCCACCTAACCACAGATACGTGGACCAGTAAGCACGGCCAGGGACGCTATATCTCCCTAACTGCACACTGGCTAAATGTAGTTTCGACTGGGCCCCAGGCGGAGAGCTGTTTGGCGCACGTCCTTCCGCTGCCAAGGATCGCAGGGCAACATTCTTTGCCTCCTGTCTCCTCCTCCTCCTACTCAGCTTCCTCCTCCTCTTCTTCCACCTGCTCATCCAGTCAGCCACACACCTTCACCACCAACTTCAGCACAGCCCGGGGTAAACGTCAGCAGCCCGTTCTGAAACTCATATGTTTGGGGGACAGGCCCCACACCGCACAGGAGTTGTGGCGGGGTATAGAACAACAGACCGACGAGTGGTTGCTGCCGGTGAGCCTCAAGCCCGGCCTGGTGGTGTGCGATAATGGGCGAAATCTCGTTGCAGCTCTGGGACTAGCCGGTTTGACGCACATCCCTTGCCTGGCGCATGTGCTGAATTTGGTGGTGCAGAAGTTCATTCGCAACTACCCCGACATGTCAGAGCTGCTGCATAAAGTGCGGGCCGTCTGTTCGCGCTTCCGGCGTTCACATCCTGCCGCTGCTCGCCTGTCTGCGCTACAGCGTAACTTCGGCCTTCCCGCTCACCGCCTCATATGCGACGTGCCCACCAGGTGGAACTCCACCTTGCACATGCTGGACAGACTGTGCGAGCAGCAGCAGGCCATAGTGGAGTTTCAGCTGCAGCACGCACGGGTTAGTCGCACTGCGGAACAGCACCACTTCACCACCAATGACTGGGCCTCCATGCGAGACCTGTGTGCCCTGTTGGGCTGTTTCGAGTACTTCACCAACATGGCCAGTGGCGATGACGCCGTTATCAGCGTTACAATACCACTTCTATGTCTCCTTGAGAAAACACTTAGGGCGATGATGGAAGAGGAGGTGGCCCAGGAGGAAGAGGAGGAAGAGGGGTCATTTTTAGCACTTTCAGGCCAGTCTCTTCGAAGTGACTCAGAGGGAGGTTTTTTGCAACACCAGAGGCCAGGTACAAATGTGGCCAGACAGGGCCCACTACTGGAGGACGAGGAGGACGAGGATGAGGAGGAGGTGGAGGAGGATGAGGATGAAGCATGTTCACAGCGGGTTGGCACCCAAAGCAGCTCGGGCCCATCACTGGTGCGTGGCTGGGGGGAAACACAGGACGATGACGATACGCCTCCCACAGAGGACAGCTTGTCCTTACCTCTGGGCAGCCTGGCACACATGAGCGACTACATGCTGCAGTGCCTGCGCAACGACAGCAGAGTTGCCCACATTTTAACGTGTGCGGACTACTGGGTTGCCACCCTGCTGGATCCCCGGTACAAAGACAATGTGCCCACCTTACTTCCTACACTGGAGCGTGATAGGAAGATGCGCGAGTACAAGCGCACGTTGGTAGACGCGCTACTGAGAGCATTGCCAAATGTCACAGGGGAACCAGTGGAAGCCCAAGGCGAAGGCAGAGAAGGAGCAAGAGGTCGCCAACGCAGCTGTGTCACGGACAGCTCCTCTGAGGGCAGGGTTAGCATGGCAGAGATGTGGAAAAGTTTTGTCACCACGCCACAGCTAACTGCACCACCACCTGATACGGAACGTGTTAGCAGGAGGCAACATTTTGACTAACATGGTGGAACAGTACCTGTGCACACCCCTCCATGTACTGACTGATGGTTCGGCCCCATTCAACTTCTGGGTCTCCAAATTGTCCACGTGGCCAGAGCTAGCCTTTTATGCCTTGGAGGTGCTGGCCTGCCCGGCGGCCAGCGTTTTGTCTGAACGTGTATTCAGCACGGCAGGGGGCGTCATTACAGACAAACGCAGCCGCCTGTCTACAGCCAATGTGGACAAGCTGACGTTCATAAAAATGAACCAGGCATGGATCCCACAGGACCTGTCAATCCCTTGTGCAGATTAGACATTAACTACCTCCCCTTAACAATATATTATTGTACTCCAGGGCACTTCCTCATTCAATCCTATTTTTATTTTCATTTTACCATTATATTGCGGGGCAACCCAAAGTTGAATGAACCTCTCCTCTGTCTGGGTGCCGGGGCCTAAATATGTGACAGTGGCCTGTTCCAGTGGTGGGTGACGTGAAGCCTGATTCTCTGCTATGACATGAAGACTGATTCTCTGCTGACATGAAGCCTGAATCTCTGTTACGGGACCTCTCTCCTCTGCCTGGGTGCCTGGGATAAATATGTGACAGTGGCCTGTTCCAGTGGTGGGTGACATGAAGTCTGATTCTCTGCTATGACATGAAGACTGATTCTGTGCTGACATGAAGCCAGATTCTCTGTTACGGGACCTCTCTCCTCTGTCTGGGTGCCGGGGCCTAAATATGTGACAGTGGCCTGTTCCAGTGGTGGGTGACGTGAAGCCTGATTCTCTGCTATGACATGAAGACTGATTCTCTGCTGACATGAAGCATGAATCTCTGTTATGGGACCTCTCTCCTCTGCCTGGGTGCCTGGGCCTAAATATGTGACAGTGGCCTGTTCCAGTGGTGGGTGACGTGAAGCCTGATTTCTCTGCTATGACATGAAGACTGATTCTCTGCTGACATGAAGCCTGAATCTCTGTTATGGGACCTCTCTCCTCTGCCTGGGTGCCTGGGCCTAAATATGTGACAGTGGCCTGTTCCAGTGGTGGGTGACGTGAAGCCTGATTCTCTGCTCTGACATGAAGACTGATTCTCTGCTGACATGAAGCCTGAATCTCTGTTATGGGACCTCTCTCCTCTGCCTGGGTGCCTGGGCCTTAATATGTGACAGTGGCCTGTTCCAGTGGTGGGTGACGTGAAGCATGATTCTCTGCTATGACATGAAGTCTGATTCTCTGCTGACATGAAGCCAGATTCTCTGCTATGGCATGAAGAGACTGATTATCTGCTGACATGAAGCCAGATTCTCTGCTATGGCATGAAGAGACTGATTCTATGCTGACGTGAAGCCCGATTCTCTGCTATGGGACCTCTGTCCATTTGATATTGGTTAATTTTTTTATATTTTTAAAAATTTTAATTCATTTCCCTATCCACATTTGTTTGCAGGGGATTTACCTACATGTTGCTTCCTTTTGCAGCCCTCTAGCTCTTTCCTGGGCTGTTTTACAGCCTTTTTAGTGCCGAAAAATTCGAGTCCCCATTGACTTTAATGGGATTCGGGTTCGGGACGAAGTTCGGGTTGGGTTCGGATCCCGAACCCGAACATTTCCGGGAAGTTCGGCCGAACTTCTCGAACCCGAACATCCAGGTGTTCGCTCAACTCTATTCATCATATATTCACGAATTTGAGATTATATTCGCTTAATGAGCGTGAAATACAGGCGTGGGTCACTTTTGCTACATTTTCCAAGCTGCTAGAAGTTTCCTGAGACCGAATAAAATGGTTGGCACGGCAGAACATTAAAAATGGCTTTATATGTAGTTAGAGTGCTCCAATATATTCGCGATTGCGCTAATCAGCACTAATGATGCAAATATTCACATTTAAGCAGGTCTGCATGTATGTATGGTCAGCAGAACCTATCAGCTACACTATATCAGGATATAACTTACACTGACTATCTCCCACTAACTATCTGTATTATATATATAAGCTATCTAAGTATCTATCTAATGTAATGAGTGGAAAGCACAGATCACAGAAATGACACTGCTGTCTCTCTCAAATCTGCAAAATACTGCATACAAGGGGTAGGCAACTTTCCTATTGGTTGCTAGGGATGTTGCTAAGCTTAGACAAAGACATTGCAGCCTTTTCATTGGCCCACAAGCAAGAAGGGAGGTACTGATGAAAAAAGATCTAGAATATTAAAAATTACGAATATATATCACTGTATTCAAAATATTTGCAAATTCTCGAAGCGCCGATATTCGCGATTAATATTCGTGATTCGAATATTCGTGCCCAACACTATTAAATATGTGATATACAATGCTAAAGCTTTCCAAGAAAGAACAATGTTTCACGGATGTAAATGTGAGTGTGGTGTGACCGCAGTTCCTTTTCAAGTGCCCAAAAATTTTGATTTACGTAACTTGCAATAATTTCTGTAAGATGCTCTATTAGCATCTTATCTTATCTTATCTTATTACACCAGACCAGAAGGAGTAGATATGTGAACCACCCCAGATAAAGTGGATAAAACCTACCTGGTCCACATGGTATCTAACATGTTTTGCTCTACCCATCTTTTGCAATCATGATGGGGAGACAAGTAGCTTTGGGGAATAATGTACAGCTGAATCAAATAGTCTGCCAGAATTATGTAGAGGCTTTTAACTAATGATATAGGGAAAACTGAGTATATTAGCAAACAAAATGCCAAAGGATATAGAAGATTGCTGAATAAATATTTAATATTAATGGTGTTGTTATTATCAATAATCAAGGACATATGATAAAACTGATATTTTTGGTTAAAAGATTTATATTAAAGTGGGTATCAACAAATGAAAAGATATCAAAACAAATATGTTATTATTTTATATTACAATGTGTTATGAGTTACTAAAAGGAAGTGATACATGTTAGAGTGTTATCACGTGACAAAGGCCACCCAAGACCATTGAAAAGTATTGATTGCCAGTGCTTATTTAATGTGTTAAGAACAAAGATGAGAACTGCCATGAACTGCAACCTACTTTATGTATAAGTTTTTATTTTGGAAATGTTATTATATATTGGGTCAAATATTAAACAAATAATTGAGACTACTACATGTTTTTGCTTTGGCAGGGGACCTCTATTGTTCCATTGAGCAATCTTATTAAAAGGCGTTGGACTGACAAATGTCATAATGGGACATTTGTTTTGTTTAATCCATCCGATGCAGGGGTGGCAGGAAGTATATGACACATGGAAGTTATTTAAAAGTACTTCACCCAATCGATGGCTCAAATTGCCATAGATTGGGTTATTTTGGACTGAATTGAAACCCATGGACTGAGTTTATCCTGAACTGAATTTATTTTGAAACTGAGTTATTCCTGCTAGAATATATAGAACTTTTCATGTTTGTCTTGATTTCCATCTTCCCTAAGTGCAGGCTGTTTCAGATGTTTAGCAGAACCAGGACTGACAACTGCATCAATGCCCAGGTGTTGTCCAAGTTAACAACACCAGGTGTGTCAAAACACAGCTTTTGGTGGCCTGCCTCCCACCCAACAAGACACTGCTTTAACCACTGGTTTCCCATGCTGAACAAGGTTTTGCTGCTCACACTACTGTTGTCTGGGGGTGAACAGCAAAGGTAATTGTTTGCTCAAGACTTCCTGTAGTACATCAACCAATTAGAAGGGCTGATGACCTTACAAAGACTTGCAGACCAGTGAGAGGAGGAGGTCCCAGTGTTAAATCTCCTCCCACAGACAAGGTTTTGGACTGTCCTATAACACTGAAAAGAGGCTCTGAAACCTGCACCTGAATATACTTGCAATCCCGTCATATATTAACATGGAGGAAAGAGGGGAAATAGTCTGTGCTAGACAAAGTTGCAAAGACTGGAATTTTAGTAAGAGCGGCTGAAATCCAGAAAAGTTCACATCTATACCCTGTTATAAAACACCACACAATCTGATATAGAGAGCACCAAGAAATGGAGAATTGACTTTGGTATTTGTGAGTGTTGGGAGAATCCTTTAATGGGATGGGCTGGGCTGGCGCCACAGCCTTTATTGAAAAGACAGTGTCTACCAGAGGAGAATTCTAAAGTCAAGATCAAGAATTAGCACCTGAGGAAGATCAGAAGCAAAAAAGATTACTTATTAGTCCATAAAGTATTTGTTCATTTTGTTATTTTGTCGTCCATTTTTGAGAAGCCCAGTGGTGCCAAGGTAGTTTCCTGTTAAACAATTAGGGGTAGTATTCTTTAATGAACAGGGTTGATACATTATTTAGGAAAGGTCACTTATTCTGTAGGTACCCATCCCTAAAGCCGTACCATATTGATTTGTCTTTTTATTTCGAGACGGACTTAAATGAAATAAAGTGGAAGAACCAGTAGTGGAGTGTATAGCAATGTTTTAATTAGTCCTTCCTTTTTAGTTACTTGCTAGTATCACTAGCTGGTTAGTGATATATTGACTTTTAAGGTGGGGCTAGGAAGGGCCAGGAAACTAGAAAACTTTTAGCTTTGTAACAAAGAGCTCAACTCCATTGAAGACATCACTAGGGTAGGATGTGTCTTGCTACCATCACCTTTCTTTGTATGGGCATCAGCCGAGTGCCATGTTGGGTACAGGTCGATGTGGAGCTGGCCTATTTGTTTTCATGGCTGTCAGTAACTGTTTCTTACTTTACTCTATACAGTTCTTTACAGTATAAATCAATTTCTGAAGTTATTATGCGAAGTCTTGCGAGACTTCACAAAGTAATAACTTCGGCTCATCAGAGCCAATACATTCTAATACTGTATGGAGCGAGCTCCGTACAGTATTGAAATTAAGTTTTATGCGAATCGACTTTGGATGTTTCATCCGAAGTCGACTCGTTCATCCCTAATATATATATTTTATCATAGTTTAGTAAACTCCTTTTGCACCTAAGTTATGTTAAGTCTATTTTTTCCCCGAATCTTACAATATAATTGGTATAATTGAGTCAATTCTAAATAAATCTAATTTGTCTTGAATTTCCCAAAGTTGGATTTCAGTCGAATCTGAATCTTTTCTGATTTGATTTGAATGGCCACCATTTTACAGGTCAGATTAGAGAGAAGAAACCGTCTGCTCTACTTAAAAGGAATCATTCAATAATAATAATTTGGCACTGCAGTGCTCATTGAACAGGCTGTTTGTTACACTGGCTACCATCCAGTTACCCATATATGTCACTGTCATTACTAATGCTGTCTTGGCATTAAAGTGGTTGGATAAAGTCATAGGAGACCCCACAGTGTTCTATACAACTTTTCAATCTGAGCATTTTTGATTAAGGGTACAGTTTATTTGTATCTGAATCAAATCTGACTATTGATTTGTAAAAATGAGGCCCGAAAAAAATATCAGGAAATTTGCTTATCTCTATTCATATGCTAAAAAGGTGTAAGGTCTAAAATGTGAGTTGAAAGACAGCAAGTCCCATATAAATAGACAAAACCTTAACAGGCTTATATGTAACAAACAAAACTAGACTATGTCTATTGTTAAAATGATGAGACACATTTGTTTTTCAAACACAGTCTGTGTTTGGATATAATAATGCCAACCGAATAGCCTTGGCATTCTTCACTGCATCCAGGCCAGGTTCCCTGTCTTCCTATGAATAATACCTTGTTCCATTGACTAAATATTGAGTGCCACCTTCAGCGTTTTACAAATTAAGCAACCAGAAAGCAATTATTCAATGGAGACATTTATTGCATGATTATTTCTTTCATAATTAATGTGGCATAAAAGTGGCAAAAAGGAAATTATCTATAAATAACACTTCCAGGTTATCTATATTTAATTAAATTACTTGCTTTGTTTATACATCTTCATCATTTCCTAAACTGTCTCTTTGTCTGTAACTGTTTTAAAGATCTGTCAGTACTCCTGACATATCTGTTTTAGTAAATATGTGGGTTCTCTATACCCAACAATGTTGGAGCCTATTTTCTTGGAACTCTGGCTTAAGCTATGCCTCAGTTATTACATTTGACAATGTATTACTAAATTCATGATTGGGTGTAACTGTAATATGTCCATGTGTTAGGTATGGGGCAGGATGAATGTAGGCAACACAAGTTGTAAATGTTGAACAGAACTGAATCTCTTTCAGAAACAGGCTCATGGTTAAAGAATTTAGGCACGGTTCTTGGTGGGTACCCTCAAAATGAGGCTTAGGCCTCTTTCACACGACCGTATGACTTTTTCAGTGTTTTGCGGTCAGTTTTTCACGGATCCGTTGTTCTGTTTTTGTTTCCGTTGTGTTTCCGTTTCTGTTCCGTTTTTCCGTATGGCATATACAGTATACAGTAATTACATAGAAAAAATTGGGCTGGACATACAATTTTCAAAACATGGTTCCGCAAAAACGGAACGTATATGGAAGACATACGGATACATCTCTGTATGTGTTCCTTTTTTTGCAGAAATGGAATGCATACGGAGCACATTCAATTTTTTATTGCGGAACCATTGAAATGAATGGTTCCGTATACGGACAATATACGGAACGCAAAAGACGGCCCGTAAACGAAAAAGGCCTTAAATGAATGACGGTTTCATAAGGTATCTTTTCATAATCTGGACAAACTAGTGGCAACGTAACTCTGTGTTGGCTATAGGCCTGTTCACCTACACGAGGCATCCAATGTACACTTACTCCTGGCCAAGCCTAATTTTACATTATTATTATTTCACTTTATGTGGTAATAGCTTTGAAACACTTTTACTTATCCAAGCCATTCTAAAATAGTTTTTTCGCGACATGTTATGTTAATGGTAAATTTGAGTCAATAGGTATTTGCCTTTATTTATAAAGTCCAAAATTTACCAGAAATTTTTAAAAAAAACATTATTTTCTAAATTTGAATTTCTCTGCTTTTAAGACAGATACCTCATAAAATAGCTATTTATTGACATTCACCATATTTCTACTTTATATTAGCATCATTTTGTTAATGTTATTTTTTTAGGATGTTAGAAGGCTTAGAATTTAGAAGCAATTTTAGAAATTTTCAAGAATTTCCAAAATCAACTTTTTAAGGAGCAGTTAAGTTCTGAAGTCACTTTGACAAGCTGATATAATAGAAACCACCCACAAATTAACCTATTTTAGAAACTACATCCCTCAAACTATTCAAAACTGATTTTAGAAATGTTGTTAACCAATTAGTTATTCCACAGGAAATAAAGCAAAACGGAGGAGAAATTTCATTTTTTTGCAGATTTTCCATTTTGATCTATTGTTTTCTGTAGCACATCAAGAGTAAACAAAACAACCCTCAATAATTACCCAAATTCTGAAGTTTACATAAATATTGCACATATAGTCGTAAATTGCTGTATAGGCACACGGCAGTGCTCAGAAGGCAAGGAGCGCCATATGATTTTTGGAGGGCAGATTTTGCTGGAATGGTCTTTTGGCGGCATGTTGCATTTGAAAAGACCTTAAGGTACCCCTACAGTGGAAACCCAAAAAAATTTACTACACCACCCCAAGGGAGTTTTAAGGGGTGTAGTGAGTGCTTTGACACAACAGGCGTTTCATAGAATTTACAACACAACAAAAAAAAATGATACTTTAGGTCCAAACCTTCTTTTCACAGGGGATAACAGGAGACTATCACTATTTTATCCTGAATACACCCCTTTTGTGGTTGCAAACTCTGTTAGGGGATACACCAAGGATCAGAAGGGAATGAGCAGCATCTGGATTTTCCAACATGGGATTTGCCAAAGAGCCATAACTTTAAAAAAAATGTTGTTGACTTTACTGGGGGAGGGTTTATTTTTTGCAGGACAAGCTATCATTTTAATTGGCACTATTCTGGGGTTAATTTGGCTTTCTGATTGCTTTTTATCTCATTTTTTGGGAGGCAATGTGACAAAAAATATACTGTTTTGGCATAATAGTTTTTTTACGGCATTCACATACTTGATGGGGTAGATCACATGATATTTTTATAGAGTCGGTCATTACAGATACGGCGATGCTAAATATATCTATTTTTTCTTTTTAACAAATTTTATATGACTTAATTGTGGAAAAAGGGTGTAAAACTTTTATTTATTTTATTTTTTATTTTACACTTTGTGCCTCCCAAAAGGTCATAAAAGACCTCTGGGGGACATTTAACATCACATATTTCTTTTTACTATTGATATCTCCTGTAACTGGGGCTGACATAGTCCCCCAAGTTACAGGAGGAATACACTCCCGAGAGAGATATAAAATGCTGTACAGCCTCACTGCAGGCCTGATCCCTGCAGCTTTTGCAGTCTTCTGGCCCTGATGGTCATATGACTGTCGGCCTGAAGCAGGAAGCGGCACAGCACATTCTCATCTGTATGCATAGCGTTCCTTCAGTGCTGTGTATTCAGTGATCCAGAAGTCAGGGACACCGAGGAACGGCTTCTGCCTTCTCTATGGGGTATCCTGCTGTCACTGACAGCGGGTCCCCAGCACAGCAGCTGGACAATTAGCGTGCTCTGAATACACATTCTAAAATGTCTATTTAAAGTTTAATCCGATCGCCCATATGTTTACAGTCTATGGGTGGTCGGGAAGTGGTTAAATTAGACAGATTCCAAATCCCTGCTGACCAGTGGCTCCCCGCTTTGTGATACCTCTACATCACACAAAAATCCACCAGCCTCTCTTTGGCTCCTTAGTAAAGGCTCACTTTTTACAAGAGCCTCCTCTCTCACGCCATATTGCTTCAGCTACACGCTACTGCCTCTTCCCTTCTGCAGGCCTCATTACTATAACATGCAATTGTGGCACCTAATGTTCATGGGAGAACACTATGAACAATTCAATACCAATTAAAGTGTAACTGTCAATTTTTTCTTTTTGTTAATGTATAGAGACAGAGATAGGGAACTTTTTTCTAATACACTTTATTTAGGGAAATCAGTAGTGTTAATCGAGCACCAAAGTGCTCTGGTGCTCGAGTAGAACATTTTGGGATGCTCGGGTGCGCTACAGGGCACCAGAGCACAATGAAAGTCAATGGGAGAACCAGAGCATTAAACCAGGCACCCCCTGCTCTGAAGAGGGGAGGGTGTCTGGTTCACAGGAAAAAAACAGAAATTGAAGGAAACACCACTGAAATGGTTCGGGAACAGCATGGGGAGGATGTCTGGATGCATCTTGGACTCCCAGGTCGCTATCCGAGTTGTACGCTATTTTAGAGGAAAAAATTGTTAGGAAACATTGTTTCCTGTATATTTACTTGCATATAAAGTGCAAGTGCTGCCAAAAATTACAAGGAAGAGGCACTCCGATACAACCTGTATATCACATAAAGGAGGGCCTCATTCACGTTGTGGTACGTTGTTCAGGTAGTGGGACTCCTACACTCATAAAGCCTATGTACTAATTGAAACGGCTGCCCAGAAGTACAAGGAACCGGCACTCCAATACACCCTTTATTACACATAAAGGAGGGCATCATACACACCCTTGAAAAATTATGATTGATGGACTGCTGGTGACCCTCAAAAACATTAGGAGCCAGGGCCTGCTGATGACCCTCTAAAACATTAGGGGTGAGGGCCTGCTGCAGATCTGACCATCTAAAACATTAGGGGTGAGGGTCTGCTACTGAGCTGACCCTCTAAAACTTTAGTGGCGAGGGCCTGCTGCTGATCTGACCATCTAAAACATCATGGGTGAGGGCCTGCTGGTGACCCTCTTAAACATTAGGGGTAAGGGTCTGCTGCTGAGCTGACCCTCTAAAACATTAGCAGTGAGGGCAGCCTAATAAGCATGTTGATATGATGGAGGAGGAGGAGGACGAGAAAAGAAAGATTGAACCATATAACCTTTTTTGTGGTGGAAGGGGTGCATGGAAATACAGTGTATTTAATACACCATAAAAGCCACATTTAAAGCGCCTCTATGTTCATCCGCATTCCTCTGGTGGAGTAGAGAAGTCAGGGGCAATCCAAGCCTTGTTCATTTTGATAAGAGTCAACCTGTCATCATTTTCAGTTTACAGGCAGATGCGCTTATCAGTTATTATGCCCTCCGGCAGCACTAAATACCCTCTCTGACAAAACGCTGGCGGCAGGCCAGCACCTCCAAGGCATAGAGTGCCAGTTCGTGCCACGTGTCCAGCTTGGACACCCAATACTTGTAAGGCACAGAGGGATCACTGAGGACGCTGACACGGTCTGCTATGTACTCCTTCACCATCTTCCAAAATGTTTCTCTCCTTGTGACACTAGGCCACGCATCAGGGTGAGAATGCTGGTGGGGTGTTATGAAACTGTCCCAGGCCTTGGAGAGCGTTGCCCTGCCTCTGTTGGAACTGCTATCCCTCGTCTCCCCTCCTTGGTTGCCCAAGGAACTACTTACTCTGCCGCCAGCGTTGTCAGCTGGAAATTTTTGGAGCAATTTTTCCACAAGGACCTTCTGGTATTGCACCATTTTGCTAGTCCTCTCCACCACAGGAATAAGAGATGAGAAGTTCTCTTTGTAGCGGGCGTTGAGAAGGGTGAACAACCAAAATGAGTATAATGCGAGGGTCACGGGAAAGGCAGCATAACATAAAGTGTGTAGAGTCCCAACAGACAAGACTTTGCTGTCCTCTAGGGATGAGTGAACCCGAACTGTATAGTTCGGGTTCGTACCGAATTTTGGGGTGTCCGTGACACGGACCCGAACCCGAACATTTTCGTAAAAGTCCGGGTTCGGTGTTCGGCGCTTTCTTGGCACTTTTTGAAAAGCTGCAAAGCAGCCAATCAACAAGCGTCATACTACTTGCCCCAAGAGGCCATCACAGCCTTGCCTACTATTGGCATGGCTGTGATTGGCCAGTGCAGCATGTGACCCAGCCTCTATATAAGCTTGGGTCACGTAGCGCTGCGCGTCACTCTGCTGATTCAAGCATAGGGAGAGGTTGCTGCTGCGACGTTAGGGCGAGATTTGGCAGATTAACTCCTCCAAAAGACTTAATTCAGTGATCGATCTCCAGCTGTGGATCATTGAAGTGCTGATATTGAATTGCTCACTTTTTTTAGGCTGCCCAGAGCGTTTTTATATCACTTTTTTCTGGGGTGATCGGCGGCCATTTTGTGGCTTGTGGTGTGCCAGCACAAGCTACCACCAAGTGCATTTAACCATCAATAGTGTGGTTATTTTTTGCTATATCCTACATCAGGTGCAGGCTGAGCCTGTGTCACCCAAGTGCATTTAACCATCAATAGTGTGGTTATTTTTTGGCCATATACTACATCAGGGGCAAGTTGAGCCTGTCACCCAGCGCCTAAAAAATAGCCCTGACATTTATATTCCTCCAAATCAGTACTGTTTTAGCTGGTCAAGTTATTTGTAGTGACCGTAATAGCACAGTTTTTGTTCTGGGTTGAAAAACTATTCCCAAATTTGCCATTCTCAAAATTAGTAGTTTCTGCTATATCAGGCCTACTTTAAATCTATCCCAAAAAGGATATCTTAGATTGAAGGTGCTGATAGTGTCATTCTGAAAAATTTAACACACACGCTACAGTGCAGATACAAGTCTAATTCTGTGTTTAAAGGTATATCTGTCACACAGCGCGTAAAAAATAGGCCTCACATTTATATTCAACCAAATCTGAACTGTTTTAGCTGGTCAAATTATTTGTAGTGACCGTAAAAGCACAGTTTTTGTTCTGGGTTGAAAAACTATTCCCAAATTTGCCATTCTCAAAATTACTAGTTTCTGCTATATCAGGCCTACTTTAAATCTATCCCAAAAAGGATATCTTAGATTGAAGGTGCTGACAATGTCATTCTGAAAAACTTAACACACACGCTACAGTGCAGATACAAGTCTAATTCTGTGATTAAAGGTATATCTGTCACACAGCGCGTAAAAAATAGGCCTCACATTTATATTCAACTAAATCTGTCATTACTTGTGTGCCTGTATTAGTGTAATACGGTACCTAAATAGATAGCCAGACAGTGTTAGGTGTCTGTAAAAAAAGGCCTGAATTTTAATTCAATACATTGGCCCGAATAATATTTTTCTTATTGTGGTGAACGGTAACAATGAGGAAAACAACTAGTAAGGGACGCGGACGTGGACATGGTCGTGATGGTGTTAGTGGACCCTCTGGTGCTGGGAGAGGACGTGGCCGTTCTGCCACAGCCACACGTCCTTGTGTACCAACTACCTCAGG
The DNA here is from genome assembly GCF_905171765.1 of Bufo bufo. Classification (NCBI taxonomy): domain Eukaryota; kingdom Metazoa; phylum Chordata; class Amphibia; order Anura; family Bufonidae; genus Bufo; species Bufo bufo. The sequence continues at coordinate 420,688,671 of NC_053389.1, read as the reverse complement.
TCCCAGTAGCCACCATAATTTACAGGGAAATTTGGTGGGGCCCAATGCTGTTCTAAGGATGGTAAGGCCTGAGCAGGTACAGGCATTAGTCAATTGGGTGGCCGACAGTGCATCCAGCACGTTCACATTATCTCCCACCCAGTCTTCTGCAGAAAGCGCACAGATGGCGCATGAAAACCAAGCCCATCAGTCTGTCACATCACCCCCATGCATATCAGGGAAACTGTCTGAGCCTCAAGTTATGCAGCAGTCTCTTATGCTGTTTGAAGACTCTGCTGCCAGGGTTTCCCAAGGGCATCCACCTAGCCCTTCCCCAGGGGTGGAAGAGATAGAATGCACTAACGCACAACCACTTATGTTTCCTGATGATGAGGACATGGGAATACCACCTCAGCACGTCTCTGATGATGATGAAACACAGGTACCAACTGCTGCGTCTTTCTGCAGTGTGCAGACTGAACAGGAGGTCAGGGATCAAGACTGGGTGGAAGACGATTCAGGGGACGATGAGGTCCTAGACCCCACATGGAATGAAGGTCGTGCCACTGACTTTTACAGTTCGGAGGAAGAGGCAGTGGTGAGACCGAGGCAACAGCGTAGCAAAAGACAAAGAGGGAGCAGTGGGCAAAATCAAAACACCCGCCGCCAAGAGACTCCGCCTGCTACTGACCGCCGCCATCTGGGACCGAGCACCCCAAAGGCAGCTTCAAGGAGTTCCCTGGCATGACACTTCTTTAAACAATGTGCTGACGACAAGACCCGAGTGGTTTGCACGCTGTGCCATCAGAGCCTGAAGCGAGGCATTAACGTTCTGAACCTTAGCACAACCTGCGTGACCAGGCACCTGCATGCAAAGCATGAACTGCAGTGGAGTAAACACCTTAAAAACAAAGAAGTCACTCAGGCTCCCCCTGCTACCTCTTCTGCTGCTGCCGCCTCGGCCTCTTCTGCTGCTGCCGCCGCCTCGGCCTCTTCCTCCGCCTCAGGGGGAACGTTGGCACCTGCCGCCCAGCAAACATGGGATGTACCACCAACACCACCACCTGCGTCACCAAGCATCTCAACCATGTCACACGGCAGCGTTCAGCTCTCCATCTTACAAACATTTGAGAGAAAGCGTAAATTCCCACCTAGCCACCCTCGATCCCTGGCCCTGAATGCCAGCATTTCTAAACTACTAGCCTATGAAATGCTGTCATTTAGGCTGGTGGACACAGACAGCTTCAAACAGCTCATGTCGCTTGCTGTCCCACAGTATGTTGTTCCCAGCCGGCACTACTTCTCCAAGAGAGCCGTGCCTTCCCTGCACAACCAAGTGTCCGATAAAATCAAGTGTGCACTGCGCAACGCCATCTGTGGCAAGGTCCACCTAACCACAGATACGTGGACCAGTAAGCATGGCCAGGGACGCTATATCTCCCTAACTGCACACTGGGTAAATGTAGTGGCGGCTGGGCCCCAGGCGGAGAGCTGTTTGGCGCACGCCAAGGATCGCAGGGCAACATTCTTTGCCTCCTGTCTCCTCCTACTCAGCTTCCTCCTCCTCTTCTTCCACCTGCTCATCCAGTCAGCCACACACCTTCACCACCAACTTCAGCACAGCCCGGGGTAAACGTCAGCAGGCCGTTCTGAAACTCATATGGTTGGGGGACAGGCCCCACACCGCACAGGAGTTGTGGCGGGGTATAGAATAACAGACCGACGAGTGGTTGCTGACGGTGAGCCTCAAGCCCGGCCTGGTGGTGTGCGATAATGGGCGAAATCTCGTTGCAGCTCTGGGACTAGCCGGTTTGACGCACATCCCTTGCCTGGCGCATGTGCTGAATTTGGTGGTGCAGAAGTTTATTCGCAACTACCCCGACATGTCAGAGCTGCTGCATAAAGTGCGGGCCGTCTGTTCGCGCTTCCGGCGTTCACACCCTGCAGCTGCACGCCTGTCTGTGCTACAGCGTAACTTCGGCCTTCCCGCTCACCGCCTCATATGCGATGTGCCCACCAGGTGGAACTCCACCTTGCACATGCTGGACAGACTGTGCGAGCAGCAGCAGGCCATAGTGGAGTTTCAGCTGCAGCACGCACGGGTCAGTCGCACTGCGGAACAGCACCACTTCACCACCAATGACTGGGCCTCCATGCGAGACCTGTGTGCCCTGTTGCGCTGTTTCGAGTACTCCACCAACATGGCCAGTGGCGATGACGCCGTTATCAGCGTTACGATACCACTTCTATGTCTCCTTGAGAAAACACTTAGGGCGATGATGGAAGAGGAGGTGGCCCAGGAGGAAGAGGAGGAAGAGGGGTCATTTTTAGCACTTTCAGGCCAGTCTCTTCGAAGTGACTCAGAGGGAGGTTTTTTGCAACACCAGAGGCCAGGTACAAATGTGGCCAGACAGGGCCCACTACTGGAGGACGAGGAGGATGAGGATGAGGAGGAGGTGGAGGAGGATGAAGATGAAGCATGTTCACAGCGGGGTGGCACCCAAAGCAGCTCGGGCACATCACTGGTGCGTGGCTGGGGGGAAACACAGGACGATGACGATACGCCTCCCACAGAGGACAGCTTGTCCTTACCTCTGGGCAGCCTGGCACACATGAGCGACTACATGCTGCAGTGCCTGCGCAACGACAGCAGAGTTGCCCACATTTTAACGTGTGCGGACTACTGGGTTGCCACCCTGCTGGATCCCCGGTACAAAGACAATGTGCCCACCTTACTTCCTACACTGGAGCGTGATAGGAAGATGCGCGAGTACAAGCGCACGTTGGTAGACGCGCTACTGAGAGCATTCCCAAATGTCACAGGGGAACCAGTGGAAGCCCAAGGCGAAGGCAGAGGAGGAGCAAGAGGTCGCCAACACAGCTGTGTCACGGCCAGCTCCTCTGAGGGCAGGGTTAGCATGGCAGAGATGTGGAAAAGTTTTGTCACCACGCCACAGCTAACTGCACCACCACCTGATACGGAACGTGTTAGCAGGAGGCAACATTTCACTAACATGGTGGAACAGTACCTGTGCACACCCCTCCACGTACTGACTGATGGTTCGGCCCCATTCAACTTCTGGGTCCCCAAATTGTCCACGTGGCCAGAGCTAGCCTTTTATGCCTTGGAGGTGCTGGCCTGCCCGGCGGCCAGCGTTTTGTCTGAACGTGTATTCAGCACGGCAGGGGGCGTCATTACAGACAAACGCAGCCGCCTGTCTACAGCCAATGTGGACAAGCTGACGTTCATAAAAATGAACCAGGCATGGATCCCACAGGACCTGTCTATCCCTTGTGCAGATTAGACATTAACTACCTCCCCTTAACAATATATTATTGTACTCCAGGGCACTTCCTCATTCAATCCTATTTTTATTTTCATTTTACCATTATATTGCGGGGCAACCCAAAGTGGAATGAACTTCTCCTCTGTCTGGGTGCCGGGGCCTAAATGTGTGACAGTGGCCTGTTCCAGTGGTGGGTGACGTGAAGCCTGATTCTCTGCTATGACATGAAGACTGATTCTCTGCTGACATGAAGCCTGAATCTCTGTTATGGGACCTCTCTCCTCTGCCTGGGTGCCTGGGCCTAAATATGTGACAGTGGCCTGTTCCAGTGGTGGGTGACGTGAAGCTTGATTCTCTGCTATGACATGAAGACTGATTCTGTGCTGACATGAAGCCAGATTCTCTGTTACGGGACCTCTCTCCTCTGTCTGGGTGCCGGGGCCTAAATGTGTGACAGTGGCCTGTTCCAGTGATGGGTGACGTGAAGCCTGATTCTCTGCTATGACATGAAGACTGATTCTCTGCTGACATGAAGCCAGATTCTCTGTTACGGGACCTCTCTCCTCTGTCTGGGTGCCAGGGCCTAAATGTGTGACAGTGGCCTGTTCCAGTGGTGGGTGACGTGAAGCCTGATTCTCTGCTATGACATGAAGGCTGATTCTGTGCTGACATGAAGCCAGATTCTCTGTTACGGGACCTCTCTCCTCTGTCTGGGTGCCTGGGCCTAAATATGTGACAGTGGCCTGTTACAGTGGTGGGTGACGTGAAGCCTGATTCTCTGCTATGACATGAAGACTGATTCTCTGCTGACATGAAGCCTGAATCTCTGTTATGGGACCTCTCTCCTCTGCCTGGGTGCCTGGGCCTAAATATGTGACAGTGGCCTGTTCCAGTGGTGGGTGACGTGAAGCCTGATTCTCTGCTATGACATGAAGACTGATTCTCTGCTGACATGAAGCCTGAATCTCTGTTATGGGACCTCTCTCCTCTGCCTGGGTGCCGGGGCCTAAATATATGACAATGGACTGTTACAGTGGTGGGTGACGTGAAGCCAGATTCTCTGCTATGGCATGAAGACTGATTCTCTGCTGATGTGAAGCTAGATTCTCTGCTTTTGGACCTCTCTCCAATTGATATTGGTTTATTTTTATATTTTTTATTTTTATTTTAATTCATTTCCCTATCCACATTTGTTTGCAGGGCATTTACCTACATGTTGCTGCCTTTTGCAGCCTAGCTCTTTCCTGGGCTGTTTTACAGCCTTTTTAGTGCCGAAAAGTTTGGGTCCCCATTGACTTCAATGGGGTTCGGGTTCGGGACGAACCCGAACATTTCCGGGAAGTTCGGCCGAACTTCTCGAACCCGAACATCCAGGTGTTCGCTCAACTCTACTGTCCTCATCAGGAGGCTGACTCTCAATCTCCTCATCCTCTTCCTCCTCTTCGGCCCATCCACGATGAACAGATGGAATAAACCTGCTATGGGTACTACCCTCTGTAGCGCAGGCAACCGTCTCCTGCTCCTCCTCATCATCATCATCCAATTCGCGCAGAGAAAACGAACTGAGGGCGGTTTGGATATTACCCTGTGTACTGTCTTCCCCGATTCCTCCTTCATTGTGAGCAGCGAGCATTTCAATAGACACAGAAGTGGGATGGTTACGCTGATAATAGCAGCGTTGCCGCTCACCATCTGTGTTGATTCCTCAAAGTTGCGTAAAACCTCACAGAGGTCAGACAATCAAGCCCACTCGTCGTTTGTGAAGAGCGGAAGCTCACTGGAAAGGCAACGACCATGTTTCAGCTGATATTCCACTACTGCCCTCTGCTGCTCACAAAGCCTGGCCAACATGTGGAACGTGGAGTTCCAGCGCGTGCTCAAGTTGCACTACAGCGGGTGAGCTGGCAATTTCAAGCGCTGCTGCAGCATTGACAGATTGGCGGCAGCTGCAGATGACTTTTGGAAATGGGCACACAACGGCGCACATTCACCAGTAGCTCAGGCAAATTGAGGTAGGTTTTGAGAAACCGATGAACCACTAAGTTGAACACTTGGGTTAGGCATGGTTATGTTTGTCAGCTTGCCGAGCTCCAAAGCCACCACCAAGTTACAGCCATTATCAGACACAACCATGCCTGGTTGTAGGTTGAGTGGCGAGAGCCACAGCTCAGTCTGGTCCCTTATACCCTGCCACAGCACTGCAGTGGTGTGCTGTTTGTTACCTAAGCATATTAGTTTCAGCACAGTCTGTTGCTGCTTCCCCATTTCACTGCTACACTGCTTCCAGCTACTGACTGATGGCTGACTGGTGCTGCAAGATGAGAATACAGAGGTGGAAGTGAAGGAAGAGGTGGAGGAGGAGAGGGGAGGTGGAGGGGAAGTTTTAGCCACCAGGTGGTGGCGGAAATCCTGATGGAAGTAGGGCCCGAAATCCTTGGCGCCAGTAGCACCTGTGCCATCCGAGGGTACGACTTGCTCCCTGCCTCCACAACGTTCACCCAGTGTGCCGTCAGGGAAATGTAGACTCCCTGGCCAAATGCACTTGTCCATGTGTCAATCGTTAAGTGGAACTTCCCAACAACTGCGTTGATCAGGGTATGGGTGATGTTATGGGACACATGCTGGTGTAAGGCGCGGACGGCACCCCGGGAAAAATAGTGGTGGCTGGGGACTGAGTAACGAGGGACGGCCGCTGCCATCAGACTGCAGAAAGCCTCAGTGTCCACAAGCCTAAATGGCAACATTTCCAGGGCCAGCTATTTGGAAAGGTGCACATTTAGTGCTATGGCCTATGGGTGGGTGGCTGGGTATTTGCACTTTCGTTCAAAGGCCTGGGGTATGGACATCTGTACGCTGCACTAGGGCACAGAAGTGGATGTGCTAGCTGATGGTGCTTACGAAGGTCCAGGTGCAGGGCAGGAGGGACCCGGGCCTGTATCTTAGACAGGGCATTGGCGAGCACAGGGGAAGAGGAGGCAGTCGTGTGACCCGCAGATACTGATTGTGTAACCAGGCGTTCGACCCACCTATTAGGGTGCTTTGATGCCATGTGGCAGATCATGCTGGTGGTGGTGAGTTTGCTAGTGTTCACGCCCCTGCTCATTTTGGTACGGCACAGGTTGCAAATTTCAATTCTTTTATTGTCCGCACTTTCCTCAAAAAAAAGCCAGACTGCGGAACACCAGGACCTTGGCAAGGGAGATTGCTGCAAGGGGATGCTCCGGGGAACAGTTGCGGGCCTGTTTGTTGTGACCCGCCTTCTCCCTTTAGCCACCCCACTGCCTCTTCCAACCTGTTGCAGTGCTGTGGATCCCTCCCCCTCTTTACTGCTGTCCTCGCTCGGCTTGCCACCTTCCCAGGTTGGGTCAGTCATCGTCCACCACCTCTTCTTCCACTTCCTCACTCTGGTCATCCTCCTGACTTGTTGACCTAACAAAAACCTCACTTATTGACAACAGTGTCTTATCCTCATTATCAACCTCTTGAAACAATAATTGCCGTTGACTTATTGGCAACTGTGTCTCATCATTATCATTTACCTCGTGAAACACTAATTGCCGTTTCCCACCGTCATCTTCTTCTGACTGTGAATACTTTGGGAATCAGTGCACAAGATCTCCTCATGTCCATCTTCAAGCGGGCTTGGTGAGAAGCCCAAATCAAGGAATGGTGATTAAAAGAGCTCCTCAGAATATCCGAGTGTGGGATCACTTGCTTGCCAAGACTCTCCATGGTGGGAGGAAGGATGATCAGGGTGAGGATTCTGTTGCAAGACTCTTGGCTACTGACACTGGGCTTTGTGGAAGACAGGGTGGTGCTTAACCGACTGGAAGCATTATCTGCTGCAATCCAACTGACCACCTGGTCCCACTGGTGTGACTTCAAGAGTAGAGATGTCCCGAATAGTTCGCCGGCGAATAGTTCCCGGAGAACATAGCTTGTTCGCGTTCGCCGCGGCGGGCAAACATATGCGATGTTCGGTCCGCCCCCTATACATCATCATTGAGTAAACTTTGACCATGTACCTCACAGTCAGCAGACACATTCCAGCCAATCAGCAGCAGACCCTCCCTCCCAAACCCTCCCACCTCCTGGACAGCATCCATTTTAGATTCATTCGGAAGCTGCATTCTTAGTGAGAGGAGGGACAGTGTAGCTGCTGCTGATTTAATAGAGAAATCGATAGCTAGGCTAGTGTATTCAGTGTCCACTACAGTCCTGAAGGACTCATCTGATCTCTGCTGTAAGGACATCACCCCAAAAAGCCCTTTTTAGGGCTAGAACATCACTCTGCTTTTTTTTTTTTTTCCTGTGTAATCTAATTGCAGTTGTCTGCCTGTCAGCGTGTGTGTCAGGCTCACAGCGTATACCGTTCCCACTTGCCCAGTGCCACCACTCATATCTGGTATCACAATAGCTTGCATTTAAAAAAAACAAAAACTTTTTTGACTGTAATAATCAGTCTGCTTTTTTTTGTTTCCTGTGTAATCTAACTGCAGTTGCCTGCCTGCCAGCGTGTGTGTCAGGCTCACAGCGTATACCGTGCCCACTTGCCCAGTGCCACCACTCATATCTGGTGTCACAATACCTTCCTTTAAAAAAAATAAAATAAAATGTTTTTTGACTGTAATAATCAGTCTGCTTTTTTTTCCCCCTGTGTAATCTAATTGCAGTTAACTGCCTGCCAGCGTGTGTGTCAGGCTCACGGCGTACACCGTGCCCACTTGCCCAGTGCCACCACTCATATCTGGTGTCTCAATAGCTTGCATTTAAAAAAAAAAAAAAACTTTTTTGACTGTAATAATCAGTCTGCTTTTTTTTTTTTTTTCCCTGTGTAATCTAATTGCAGTTGCCTGCCAGCGTGTGTGTCAGGCTCACAGCGTATACCGTGCCCACTTGCCCAGTGCCACCACTCATATCTGGTGTCACAATAGCTTGCATTTAAAAAAAATAATAATTTTTTGACTGTAATATAATAGCAGTCATTTTCTTTCACACGTGTGCGTTTCAGGGCCTGCCAGGGCACAGTGTCACACCAGTGCAACTCATATCTGGTGTAACAGTAGTGCACATTTAAAAAAATTTTTTTGACTGTAATAGATTGAATAGCAGTTAGTTGTCTGCAAGCGTGTGTGTCTACTGCAAGCGTGTGTGTCTACAGCGTCTACTCTGCCAACTTCTGCCAGTGCATAGTGCCACTCATATCTGGTGTCACAGTAGCTTGCACGCATAGTACAACTTAACTAATCTAAAAATAATGACAGGAAGAGGCAGGCCACCCCGCAGGGGCCGTCGTGGTCGTGGTGCTGTGATTCCCTTTGGCCCTAGAATAATGCCCAGTGTTCAGAGGCCACGTACCCTGAACTCGAAAAGTTCTGAGGACATAGTTGACACCCAATCTTCTACAGCTTCCGCTCGGAACCTTGACACACCATCCTCCTCCAGCTTAGCTTCGGGCACCTCTCAAGTTACCACTCGCCTGCCTGCCTGCCGCCACCACCAACACTAGCACCACAGCCGCTTCACTTCATCTGTCAGAGGAGTTATTTACACATCAGTTGGAAGAAATGAGTGATGCGCAACCATTATTGCCAGAGGATGTAGATAACAGGGATATGTCTCAGTCAGGCAGCATTACACACATGGACGTACGGTGTGATGATAATGATGTTGTACCCGCTGCTGCTTCCTTTGCTGAGTTGTCAGAGTGAAGCGGTTGATGATGACGATGTGTCCGTGGATGTCACGTGGGTGCCCGCTCGAAGAGAAGAAGAACAGGGGGAAAGTTCAGATGGGGAGACAGAGAGGAGGAGGAGACGAGTTGGAAGCAGGGGGAGGTCGTCGCAAGGAGCTAGTGGCACAGTCAGACAGCATGCATCGGCACCCGGGGTCAGCCAGACAGCACGCCAATCAACGCATGCTGTTGCCACCACCAGAATGCCGTCATTGCAGAGCTCAGCAGTGTGGCATTTTTTTGGTGTGTCTGCCTTTGACAACAGCGATGCCATTTGCAACCTGTGCCAAAAGAAACTGAGTCATAGGAAGTCCAACACCCACCTAGGTACAACTGCTTTGTGAAGGCACATGATCGCTCATCACAAACGCCTATGGGATCAACACATGAGTACAAGCAGCACACAAACTCAAAGCCGCCATCCTCCTCCCGGTCCAGCATCTTCAGCCACGTCAACCACTGCTGTCTTCCTTGCCCATGTCACAAAGTCACCCCCTTGCCCGGCGTCTGACAGCTGGCTTGTCTGAACTCTTAGCCCGCCAGCTTTTACCATACAAGCTGGTGGAGTCTCAGGCGTTCCAAAAATTTGAAGCTATTGGGACACCGCAGTGGAAGGTACCAGGCCGAAATTTCTTTGCAAAAAAGGCAATCCCATGTCTGGCATACAGTGTTGGGGCAAGGGTCCATCTGACCACTGATACCTGGTCTGCAAAGCACGGTCAGGGCAGGTATCACAATGATGCGACCACCTCTATGAGTGTGTTGGCAATGGCAATGTTGGCACACCCCAGATGATAAGGTCGTTGCTTCATTGTGAACAGCGATCGGCTGGATAATTTTGCATAGAAAAAACATTAATTTTCTTTGTGATCATCTAAGGTGATCATTAAAGCCTACTAAGCCAACAATGGGCCCACACTGCAGAATCATTGTTTTCTGGGTCACTTAACTGTCACTGAACTACCTCAGCACGACCATAGGCTTTGTAAAACCCCCATCGCCTGCAATCTCCCAGACGTGCGCACGAGCACAGTCATAACTACACCAAGATTGACGCATAGAGGTATAAAATTTATGTCATGAGTGTGTCAACTATTGACAACTCTTTGCGGTTGTCTAAAATCTATTCCATACACGTCCCCTGATAGGGGACATAACAGGGATTAAACTGATAAGAATAGGACTACTTAAAACACCACTCCTATCTGGTGGCACATTAGATTGCACGCGCAGTGCCCCAAATTTGAAGTAGGAGGACCGACCAAGCATCTTTTTCCATCTCCCCGTTCCTAAAATCGATGCCATATACACGTCCCCTGATAGGGGACGTAACAGGGATTAAACTGATAAGAATAGAACTACTTAACACACCACTCATATCTGGTGGCACATTAGATTGCACGCGCAGTGCCCCAAATTTGAAGTAGGAGGACCGACCAAGCATCTTTTTCCATCTCCCTGTTCCTAAAATCGATGCCATATACACGTCCCCTGATAGGGGACGTAACAGGGATTAAACTGATAGGAATAGTACTACTTAACACACCTTATAATAATAATAATAATAATAATAATAATAATAATAATAATAATACTAGTGGACGTAACAGGGATTAAACTGATAGGAATATCAGTTTAATCCCAGAGATCTATACCATCAGCTATTTATCCCCAGGACTGTGACTGTGACGAGGGGACATCCTCTGCGTCTGGAGGAAAGAAGGTTTGTACACAAACATAGAAGAGGATTCTTTACTGTAAGAGCAGTAAGACTATGGAACTCTCTGCCTGAGGAGGTGGTGACGGTGAGTACAATAAAGGAATTCAAGAGGGGCCTGGATGTATTTCTGGAGCTTAATAATATTACAGGCTATAGCTACTAGAGAGGGGTCGTTGATCCAGGGAGTTATTCTGATTGCATGATTGGAGTCGGGAAGTAATTTTTTATTCCCCTAAAGTGGAGAAAATTGGCTTCTACCTCACAGGGTTTTTTGCCTTCCTCTGGATCAACTTGCAGGATAACAGGCCGAACTGGATGGACAAATGTCTTTTTTCAGCCTTATGTACTATGTTACTATGTTATGTACTATGTAATAGTACTACTTAACACACCTTATAATAATGCAGAGAGAGGAAACGCAGAGAGAGGAGTCTGAAGAAGAGGAGTCAGAGGAGGAAGGTGGCTTTGAGGAGGTGGAAGACCAAACACAGCAGGCGTCCCAGGGGGCTTGTTGTCACCTTTCGGGGACCCTTGGTGTTGTACGTGGCTGGGTGGAGGAAGAGACCTTCAATGACATCAGTGAGGACAAGGAACGGGACATGGCTAGATTGGTATCCAACCTTGTGCAAATGGGGAGTTTGCGGTTGTGCAAATGGACTGTTTGCGGTTGTTTGCGGTGCGTTAAACAGGGAATTTGGTCTGTCACTGTGAAGTGGGCATAACCCTTACACTACCTGATCGATACAACATCATACCTGATGTTTTAAAGCATGTTATTCCAAACTATTTAGGAATGTTACGTGATTTATGCCCTTTATGGATTAAAACCAGACTCTGCATCAACTATGTAATTTTCCATGGGAGTTTTGCCATGGATCCCCCTCCGGCATGCCACAGTCCAGGTGTTAGTCCCCTTGAAACAACTTTTCCATCACTATTGTGGCCAGAAAGAGTCCCTGTGGGTTTTAAAATTCGCCTGCCTATTGAAATCTATGGCGGTTCGCCCGGTTCGCCCGTTCGCGAACGGAAAATTTTATGTTTGCGACATCACTATTCAAGAGCAGTGTCCTGTGTCGCCCCCCGAAAACTGGGACATGAAGCTAGGTATCGTGGATGAGTGTGTTTCTTGCTTCACTGCACCCAGGGCCACGGCCTCTGTGTGCACCATCAGCAGCACGGCCACTTCCCCGTCCCTTACTGCTGGCCTTCTGTATATTAAATGTTATATATGATTGCAAGTATGTCACACGTAGAGTAGTGCAGGTTTTGTAAGTGTATGCGCAAATAAATTAGACTGAATGTCACAGATATTTAGGATGCACAAACGTTATACAGGAGATGTAGCGCAGGTAATTTCGCTGTCACCACAGGGCAATAAATTTGATTGAATGTCACAGATATTTAGGATGCGCAAACGTTATAAAGGAGATGTAGCGCAGGTAATGTCGTTGTCACCAGCGGGGAAAAAATTTGACTGAATGTCACAGATATTTAAGATGCGCAGGAGATATAGTGCAGATAATGTATCTGTCACCAGCGGCGAAAAAATTACACTGAATGTCACAGATATTTAGGATGTGCAAGCGTTATACAGGAGATGTAGCGCAGGTAATGTCGCTGTCACCAGCGGCTAAGAAAAAAATTTGACTGAATGTCACAGATATTTAGGATGTGCAAACGTTATACAGGAGATGTAGCGCAGGTAATGTCGCTGTCACCAGCGGGGAAAAAATTTGACTGAATGTCACAGATATTTAGGATGCGCAAACATTATACAAGAGATGTAGTGCAGGTAATGTCACTGTCACCAGCGGGGAAAAAATTAGACTGAATGTCACAGATATTTAGGATGCGCAAACGTTACACAGGAGATGTAGTACAGGTAATGTCGTTGCTGTCACCAGCGGGGAAAAAATTTCACTGAATGTCACAGATATTTAAGATGCACAAATGTTATACAGGAGATATAGTGCAGATAATGTCGCTGTCACCAGCGGCGAAAAAATTACACTGAATTTCACAGATATTTAGGATGCGCAAGCGTTATACAGGAGATGTAGCGCAGGTAATGTCGCTGTCACCAGCGGCTAAGAAAAAGATTACACTGAATGTCACAGATATTTAGGATGCGCAAACATTATACAGGAGATGTAGCGCAGGTAATGTCGCTGTCAGCAGCGGCCAAACAATTGCGCTGAATGTGATAGATATTTAGGATGCACAAATGTAACACAACAGATGTAGCAGAGGTCGTGTCACTGTCAGCAGCGGCCATACAATTGCACGCAATTTAGCGCAGGTTGCGCTAATAATATATATTGCAGTCAGATAAAACAATAGTCCTTAAAAGGACTTTTGGGTCTCTAACACCTTCCAACACGAAACCCTGCCTAAAAAAATAAACAATTCCTGTCCCTACACTATCTGTCCCTTCTGCTGCAGATCGCCCTGACTAAGACTGAACTGAACCATGCATCATGGGGTGCTATATAGTCAACCAACATGGCTATGGCATTACAGTGAGTGCCAGTACTTTGCCGCAAGTTTATTGGCTGCAAAGCAGCCAACAAACGTGCAGGGAGGAGAAACGAGCATGTGCTGAGCATCGCAATGCTCGAGTCAAAATGGTGTTCCGCCGAGCATGCTCGCCCAACACTAAAAATCGGTTATTTTTAATAGAAAACTTGGGCAGAAATGTCCCTTAGCAGCATTGTTTCAAATGAGAATATCCATCCTCCTAACAGCATAGTGCTGCGCTGACTAGGAAGACGGGCTTGGGATGGGAGCTGCCGGGCCTCTGCCCACACTGCTCCCTCACAAACTGGTGAGGACAGTACACTAATAACTATATGTGAAACATATATTTATACATTTATTTCCTGCACACTGATCATCCTGGCCACCGCTGCCAGTGAGCTCTTCTCCTCTACTCCTGGTGCTCTGTGTAATTAACCAAGTGTCGGCAGAGATGCCAGAGTGAGCGGTAAGCGCTCGCTACTGGCAAAGCAGAGAGGCGTGGGGAAGCTATTTTACTGTATATAGGGACAGTTATATACTATAACTGGCCAGGCTGAACAGTGAACAGGAACTAAATGTATAAATCGTATAGTTATTAGTGTACTGTCCCCACCAGTCTGTGAGGGAGCAGTGAGGGCAGAGGCACGGCAGCCCCCATCCCCAACCCGTCCTCCAAGTCAGCGAGACACTGTGCTGTTTGGAAGATGGATATCACTTAGCAACGCTCATTTGAGAAAGTGCTGACATTTCTGACAGTTTTCTTTTATAAGTAAACTATTTTCCTAAACATAGCAGAAAAATGTTTCCTATCTCTGTCCCTACACGTTAGCAAAATAAAAATTTGGCAGTGACACTTGAAATACACTGCTCAAAAAAATAAAGGGAACACAAAAATTACACATCCTAGATCTGAATTAATTAAATATTCTTCTGAAATACTTTGTTCTTTACATAGTTGAATGTGCTGACAACAAAATCACACAAAAATAAAAAAATGGAAATCTAATTTTTTAACCCATGGAGGACTGGATTTGGAGTCACACTCAAAATTAAAGTGGAAAAACACACTACAGGCTGATCCAACTTTGATGTAATGTCCTTAAAACAAGTCAAAATGAGGCTCAGTAGTGTGTGTGGCCTCCACGTGCCTGTATGACCTCCCTACAACGCCTGTGCATGCTCCTGATGAGGTGGCGGACGGTATCCTGAGGGATCTCCTCCCAGACCTGGACTAAAGCATCTGCCAACTCCTGGACAGTCTGTGGTGCAACGTGACGTTGGTGGATAGAGCGAGACATGATGTCCCAGATGTGCTCAATTGGATTCAGGTCTGGGGAATGGGCTGGCCAGTCCATAGCATCAATGCCTTCGTCTTGAAGGAACTGCTGACACACTCCAGCCACATGAGGTCTAGCATTGTCTTGCATTAGGAGGAACCCAGGGCCAACCGCACCAGCATATGGTCTCACAAGGGGTCTGAGGATCTCATCTCGGTACCTAATGGCAGTCAGGCTACCTCTGGCGAGCACATGGAGGGCTGTGCGGCCCTCCAAAGAAATGCCACCCCACACCATTACTGACCCAATGACAAACCGGTCATGCTGGAGGATGTTGCAGGCAGCAGAACGTTCTCCACGGCGTCTCCAGACTCTGTCACGTCTGTCACATGTGCTCAGTGTGAACCTTCCATCTGTGAAGAGCACAGGGCGCAAGTGGCGAATTTGCCAATCTTGGTGTTTTCTGGCAAATGCCAAACGTCATGCACGGTGTTGGGCTGTAAGCACAACCCCCACCTGTGGACGTCGGGCCCTCATATCACCCTCATGGAGTCTGTTTCTGACCGTTTGAGCAGACACATGCACATTTGTGGCCTGCTGGAGGTCATTTTGCAGGGCTCTGGCAGTGCTCCTCCTGTTCCTCCTTGCACAAAGGCGGAGGTATCGGTCCTGCTGCTGGGTTGTTGCCCTGCTACGGCCTCCTCCACGTCTCCTGATGTACTGGCCTGTCTCCTGGTAGCGCCTCAATGCTCTGGACACTATGCTGACAGACACAGCAAACCTTCTTGCCACAGCTCGCATTGATGTGCCATCCTGGATAAGCTACACTACCTGAGCCACTTGTGTGGGTTGTAGACTCTGTCTCATGCTACCACTAGAGTGAAAGCACCGGCAGCATTCAAAAGTGACCAAAACATCAGCCAGGAAGCATAGGAACTGAGAAGTAGTCTGTGTCACCACTTGCAGAACCACTCCTTTATTGGGGGTGTCTTGCTAATTGCCTATAATTTCCACCTGTTGTCTATCCCATTTGCACAACAGCATGTGAAATTGATTGTCACTCAGTGTTGCTTCCTAAGTGGACAGTTTGATTTCACAGAAGTGTGATTGACTTGGAGTTACATTGTGTTGTTTAAGTGTTCCCTTTATTTTTTTGAGCAGTGTATATTGTGTCATGCTGTGCCTCACCCTGTTTACGTGTAATTTAAATTCAATATTTCAATTTTCAGGCTGAATATACAGCACACAGTACTGACAGTCATCACTATCATTGTTTCTCATAAAAGGAACAGTGCCCTTCAAATAAAGGAAAATGTCAATATGTACAACAGATACAGCTAGAAACAGCAACATGCCAAACATAAAGCGGATGATGACTAGAAATGAGTGAATCTCTCAAAAATTCGATTCGCCGTTTTTTTTTTGTTGGTAAAAAATATGGTTTGATCTGAATTTATTTGTGGCAAATTTTTTAAAAAACTGCTATTTCCTGGCTGCAGAGAGCTTTTATAGTGGTGTAGAACACTGTGCCTTGCAGTAACACACATAGGGAGTCTGCTGTGGTAGTGAAACAATACTGTGAGTCAGTATGACATGTAGATCACAGGCGTCGCTCTTAAAATCACTGCACACTTCACTTATTTGGGCAGTCACAGGGCCAAAACTGACTAAATAACTCAAGTATGAACTCAGCCTTACAGGTCGATGTTAGTGCCAAGAAGAAGCTCACTCCTTTTACACCGCCGCCAGCTGATTCCACATAGATCTGTACAGAACCTGTTCTATTAAACGCTTATACAAGTAGAGCCCCCCCCGACATAGTGGAGAGGGTGTCAGCAGTAAGTTTGTGTAAACGTCACTGATTATTTTGCCCTTCCTCTGATCCGTCAGAACAATAATCCCCAAAAACAGATCCTGTCTGTTGAGCATTTGCCTTCACTCGGTCACCATTTGATTTGATTGCTAATGCCCAAAAAAACAGGAGTGGATCCAAAACAGAGATGACGTGAATGGAATATTTGCATGTCTTCTGTGTTTTGTACACTGGCGTAGCTATAGGGGTCGCAACAGTCGCAATTGCGACCGGGCCCCTAAGTCAGGGGGGCCACGGGGCCCCCTCAAGCCAGGCGAGCCACAGTAAAGCGGGCGGCGTGGCCCGCAGCTAAGCTAAGTTGATAACTAAAATCACAGGGGGCGGAGAGCGGAGGCTGAGAGGCGAGCCCTGCGTCCACTGTGCAGGGCAGGCGAAGTGAGGAGGGGGAGCGGCTTCAGTTCAGGAAGAGGAAGCTGGCAGCGAGACACTGTTTATACTGAGGTGAGCGCGCTCAGTGCGGCTCCGGCGGTGTGATAAACTGGACCGGGGTCCAGCCTCCAGGTCCGGTTAAGTGAGTGAGTGACTGTCCCTGAGTCCCCTGACCCGCCTGGTGGCTGACCCAGAGCGCCGGTGAGATAGTGTTCACTGGCTGCGTGATAAACTGCCAGTCAATACCCCCTTAGGAAATCTGTCATCAGATGTGAGAGCAGCAGCGATCGATCAGCCAGGATTAATGTGCACAGTGGGAGGCTCCCCCTTAGGCAAGTGACAAACTGCCCCCCCCCCCCCCCTCAGTATTAGGCAAGTGACAAACTGCCCCCCCCCTCAGGCTAAGGCAAGTGACAAACTCAGCTCTGCTACATCTACAATGACCAACTACAACAAATGTAATGCCAAACTGCAGTTCCTCTATGTGATGACTTGGATAGCTTCCACTGAACCCACTGTGCACATTAATCCTGGCTGATCGATCGCTGCTGCTCTCACATCTGATGAGAGATTTCCTAAGGGGGTATTGACTGGCATTAGGGACGGGCTGGTGGATGAGGGCAACCATCCGGCCCTGCCTATGGATCACCCAGTGTGCACTTAGCTATGCCCAGGCACGATGCCAGGGGGTCCCTGATGTATTAACTGACCAATAACATGGAGATCCCAGTGCCAGCTGCCTTGCTGGTGGACGAATGGCATATACTTCTGCGGTGGGCGCACTGCCCACCAATGATTTTAATACCGGGGAGGGCGCATTGAGGGCTGATGGAGAGGGTACTGGGGGCTGGTGAGAGGCACTGGGGGCTGATGGAGAGGCACTGGGGGCTGATGGAGAGGCACTGGGGGCTGATGGAGAGGCACTGGGGGCTGATGGAGAGGCATTGGGGGCTGATGGAGAGGCTACTGGGGGTTGCTATAAGGCTATTGGGGGTTGCTATAAGGCTACTGGGGGCTGCTATGAGGCATGGGGTTCTTATCTGAGGTCTGATTGGGGGTCATTCATATTGGGGTCTGAGCTGAGGTGTTATCTGAGGTCTTATTGGGGTCTTAATAACATTGGGGATCTTATTGGGGCTGTTAGCTGAGGTCTGATTACCATTGGGGGTCTGATTGGTGGTCTGACCTGAGGTGTAATGAAAAATATTTTTTTTCCAGGGCAGCTTGGAGAAAAAAGGCCTCACAGTCTCCCACACTCCTTCTGCCCGGCCAAGCGAGCCAGCACCCCTGAGGCCAAGCCAGCCAGCACCCCTGAGGCCAAGCCAGCCAGTACCCCTGAGGCCAAGCCAGCCAGCACCCCTGAGGCCAAGCCAGCCAGCACCCCTGAGGCCAAGCCAGCCAGCACCCCTGAGGCCAAGCCAGCCAGCACCCCTGAGGCCAAGCCAGCCAGCACCCCTGAGGCCAAGCCAGCCAGCACCCTGAGTCTTCAGAACTGTAAGTAAATTATATATATGGGGGGCTTATAATATGAAAGAGACGAATTATGTCTGAACAGACATATAGCGCAAATTCCAGTTTTTGTTTACGTTTTATGTTGCACTGAATTTTCTGCGAAATATATATATATATATATACACATATATATATATATATATATATATATATATATATAATTTTATTTTTTTGGGGGGGGGAGGTCAGGGTGGCAGTGGATCTTGGGTGAGTTCCCACACTTTTTTTCCCAGGACTTGACCCCTGGAGTGGTCCCGCAGTCTGGGCGGCAGTTCTGACTAGTCCTACTTTAATACACAGACATTTGGATTCATACATTTCCTACACTGGCACAAATGTGTTGCCAGTGACCAACTGTCTGTGCTCAGTCCTACGCGTAACCGTCGCAAGTGCATGAGGAGCTGCGGATGTGGCAGCGAGGTCCGAGAGGTATGTGAGGGTGGGAGATCCGAGAGGGGGAGGCCCATAAAAAAAAATTGCTATGGGGCCCAGTCATTTCTAGCTACACCCCTGGTTTTGTACCCACTCCTGCTTTTGGCTACCAAATCACAAGCCATTTCTGATGGGACCATACAGACCTTACAGCTGAATAGACAGAATCAGTTGTGCATCTCATTTTTCCTTGCTTCTGACAGATCAGAAGAAGAGTCAAATAAATGATGATGTCAGCCAGGCTGAAAGGCAAAATAGTGGCCCAGTCATGAAGTGGGGAGAGTGGGAACAGCATGAAAAGTCCACAGAGTGGCCCTATGACACAGTGGTGAGGTGGAAGCAGCATGAGGAGGCCACAAAGTGGCACAAGGACAAAGTGTGGAGGTGGCAGCAGCAGCATCAGGAGGAGGCCACAGAGTTGCACAATGACAGTGTGGAGGTGGCGGCAGCATCAGGAGACCACAAAGTGCCAAGGTGACATAGCGTGGAGGTGGCGGCAGCAGCATGAGGAGACCACAAAGTGGCAAGGTAACATAGTGTGAAGGTGGAAGCACCATCAGGAGGCCACAGATGGCAAGGTAACATAGTGTGGAGATGGCAGCAGCATCAGGAGACCACAGATGGCAAGGTGACATAGTTTGGAGGTGGCAGCAGCATGAGAAGACTATAGAGTGGCAAGGTGACATAGTGTGGAGGTGGCAGCAGCATGAGGAGACCACAGAGTGTCAAGGTGACATACTGTGGAGGTGGCAGCAGAATGAGGAGACCACCGATTGACCCAGTGACAGAGTGTGGAGGTGGCAACAACATCAGGAGACCACAGGGTGGTAAGGTTTATAGTGTGGAGGTGGCAACAGAATGAGGAGACCACAGAGTGGTAAGGTAACATAGTGTGGAGGTGGCAGCATGAGAAGACCACAGAGTGACCCAGTGACAGAGTGTGACGGTGGAAGCAGCATCAGGAGGCCACAAAGTGGCAAGGTGACATAGTGTGGAGGTGGCAGCAGCATCAGGAGACCACAGAGTGACCCGGTGACAGACCGGGGAGGTGGGTGGCAATAACAGTACCAGCTGACGATGGTTGGTGTAAGAAGGAGCACTTGGCATCAGATGTGTGACATCAGGAGGCTGAAAGCATCAGAATAGTAGCTGAGGCAGGTAGTCAGAAGAAACCTAGATCTTTTGTCAAGGTTTTCGTGAGGCAGCATGGATGATTTAATCTGAAGCATCAGGCATTGGTGGGTGGGTGGGCAGGAAAGCTTTTCCAGTTTATTCAGTTTGGCTGCCCAGTAGTCCAGCGCATTTTCAATGTGGGGTGGCAGGGTGCTGTACAAGTATTCCACCACCTGCTGGTTTAAGTCCTGCTCCAGGTCTACCTGCTGCTGGTGGTGAGTAGTTTCTTCACTAGGCGGGTAAAGAAAGCTGCTCATCAGCGACTCTAGACTCAAGTTGCTGCTGATAGAGCTGGAACTGCTCCCCCCCCACCCTGCCACAGCAGCCATGGCAGAGGAACTTGAGCACAGAGGGCCCCCCTGGTCAGACCTGTGAGAGGATAGATGATGGCGCAGACTACATAGAATGCCTCTAAAGTAGTTCAGTTTGTCCTCCCTCTCAGCGGGTGTAAAAAAGGCCCCCATGTTGGACTGGTAGCAAGGATCTAACAAGGTGGAGAGCCAGAAGTCATCCCTCTGCCGAATGGTGACAATTTGGCTGTCACTACGCAAGAAAGTGAGCATGCATCGAGCCATTTGTGCAAGTGACTTGGAGGGACTCCCTGCCTCCATCTCCACTGCATACTGCCACGGTGTGTCTGGGTCCTCTGCCTCATCTTCCTCATCGCCCTGTAGCTCCTCTGGCTGGTCCTGCTCCTCCTCTACTGTCACATGTGTGTGTGTGTAAAAACCACCCATTTCGCTACACATTGCTTGTGCTCCAATGCCCTCCTCCTTCTCCAGATCAGCCACCACAAGGCTCATGTGGCCATTAGATCTAGGCACCACGTCTCCGATCCCCTGACCAGACAGATTTACCAGCATCTGTTCCAGGACATGAAGCAGTGGAATGACATTGTTCATCCTGTAGTCTTGGCGACTGACAAATAACAAGGCTTCCTCAAATGGCCTGAGCAAACGGCAGGTGTCACGCATGAACTGCCACTGGTTGACATCGAAGTTACATAAGGGAATACTCCTGTCCGCTTAGATCATCAAGAAATTGTTTATGGCCTTTCTCTGTTTATATACTCGGTCTAACATATGGAGGGTGAAATTCGAACGGGTGGAAACGTGGCATATCAGCCTATGTTGGGGGATGCCGTTCTGTTGATGCAGCTCTAGGAGGATGTGCTTTACGGTGTTTGAGTGGTTGAAGTGCATGCAAAGTTTCCTGGCCAATTTTAGGATGTCTTGCAGATCGGTGGAAAATTTCAGGAACCGCTTGCCAACCAGATTTAACACGTGTGCCATGCAGGGCGCATGGCTCAGTCGTCATTGACGCATCGCCGACACCATGTTCCTCCCGTTGTCAGTCACCATGATTACGATTTTTAGTTTTCGTTCGATTTCATGACTCAGTTCGCCCAGGCAAACGAGGTGCAGAACAGCGTGACACCACCGTGCCCTGCACATGTGGTATGCTGGAGGGACACTGAGTATTGTCCCTGCAGTGGAGGCTGAGGACACGGTGGAGGAAGAGGAGGCAGAGGTGGACATTGTCGCAGGACCAACAGCGTGACAACGTGGAGGCGGAAGCGGCGTCACCTGGCCAAGTTGCTGGTGTGGCTGTGCAGGAACATTCACCCAGTGGGCCATAAAGGACATGTATTGTCCCTGACTGTAGTTACAGCTACACCTTCTGTTCTACATGTGTATGCAGGGCTGGTACTGCCTTTTTGGCAAAGGAATGACGGCTTGGGACTCTCCAACTTGGCTCGGCACAAGCCTTCAGTTCTCTGAAAGGTGCAGAGTCCACCACTTGGAAAGGGAGGGACTGCAGCACCAGCAACTTGGACAGGAGCAGATTCAACTTCTGCGCCGTTGGATGAGTGCACGCATACTGTTGTCTCTCTGCAATTGCTTCGATGATCGATTGCTGACGGAATAAGTGATGAGGAGTAGGAGGACGAGAAGCATCAGGACCAGCAGATGATGGGAAGGACAGACAGCTCACTTAGGCTGAAGTGGTGGAGCCTTGACTGCTTGAAACCAGGTGCGTGCTACTGGGTGATGCAGCAGTTGCTGCGGCAGGCTGGACCACCACATAGGAGCCACGATTCTCCCAGGCCACTTCATGGTGACGCTACATATGTTGGCGCAGAGCAATGGTGCCAACATTGGCACCCTGGCCATGCTTCACCTTCTGCCTACAGATTTTACATATGGTCATGTTCACCTCCCCCATCGGCTTAACAAAAAACTGCCACACCACCGAGTAGGTGATTTTGCCACCAACACTATGCACTGACTGACTGCTACCGCCACTGCCTCTGTGAACCCCTGCACCGCTACTTCCCGGGCAAGTGGGTTCCTGTGACGCGGGTGGTCTACCCCGGGCATGTTTGGCTCCTGACCTCCCAATGCTGCCACCCCGCTGACTCCCAGCCACGCTAGTGACTTGTTGGCTCCGCATCTGGCTCACGGGCAAGCTGACACCCTCTTCTCCCAATGATGATGAAGCCCTTTCGTCACCCGGCTCCAAAGTGCGATTAGCTACATAATTATCATCGAGTACTGTCTGCATTTCACTGATGTCCTCCTCAACCGTCTCTGGGTAAGGAGAATGACCGCCTGCAACACCAGGTCCCATGCCACTCTCCTCATCACTACATGGCTGCCTACTGGAGGAAGCGGCAGATGTCTCCTCCACATCTTGGCTGGCCAGTAGCTGCTGACTGTCTTCTAGTAGCTTGTTCTCACTGTATAATGGAGCTAAGCCCACAGCATACAATACTTCTCTGGCTGAGGGAACAGAAAAGGACAGAGGCAGGTTGAGGACAGGAGAGGGCACAGGGCCTGCTCCCGGGCCATGCCAACTAAAGGTTGTGTCTGACGAACCCACTGACTCTTGGCTGGGGGTGTCTAATGTCACTTAAGATGAAGTGGAAGATCGAGTCAACCATTCAAGAACCGCTGGGTTGCTGGTCACAACACGACCGCTAGCTGACACTGGCAGCTCAGGCCTCTCGAAGTGACCCCTGCTGCCACGGCCCCTTACTCTGCTGCGACCTCTGCCTGTGCCAGAAACATTTAGGCCTCTGCCGATCCCCTGTGCAGGGCCTGGCACTTCTCTGTCTGACATACTGTTAGATTAAATAAATAAACAGAAAATTAAAACCCCCAAAAAGTCTGTAATTTTCTCACTTCACCTATACTAAGTATTTGGACACCTGAGAAAGCAAGAATTCTGGCTCTCAAAGACCTGTTACTGTGTATTTAAAAAGTCCACCTCTACTCCACTCATTAATCTAACTTAGTAGCACCTGTCTGAGAACTTTAAAGACACCTGTCCACCCACAGTCAGTCAGACGCCAACTACTACCATGGGCAAGACCAAAGAGCTGTCAAGAGACACCAGAGACAAAATTGTGGACCTCCACAAGGCTGGAAAGGGTTACGGGGCAATTGCCAAGCAGCTTGGTGAAAATAGATCAACTGTTGGAGCAATTGTTAGAAAATGGAAGAGGCTAAAGACGACTGTCAGTCTCCCTCAGACTGGGGCTCCATGCAAGATCTCACCTCGTGGGATATCACTGATGATAAGAAAGGTGAAGAATCAGCCCAGAACTACACAAGAGGAGCTGGTCAATGACATAAAGAGAGCTGGGACCACAGTTTTAAATGTCACTGTCGGTAGAACACTACGACGTCATGGTTTCAAATCATGCATTGCACGGAAGGTTTGCTCAAGTCATCACATGTCCAGGCCCGTCTGAAGTTTGCTAATGACCATCTGGATAATCCAGAGGAGGCATGGGAGAAAGTCATGTGGTCAGATGAGACCAAAGTAGAACTTTTTGGTCTAAACTTCACTCGTCGTGTTTGGAGGAAAAGAAGGATGAGTTGTATCCCAAGAACACCATCCCTACTGGTAACATCGTGCTTTGGGGGTGCTTTTCTGCAAAGGGGCCCGGACGACTGCACTGTATTAAAGGGAGTCTGTCACCTCCATATAGCCATATACAGTGCTTACATTGCCCTATAGCACACCTACACATGAATGTAATGGTACCTTTCTCTTTGTCTTTACACTTGCAGAAGCTGGAAAAACTAACTTTGATTGATATGCAAATGAGCACCTACAAGTGCCCAGGGGCGGCTTTCACTGTGTTGGTGCCCAGGCTGGTCTTCCTTTTTTCATTGTTCCCCCACCCCAGCCTCTGCCTATGCCTGCCCTCCTATTCCCTTGCGTCATCCTAAGGTCCGACCGAGATCCCGCGACTGTGCACTGCCTGGCCGGGCCGGAGCATGCGCACTGGGATGCCCATTGTTGGCACGGCATCGCTTTAACTACTGCGCATGCTCCGGCGAACGGCACAAAACCAGCGGCAATGTGGAGTTTGCCGGCGCATGCGCAGTAGTTAAAGCGATGCAGTGCCCACAATGGGCATCCCAGTGCGCATGCTCCGGCGAGGCAGTGCACAGTCGCGGGATCTCGGCCGGACCTTAGGATGACGCAAGGGAATAGGAGGGCGGGCATATGCAGAGGCTGGGGCGGGGGAACAATGAAAAAAGGCAGAGCAGCCTGGGCACCAACACAGTGAACACCGCCCCTGGGCACTTGCGAGTGCTAATTTGCATATCAATCAAAGTTCGTTTTTTCCAGCTTCTGCAAGTGTAAAGACAAAGACAAAGGTACCATTACATTCATGTATAGGTGTGCTATAGGGCTATGTAAGCACTGTATATGGCTATATGGAGGTGACAGACTCCCTTTAACCACCTCAGCCCCCCTAGCTTAAACCCCCTTAATGACCAGACCACTTTTTACAATTCTGCACTACACTACTTTCACCGTTTATTGCTCGGTCATACAACTTACCACCCAAATGAATTTTACCTCTTTTTCTTCTCACAAATACAGCTTTCTTTTGGTGGTATTTGATTGCTGCTAATATTTTTTCGTTTTTCCGATATTAATCAAAATAGGCCGCAATTTTCTCAAAAAAAGTGTATTTTTAACTTTCTCTGGTTAAATTGTTCAAATATAATTACATTTCTATACAAGTTTGTGTCAGAATTTATTGTGCTACATGTCTTTGATAAAAAAAAATCCAATAAGTGTATATTTATTGGTTTGCGCAAAAGTTACAGCATTTACAAACTATGGTACAAAAATGTGAATTTCCGCATTTTGAAGCAGCTCTGACTTTCTGAGCACCTGTCATGTTTCTTGAGGTGCTAGAATGCCAGGATAGTATAAATACCCCCCAAATGACCCCATTTCAGAAAGAAGACACCCCAAAGTATTCGCGGAGCGGCATGGTGAGTTCATGTATGTTTTAAATTTTTTTTTGCGGAAAATGACACGGAAAAAAAAAAATCTCCCACGGACTCACTATGCCCCTCTGTGAATACCTTGGGGTGTCTACAACTTTTCCCATTTTTTATACAAAGTTGTCAATTTACAGAGATATTTCTCTCACCCAGCATGGGTATATGTAAAAAGACAACCCAAAACACATTTCCCTACTTCTCCTGAGTACGGCGATACCACATGTCTGACACTTTTTTGCAGCCAAGATGCGCAAAGGGGCCGAAAGTCCAACGAGTATCTTTTAAGAGGGCATTTTTAGGCATTTGGATTCCAGACCAAAAGTTCAATCTTTCATGAACTCAATATGCCCCTCAGCGAATATCTTGGGGTGTCTTCTTTCCAAAATGGGGTCATTTGTGGGGTGTTTGTACTGTCCTGGCATTTGAGGGTCTCCGCAATCATTACATGTACTGTATGGCCAGCATTAGCAGTTTCTGCTATTCTCCTTAGGCCTCATGCACACGACCGTTGTTTGGGTCCACATCCGAGCCGCCGTTTTGGCGGCTCGGATGCGGACCCATTCATTTCAATGGGGCCACAAAAGATGCGGACAGCACTCCGTGTGCTGTCCGCATCCGTGGCTCCGTTCCGCGGACCCGCTAAAAAAATATAACATGTCCTATTCTTGTCCGCGCTTTGCGGAAGTCAACACGGGCCCCTTTAGTTTTTTGCGCATCCGCGGTTTGCGGACCGTCGTGTGCATGAGGCCTTATATTGAGCATACGGGTAATGAGTTTTTTTTTTTTTCGTTCAGCCTCTGGGCTGAAAGAAAAAATGAACGGCACAGATGTCTTCATTCGCATCGATCAATGTGGATGAAAAAATCTCTGCCAAAAAATGTGCAAAAAAAAAAAAAGCTGCGATCGCTAATAAAGATCCAAAAAGCTCAATCTTTATAGCGCCGCAGCGATTTTACGGTGTTTTTGCAGTGATCAGAAAAAAAACTTTTCTGTTACTGCGGTGGGGCGGACTGAACGCAAGTGTGCGCACAAGATCAGGCCTGATCGGGCGAACACTGCATTCTTTGTAGAGCCTAAGGTGACCCTAATGTACTGATATAGATCTGATTGCGATCAGTCTTGATCACTTACAGATACTATATAGTACTAGTGCTGATTAGTGACAGCGATTACGCTAATCAGCGACTAATCAGTGACTGCGGTGCGGTGGGCGCTAACTACCTAACAAGTGGCTAACTAACTGGCGGTGATAAGGGACCCTTAGGCCCCATTCACACGTCCGTAATTCTGTTCCGCATTTTGCGGAACGGAATTGCGGGCCCATTCATTTCTATGGGGACAGACTTTGTCCCGCTCGGATCCGGAATTGCGGATCTGCACTTCCGGGTCCGCACTTCCGTTCCGCAAAAATATAGAACATGTCCTATTCTTGTCCGCAATTGCGGACAAGAAAAGGCATTTTCTATATAGTTCTATATATATATATATTTTCTATATAGTTTCTATATAGTTCTGGCAAAACACATACGGACGTCTGAATGGAGCCTTACAGGGGGGTGATCAATGACAAGGGGGTGATCAGCGATTTTACGGTGTTTTTGCAGTGATCAGAAAAAAAACTTTTCTGTTACTGCGGTGGGGCGGACTGAACGCAAGTGTGCGCACAAGATCAGGCCTGATCGGGCGAACACTGCATTCTTTGTAGAGCCTAAGGTGACCCTAATGTACTGATATAGATCTGATTGCGATCAGTCTTGATCACTTACAGATACTATATAGTACTAGTGCTGATTAGTGACAGCGATTACGCTAATCAGCGACTAATCAGTGACTGCGGTGCGGTGGGCGCTAACTACCTAACAAGTGGCTAACTAACTGGCGGTGATAAGGGACCCTTAGGCCCCATTCACACGTCCGTAATTCTGTTCCGCATTTTGCGGAACGGAATTGCGGGCCCATTCATTTCTATGGGGACAGACTTTGTCCCGCTCGGATCCGGAATTGCGGATCTGCACTTCCGGGTCCGCACTTCCGTTCCGCAAAAATATAGAACATGTCCTATTCTTGTCCGCAATTGCGGACAAGAAAAGGCATTTTCTATATAGTTCTATATATATATATATTTTCTATATAGTTTCTATATAGTTCTGGCAAAACACATACGGACGTCTGAATGGAGCCTTACAGGGGGGTGATCAATGACAAGGGGGTGATCAGGTAGTCTATATGGGGTGATCAGGGGTTAATAAGGGGTTAATAAGTGACGGGGGGGGGGTGTAGTGTAGTGTGGTGCTTGGTGCTAGTTACAGAGCTGCCTGTGTCTTCTGGTGGTCGATCCAAGCAAAAGGGACCACCAGAGGACCAGGTAGCAGGTATAACAAAACAGCGTCTAATATACCTTTTTGGGGTTAAAAAAATCGCATCTACAGCCTGCCAGCGAATGATCATCGCTGGCAGGCTGTAGATCAATTTCTTAGCTGCGCGTCGTGAGATGACGCGTATATGTGTCCAGGAGGAATAACCCGGCCGCCCACAGGAAGCATCCCTGCTTTAGGCGGTCGGGAGGTGGTTAAGGAGAGGATAAATGGGGCCATTTATTGTGATATTTTCAGCAACAACCTCCTTCCCTCAGTCAGAGCATTGAAGATGGGTCGTGGCTGGGTCTTCCAACATGACAACGACCCAAAGCACATAGCCAGGATAACCAAGGAGTGGCTCCATAAGAAGCATATCAAGGTTCTGGAGTGGCCTAGCCTGTCTCCAGACCTAAATCCAACAGATCATCTTTAGAGGGAGCTGAAACTCCATGTTGCCCAACGACAGTCCCGAAACCTGACAGATCTAGAGGAGATCTGTGTGGAGGAGTGGGCCAAAATCCCTGTTGCAGTGTGTGCAAACCTGGTCAACAACTACAGGAAACGTTTGACCTAATTGCAAACAAAGGCTTCTGTACCAAATATTAACACAAAGTTTCTGAAGTGTTCAAATACTTATGTTCAGCAGTGCAATACAAATAAATTCTTAAAAAATCATACAAAGTGATTTCATGATTTAAAAAAAAAAAAAATATTCTGTCTCTCAGAGTGATTTCTGTCCCTCCATGATTTCTAAGTGGGAGAACTTGCAAAATCGCAGGGTGTTCAAATACTTCTGTTCCTCACTGTAACTGCATCGTTGATCGACAAATATATTTTATCTTTTTCCACTAATACACGCCACAAAAGGCTTTAGAATATATAACTGCACCACTGATCGGCAAATATATTTTTTCATTTCCCACTAATACATGCCACAAACGGCTTTAGAACATATAACTGCACCGCTGATCGGCAAATATATTTTTTCTTTTTACACTATTACACACCACAAACGGCTTTAGAACATATAACTACACCGCTAAAGGGCAAATATATTTTACTTTTGCTATTAATTCATGACAAAAACGGCTGTAATTTTAGCACTTCACCACACAATGGATAATAAGTAGTGTTGAGCGAACAGTTCGAGCATAGTTCGGGTCCGTACCGAATTTTGGGGTGTTCGTGACACGGACCCGAACCCGAACTTTTTCGTAAAAGTTCGGGTTCGGGTTCGTCGTTCGGCATGTATTTTGGCGCATTTTGAAAGGCTGCAAAGCAGCCAATCAACATGCATCATACTACTTGCCCTAAGATGCCATCGCAGCCATGCCTACTATTGGCAAGGCTGTGATTGGCCAAGTGCAGCATGTGACTCAGCCTCTTTATAAGCTTGTGCGCACGTCGGGACGTGCTCACTCCCGATGTGAATAGAACAGGGATAGACGCAGCTGATGCTAGGGCGAGAATAGGCAGGGATAATTGAATAACTGGAAGCAAATTTCTCTCCTCCACCTGTGATTCATCTGAACAACTGCAGCTGAGCTGCTTTTTTGATAGGGATTGGCTATTTTTAGAGTGGCCAGAGTGATTTTTCCATCCACATGTACCTGGGCTGACCGCCGGCCGCCATTTTGCGACTTGTAGTGCTGCAGCAGAAGCTGCCACAGTGTGCATTCCAAAGCTCCAAACAAGTCAGACATCTACACCTGGGATTCAGACCAATAGCGATTTAGCAGCACAGTCCAAGGCTATTTTTTTTAAAGGTTGTGCAGACCATTTTGTGGCACATGTTACTGGGCTGATAGGCGGCGGCCATCTTGGGACTAGTGCTGCAGCACAATCTCTCCCAACGTCCATTAATCACTTGTAATAGTGGTCTGTGCCATAGAAATCCTACATCAGGGACTTGGGTGTGCTTGTGTCACCCCTACTAATACCAGTCCACCTGTAATCCATACAGTGAAAAGCCATAAAGTATTCCAGTGAGGGAATTTTTTTTTTATTTAAAAAAGGCCAAGTTAGTTTATCTGGCGTTCAATATACTAGATACAGTTAGGCCTGCGTTTCATACATCTGGAATTAGCAAACTAATGTGCTGGGGTTGGGAAAACATATATGTACCCATACTAGAATCTGTCAAAGAAAGCGGTACTCACATATAACAGTCATTCCATCTGTAATCCATACAGTCAAAAGACTGAAAGTATTCCAGTGAGGGAATTTTTTTTATTTAAAAAAGGCCAAGTTAGTTTATCTGGCGTTCAATATACTAGATACAGTTAGGCCTGCGTTTCATACATCTGGAATTAGCAAACTAATGTGCTGGGGTTGGGAAAACATATATGTACCCATACTAGAATCTGTCAAAGAAAGCGGTACTCACATATAACAGTCATTCCATCTGTAATCCATACAGTCAAAAGACTGAAAGTATTCCAGTGAGGGAATTTTTTTTATTTAAAAAAGGCCAAGTTAGTTTATCTGGCGTTCAATATACTAGATACAGTTAGGCCTGCGTTTCATACATCTGGAATTAGCAAACTAATGTGCTGGGGTTGGGAAAACATATATGTACCCATACTAGAATCTGTCAAAGAAAGCGGTACTCACATATAACAGTCATTCCATCTGTAATCCATACAGTCAAAAGACTGAAAGTATTCCAGTGAGGGAATTTTTTTTTTATTTAAAAAAGGCCAAGTTAGTTTATCTGGCGTTCAATATACTAGATACAGTTAGGCCTGCGTTTCATACATCTGGAATTAGCAAACTAATGTGCTGGGGTTGGGAAAACATATATGTACCCATACTAGAATCTGTCAAAGAAAGCGGTACTCACATATAACAGTCATTCCATCTGTAATCCATACAGTCAAAAGACTGAAAGTATTCCAGTGAGGGAATTTTTTTTTTATTTAAAAAAGGCCAAGTTAGTTTATCTGGCGTTCAATATACTAGATACAGTTAGGCCTGCGTTTCATACATCTGGAATTAGCAAACTAATGTGCTGGGGTTGGGAAAACATATATGTACCCATACTAGAATCTGTCAAAGAAAGCGGTACTCACATATAACAGTCATTCCATCTGTAATCCATACAGTCAAAAGACTGAAAGTATTCCAGTGAGGGGATTTTTTTTATTTAAAAAAGGCCAAGTTAGTTTATCTGGCGTTCAATATACTAGATACAGTTAGGCCTGCGTTTCATACATCTGGAATTAGCAAACTAATGTGCTGGGGTTGGGAAAACATATATGTACCCATACTAGAATCTGTCAAAGAAAGCGGTACTCACATATAACAGTCATTCCATCTGTAATCCATACAGTCAAAAGACTGAAAGTATTCCAGTGAGGGGATTTTTTTTATTTAAAAAAGGCCAAGTTAGTTTATCTGGCGTTCAATATTCTAGATACAGTTAGGCCTGCGTTTCATACATCTGGAATTAGCAAACTAATGTGCTGGGGTTGGGAAAACATATATGTACCCATACTAGAATCTGTCAAAGAAAGCGGTACTCACATATAACAGTCATTCCATCTGTAATCCATACAGTCAAAAGACTGAAAGTATTCCAGTGAGGGAATTTTTTTTATTTAAAAAAGGCCAAGTTAGTTTATCTGGCGTTCAATATACTAGATACAGTTAGGCCTGCGTTTCATACATCTGGAATTAGCAAACTAATGTGCTGGGGTTGGGAAAACATATATGTACCCATACTAGAATCTGTCAAAGAAAGCGGTACTCACATATAACAGTCATTCCATCTGTAATCCATACAGTCAAAAGACTGAAAGTATTCCAGTGAGGGAATTTTTTTTTTTTTAAAAAGGCCAAGTTAGTTTATCTGGCGTTCAATATTCTAGATACAGTTAGGCCTGCGTTTCATACATCTGGAATTAGCAAACTAATGTGCTGGGGTTGGGAAAACATATATGTACCCATACTAGAATCTGTCAAAGAAAGCGGTACTCACATATAACAGTCATTCCATCTGTAATCCATACAGTCAAAAGACTGAAAGTATTCCAGTGAGGGAATTTTTTTTATTTAAAAAAGGCCAAGTTAGTTTATCTGGCGTTCAATATACTAGATACAGTTAGGCCTGCGTTTCATACATCTGGAATTAGCAAACTAATGTGCTGGGGTTGGGAAAACATATATGTACCCATACTAGAATCTGTCAAAGAAAGCGGTACTCACATATAACAGTCATTCCATCTGTAATCCATACAGTCAAAAGACTGAAAGTATTCCAGTGAGGGAATTTTTTTTTTATTTAAAAAAGGCCAAGTTAGTTTATCTGGCGTTCAATATACTAGATACAGTTAGGCCTGCGTTTCATACATCTGGAATTAGCAAACTAATGTGCTGGGGTTGGGAAAACATATATGTACCCATACTAGAATCTGTCAAAGAAAGCGGTACTCACATATAACAGTCATTCCATCTGTAATCCATACAGTCAAAAGACTGAAAGTATTCCAGTGAGGGAATTTTTTTTATTTAAAAAAGGCCAAGTTAGTTTATCTGGCGTTCAATATACTAGATACAGTTAGGCCTGCGTTTCATACATCTGGAATTAGCAAACTAGTGTGCTGGGGTTGGGAAAACATATATGTACCCATACTAGAATCTGTCAAAGAAAGCGGTACTCACATATAACAGTCATTCCATCTGTAATCCATACAGTCAAAAGACTGAAAGTATTCCAGTGAGGGAATTTTTTTTTTATTTAAAAAAGGCCAAGTTAGTTTATCTGGCGTTCAATATACTAGATACAGTTAGGCCTGCGTTTCATACATCTGGAATTAGCAAACTAATGTGCTGGGGTTGGGAAAACATATATGTACCCATACTAGAATCTGTCAAAGAAAGCGGTACTCACATATAACAGTCATTCCATCTGTAATCCATACAGTCAAAAGACTGAAAGTATTCCAGTGAGGGAATTTTTTTTTTATTTAAAAAAGGCCAAGTTAGTTTATCTGGCGTTCAATATACTAGATACAGTTAGGCCTGCGTTTCATACATCTGGAATTAGCAAACTAATGTGCTGGGGTTGGGAAAACATATATGTACCCATACTAGAATCTGTCAAAGAAAGCGGTACTCACATATAACAGTCATTCCATCTGTAATCCATACAGTCAAAAGACTGAAAGTATTCCAGTGAGGGGATTTTGCTTATAAAAAATAATATATTTCATTGTGGTGCGAGTTGAATCGCAACAATGAAGAAAAATACTATTAAGGGACGAGGACGCGGTCGTGGTGGTGTCCGTGGAGCCTCTGTTGCTGGTAGAGGACGTGGCCGTTCGGCCCCAGGCGCACACAGTAGGGAACGAACTCCCTCAACTAGCCGGCAGAATGTACCGCAATATCTCGTGGGGCCCAATGCCGCTCTTAGGATGGTAAGGCCTGAGCAGGTACAGGCATTAATCGATTGGGTGGCCGACAGTGCTTCCAGCACGTTCACCACATGGTCTTCCACCCAGTCTTCTGCGGAAAGCGCACAGGTGGCACCTGAAAACCAAGCCCATCAGTCTGTCACATCACCCCCAAGCATATCAGGGAAACGGTCTGAGCCACAAGTTATGCAGCAGTCTCTTCTTCTGTTTGAAGACTCTGCTTCCAGGGTTTCCCAGGGGCGTCCACCTAGCCCTTCCCCAGTGGAGGAAGACATACCATGCACTGACGCACAACCACTTATTTCTCCAGATGAAGAGGACATGGGAATACCACCACAGCAGAGTCACCGACTCTCTGATGATGACGAAACACAGGTGCCCACTGCCGCGTCTTTTTGCAGTGTGCAGACTGAACAGGAGGAGGTCAGGGAGGGAGACTGGGTGGAAGACGATGCAGAGGACGATGAGGTCTTAGACCCCACATGGACTGAAGGTCGTGGCGATGACTTTCACAGTTCAGAGGAAGAGGTAGTGGTGAGACCGAGACAACAGCGAAGCCAAAGAGGGAGCAGGGGGCCAAAGCAGACGAGCCGCCGCCCCCAGAGTTCGCCTGCTACTGGACATCGCCAACAGGGACCCAGCCCCACAAAGGCAGCTTCAAAGAGTTCCCTGGCATGGCACTTCTTTAAACAATGTCCTACCGACAAGACCCGAGTGACTTGCACGCTCTGCCATCAGAGCCTGAGGCGAGGCATTAACGTTCTGAACCTCAGCACAACCTGCATGACCAGGCATCTACATGCAAAGCATGAACTGCAGTGGGGTACACACCTTAAAAACCAGGCACTCGCTGAGGCTCCCCCTGCTCCCTCTACCGCTGCTGCCTCGGCTTCCGCCTCGAGAGGAATGTTGCCACCTGCCGAGCAGCAAACAGAGGATGTGCCACCGACACCACCACCACCGCCACCGTCAACTAGCGTCTCCACTATATCACACAGCAGCGTTCAGCTCTCAATATGTCAAACCTTAGAGAGGAAGCGCAAATTCCCCCCGAGTCACCCTCGAGCCCTTGGCCTGAACGCCAGCATTTCTAAACTGCTGGCCTTTGAAATGCTGTCATTCCGGCTGGTGGACACAGACAGCTTCAAACAGCTGATGGCCATGGCTGTCCCGCAGTATGTGGTTCCCAGCCGCCACTACTTCTCCAAGACAGCCGTGCCTTCCCTGCACATGCAAGTGTCCGATAAAATCAAGTGTGCACTGCGCAACGCCATTTGTGGCAAGGTCCACCTAACCACAGATACGTGGACCAGTAAGCACGGCCAGGGACGCTATATCTCACTAACTGCACACTGGATGAATGTAGTGGCGGCTGGGCCCCCGGCGGACAGTTCCTTGGCGCACGTCCTTCCGCCCCCTAGGATCGCAGGGCATCATTCTCTGCCTCCTGTAGCCTCCTCCTCCTACTCGGCTTCCTCCTCCACTGCTTCCACCAGCTCATCCGGTCAGCCACACACCTTCACCACCAACTTCAGCACAGCCCGGGGTAAACGTCAGCAGGCCATTCTGAAACTCATATGTTTTGGGGGACAGGCCCCACAGCGCAAAGGAGTTATGGCGGGGTATTGAACAACAGACCGACGAGTGGTTTCTGCCGGTGGGCCTCAAGCCAGGCCTGGTGGTATGCGATAATGGGCGAAATCTCGTGGCAGCTCTGGGACTAGCCGGTTTGACGCACATCCCTTGCCTGGCGCATGTGCTGAACTTGGTGGTGCAGAGGTTCATTCACCACTACCCCAACATGTCAGAGCTGCTGCATAAAGTGCGGGCCGTCTGTGCGCGCTTCCGCCGTTCACATCCTGCCGCTGCTCGCCTGTCTGCGCTACAGCGGAACTTCGGCCTTCCCGCTCACCGCCTCATATGCGACGTGCCCACCCGGTGGAACTCCACCTTGCACATGCTGGAGAGACTGTGCGAGCAGCAGCAGGCCATAGTGGAGTTTCAGCTGCAGCACGCTCGCGTCAGTCGTACTGCCGAACAGCACCACTTCACCACCAATGATTGGGCCTCCATGCGAGACCTGTGTGCCCTGCTGCGCTGTTTCGAGTACTCCACCAACATGGCCAGTGGCGATGACACTGTTATCAGCGTTACAATACCACTTCTATGTCTCCTTGAGAAAACACTTAGGGCAATGATGTTAGAGGAGGTGGCCCAGGTGGAGGAGGAGGAGGAGGATGAGGGCTCGTTTCTAACACTTTCGGGCCAGTCTGTTCGAAGTGGCTCAGAGGGAGGTTTGTTTAAGCAGCAGAGGACAGGTTCACAAGTCGCCAGCCAAGGCACTGTACTGGAGGACGAGGAGGATGAGGAGGAGGAGGTGGAGGGGGACGAGGATGACGCAAGTTCACAGCGGGGTGGCAGCCCAGGCCCATCACTGGTGCGTGGCTGGGGGGATACGGTGGACGATGACGATACGCCTCCCACAGAGGACAGCTTGTCCTTACCCATGGGTAGCCTGGCCCACATGAGCGAATATATGCTCCAATGCCTGCGCAACGACAGCAGAGTTGCCCACGTTTTAACGTGTGCAGACTACTGGGTGGCCACCCTGCTGGATCCCCGGTATAAAGACAATGTGCCCACTTTAATTCCTGAACTGGAGCGCGACCGTAAGATGCGCGAGTACAAGCGCACGCTGATAGAGGCGCTCTTGAGAGCATTCCCACATGTCACAGGGGAACAGGTGGAAGGTGAAGGCAGAGGAGTGGCAAGAGGTCGCCAACGCAGCTGTGTCACGGCCAGCTCATCTGAGGGCAGGGTTAGCATGGCAGAAATGTGGAAAAGTTTTGTCTCCACGCCACAGCTATCTGCATCGACACCTGATACGGAACGTGTTAGCAGGAGGCAGCATTTCACTAACAGGGTTGAACAGTATGTCTGCACACCCCTCCACATCCTGACGGATGGTTCGGCCCCATTCAACTACTGGGTTTCGAAATTGTCCACGTGGCCAGAGTTAGCATGTTATGCCTTGGAGGTGCTTTCCTGCCCGGCGGCCAGCGTTTTATCTGAACGCGTATTCAGCACGGCAGGGGGCGTCATTACTGACAAGCGCAGCCGCCTGTCCACAGCCAACGTGGACAAGCTGACCTTCATAAGATGAACCAGGCATGGATCCCACAGGACCTGTCCCTCCCTTGTGCAGAGTAGTCCTTATTAACTGCCTAAAACATGTCTTGTTGTGCTACGGGCCACTTCTTTATTTGATACAAATTTTATGAAACCCACAGTTGAATGAAACTCTTCTCTGTCTGGGCGCCGGGGCCTAACCAGATGAAAGTGGCCGGTTAAACTAACGGGTGACATGAAGCCATAACCTCTGCCATGCTACCTCTGTCTTCTGTCTGGGTGCTGAGGCCTAAGTCAAATAAAGCGGTCTTCTGCTGTGCTGGGGGATATGAAGCTAATCTCTGATCTCTCTCCTCTGTCTGGGTCCAAAGGCCTAAATCACTGAAAGAGGCCTTCTCCTGTGGTGTGTGATATGATGCCAGAATATGTGCTGTGGGGCCTCTCTCCTCTTCCTGGGTGCAGGGGTCAAATAAACTAAATTGTGGCCTACTCCTGTGGTGGTTGATATGATGCCTGATTCTCTGATGTGGAACCTCTCTCCTCTGTTTGGGTGAAGGGGTCAAAGTAACTAAATGGTGGCTTCTCCTGTGGTGGCTGATATGATGCCAGAATATGTGCTGTGGTGCCTCTCTCCTCTTCCTGGGTGCAGGGGTCAAAGTAACTAAATGGTGGCTTCTCCTGTGGTGGCTGATATGATGCCAGAATATGTGCTGTGGGGCCTCTCTCCTCTTCCTGGGTGCAGGGGTCAAAGTAACTCAATGGTGGCTTCTCCTGTGGTGGCTGATATGATGCCAGAATATGTGCTGTGGTGCCTCTCTCCTCTGTCTGGGTCCAAAGGCCTAAATCACTGAAAGAGGCCTTCTCCTGTGGTGTGTGATATGATGCCTGAATATGTGCTGTGGTGCCTCTCTCCTCTTCCTGGGTGCGGGGGTCAAAGTAACTCAATGGTGGCTTCTCCTGTGGTGGCTGATATGATGCCAGAATATGTGCTGTGGTGCCTCTCTCCTCTTCCTGGGTGCGGGGGTCAAAGTAACTCAATGGTGGCTTCTCCTGTGGTGGCTGATATGATGCCAGAATATGTGCTGTGGGGCCTCTCTCCTCTTCCTGGGTGCAGGGGTCAAAGTAACTCAATGGTGGCTTCTCCTGTGGTGGTTAGTATGATGCCAGAATATGTGCTGTGGGGCCTCTCTCCTCTTCCTGGGTGCAGGGGTCAAAGTAACTCAATGGTGGCTTCTCCTGTGGTGGTTAGTATGATGCCAGAATATGTGCTGTGGTGCCTCTCTCCTCTTCCTGGGTGCGGGGGTCAAAGTAACTCAATGGTGGCTTCTCCTGTGGTGGCTGATATGATGCCAGAATATGTGCTGTGGGGCCTCTCTCCTCTTCCTGGGTGCAGGGGTCAAAGTAACTCAATGGTGGCTTCTCCTGTGGTGGTTAGTATGATGCCAGAATATGTGCTGTGGGGCCTCTCTCCTCTTCCTGGGTGCGGGGGTCAAAGTAACTCAATGGTGGCTTCTCCTGTGGTGGCTGATATGATGCCAGAATATGTGCTGTGGGGCCTCTCTCCTCTTCCTGGGTGCAGGGGTCAAAGTAACTCAATGGTGGCTTCTCCTGTGGTGGTTAGTATGATGCCAGAATATGTGCTGTGGGGCCTCTCTCCTCTTCCTGGGTGCAGGGGTCAAAGTAACTCAATGGTGGCTTCTCCTGTGGTGGCTGATATGATGCCAGAATATGTGCTGTGGTGCCTCTCTCCTCTTCCTGGGTGCGGGGGTCAAAGTAACTCAATGGTGGCTTCTCCTGTGGTGGCTGATATGATGCCAGAATATGTGCTGTGGGGCCTCTCTCCTCTTCCTGGGTGCAGGGGTCAAAGTAACTCAATGGTGGCTTCTCCTGTGCTGATTGATATAAAGCTGATGGTTGTGCCATCTGACATGGTTGCCAGGGTCTGATTCAATGGGGGCCTACTCCTGTGGTGGGTGATCTAAATGCCTGATTCTCTGCTGTGAAACCTCTCTCCTCCGTCTGGGTGTAGGGGTCAAAGTCTTTCAAAGTCGCCTTCTCCTGTGCTGATTGATATGAAGCTGATGGTTGTGCCATCTGACATGGTTGCCGGGGTCCCATTAAATTGTGGCCTACTCCTGTGGTGGTTGATATGATGCCTGATTCTCTGATGTGGAACCTCTCTCCTCTGTTTGGGTGAAGGGGTCAAAGTAACTAAATGGTGGCTTCTCCTGTGGTGGCTGATATGATGCCAGAATATGTGCTGTGGGGCCTCTCTCCTCTTCCTGGGTGCAGGGGTCAAAGTAACTCAATGGTGGCTTCTCCTGTGGTGGCTGATATGATGCCAGAATATGTGCTGTGGTGCCTCTCTCCTCTTCCTGGGTGCGGGGGTCAAAGTAACTCAATGGTGGCTTCTCCTGTGGTGGCTGATATGATGCCAGAATATGTGCTGTGGTGCCTCTCTTCTCTTCCTGGGTGCGGGGGTCAAAGTAACTCAATGGTGGCTTCTCCTGTGGTGGCTGATATGATGCCAGAATATGTGCTGTGGTGCCTCTCTCCTCTTCCTGGGTGCAGGGGTCAAAGTAACTCAATGGTGGCTTCTCCTGTGCTGATTGATATAAAGCTGATGGTTGTGCCATCTGACATGGTTGCCAGGGTCTGATTCAATGGGGGCCTACTCCTGTGGTGGGTGATCTAAATGCCTGATTCTCTGCTGTGAAACCTCTCTCCTCCGTCTGGGTGTAGGGGTCAAAGTCTTTCAAAGTCGCCTTCTCCTGTGCTGATTGATATGAAGCTGATGGTTGTGCCATCTGACATGGTTGCCGGGGTCCCATTAAATTGTGGCCTACTCCTGTGGTGGTTGATATGATGCCTGATTCTCTGATGTGGAACCTCTCTCCTCTGTTTGGGTGAAGGGGTCAAAGTAACTAAATGGTGGCTTCTCCTGTGGTGGCTGATATGATGCCAGAATATGTGCTGTGGGGCCTCTCTCCTCTTCCTGGGTGCAGGGGTTAAAGTAACTCAATGGTGGCTTCTCCTGTGGTGGCTGATATGATGCCAGAATATGTGCTGTGGTGCCTCTCTCCTCTTCCTGGGTGCGGGGGTCAAAGTAACTCAATGGTGGCTTCTCCTGTGGTGGCTGATATGATGCCAGAATATGTGCTGTGGTGCCTCTCTCCTCTTCCTGGGTGCGGGGGTCAAAGTAACTCAATGGTGGCTTCTCCTGTGGTGGCTGATATGATGCCAGAATATGTGCTGTGGTGCCTCTCTCCTCTTCCTGGGTGCAGGGGTCAAAGTAACTAAATGGTGGCTTCTCCTGTGGTGGTTGATATGATGCCTGATTCTCTGCTGTGAAACCTCTCTCCTCCATCTGGGTGTAGGGGTCAAAGTCTTTCAAAGTCGCCTTCTCCTGTGCTGATTGATATAAAGCTGATGGTTGTGCCATCTGACATGGTTGCCAGGGTCTGATTCAATGGGGGCCTACTCCTGTGGTGGGTGATCTAAATGCCTGATTCTCTGCTGTGAAACCTCTCTCCTCCGTCTGGGTGTAGGGGTCAAAGTCTTTCAAAGTCGCCTTCTCCTGTGCTGATTGATATGAAGCTGATGGTTGTGCCATCTGACATGGTTGCCGGGGTCCCATTAAATTGTGGCCTACTCCTGTGGTGGGTGATCTAAATGCCTGATTCTCTGCTTTGAAACCTCTCTCCTCCGTCCGGGTGTAGGGGTCAAAGTCTGTCAAAGTCGCCTTCTCCTGTGCTGATTGATATAAAGCTTATGCTTGTGCCATCTGACATGGTTGCCGGGGTCTGATTCAATGGTGGCCTACTCCTGTGGTGGGTGATCTAAATGCCTGATTCTCTGCTGTGTAACCTCTCTCCTCCGTCTGGGTGTAGGGGTCAAAGTAACTAAATGGTGGCCTACTCCTGTGGTGGGTGATATGATGCCTGGTTCTCTGCTGTGGGACCTCTCTCCTTTGTCTGGGTGCTGTGGTCAAAATAATAGTAAGTGACCTTCTCCATTGGTGGGTGACTTGAAGCCTGATT
Organism: Bufo bufo; assembly: GCF_905171765.1. Taxonomy (NCBI): domain Eukaryota; kingdom Metazoa; phylum Chordata; class Amphibia; order Anura; family Bufonidae; genus Bufo; species Bufo bufo. Next base: position 420,648,540 of record NC_053389.1, on the reverse strand, counting down.
CTGTGCTATGGGACCTCACTCCAATTAATATTGTTTAATTTTTATTTATTTTATGTTAACTCATCATTTCCCTATCTACATTTGTTTGCAGGGGATTTAACTACATTTTGCTGCCTTTTGCAGCCCTCTAGCCCTTTCCGGGTGTGTTTTACAGCCTTTTTAGTGCCCAAAAGTTCGGGTCCCCATTGACTTCTATGGGGTTCGGGTTCGGGATGAAGTTCGGGTCGAGTTCGGATCCCGAACCCGAACATTTTTCGAAAGTTCGGCCGAACTCGTCGAACCCGAACATCCAGGTGTTCGCTCAACTCTAATAATAAGGCCTTTTTTTCCCCACTAATACAAGTCCAAAAATGCTTTAGAACATATAAATGCACTGCACAAGGGCAAATAAGATATAGAAATATTTCCTTGTAATAAACCCTGTTAAACAGCACTTGCATCCTAATAAGAACTGTTTGCTGGAATTACAGAGCTGTATAATGAAAATTTGGGTCCCCAGTCAGTGCAGAAAGGTGTAATAGGATATTCCTAGTACCCAGGCTGTAACCTCCCCTACTGAACCCTGTTCAACATAAATGTTGTGGAATGATTCCTCCCTATGCTTTCCCTACACCTTGAATAATCTTTCCCTGCATTTATAAATAATTTTTTTAACACAATGAAGTTTTTTTCTAACACTGTCCCTAGCGCCTGCTGATGTCTCTCCCTGCACTAAGTACACTGATAAATGGCAGAATCCAAGATGGCTGAAACTTTTTATAGGGCTGTGACGTCACAGCGCTGGCTGGCTGCTGATTGGCTGCATGCATGGCATTATGGGTGATCCCGCCTTCCCGGAGTTCTTTGCTCCATGTCCTAAGACGTGCAGCAGCCATTTTAGGAAAAAATTGGATTTGTTACCACAAAGCGTGAGGAAATTTAGAAACGGTGCAAATCAAATTTTTCCTGAAATTCGGATCGAATTCCACTCTCTAATGATGACCTGCGCATACTACACATTACCACGCCTGAATTTATAGTTAATGCTTTCTGAAGTACTATGGGTCTTTTCAACATGCAACATCTTTCAAGTGCAACTTTTTAAGTGCACATACTGAATTATACCAGAATGTAATATTATGGATATGGAATTCACTTTGTCATCACTGCCTACTGACCATCACCCAATTCTCTCCTCTCCAGGTATGTCTGCATTGATTCTAACTGCTGCACCCAACTTTTCTAGCGTCTGATATTGTCCACACCCCTCATCTTTCCTTCTTATTCCCTGGTATGTCTGCATTGAACCGATAATGTATTTTTCCCTGCATGATTTATGGAGTATTTGTTTACATTGAGTATTTCACCCCTGTATCTGGTCCTCTCTTGATTAGGCCAAATGTAACCCCCTCCTCTCTTGTTCACACCTGATTGAACACTGAGTGGCATAAATCTAAGTCCTTGGGTCTTTTCAGACCTTGGTCTTTTCAACATGCAACATCTTTCAAGTGCAACTCTTTAGGTGCACATACTGAATTATACCAGAATGTCACCAGAAGGGGACCAAAGGTAATTACAGAAATAGTTAATGCAAACAATGTTTCTATCTTTCCTCTTACTCTTCGCACTTTCCCACAACCTCTTGAAATACTCCCATATCCATTCACCCAGCAAGGAACTATTCATCTCTCCCTCCATCTTACCTTCTCATCTGACCTCTTGCATAAACCTGTTTAGTAATGTAAAACACTTCCTTCCCAAACACACAGATACCTCCTGCCCTCTCTTATTCTCACCTACTAACACTTTCTCTGCTTCTCCTTATTGCTGGTGATATCTCTCCAAATCCAGGCCCCCTTCAGCAGATCCCCACTATCACCTCTACTCCTACTACAAATCTCCTTCTACAAATTTCTGCAACTCCTTAAACCTAATAACCATTTCTCTGACCCCTGCTCCCTTGGTTCCTCTTGCAGGAGCATTATAGAATGCACACTCTGTCTAAAACAAACTGTCCTACATTCATGACCTCTTCATCTCTTGAAAACTTTCCTTTCTGGGTCTCACAGAAACATGGCTGACACCCTCTGACACCTTCTCCCCTGCTGCACTCTCTTATAGCGGTTTCCATTTCACTCACACCCCCCGTCCCGGCTGCAAACATGGTGGAGGAGTTGGTCTTCTCCTATCAGACATCTGCTCCTACAGCCCAACTCCACTGCCACCCTCCATTACACTCACTTCATTTGAAGTACACTCTGTTCACATCTACTCTCCCTCCAACCTCCAAGTAGCTATAATTTACCGCCCCCAGGCCCAGCCACCATATTTCTTGACCACTTTAACACATGACTCCTACACCTTCTTTCTGCCGACATCCCCACTATCATCATGGGTGACTTCAACATCCCTATTGACACCTGCCACTCAGCCGCCTCTAAACTCCTATCACTCTCTTCCTCGTTTGGCCTCTCACAGTGGTCTTCCGCTCCCACCCACAGAGATGGTCACACTCTTTACCCGCCTCTGCTCCCTATCTAACCTTTCTAATTCGCCTCTCCCCCTATCCGACCACAACCTACTCACCTTCTCTTCACTCGTCTCTTCTGCTGCTCCCCCGGTCCACACACTAACATACCACCGCAGGAACCTTAAACATATCGACTTTCGCTTGATTTCTGACTCTCTTCTCCCACTCTCTGCCATTTGTTCCCTCCAAGACCCAAATACTGCCACCACCCTGTATAACACTACAATAAGTACAGCTCTGGACATTGTTGCCCCCCTCACACACAATAAAACCTGAAAAATCAACAGACAACACTGGCACACCAACCTGACCGAAAAAGCTCAGACAATCTTCCAGGGCTGCTGAGCGCATACAAGCAATCTCTCCTCATTTTCAAATCCTCACTCGCTGACGCAAAACAGGCCTACTTCTCATATCTATTTTACACTCTTAAATACCCTGCACATGTAGAGGCACTTATACTATATTTACATTTAGTCAGTCTGACTAAATGTAAATATACTTCTCATATCTTCCCTGTCCCACAGACCTAAACAACTTTTTTAAACTTTTAACTCACTTCTCCGTCCCCCAGCGCCCCCACCCTCTCCTTATATCTCAGCTGAGGACTTTGCCACGTACTTCAAACAAAAGATCGTCAACAAGCTTCAGCGCACAGTCCCCACAGACCATCTACACAACTGCTCAGTCCTCTTCTCCCAAAACCCACTTCTCCTCCATTACAGAAGAAAAACTCTCCACTCTACTTTCCAGATCACATCTCAACACTAGAGTTGAGCGAACCCGAACTGTAAAGTTCGGGTTCGTACCGAACTTTAGGTTTTTCGGCACCCGGACCCGATTCCGAACATTTACGTAAAAGTTCGGGTTCGGGTTCGGTGTTCGGCGATTTTTATGGCGCTTTTTGAAAGGCTGCAAAGCAGCCAATCAACAAGAGTCATATTACTTGCCCCAAAAGGCCATCACAGCCATGCTGTAACGGTCGCGTACACACACACACAGGGGGGAGGGAAGTGACCACTGCGCTCCACCCTTACCCATGGCCCTGCTTACTTGCCTCGCGAGTCCTAAAGACAGAAGACAACTGGACGGCAATCCCTAGCTTGGACTAAGTGCAGGGGTGACAGACAGACAAACAACAGAACGTGAACGGACCGAGTCAATACCAGGAAAGCTACAAAGTACAAATGGAGCAAGCAGAGAATTGTCAGGAGAAGCCGGGGTCATAAATACCAGGAGAGTCGTGTAGTACCAAAGGAGTCAGCAGAGGATCGTCAGGAGGAGGCCGGGGTCAGAATACCAGGAGAGCAGCAAAGTACACAAGGAGCAGGCAGAGGATCGTCAGGAATTCAGCAGGAGGTAAGTACGCCAGGAAAGACAAAACCTCAGGTGGAACCTAAATTAACAGGCAACCTGTGGCCAGAAGGCTGCCTGTATTTATAGTGGGGAGTGAGGGTCATGTGACGTGGCCAGCGTCACATGACCGACAGACCAACCAGTCGAGCACCGAATGATCAGCTCGGCGCTCAAGGGAGACTTAGGAGCAGGGAGTCACCCAGTCACAAAGCCGCCCTGGGAACGAGGTCAAACACAGATCCTCGCTCCCGAAGCTAAGCAGCAGGTCTGCAGCTAATGGGGGACCGATTGCACCTTCGGAACCCCATTACAGTACCCCCCCTTTTACGAGGGGTCACCGGACCCAAGACTTCAGGCGATGGCCTTTCAGGGTGTTCTAAATAAAATTTTCAAACAAGTCTAGGAGCATGAACCTCCCTGGCAGGTACCCAAGATCTCTCTTCAGGTCCATACCCCTTCCAGTGAATCAGGTATTGCAAGGAATTACGCACCTTCCTGACATCCACTATTTTAGACACCACATACTCGACAGCATCATTAACAAGAACCGGCGGAGGCGAGGCTTTCGATGGTACTACCGGTTCAAAATATTTTTTAAGTAGAGGTTTATGGAACACATTATGAATGTGGAATGACTCGGGCAGCTCCAACCTAAATGATACCGGGTTAATCACCTCCGTGATCTTATATGGTCCAATAAAACGAGGAGCAAACTGTTTAGAATCTACCTTAAGAGAGAGATTCTTGGAGGACAACCGTACCTTATCGCCAACCAGAAAATTCACCCCCCTTGAACGTCTCCTATCGGCCTTGAGTTTCTGAGAACTTTGAGCCTTTTCTAAGTTCGATTGAACCCGGGCCCAAACTGTGCACAGTTCAGAGGAGAGCCTATCCGCCTCAGGGTTAGAGGAGGAGACGGATCACCCAGAATGAAAACGGGGATGCAAACCATGGTTACAAAAGAAAGGTGAAACCCCAGCAGAAGAATTGACACGGTTATTCAAAGCAAATTCAGCCAATGGAAGAAATTTCACCCATAATTGCTGGTCATCAGTAACATACAACCTCAAGAATTGTTCCACAGGGTGGTAGGCAGAGGAAAAAGACAATGAAATTTTACATTTTTGACAGAAGGCCCTTCAGAATTTGGACACAAACTGCACACCCCTGTCAGAAAAAATATTTTCCGGGATACCATGCAATCGAACAATTTCTTTCACAAAAATAGACGCCAGAGTTTTGGCATTCGGGAGTTTAGACAGGGGAATGAAATGGACCATCTTGCTAAACCTATCGACCACTACCCAAAATACAGTCTTACCCTCCGACGGCGGTAGGTCAGTTATAAAGTCCATCGAGATATGGGACCAGGGTCTACTGGGAATGGGTAGGGGTCGTAGGTTACCAGCAGGGCGAGTCCTAGGTGTCTTGGACCTGGCACAAACCTCACAGGCTGACACGTAGGACTTGACATCTGTCATGGTCTTACCTGCTTGCTGCTCTCCTTCGTTTGACATGTGCTGGCGGCCATCTTGGTTTCTGGGTTTCTTGTAGCCTTCCACCCTACGGCTCCTCCTTCCCCTGGGAGGAGCTGGATGCCTAGCTCATATATATAGGAGGTCTGTGGCTTCAGTTCCTTGCTTGGTCCTCTTGTGTTCACATGCTTCTAAGACTGCTGCTGCTTCTGGTTCCTGATCCTGGCTTCGTCTGACTACCCTTCTGGTTCCTGATCCTGGCTTCGTCTGACTACCCTGCTGGTTCCTGATCCTGGCTTTGTCTGACTACCCTGCTGGTTCCTGATCCTGGCTTCGTCTGACTACCCTGCTGGTTCCTGATCCTGGCTTCGTCTGACTACCCTTCTGGTTCCTGACCTCTGGCTTCGCAAAGACTCTGCTCGGTTTCACCATCCGTTTGGACTTTTGCTTTACAGCTATATTTTCAATAAAGCCTTCTTATTTTCACTTATCTCTTGTTGTACGTCTGGTTCATGGTTCCGTGACATTAGGACCAAGCCATGAATTCTGACGGTACAGGGCCATCCTCGCTACCCACGCTGGTTGCCAGACTTGATCAGCAGGATCACCTGTTGGGTCGGTTCGCTGTGGCATTGCAAACCCTGCTTGAACGCACGGCTCATTTCGCTCCCGTTGCCGATGGGTCGGTTGTCGCTCCTGGGCTCGCTCCTACTGCCGCTCCGGTTGTTGCGCCAGAGTCTACCCCGACACCTGTTGTTGCGCCTGCGGTGTTTCGGGGTATGACCGGTTCTGCCCCTCTTCCACAGCGCTTTGGGGGAGAGCCAACTCAGTGCCGAGGTTTCCTTAACCAGGTGGGCATTTATTTCGAGTTGCTGCCACATGCCTTTCCTACTGAGAGATCAAAGGTGGGCTTCTTGATCTCGCTGCTCTCGGACAAGGCCTTGGCCTGGGCCAGCCCTTTATGGGAGAACAACAATCCGGTGGTTGCCGAGTTTTCCGTTTTTGTTGCTTCTCTTCGGAAGGTATTCGATGTGCCGGCTCGTGCTGCCTCTGCTGCGAAGCTCCTTATGTCCATCAGACAGGGTTCACGATCCGTAGCTGAATACGCCATTGAGTTTCGTACCCTGGCAGCAGAGGTGGGCTGGAATAATGAGGCTCTGGTCGCTGCTTTCTCTCATGGTCTCTCGGATGCCTTGAAGGATGAGGTTGCAGCTAAGGACCTACCAGTTGAGCTCGAGTCTCTTATTTCTTTCCTGATTTTGATTGACACCAGACTCAGGGAGAGACCTTCCTTTAAGGAGAACCTGCGGAGGTCTTCTAACAGATTCGTGCCTACGTTTGCTGTCCCACCCGTGCCTCCCTCTCCTCCCACGCCTCCTGGGGATGACTTGTCTGGGGGTGAACCCATGCAGCTGGGGTTTGCTCGCCTGTCCGAGGGGGAGAGGGCACTCCGGAGACGTGAGGGCCGATGCATGTACTGTGGTCTCGGTGGGCATTTTCGGTTGGCATGTCCGAACCGTCCGGGAAACGCTCGTACCCTGAGATCCTGTCGGGGGCAGATCTTGGGTGGAGTCTCCTCGTCCCCGGTTTCCCGTGTTGACAAACCACTGATCACTGTTGTCCTCTCCTGGGTCGGGGGCTCGGTGACGACCCAGGCGTTGGTGGACTCTGGTGCTGGTGGTTTGTTCATTGATAGTGTGTTCGCTGCCGCCAATTCCATTCCTCTGCAGGCTCGAGGTTCCCCACTGGCTCTTGAGGCGATAGACGGCAGACCCCTTCTGCCGCCACACGTGACTCATGAGACCCTTCCAGTGGGGATAGCCATTGGTGCCATTCACAGAGAGTCGGTCTGCCTCCAGGTTATTTCGTCTCCACACTACTCGGTGGTCTTGGGGTACCCCTGGCTCCAGAAGCATAATCCGACTTTCGATTGGAGATCGGTCGAGATCCTCTCGTGGTCACCGCAGTGTGGGGCTAGTTGCATCCATGGGTCTGTCAAGTTGCTGTGTACTTCCTCGGACTCTCTGTTGCCTCCTGAATATGAGGAGTACCGGGATGTATTCGATAAGGTGCGCGCGGTTGCCCTACCTCCGCACCGCCCATATGATTGTGCCATAGAGTTACAATCTGGTGCCGTTCCTCCTCGTGGCAAAGTCTATCCACTGTCGGTAGCGGAGAATGAGGCCATGGAGGAGTACGTGAGGGAGGCGCTTTCACGCGGACACATTCGCAAATCTTCGTCCCCGGCAGGGGCTGGATTTTTCTTTGTGAAAAAGAAGGGCGGTGAGTTGAGGCCTTGCATCGATTACAGGGGTCTCAATCGCATCACGATCAAGAACGCTTACCCGATACCCTTGATTTCCGAGCTGTTCGATCGCCTTAAAGGGGCCACGGTCTTTACCAAACTCGACCTGAGGGCGGCATATAACCTGGTAAGGATCAAGGCGGGCGATGAGTGGAAGACCGCGTTTAACACCAGGACCGGTCATTACGAATCCTTGGTTATGCCCTTTGGGTTGTGCAATGCGCCCGCAGTCTTTCAGGAATTCATCAACGATGTTTTCCGTGACCTGTTGCAGCAGTGTGTGGTAGTCTATTTGGATGACATCTTGGTATATTCTGAATCCATGGAGGCCCACATTCTGGATGTCAGACGAGTGTTGCAACGGTTACGAGAGAACAAGCTGTTCGGTAAGCTTGAGAAATGCGAATTTCACCGATCCCAGGTAACCTTCTTAGGTTACATCATTTCCGCTGAGGGGTTCTCCATGGATCCTGAGAAGGTTTCGGCTGTCTTACAGTGGCCCCAGCCCAGTGGTCTTCGTTCCCTGCAGCGCTTTTTGGGCTTCGCCAATTATTATCGGAAGTTCATCAGGGACTTTTCCATGCTGGCCAAGCCTCTCACGGATCTGACCAGGAAGGGCAGTAATTCCCAGGTCTGGCCGCTCGAGGCCATCCGAGCTTTTGAGGCCCTAAAGTCCGCCTTTGTGTCGGCTCCGATTCTGTCGCATCCCAACCCTGGGTTGCCCTTTGTCCTCGAGGTGGACGCGTCTGAGACGGGAGTAGGCGCCCTTCTGTCTCAGCGTAGAACACCAGAGGGTCCTCTGCTTCCTTGTGGGTTTTACTCCCGGAAACTGTCTTCCGCGGAGTGCAACTATCAGATTGGTGACAGGGAGTTATTGGCCATCGTGCAGGCCCTTAAAGAATGGAGGCACTTGCTCGAGGGTTCGGTGGTTCCGGTTCTCATCCTGACGGACCACAAGAATCTGACCTACCTTTCTGAGGCCAAGAGATTGACACCACGTCAGGCCAGATGGGCTCTGTTCTTGTCACGTTTTAATTACGTGGTCTCCTACCTACCCGGTTCCAAGAACATCAGGGCGGATGCCTTATCACGGCAGTACTCCGAGCTGTCCAGGGAGGAGTCGATTCCGACTTCGGTCATACCTCCGAATCAGATCCTGGCCGCCATTCGCACCAGCCTGACCTCTCCCCTGGGTGAGCAGATTTTGGCGGCTCAATCTGGTGCTCCCTCTGGGAGACCCAACGGCAGATGTTTTGTGCCTGAGGAGTTGCGCACTCGGTTGTTGCGAACCTACCATAACTCCAAGACCGCGGGGCATCCTGGAAAGAATCAGCTGTCCTGGGCTGTTTCACGTCTGTTCTGGTGGCCTTCCCTACGTTCCGACATCGCCGCATATGTAGCGGCATGCTCCGTTTGTGCCCAGAGTAAGTCCCCTCGGCACCTTCCGTTGGGATTTCTGCAACCCATAGCCACCGGGGAGCGTCCATGGTCACACCTGGGGATGGATTTCATTGTGGACCTCCCTGCATCCCGAGGCCATACGGTCATTCTCATGATTGTGGATCGGTTTTCCAAAATGTGCCACTGTGTTCCTCTCAAGAAGTTACCCTCTGCACAAGAGTTGGCCACTATTTTTGCCAGGGAGGTCTTCCGGTTGCACGGTTTGCCTAAGGAGATTGTGTCGGATCGGGGGAGTCAGTTTGTGTCCAGGTTCTGGCGCGCCTTTTGCTCCCAGTTGGGGATTCATCTCTCCTTCTCCTCGGCCTACCACCCTCAGTCCAATGGGGCCGCAGAACGATCCAATCAGGCCTTGGAGCAATTCCTTCGTTGCTATGTCTCCGATCACCAAGACAATTGGGTTGACCTCCTGCCTTGGGCTGAGTTTGCCAGGAACACGGTGGTGAACTCTTCCTCTGGGACGTCTCCCTTCATGGCCAATTATGGGTTCCAACCTGCCGTGTTACCGGAGGTATTCTCTCCCCAGGATATTCCGGCTGTGGAGGATCACCTTTCCGTCCTACGTGCTTCTTGGGTACAGATCCAGAAGTCCCTTGAGGTCTCTGCGCAGCGCCAGAGACTCCAGGCTGATCGCAGACGAGCGCCTGCTCCTTCCTACCAGGTCGGAGACCGTGTATGGTTGTCCACCCGCAACCTCAACCTTCGAGTGCCCACTCCCAAGCTGGCGCCTCGCTTTGTTGGTCCCTTCCGAGTGCTTCGCAGGGTAAACCCGGTAGCCTATGCCCTTGCGCTTCCTCCTGGCATGCGGATCTCCAACGTGTTTCATGTCTCCCTGTTGAAGCCACTGGTGTGTAATCGTTTCACTTCCTCGGTTCCTCGGCCTCGTCCGGTCCAAGTGGGCAATCGTGAGGAATATGAGGTGAGCAATATCCTGGACTCACGCCTGGTCCGCGGTCGGTTGCAGTTTTTGGTCCATTGGCGTGGTTATGGTCCAGAGGAGCGTTCCTGGGTTCCCTCCGCAGATGTCCATGCTCCTGCCTTGCTCCGAGCCTTCCACGCACGCTTCCCTCAGAAACCGTTTTGTGCTCCGCGGAGGAGGGGCCCTTGAGGGGGAGGTACTGTCATGGTCTTACCTGCTTGCTGCTCTCCTTCGTTTGACATGTGCTGGCGGCCATCTTGGTTTCTGGGTTTCTTGTAGCCTTCCACCCTGCGGCTCCTCCTTCCCCTGGGAGGAGCTGGATGCCTAGCTCATATATATAGGAGGTCTGTGGCTTCAGTTCCTTGCTTGGTCCTCTTGTGTTCACATGCTTCTAAGACTGCTGCTGCTTCTGGTTCCTGATCCTGGCTTCGTCTGACTACCCTTCTGGTTCCTGATCCTGGCTTCGTCTGACTACCCTGCTGGTTCCTGATCCTGGCTTTGTCTGACTACCCTGCTGGTTCCTGATCCTGGCTTCGTCTGACTACCCTGCTGGTTCCTGATCCTGGCTTCATCTGACTACCCTTCTGGTTCCTGACCTCTGGCTTCGCAAAGACTCTGCTCGGTTTCACCATCCGTTTGGACTTTTGCTTTACAGCTTTATTTTCAATAAAGCCTTCTTATTTTCACTTATCTCTTGTTGTACGTCTGGTTCATGGTTCCGTGACAACATCCCTACTTAGAGTGGGCCACCAATAAGATCTAGAAACTAGATCCTTAGTGCCCTCAACACCCGGATGTCCACAAAAGGCAGAATCGTGACACTCACCCAACAGCTGGAGACGAAATTGTACGGGAACAAAAAACTTATCTGTTGGGGTGGATACCGGTGCCAGATGTTATTCAGACCTAATGCGAGCCGAGATTTTTGCTGGTAGGATGGATTCAGGTGGTACCTCAGTAGGTTGAAAAGCATGGAAGCTCCGAGATAATGCATCCGCCTTCAGATTTTTACTTCCCGGCCTGAACGTAATGGAAAAATCAAAACGAGTAAAAAACAGAGCCCATCTGGCTTGACGGGGATTCAACCTCTTAGCAGACTCGAGAAACATAAGGTTTTTATGGCCAGTGACAACAGTTACACAATGCCTTGCCCCCTCCAGAAAATGCCTCCACTCCTCAAATGCCCATTTAATGGCCAGCAGCTTCCTATTCCCTATGTCGTAGTTTCTCTCTGTGGGAGAGAATTTCCTGGAGAAGAAGGCACATGGTCTCAGGTTAGTGAGGGTAGCAGGACCTTGTGAAAGGATTGCTCCTGCGCCGTCCTCGGACGCATCCACCTCCACAATAAAAGGTTTCTCCTGATCAGGCTGGATCAGAATGGGAGCGCTACTGAATGCCTTTTTTAATTTTTCAAATGAAGAAATGGCCTCAGTAGACCAATTCTCCAAATCCGCCCCTTTCTTAGTAAGGTCGGTCAACGGTTTAGCAATTACGGAAAAATTCATAATAAATTTACGATAGTAATTGGCGAAACCTAGGAACCGTTGTAAGGCCTTTAAGGATGAAGGTCTTACCCATTCCTTAATTGCTAGTACCTTACTAGGATCCATCTTGAAGGCGTGAGGAGTCAGAACATGCCCTAGAAACAGAATCTCCTGTACACCAAAGACACATTTCTCTTGCTTAGCCGATAGCTGATTCTCCCTCAACACCTCTAATACTTGTTTAACATGAGACACATGGGATTCGAAGTCTGGAGAAAATATCAAAATGTCGTCAAGATAGACAATAACTAATTTACCTAAGAACTCCCTAAGAATGTCATTCATGAAGTTTTGGAACACAGCTGGGGCATTGCTGAGTCCAAAAGGCATCACCTGATATTCAAAGTGTCCTACCGGAGTATTGAACGCCGTCTTCCATTCGTCTCCCTCCTTGATTCGGATTAGATTGTATGCCCCTTTCAGGTCAATTTTGGAAAACCAGGTTGCCCCCAGAACCTGGTTAAATAAATCCGGAATCAATGGGAGGGAGTATCTTTTCTGGACAGTGATTTTATTTAATCTCCGGTAATCGATACATGGCCTAAGACCACCATCTTTTTTCTTAACAAAGAAAAACCCCGCCCCCATAGGAGAGACAGAAGGTCTAATATGCCCTTTACCAAGGCTCTCCTTAATATAATCTTGCATGGCCTTGCGTTCGGGCTTAGAAAGATTATAAATTCGCCCCTTAGTAAACTTGGCCCCCTCTACTAGCTCTATGGTACAATCATAAGGTCTATGGGGGGTAGAACCTCCAGGGTTGGTGATGAGAATACATCAGAGTATTCCTTAACAACAATGGGTAAGGTATCAGACTTTACTGAGACCCCAGCCTGTACCACGGACAAGCACGAGTCACACTTAGGCCCCCATCTCACCAACTTCCCACTGGACCAATCTATAGTGGGGTTATGTAGTCGGAGCCAAGGCAACCCTAGTACCACCTCAACCGGTAGGTTCTCCAGGACTAAAAGGGAACATCTCTCTGAGTGGCACACACCCACGGTTAGAGAAATCTCTGAGGTACATGAGCTCACCGTACCACCAATAAGAGGAGTAGCATCCATAGCCATGAAATGGATAGGTTACAGATAAAACAGAAGGTCAGTCCTGTGTCCCAACACGGACACTATTAGCGCTGCTGCTGGTCCCGAAGTAGTGCGGTAGGTTTCACACAGGTAAAATCAAAGTCAAATAGGTTTTGGAACCGCGCTGCAGAAAAATACGTATTCCGGTCCCAAATGGATGATGTACGGGTGTCAGCCCTTCTCCTCGACAATCAGAGGGTACGGTCCTCCCAGACCCCCTCCTCTACAAGATTTAAGGAGATAGGCAAGATAGTGAAGCACCCCTGAGAATGTTATAATAAAAGGTTTTATTCTACTTACAACAGGTCAGTAGACAAAAGGCATAAAATTACAAGATGATCGTCACGTTTCTGCCCGACCCGGGTTTCGCTACCTCGCTGTCACGGAACCATGAACCAGACGTACAACAAGAGATAAGTGAAAATAAGAAGGCTTTATTGAAAATAAAGCTGTAAAGCAAAAGTCCAAACGGATGGTGAAACCGAGCAGAGTCTTTGCGAAGCCAGAGGTCAGGAACCAGAAGGGTAGTCAGACGAAGCCAGGATCAGGAACCAGCAGGGTAGTCAGACGAAGCCAGGATCAGGAACCAGCAGGGTAGTCAGACGAAGCCAGGATCAGGAACCAGCAGGGTAGTCAGACGAGGCCAGGATCAGGAACCAGAAGCAGCAGCAGTCTTAGAAGCATGTGAACACAAGAGGACCAAGCAAGGAACTGAAGCCACAGACCTCCTATATATATGAGCTAGGCATCCAGCTCCTCCCAGGGGAAGGAGGAGCCGCAGGGTGGAAGGCTACAAGAAACCCAGGACCCAAGATGGCCGCCAGCACATGTCAAACGAAGGAGAGCAGCAAGCAGGTAAGACCATGACAGTACCTCCCCCTCAAGGGCCCCTCCTCCGCGGAGCACAAAACGGTTTCTGAGGGAAGCGTGCGTGGAAGGCTCGGAGCAAGGCAGGAGCATGGACATCTGCGGAGGGAACCCAGGAACGCTCCTCTGGACCATAACCACGCCAATGGACCAAAAACTGCAACCGACCGCGGACCAGGCGTGAGTCCAGGATATTGCTCACCTCATATTCCTCACGATTGCCCACTTGGACCGGACGAGGCCGAGGAACCGAGGAAGTGAAACGATTACACACCAGTGGCTTCAACAGGGAGACATGAAACACGTTGGAGATCCGCATGCCAGGAGGAAGCGCAAGGGCATAGGCTACCGGGTTTACCCTGCGAAGCACTCGGAAGGGACCAACAAAGCGAGGCGCCAGCTTGGGAGTGGGCACTCGAAGGTTGAGGTTGCGGGTGGACAACCATACACGGTCTCCGACCTGGTAGGGAGGAGCAGGCGCTCGTCTGCGATCAGCCTGGAATCTCTGGCGCTGCGCAGAGACCTCAAGGGACTTCTGGATCTGTACCCAAGAAGCACGTAGGACGGAAAGGTGATCCTCCACAGCCGGAATATCCTGGGGAGAGAATACCTCCGGTAACACGGCAGGTTGGAACCCATAATTGGCCATGAAGGGAGACGTCCCAGAGGAAGAGTTCACCGCCGTGTTCCTGGCAAACTCAGCCCAAGGCAGGAGGTCAACCCAATTGTCTTGGTGATCGGAGACATAGCAACGAAGGAATTGCTCCAAGGCCTGATTGGATCGTTCTGCGGCCCCATTGGACTGAGGGTGGTAGGCCGAGGAGAAGGAGAGATGAATCCCCAACTGGGAGCAAAAGGCGCGCCAGAACCTGGACACAAACTGACTCCCCCGATCCGACACAATCTCCTTAGGCAAACCGTGCAACCGGAAGACCTCCCTGGCAAAAATCGTGGCCAACTCTTGTGCAGAGGGTAACTTCTTGAGAGGAACACAGTGGCACATTTTGGAAAACCGATCCACAATCATGAGAATGACCGTATGGCCTCGGGATGCAGGGAGGTCCACAATGAAATCCATCCCCAGGTGTGACCATGGGCGCTCCCCGGTGGCTATGGGTTGCAGAAGGCCCAACGGAAGGTGCCGAGGGGACTTACTCTGGGCACAAACGGAGCATGCCGCTACATATGCGGCGATGTCGGAACGTAGGGAAGGCCACCAGAACAGACGTGAAACAGCCCAGGACAGCTGATTCTTTCCAGGATGCCCCGCGGTCTTGGAGTTATGGTAGGTTCGCAACAACCGAGTGCGCAACTCCTCAGGCACAAAACATCTGCCGTTGGGTCTCCCAGAGGGAGCACCAGATTGAGCCGCCAAAATCTGCTCACCCAGGGGAGAGGTCAGGCTGGTGCGAATGGCGGCCAGGATCTGATTCGGAGGTATGACCGAAGTCGGAATCGACTCCTCCCTGGACAGCTCGGAGTACTGCCGTGATAAGGCATCCGCCCTGATGTTCTTGGAACCGGGTAGGTAGGAGACCACGTAATTAAAACGTGACAAGAACAGAGCCCATCTGGCCTGACGTGGTGTCAATCTCTTGGCCTCAGAAAGGTAGGTCAGATTCTTGTGGTCCGTCAGGATGAGAACCGGAACCACCGAACCCTCGAGCAAGTGCCTCCATTCTTTAAGGGCCTGCACGATGGCCAATAACTCCCTGTCACCAATCTGATAGTTGCACTCCGCGGAAGACAGTTTCCGGGAGTAAAACCCACAAGGAAGCAGAGGACCCTCTGGTGTTCTACGCTGAGACAGAAGGGCGCCTACTCCCGTCTCAGACGCGTCCACCTCGAGGACAAAGGGCAACCCAGGGTTGGGATGCGACAGAATCGGAGCCGACACAAAGGCGGACTTTAGGGCCTCAAAAGCTCGGATGGCCTCGAGCGGCCAGACCTGGGAATTACTGCCCTTCCTGGTCAGATCCGTGAGAGGCTTGGCCAGCATGGAAAAGTCCCTGATGAACTTCCGATAATAATTGGCGAAGCCCAAAAAGCGCTGCAGGGAACGAAGACCACTGGGCTGGGGCCACTGTAAGACAGCCGAAACCTTCTCAGGATCCATGGAGAACCCCTCAGCGGAAATGATGTAACCTAAGAAGGTTACCTGGGATCGGTGAAATTCGCATTTCTCAAGCTTACCGAACAGCTTGTTCTCTCGTAACCGTTGCAACACTCGTCTGACATCCAGAATGTGGGCCTCCATGGATTCAGAATATACCAAGATGTCATCCAAATAGACTACCACACACTGCTGCAACAGGTCACGGAAAACATCGTTGATGAATTCCTGAAAGACTGCGGGCGCATTGCACAACCCAAAGGGCATAACCAAGGATTCGTAATGACCGGTCCTGGTGTTAAACGCGGTCTTCCACTCATCGCCCGCCTTGATCCTTACCAGGTTATATGCCGCCCTCAGGTCGAGTTTGGTAAAGACCGTGGCCCCTTTAAGGCGATCGAACAGCTCGGAAATCAAGGGTATCGGGTAAGCGTTCTTGATCGTGATGCGATTGAGACCCCTGTAATCGATGCAAGGCCTCAACTCACCGCCCTTCTTTTTCACAAAGAAAAATCCAGCCCCTGCCGGGGACGAAGATTTGCGAATGTGTCCGCGTGAAAGCGCCTCCCTCACGTACTCCTCCATGGCCTCATTCTCCGCTACCGACAGTGGATAGACTTTGCCACGAGGAGGAACGGCACCAGATTGTAACTCTATGGCACAATCGTATGGGCGGTGCGGAGGTAGGGCAACCGCGCGCACCT
Source organism: Bufo bufo (assembly GCF_905171765.1). Classification (NCBI taxonomy): domain Eukaryota; kingdom Metazoa; phylum Chordata; class Amphibia; order Anura; family Bufonidae; genus Bufo; species Bufo bufo. The sequence continues at coordinate 420,632,202 of NC_053389.1, read as the reverse complement.
TATCGAATACATCCCGGTACTCCTCGTATTCAGGAGGCAACAGAGAGTCCGAGGAAGTACACAGCAACTTGACAGACCCATGGATGCAACTAGCCCCACACTGCGGTGACCACGAGAGGATCTCGACCGATCTCCAATCGAAAGTCGGATTATGCTTCTGGAGCCAGGGGTACCCCAAGACCACCGAGTAGTGTGGAGACGAAATAACCTGGAGGCAGACCGACTCTCTGTGAACGGCACCAATGGCTATTCCCACTGGAAGGGTCTCATGAGTCACGTGTGGCGGCAGAAGGGGTCTGCCGTCTATCGCCTCAAGAGCCAGTGGGGAACCTCGAGCCTGCAGAGGAATGGAATTGGCGGCAGCGAACACACTATCAATGAACAAACCACCAGCACCAGAGTCCACCAACGCCTGGGTCGTCACCGAGCCCCCGACCCAGGAGAGGACAACAGTGATCAGTGGTTTGTCAACACGGGAAACCGGGGACGAGGAGACTCCACCCAAGATCTTCCCCCGACAGGATCTCAGGGTACGAGCGTTTCCCGGACGGTTCGGACATACCAACCGAAAATGCCCACCGAGACCACAGTACATGCATCGGCCCTCGCGTCTCCGGAGTGCCCTCTCCCCCTCGGACAGGCGAGCAAACCCCAGCTGCATGGGTTCACCCCCAGACAAGTCATCCCCAGGAGGCGTGGGAGGAGAGGGAGGCACGGGTGGGACAGCAAACGTAGGCACCAATCTGTTAGAAGACCTCCGCAGGTTCTCCTTAAAGGAAGGTCTCTCCCTCAGTCTGGTGTCAATCAAAATCAGGAAAGAAATAAGAGACTCGAGCTCAACTGGTAGGTCCTTAGCTGCAACCTCATCCTTCAAGGCATCCGAGAGACCATGAGAGAAAGCAGCGACCAGAGCCTCATTATTCCAGCCCACCTCTGCTGCCAGGGTACGAAACTCAATGGCGTATTCAGCTACGGATCGTGAACCCTGTCTGATGGACATAAGGAGCTTCGCAGCAGAGGCAGCACGAGCCGGCACATCGAATACCTTCCGAAGAGAAGCAACAAAACCGGAAAACTCGGCAACCACCGGATTGTTGTTCTCCCATAAAGGGCTGGCCCAGGCCAAGGCCTTGTCCGAGAGCAGCGAGATCAAGAAGCCCACCTTTGATCTCTCAGTAGGAAAGGCATGTGGCAGCAACTCGAAATAAATGCCCACCTGGTTAAGGAAACCTCGGCACTGAGTTGGCTCTCCCCCAAAGCGCTGTGGAAGAGGGGCAGAACCGGTCATACCCCGAAACACCGCAGGCGCAACAACAGGTGTCGGGGTAGACTCTGGCGCAACAACCGGAGCGGCAGTAGGAGCGAGCCCAGGAGCGACAACCGACCCATCGGCAACGGGAGCGAAATGAGCCGTGCGTTCAAGCAGGGTTTGCAACGCCACAGCGAACCGACCCAACAGGTGATCCTGCTGATCAAGTCTGGCAACCAGCGTGGGTAGCGAGGATGGCCCTGTACCGTCAGAATTCATGTCTTGGTCCTAATGTCACGGAACCATGAACCAGACGTACAACAAGAGATAAGTGAAAATAAGAAGGCTTTATTGAAAATAAAGCTGTAAAGCAAAAGTCCAAACGGATGGTGAAACCGAGCAGAGTCTTTGCGAAGCCAGAGGTCAGGAACCAGAAGGGTAGTCAGACGAAGCCAGGATCAGGAACCAGCAGGGTAGTCAGACGAAGCCAGGATCAGGAACCAGCAGGGTAGTCAGACGAAGCCAGGATCAGGAACCAGCAGGGTAGTCAGACGAGGCCAGGATCAGGAACCAGAAGCAGCAGCAGTCTTAGAAGCATGTGAACACAAGAGGACCAAGCAAGGAACTGAAGCCACAGACCTCCTATATATATGAGCTAGGCATCCAGCTCCTCCCAGGGGAAGGAGGAGCCGCAGGGTGGAAGGCTACAAGAAACCCAGGACCCAAGATGGCCGCCAGCACATGTCAAACGAAGGAGAGCAGCAAGCAGGTAAGACCATGACACTCGCTTCTTCAAGGGCGATGACTGAGCATGCTCTCACACGAGCCCTTTAAATAGCCCAGCTGTCTCATTATTCAAGCGGGTGTGGTTCCGATCCCAAAATAACAGTTTTAGAAATTCCATTCATACGTTCATAAATACAATCACTTTTAAAATGTAAACATAAGATACATAAAATACACATACAATACACATTGATGTACATAGTCATTGCCAATTTATAAGTAAAACCCTTTCGAGTTGCCGCACATATCCAAAATATATATATTTATTAGTAAATTCAGCCCCTTTCTCTGTATCCTCTCCCACAAGATCTTTTCATGTCCTAACATTTTCCACTCATTCTAATATAATGGTCCTATTACTCTATGCATGTTATCCACTCTTGCAACATTATACAGGTATCCTCCCCCTATTCCCGGAGCGTCATTCATCTAGTCTCCGCCCCCTCCTGAAGTGTCATTTCCTCAGACGTCATCCGATCCTGGCGCGTCATTCAGGTAGTCTCCACCCACTTTTAGCGCGTCATTAGAAAGAACGCTATCCGCTATGGTAGCGTCATTCGTGTGTTCTTGACCCCGCCTCCACCTGTGACGTTCCAGTCACGAGGCATCAAGGTCCAATGGAGCAGCCAGATAGCTGACGTCACCCAAAGGTCCTTAGGAGGCCCGGTAAAGAACAGAAGAAAGACGCCACCGGTAAGATCGTTTCACAATAAACATGGTTTTAGGTCAAATTCAATATTGAGCCCTCTGGGTTGTAGGGTTCCTAGCTGGTAAATCCACTCCACCTCTTTTTTATTTATTTGTGCCAGCGAGTCTCCTCCACGCCAGTGGGGATTAACAATTTCAACTCCTGCAAATTTTAACCCTTGCGGATTTTTTCCGTGCCGTAATTTAAAGTGTGCTGATACACTGTGGGTCATTAGGCCCTTTTTGATGTTACGTAAATGTTCTTGTATTCTGACCTTTAGCTTTCTAATTGTCAGTCCCACGTACTGGAGCCCGCAAGGACATTCCAATACATAAATTATGCCTTCATTTTCGCATGAGCAGTTATTCTTAATACGAAATTCGACCCCATTACTTTTAGACATAATGTGTTGGATATTTATTTGACGATCTTTGGAATTCCGGTTCTTACAACCTGCACAGAATCCACACCAGGTGAACTTTCCTTCTTTTTTCACCTTTATACTAACTGGCGGTATGGCACTACGTACAAGTTTTTCTCTAATGTTAGTTGCTTTCTTAAAAATGAAAGAGGGATTCGCAGGTATCATTTTTCCTATTGTTGGATCGTTTCTCAAAACTCCCCAATTCTTTTTGACCATTTTCTTGATATCACCTGACATGGAGCAGAATTTAGTAACAAATGAAAATCTGTAGTCCCTATTTTCTTTTTCCACTATTCTTTTTATATTCTCCTTTTTTCCCCTTGTTTCTAGCTCTACATTCTGTATGCATGCATCCAAATCAACCTCATCATATCCTCTCTCCACAAATCTGCTTTTTAACACCCCACATTGTGATCTATACTCGCTCTGTTCTGTACAGTTACGGGACATCCTCTTGAACTGCCCTTTCGGAATGTTCCTGAGCCATGGGCCGTAGTGGCAGCTCTTCATATCGATGTAGGAGTTCACATCGGTTTCTTTGAAATAGGAACTAGTCAAAAAGCGCCCATTTTCTATCCGGATGCATAGGTCAAGAAAATTGACGCTGGTGTCACTAATTTCCCCCACAAATCGTAGATTCCAACTATTATGGTTCAATTGGGAGATGAATGACTCGAGTCCCTCCCTCCCTCCTTCCCACACTAGGAGACAGTCATCAATATACCTCCTCCAGAAGGTCAACTTGCCCCCTGGAGTGTCCGCTCCCAGTGTGGGAAGGATGAAGCTCTCCTCCCAAGCCCCCATAAAAATATTTGCAAAACTGGGGGCGAATTTCGCCCCCATCGCAGTGCCAATGCACTGTACATAATATGAGTCTTTGAACCAAAAATAGTTGTAATCGAGGCAATAGCTGAGGCATTCTAAAATAAAGTTACCCTGGAGATTCCCCATTTTTACATCATTTCTGATTCTCTTCTCCACTGCCTCCATTCCCAATTTTTTGGGGATAACTGTGTATAGGGATGCCACGTCTATTGTGGCCATCCACGTATTCACAGTAGGGGGATTTAGATTTTTGATGAGCTCCAACACCGACCCAGTATCTTTCAAATGAGAGGGGTTCTGCATAACATATCCTTGTAAATAAAAATCAATATATTCCGTGACTCTGCACGTCAACAAGTTGAGCCCCGAAATTATCGGTCTCCCCGGGGGATCTACTGGATTTTTATGAATCTTGGGCAGATGGTATATGACCGGCACCAAGGGAAAAGGGATGGTAAGGTAATTAAACTCTTTTTTGTTCAATATTCCTTTAGTAAAGCCCCCTGTTAATATGCTATCGAGGGCCCGTTTATATTCTTGGGTGGGATTATTTTTCAGTTTCTTATAGGTGGTTGTGTCCGACACTAATCTTGCCATTTCGGCCTCATATTTTTCTTTACTCATTATGACCACCCCTCCCCCTTTATCTGCCGGCTTTACGATTATATCCGGATTCTTTTCTAGATCTTTAAGAGCTTTTCTCTCTTTATAGGTGAGATTATGTGTCACCTTCTCCATATTCATCTCTTCCTGTTTTATCTGTAACTTATCTGTGTTTGTAGGTTGTCTAGTCCTGCCAGCAACATGGACATTTTTGATTTCAGAGCAACTTTTAAATGTGATCTTGATGGATTCAGTGATACTCCTAGTGATACCGATAATGGGTCAGATAATATGCGAACACTGTTTGTGAAATTAGAAAGGGAGTTCACTAGGGAAATTAGAACCACCTGGGACATTGCCTCCTTAGAACGTTTTCTTATGGAAGGCAGGATCCCGGAGGGTCTGAGATGGCAACTGCCTCTAGTAACTGAAGAGGAGGAAGACCTAGTGGGCTGGGAAAAAGTAATGAATGAGTGTGCATGGAAAGTTATGCAGTATATTATTATAGTTCGTAAAAGCAAATTAAGGAAAATTAACAATGCTATAGATGAACTACAAGAAGAGATTAAACCGATGAAAAGTGCAAATAAGGAGTTATATGAGAAATGCAGTAAACAATGTCAAGATTCCATTTTAAAATCTGAAAAAGATATAAAAAGCAAGAAACAAAAGAAATATGCCAAAAATTGTAATGACTATAAAATGAATATGGTATATAAATGGAAAAATAAACAAATAAATGTAGAGGAGACTATGATAAATCCGGCACCTGTGGGTGATAACAGTGATAGTAATCCCAATCTGGGAAACTACACTGGAGGTTTTAGGAAATTAGAAAATGGAGTTGGGAAACAAAAGGTTTTTAAAAATCATAATCATCAAGCCAATGAGTATACACCGCAGCGTAACTATGGTTTACGCACCTAAAAATCAAGAACGTTTTTTTCAACCTAATAGGGATCATGAACAAATGCATGAGCCACAGTTTGGAAAATGGTCCGATAATAGGTACCAACAAACGCAGTCCTATCAATATAACCAAAGAGGCCAACAAGGTTGGGGGGCTTTATTAAAGGAATATTGAACAAAAAAGAGTTTAATTACCTTACCATCCCTTTTCCCTTGGTGCCGGTCATATACCATCTGCCCAAGATTCATAAAAATCCAGTAGATCCCCCGGGGAGACCGATAATTTCGGGGCTCAACTCGTTGACGTGCAGAGTCACGGAATATATTGATTTTTATTTACAAGGATATGTTATGCAGAACCCCTCTCATTTGAAAGATACTGGGTCGGTGTTGGAGCTCATCAAAAATCTAAATCCCCCTACTGTGAATACGTGGATGGCCACAATAGACGTGGCATCCCTATACACAGTTATCCCCAAAAAATTGGGAATGGAGGCAGTGGAGAAGAGAATCAGAAATGATGTAAAAATGGGGAATCTCCAGGGTAACTTTATTTTAGAATGCCTCAGCTATTGCCTCGATTACAACTATTTTTGGTTCAAAGACTCATATTATGTACAGTGCATTGGCACTGCGATGGGGGCGAAATTCGCCCCCAGTTTTGCAAATATTTTTATGGGGGCTTGGGAGGAGAGCTTCATCCTTCCCACACTGGGAGCGGACACTCCAGGGGGCAAGTTGACCTTCTGGAGGAGGTATATTGATGACTGTCTCCTAGTGTGGGAAGGAGGGAGGGAGGGACTCGAGTCATTCATCTCCCAATTGAACCATAATAGTTGGAATCTACGATTTGTGGGGGAAATTAGTGACACCAGCGTCAATTTTCTTGACCTATGCATCCGGATAGAAAATGGGCGCTTTTTGACTAGTTCCTATTTCAAAGAAACCGATGTGAACTCCTACATCGATATGAAGAGCTGCCACTACGGCCCATGGCTCAGGAACATTCCGAAAGGGCAGTTCAAGAGGATGTCCCGTAACTGTACAGAACAGAGCGAGTATAGATCACAATGTGGGGTGTTAAAAAGCAGATTTGTGGAGAGAGGATATGATGAGGTTGATTTGGATGCATGCATACAGAATGTAGAGCTAGAAACAAGGGGAAAAAAGGAGAATATAAAAAGAATAGTGGAAAAAGAAAATAGGGACTACAGATTTTCATTTGTTACTAAATTCTGCTCCATGTCAGGTGATATCAAGAAAATGGTCAAAAAGAATTGGGGAGTTTTGAGAAACGATCCAACAATAGGAAAAATGATACCTGCGAATCCCTCTTTCATTTTTAAGAAAGCAACTAACATTAGAGAAAAACTTGTACGTAGTGCCATACCGCCAGTTAGTATAAAGGTGAAAAAAGAAGGAAAGTTCACCTGGTGTGGATTCTGTGCAGGTTGTAAGAACCGGAATTCAAAAGATCGTCAAATAAATATCCAACACATTATGTCTAAAAGTAATGGGGTCGAATTTCGTATTAAGAATAACTGCTCATGCGAAAATGAAGGCATAATTTATGTATTGGAATGTCCTTGCGGGCTCCAGTACGTGGGACGGACAATTAGAAAGCTAAAGGTCAGAATACAAGAACATTTACGTAACATCAAAAAGGGCCTAATGACCCACAGTGTATCAGCACACTTTAAATTACGGCACGGAAAAAATCTGCAAGGGTTAAAATTTGCAGGAGTTGAAATTGTTAATCCCCACTGGCGTGGAGGAGACTCGCTGGCACAAATAAATAAAAAAGAGGTGGAGTGGATTTACCAGCTAGGAACCCTACAACCCAGAGGGCTCAATATTGAATTTGACCTAAAACCATGTTTATTGTGAAACGATCTTACCGGTGGCGTCTTTCTTCTGTTCTTTACCGGGCCTCCTAAGGACCTTTGGGTGACGTCAGCTATCTGGCTGCTCCATTGGACCTTGATGCCTCGTGACTGGAACGTCACAGGTGGAGGCGGGGTCGAGAACACACGAATGACGCTACCATAGCGGATAGCGTTCTTTCTAATGACGCGCTAAAAGTGGGTGGAGACTACCTGAATGACGCGCCAGGATCGGATGACGTCTGAGGAAATGACACTTCAGGAGGGGGCGGAGACTAGATGAATGACGCTCCGGGAATAGGGGGAGGATACCTGTATAATGTTGCAAGAGTGGATAACATGCATAGAGTAATAGGACCATTATATTAGAATGAGTGGAAAATGTTAGGACATGAAAAGATCTTGTGGGAGAGGATACAGAGAAAGGGGCTGAATTTACTAATGAATATATTGATTTTGGATATGTGCGGCAACTCGAAAGGGTTTTACTTATAAATTGGCAATGACTATGTACATCAATGTGTATTGTATGTGTATTTTATGTATCTTATGTTTACATTTTAAAAGTGATTGTATTTATGAACGTATGAATGGAATTTCTAAAACTGTTATTTTGGGATCGGAACCACACCCGCTTGAATAATGAGACAGCTGGGCTATTTAAAGGGCTCGTGTGAGAGCATGCTCAGTCATCGCCCTTGAAGAAGCGAGGTAGCGAAACCCGGGTCGGGCAGAAACGTGACGATCATCTTGTAATTTTATGCCTTTTGTCTACTGACCTGTTGTAAGTAGAATAAAACCTTTTATTATAACATTCTCAGGGGTGCTTCACTATCTTGCCTATCTCCTTAAATCTTGTAGAGGAGGGGGTCTGGGAGGACCGTACCCTCTGATTGTCGAGGAGAAGGGCTGACACCCGTACATCATCCATTTGGGACCGGAATACGTATTTTCCTGCAGCGCGGTTCCAAAACCTATTTGACTATGACATGGATAGGAGTTGGTAAGGCAAACATAGGAATACCCACAGCATACTCAGAGTCAATAAAGCTGGCCGCTGAGCCAGAATCAATAAAGGCCCTACCCGGCCATTTATCTACTCCCAGAGAAATCGTAATGGGTACCAAAAGCTTACATTTAGAAAATTCTGGGTGTACCTGGTCTTTAGGTTGCCTTGCCTTAGGAGCCTTGACAGAGAGGACCATCTTAGGACATTGGTTGATCCAATGGTCAGGATCTCCATGTCTGCGGCGAAGATTCCCTCGGGTCATGCCAACCTGCATGGGTTCCTCGGTGGAGACCTCAGCATTGTCTCTGGGATAGGCCTCTGGCTGGACCACCATCTGGGAAGAGAACTGTTGTTCCTGTCGTCTCTCTCTAACCCGTCGGTCAAGTCGGACAACAAGGGTCATCATCTCCTCTAAGGTTTCTGGAAGTTGATAACTGACCAGAAGATCCTTTAAATTATCAGACAGACCTGACCTAAACTGACTCTTCAGGGCTGGTTCGTTCCATCCTGAGGGGACACACCACCTTCTGAATTTGGTGCAATAATCCTCCGCAGCTAGATTGCCCTGAACCAGTGCCTTTAGAGCCGTCTCGGCTACTAGAGCCCTGTCTGGTTCATCATAGAGGGTACCTAGGGCCTGAAAGAACCCCTCCACAGAAGATAAACAACTGGCGCCAGCAGGTAAAGAGAACGCCCAGTCCTGGGGATCACCCTGTAGTCGGGAAATGATAATGCCCACGCGTTGACTCTCGGGGCCAGAGGACACGGGGCGCAAACGGAAGTAAAGTTTGCAATTCTCCTTAAAAGAGAGAAACTTCTTCCGGTCTCCAGAAAAAGGTTCTGGGAGCTTAATCTGGGGCTCAAAATGCGGACTGGAGGCCTGAGGAGTGAAAGAACCTTGCAGTAACTCAAAAGAACAGAGTTTTTCCCCTAACTCCTGCACCCTCTGCGTCAGATTAGAGACATGGTCAGTCAGGGTCACCAGAGGATTCATTATGCAGTGGTTATGGGCCTGTTAATCTGTGACGGTCGCGTACACACACACACACAGGGGGGAGGGAAGTGACCACTGTGCTCCACCCTTACCCCTGGCCCTGCCTACTTGCCTCGCGAGTCCTAAAGATAGGGGACAACTGGACGGCAATCCCTAGCTTGGAATAAGTGCAGGGATGACAGACAGACAAACAACAGAACGTGAACAGACCGAGTCAATACCAGGAAAGCTACAAAGTACAAATGGAGCAAGCAGAGAATTGTCAGGAGAAGCCGGGGTCATAAATACCAGGAAAGTCGTGTAGTACCAAAGGAGTCAGCAGAGGATTGTCAGGAGGAGGCTGGGGTCAGAATGCCAGGAGAGCAGCAAAGTACACATGGAGCAGGCAGAGGATCGTCAGGAATTCAGCAGGAGGTAAGTACGCCAGGAAAGACAAAACCACAGGTGGAACCTAAATTAACAGGCAACCTGTGGCCAGCAGGCTGCCTGTATTTATAGTGGGGAGTGAGGGTCATGTGACATGGCCAGCGTCACATGACCGACAGACCAACCAGTCGAGCACCGAGTGATCAGCTCGGCGCTCAAGGCAGACTTAGGAGCAGGGAGTCACCCAGCTAGTAAAGCCGCCCTGGGAACGAGGTCAAACACAGATCCTCGCTCCCGAAGCTAAGCAGCAGGTCTGCGGCTAATGGGGGACCGAGTGCACCTTCGGAACCCCGTTACACATGCCTACTATTGGCATGGCTGTGATTGGCCAACTGCAGCAGGTGACCCAGCCTCTATTTAAGCTGGAGTCACTTAGCGCCGCCTGTCACTCTGCTCGGATTAGTGTAGGGAGAGGCTGCAGCTGCTGTGAGGGAGAGATCAGGCAGCGATCTTATCAAGAACTGGTTTATGTACTCAGCGATCTACAGAAAAAGTGTTTTGTGGGAGCAGTGCACAATTTTTTTAAGCCTGCCCTGAGCCAACTACTGCTGAAAACAAACTTTTTTTTCTTCATTTCATCAATATCAATACCTGATCGGCAGCCATTTTATGCAACGATATTGCACCAGCATAGGTTATCTGCAAGTCCAGAAATACAGCTTTGGCATTCTGGGGTGAAAAAACCCTCTAATATTATGTACATCTGGGATTAGACAAGCATAAGTTACTGTCACATTTAGGACAGAAATACAGCTTTTTGGTTAGGGTGATAAAAGCCTCTAATATACTGCACATCTGTGATTACACGTGCATAAGTCACTGTCACATTTAGGACAGAGATACAGCTTTTTGGTTACTGTGGTGAAAAAAGCATGTAATATACTGCACATCTGTGATTACACGTGCATAAGTGACTGTCACATTTAGGACAGAAATACAGCTTTTTGGTTACTGGGGTGAAAAAAGCCTCTAATATACTGCACATCTGTGATTACACATGCATAAGTGATTGTCACATTAAGGCCAGAAAAACAGCTTTTTTCTTACTGGGGTGAAAAAACCCTCTGATATACTGCACATCTGGGATTACACGTGCATAAGTCACTCTCACATTTAGGACAGAAATACAACTTTTTGGTTAGGGTGAAAAAACCCTCTGATATACTGCACATCTGTGATTACACGTGCATAAGTGACTGTCACATTAAGGCCAGAAATACAGCTTTTATCTTACTGGGGTGAAAAAACCCTCTGATATACTGCACATCTGTGATTACACGTGCATAAGTCACTGTCACATTTAGGACAGAAATACAGCTTTTTGGTTAGGGTGAAAAAACCCTCTAATATACTGCACATCTGGGATTAGACAAGCATAAGTGACTGTCACATTTAGGACAGAAATACAGCTTTTTGGTTAGGGTGAAAAAAAACTCTAATATACTGTACATCTGGGATTAGACAAGCATAAGTGACTGTCACATTAAGGCCAGAAATACGGCTTTTTTCTTGCTGGGGTGAAAAAACCCTCTGATACACTGCACATCTGGGATTACACGTGCATAAATGATTGTCACATTAAGGCCAGAAATCCTGCCTTGGCTTACTGGGGTGAAAAAACCCTCTAATATACTGCACATCTGTGATTACACGTTGTAGTAACCTAGAGGGGAGAATCGTGGATGGTCAGTACGTCTCACTGAGAATGTATGCCTCAGTGATATAATTCCCGGAAATAAGTATACCAGTAACATTAGGTTGCTGGGAGGTTTTCGTTAAAGTGGATTTTGGGTCCGGGTTTTAGGAGTGACCAGAGAGCTTGGGTGGGACAGGTCACTCCCGTACTCCATCCCGGGTTTTCCTACTGTGTGGTTAAAAAGGGTGTGGGAATCTCAGCTGAGGAGATCAAGTGTGCACAGGCTAAAGGAAAGCTGAACAAGCTAAGAGGGAGGACTTGGTTTCTGAAAGACCCCAGAGAGTGGTGAGACCATATTGTTGTTACCTGATTTGGACTGAACACAGAATGTGGGACTTTATGTTATGCAATGTTTGTGGGCTGAAGAAAGCTTAAAGCTAAAGCTTGGACATGTTTACCTTGGTTTGCTGAAATAAACACTGCCTGTGGTGAAGACTGAACTGACACGCGTGTATGTGTGCACAGTGACGGAGTAAAAACCCCCACAATTGGTGGTCGGATGCGGGCACAACGCTCCTAGAAATCGCAGCCACTGGCAGTTGTAGGAGGTAAATGTCCTGGGTAAAAACTGCAGCGAAATTACAGTCTGAACATCTAACCATGGAGGATTTAGTAAAGCAATTGGTGCAGGCTAACTTGCTGCAGCAACAGGCTACTGCTCAACAGCAGAAAGCCCACATGGAGGCTATGCAAGCCCAGCAAGAGACAAATCAGCTACTGATACGACAGATGTCTGTATTGACTGAGGCCGTCAAATCTCAGGAGGAGGTGAGCCTTCCCCGTCAAAATGGCAGTGTTAAAGCCCGAAAAAATGTGAGGGAAACTTTGCAAAAAATGACACCTGAGGACGACGTTGAGGCGTACCTGTCCGTATTTGAAAGGGTGGCAGAAAGGGAGAGTCTCCCACCCGAGCAGTGGGCAGAAGTGTTGGCGCCCTATTTAACAGGAGAACCTCAGAAAGCCTATTATGATTTAACCTTGCAAGACGCTAAAGAATACGGCAAGCTAAAAGCGGAAATTCTTGCTCGGCAGGGGGTGACTGATGCAGTCCGAGCACAGCGTGTTCACAGCTGGGAGTTTTGCCAAGATAAGCCTCCCAGGTCCCAAATGTTCGATCTGTTCCACCTGGTACAAAAATGGTTACAGCCAGAATCATCTTCCCCAGCTCAAATGGTGGAAAAAGTGGTGATGAACCGGTTCCTCCATATGCTGCCAAAACCCATACAATGTTGGGTTGCCCAGGGAAACCCCCAGACTGCGGACGAATTGGTGGGCCTCGTAGAAAGGTATATCAGCGTGGAGGACTCCCTGGAAAATAAAGGGGGGTTGAGACGGCCATATCGCGGCTCTAAGAACGGGACTGGGTTCGCCAAGAAAGGACCACAACCCGGACCCAACTGGAAAACCCCAGTTAAGGAAAAGTTGGAGACTGGAACCCGAGTCCAGACCGGCCCCATCATCTGTTGGAGATGTCAGGCTCCTGGACATATAGCAGCGCACTGCCCTTTGTCTACCGAGCCTATGGAGTGCGGTGTCGGCCAACCATATTCTCTTTTTGCACATCCTGTGTGCAGTGCAGTGACCCAAGCCCAGGAAGGACCCCAGATGTGCCAAGTGACCGTGAACAGTGTTATAGTGACTGCCCTCTTGGACTCCGGCAGTTTGGTCACTTTGATGACGTCCATGGTGCCTCACGTATTAAATCCTGAAAAGCATGTGGGAGTGTTGTGCATCCATGGAGACACACGGGATTATCCTGTCGCTCAGGTGTCCATAAACACTATGTGTGGTACTGTACTGCATGAGGTGGGAGTGGTGAAGGACTTACTGCACCCGATGATACTGGGAAGAGACTTCCCACTGTTTTGGGACCTGTGGGCTAACGCTAAGGTCCCGATGAAACTGTCAAGTAATGAGCATTCTTGTTGTGATGTGGTGGGAGAGGTATTGGAGTGTCCTGGGGCTATATCAGGGTCTCCATTAGCGGTGATGTTAGGTGAGGATGACGAGGAATTAACCCCTGAGACCGATGTCCTGGATCTTGAGGTGTCTCGGGACAATTTTGGAGAGGCCCAGCTCAGGGATCTTACCTTGAAAGGTGCCCGGGAGAATGTATCAGTTCTGAATGGGGTTGCCCAAAGTCCAGGGGCTGATAATCAGTTTCCCCACTTTGCCATAAACAATGATATGTTGTATAGAGTGACCAAAAGGGGGGATGAAGTAGTGGAACAACTGCTGGTACCCAGTCCTTATCGACTAATGGTATTAAGGATGGCCCACTCGCATGTTTTAGGGGGGCACTTGAGGGCAGCTAAAACCCAAGAACGCATTCTGCAGCGATTTTATTGGCCGGGGTGTTATAAGGAAATAGCTGACTATTGCCAGTCGTGTCCCACCTGCCAGGTATCAGCCCCTGTCCCTCATTTCAAAAGTCCTTTGGTCCCTCTGCCAATCATTGAAGTTCCATTTGAACGGATTGCAATGGACCTCGTAGGACCCCTAGTAAAATCAGCTAGAGGTCATCAGTATATTTTGGTGGTAGTAGACTATGCCACCAGATACCCGGAAGCAGTCCCTTTAAGAAATACGTTATCAAAAAACATAGCGAGAGAGTTGTTCTAGATGTTTGCCAGAACTGGTATACCAAAAGAGATATTAACTGATCAGGGAACACCGTTCATGTCTAAAGTCATGAAAGAGTTATGTCGGATGTTAAAAATTAAACAACTGCGAACCTCAGTATATCATCCGCAGACAGACGGTCTGGTAGAACGTTTCAATAAAACACTTAAGAAAATGTTAAAAAAGGTGGTAGAGAAGGATGGTCGGGATTGGGACTGTCTGCTACCGTACCTACTGTTCTCTATTAGAGAGGTTCCTCAAACCTCCACTGGGTTTTCACCTTTTGAATTATTATATGCTCGGCACCCTCGGGGGTTACTAGATGTGGCAAAGGAAACCTGGGAAAATGAGACTACCCCATATAAGAGTGTAGTGGAACACATTGCACAAATGCAAGAGAGGATATCTAAGGTCATGCCCATAGTAAAAGAACATATTCTGAGGGCTCAAGATAACCAAGCTCGAGTGTATAACAGGGCAGCCAAGGTTAGGCAGTTCTGTCCAGGGGACCGAGTGCTAGTTTTGGTACCCACAGTTGAAAGCAAATTCCTAGCTAAGTGGCAGGGGCCTTATGAGGTGGTTGAGAAAGTTGGGGAAGTTAACTACAAAGTTCACCAGCCTGGGAAAAGAAAACCTATCCAGTTGTATCATGTGAACTTGTTAAAACCGTGGAAAGATCGAAACTCCCTGGAAATGACTTGTTTGGTGGTAGAGGCTAAAACTAACAGTCAGGATGTCACAATTGCCGAGACCCTCTCCAAATCCCAAAAACAGCAATGCAAGGAACTGCTACAACAGAATAGGGATTTGTTCTCAGATTTGCCAGGTCTCACTAATTGTATTGAGCATGAGATTCGAACAAAACCACATGTTCGGGTAAACATAAAACCCTATAGAATCCCTGAGGCTCGTAAGGAAGTAATATCACAAGAGATCAAAAGGATGTTAGAGCTAGGAGTGATTGAGGAGTCCCGAAGTGGGTGGTCCAGTCCAATAGTTTTGGTACCAAAACCATCTGGGGAATGGCGGTTCTGTAATGATTACAGAAAACTCAATGAGGCTTCGGAGTTCGATGCCTACCCTATGCCAAGAGTAGACGAACTCATTGAGAGGTTAGGTCCAGCGCGGTATATTACTACGTTAGACCTAACAAAAAGGTATTGGCAGATCCCTCTATCAAAGGATGCTAAAGAAAAGACTGCCTTTTCCACACCTGAAGGGTGTTACCAGTATGTAAGGATGCCATTCGGTTTACAAGGTGCCCCAGCTACGTTTTTAAAGGGCTATGGACAGGATCTTAGGCCCTCACAAAAAGTATGCAGCTGCATACCTGGACGATATCGTCATCTTTAGCCCAGATTGGGAGAGTCACCTGGGTAAAGTTCAAGCCATACTAGATTCCCTAAGAACAACCGGATTCACCATAAACCCCAAAAAATGTGCCATGGGTATGGAAGAGGCCAGATATCTCGGGTATGTAGTAGGGAGAGGTCTAATTAAACCCCAGATTAACAAAGTGGAAGCAATTCAAACCTGGCCACGTCATTGTTTGATGGTAACAGCTGCCCAGCCCCTCGGCTTTAGGCAGAGGGGGAGGGTATGTAGTAACCTAGAGGGGAGAATCGTGGATGGTCAGTACGTCTCACTGAGAATGTATGCCTCAGTGATATAATTCCCGGAAATAAGTATACCAGTAACATTAGGTTGCTGGGAGGTTTTCGTTAAAGTGGATTTTGGGTCCGGGTTTTAGGAGTGACCAGAGAGCTTGGGTGGGACAGGTCACTCCCGTACTCCATCCCGGGTTTTCCTACTGTGTGGTTAAAAAGGGTGTGGGAATCTCAGCTGAGGAGATCAAGTGTGCACAGGCTAAAGGAAAGCTGAACAAGCTAAGAGGGAGGACTTGGTTTCTGAAAGACCCCAGAGAGTGGTGAGACCATATTGTTGTTACCTGATTTGGACTGAACACAGAATGTGGGACTTTATGTTATGCAATGTTTGTGGGCTGAAGAAAGCTTAAAGCTAAAGCTTGGACATGTTTACCTTGGTTTGCTGAAATAAACACTGCCTGTGGTGAAGACTGAACTGACACGCGTGTATGTGTGCACAGTGACGGAGTAAAAACCCCCACAACGTATATAAGTGATTGTCACATTAAGGTCAGAAATACAGATTTTTTCTTACTGGGGTGAAAAAACCCTCTGATGTACTGCACATCTGTGATTACATGTGCATAAGTGATTGTCACATTAAGTCCAGAAATCCTGCTTTGGCATACTGGGGTGAAAAAACCCTCTAATATACTGCACATCTCTGATTACACGTGCATAAGTGATTGTCACATAAAAGGCCAGAAATACAGCTTTTTTCTTACTGGGGTGAAAAAAAAACTCTGTCTGGGTTTGCCGACAGTGGATCCAGCACGTTCACATTATCTCCCACCCAGTCTTCTGCAGAAAGCGCACAGGTGGCGCCTGAAACCCATGCCCATCAGTCTGTCACATCACCCCCGTGCATATCGGGGAACCTGTCTGAGCCTCAAGTCATGCAGAAGTCTCTTATGTTGTTTGAAGACTCTGCTGGCAGGGTTTCCCAAGGGCATCCACCTAGCCCTTCCCCAGTGGTGGAAGACATAGAATGCACTGACTCACAACCACTTATGTTTCCTGATGAGGACATGGGAATACCACCTCAGCACGCCTCTGATGATGACAAAACACAGGTGCCAACTGCTGCATCTTTCTGCAGTGTGCAGACCGAAAAGGAGGTCAGGGAGGAAGACTGGGTGGAAGACGATGCAGGGGACGATGAGGTCCTAGACCCCACATGGAATGAAGGTTGTGCCACTGACTTTCAGAGTTCGGAGGAAGAGGCAGTGGTGAGACCGAGCCAACAGCTGTAATGACCGACGTCACGCACAGGGAGGATAAAAGGGAAAGCCCTGCCCAAGGGAGAGGGAAAGGTGGTGACCCCTAACTCACCTTGCGGCTGGCACCTGACTGCCCTGACGTTCCTAGACGGGTTCCTCACCCGTGCGGCGATCACGTGCCTAAACCCTGGCTTTCCCTAAAATGAGCCCTAGATAGTGAACGGGCCGGTGGGATCGCTAGTCCGCACCACTATCACTAAGAGGGAAACACCAGGGAGAGGACAGACAAAACAGACAAACACATACACCCAGGTGGGCGATCACAATAGACCACAAAGGTCCAACAGGGATCCGGAGGGTAGCGTTCTGGACCAACTACCAGAGAACGCAGCAACACAGCTCCAGAAGGTCAGAATAGATGTCCAGGCAGGAAGTTCTATCTCTGGCAACCAGAGAAGTTTGAGAGAGGAATATAAGGAGGTTTGGGAGTGCTGGACAAGGAACAGCTGAGGAGAAGGAGCTACGGATCCCTGAGTGAGCCAAAAGGGTTTGCAAAGCAAACCCAGAAAGCTACCATAAGGAAAACAGCCCTATCTTAAATAGAGCGTGCAGCCAACTGCTGCGACTTCCTGACCCCGGGTATAACGGAGTCAGGTGTGGTTCTTGATACCCTCGTGACAGTACCCCCCTCTCTACGAGGGCCCTCCGGACACTCAGGACCAGGTCTCTCAGGATGAGAGGCATGAAAAACCCGAACTAGCCTGTCGGCGTTTACCTCAGACGCAGGAACCCACATTCTTTCCTCGGGACCGTAACCTCTCCAATGCACCAGATATTGAAGAGAGCGGCGGACCCGACGAGAATTAACAATTTTGGATATCTGAAATTCTAGATTACCATCCACGACAACAGGAGGGGGTGGCAGCGGTGACTGTTCTAGAGGTGGAACATATTTTTTGAGTAACGACTTATGAAAAACATTATGAATTTTAAAAGTCTGAGGTAACTCCAGGCGAAAAGCCACGGGGTTGATGATGGCTACAATTTTGTAAGGGCCAATAAACCTAGGACCCAGTTTCCAAGAGGGAACCTTCAATTTAATATTCCTAGTAGACAACCACACATAGTCATTCACTCCTAGGTCCGGACCTGGCGACCGTCTCTTATCAGCCATGCATTTGTATTTACCTCCCATATTTTTCAAGTTAGCTTGCACCTTCTGCCATACCGATGAAAGAGATGACGAAAACCGTTCCTCTTCGGGTACCCCAGAAGACCCCCCCTCTTTGAAAGTACAGAATTGGGGATGAAAACCATATGCACCAAGAAATGGTGACTTGCCAGTGGATTCCTGACGACGATTATTTATGGCAAACTCAGCTAACGGTAAATATGATGACCACAACTCTTGGTTTTCAGACACAAAACATCTTAGATATGTCTCAAGGTTTTGGTTGGTACGCTCAGTCTGTCCATTCGACTGAGGATGGAAAGCTGAGGAAAAGGACAAGTGTACCCCCAAACGGGAACAAAAAGCTTTCCAAAATTTAGAAATAAACTGGGTACCCCGATCCGAAACAACATCGGAGGGGACCCCGTTAAGCTTCACGATTTCACTGACGAATACCTGAGCAAGAGTCTTAGCATTAGGTAGTGCGGGTAACGCAATGAAGTGTACCATTTTGCTAAACCTGTCCACTACTACCAAAATAACTGTTTTAACCGCAGACAAAGGTAAGTCAGTGATAAAATCCATTGACAGATGTGTCCATGGTCTATTGGGAATGACGAGTGGTAATAGAGACCCTGCAGGATGTGTATGTTAAACTTTTGCGCGCGCACAGGTAGAACAAGAAGACACAAAATCCAATACATCCTGACGCAACCTTGGCCACCAAAAACAACGAGACAATAGCTCCAAGGTTGCTTTACTACCCGGGTGCCCAGCAAGTGCCGAACTATGATGTTCCTTTAATAATTCGAAACGTAGGTTCAACGGTACAAACAATTTCTCTGAGGGGCAAGAGACCGGGGCGTCCCCCTGGGCCTCTAACACCTTCCCCTCCAAAACAGAGTGTACCGCAGAAACAACCACTCCTCTTTGAAGAATGGGCACCGGATCACTCACATTACCCCCTCCAGGGAAACAAGATAGTGCATCAGCCTTGGTGTTCTTTGCCCCAGGACGATAGGTAATCACAAAGTTAAACCTGGTAAAAAATAGCGACCACCTAGCCTGTCTAGGGGTGAGACGGTTAGCTGATTCGAGGTACAGAAGATTTTTGTGGCCCGTAATCACAGTGACGGGGTGGACTGCCCCCTCTAAGAAGTGACGCCACTCCTCAAACGCAAGTTTAATAGCTAATAGTTCCCTATTGCCAATATCGTAGTTCTTTTCTGCTGCAGATAGTTTTTTAGAAAAGAAAGCACAAGGACGCCATTTGCCAGGAGACGGACCCTGAGACAGCACCGCCCCCACTCCCACCTCTGACGCATCGACTTCAACAATAAAAGGCTGAGAGACATCAGGTTGGACTAGTACAGGTGCTGAGGTAAACCTCTCTTTTAGAGAGGAAAAAGCAACTTTAGCGGCGTCAGACCATTTAGAAAAATCAGTCCCCTTCCTAGTCATGTCAGTAAGCGGATTTACAATAAGTGAATAATTTTTAATGAATTTCCTATAGAAATTCGCGAAGCCCAAGAACCTTTGTAGTGCTTTGAGGTTCTCAGGAAGATCCCAATCTAAAATTGCCTGGACCTTCCTAGGATCCATACGGAAACCTGAAGCAGAAAAAAAATAACCTAGGAATTGTATCTCCTGAACGTCAAAGACACATTTTTCAATTTTAGCATATAATTCATTCGTCCGTAGGACCTGCAGTACTTGTCTGACATGCACCTCATGTGTTTTCAGATCAGACGAATAAATTAAAATATCATCTAGGTATATTACCACAAACCTGCCGATTAGATGACTAAAAATGTCATTAACGAAATGTTGAAAGACGGCAGGAGCATTGGTCAGACCGAAAGGCATAACTAGATTTTCATAATGCCCCTCAGGGGTGTTAAACGCTGTCTTCCACTCATCCCCCTCCTTAATACGAATCAGATTGTAGGCCCCCCTAAGATCAAGTTTGGAGAACCACCTAGCACCCGCAATCTGGTTAAACAGGTCAGGAATGAGAGGAAGAGAAGAGAAGTTTGAGAGAGGAATATAAGGAGGTTTGGGAGTGCTGGACAAGGAACAGCTGAGGAGAAGGAGCTACGGATCCCTGAGTGAGCCAAAAGGGTTTGCAAAGCAAACCCAGAAAGCTACCATAAGGAAAACAGCCCTATCTTAAATAGAGCGTGCAGCCAACCGCTGCGACTTCCTGACCCCAGGTATAACGGAGTCAGGTGTGGTTCTCGATACTCTCGTGACAACAGCGTAGCAAAAGCGGGAGCAGGGTGCAAAAGCAGAGCAGCCGTCACCCAAAAAGTTCGCCTGCTACTGGCCACCGTCACCAGGGACCGAGCACACCGAAGGCAGCTTCAAGGAGTTCCCTGGCATGGCACTTCTTCACACAATGTGCTGACGACAAGACCCGAGTGGTTTGCACGCTGTGCCATCAGAGCCTAAAGCAAGGCATTAACGTTCTGAACCTTAGCACAACCTGCATGACCAGGCATCTACATGCGAGACCCGGGCTGCAGTGGAGTAAGCACCTTCAAAACCAAGATAGGGCTCAGGCCCCTCCTGCTACCTCTTCTGCTTCTGCCTCGGCCTCTTCATCCGCCTCTGGAGAAACATTGGCACCTGCCACCCAGCAAACAGAGGATGTGCCACCAACAACACCACCTCCATCACCAAGCATCTACACCATGTCACACGGAAGCGTTCAGCTCTTCATCTCACAAACCTTTGAGAGAAAGCGTAAATTCCCACCTAGCCACCCTCGATCCCTGGCCCTGAATGCCAGCATTTCTAAACTGCTGGCCTTTGAAATGCTGTCATTTAGGCTGGTGGAGACGGACAGCTTCAAACAGCTCATGTCACTTGCTGTCCCACTGTATGTCGTTCCCAGCCGCCACTACTTCTCCAGGAGAGCCGTGCCCTCCCTGCACAACCTAGTATCGGATAAAATCAAGTGTGCACTGCGCAACGCCATCTGTGGCAAGGTCCACCTAACCACAGATACGTGGACCAGTAAGCACGGCCAGGGACGCTATATCTCCCTAACTGCACACTGGGTAAATGTAGTGGCGGCTGGGCCCCAGGCGGAGAGCTGTTTGGCGCACGTCCTTCCGCCGCCCAGGATCGCAGGGCATCATTCTTTGCCTCCTGTTGCCTCCTCTTCCTACTCGGCTTCCTCCTCTTCTTCTAACACCTCCTCATCCGGTCAGCGACAGACCTTCACCACCAACTTCAGCATAGCCAGGGGTAAACATCAGCAGGCCGTTCTGAAACTGATGTGTTTGGGGGACAGGCCCCACGCTGTGCAGGAGTTGTGGCGGGGTATAGAACAACAGACCGACGAGTGGTTGCTGCCAGTGGGCCTCAAGCCCGGCCTGGTAGTGAGCAATAATGGGCGAAATCTCGTTGCAGCTCTGGGAGTAGCCGGTTTGACGAACATCCGATGCACATGTGCTGAATTTGGTGGTGCAGAAATTCATTCACAACTACCCCCGACATGTCTGAGCTGCTGCATAAAGTGCGGGCCGTCTGTGCGCGCTTTTGGCGTACTCACCCTGTCAGCGCTGCAGCGTAACTTCGGCTTTCCCGCCCACTGCCTCATATGCGACGTGCCCACCAGGTGGAACTCCACCTTGCACATGCTGGAGAGACTGTGCGAGCAGCAGCAGGCCATAGTGGAGTTTCAGCTGCAGCACGCACGGGTGAGTTGCACTGCGGAACAGCACCACTTCACCACCAATGACTGGGCCTCCATGTGAGACCTGTGTGCCCTGTTGCGCTGTTTCGAGTACTCCACCAACATGGCCAGTGGCGATGACACCGTTATCAGCGTTACAATACCATTTCTATGTCTCCTTGAGACTGGGGTGAAAAAAAAACTCTGATATACTGCACATCTGTGATTACACGTGCATTAGTGATTGTCACATTAAGGCCAGAAATCCTGCTTTGGCTTACTGGGGTGAAAAAACCCTCTGATATACTGCACATCTGTGATTACACGTGCATAAGTGATTGTCACATTAAGGCCAGAAATACAGCTTTTTTCTTACTGGGGTAAAAAAAAACTCTGATATACTGCACATCTGTGATTACACGTGCATAAGTCACTGTCACATTTAGGACAGAAATACAGCTTGTTGGTTAGGGTGAAAAAACCCTCTGATATACTGCACATCTGTGATTACACGTGCATAAGTGATTGTCACATTAATGACAGAAATCCTGCTTTGTCATACTGGGGTGAAAAAACCCTCTGATATACTGCACATCTCTGATTACACATGCATAAGTAATTGTCACATTTAGGCCAGAAATACGCCTTTTTGGTTAGTGGGGTGAAAAAAGCCTCTAATATATTGCACATCTGGGATTACACGTGCATAAGTGATTGTCATATTTAGGCCACAAATACCGCTGTCATATAGAGTTTAAATTATTTTTTGAGTGCAATACCCTACATCAGGGTTTTTATTGGCGGTTAATTTTTTTTAACAGACTTAACCACTTTTTACTTTGTAAACGCTAACTATGAGGCAAACATCTAATAAGGGACGCGGTCATGGTCGTGGTGGTGGTGTTGGAGGAGCCTCTGGTGCAGGGAGAGGACGTGGCCGTTCTGCCACAGCTACACGTCCTACTGAACCTACTACCTCAGGTCCCAGTAGCCGCCAGAATCTACAGCAATATTTGGTTGGGCCTAATGCCGTTCTAAGGATGGTAAGGCCTGAGCAAGTACAGGCGCTAGTCAATTGGGTTGCCGACAGTGGATCCAGCACGTTCACATTATCATAACGGCGTCATCGCCACTGGCCATGTTGGTGGAGTACTCGAAACAGCGCAACAGGACACAGAAGTCTCACATGGAGGCCCAGTCATTGGTGGTGAAGTGGTGCTGTTCCGCATTCCCGACTGACGCCGGAGGACAAGTGGAAGCACAAGGCGAAGGCAGGGGAGGAGGAAGAGGTCGCCAACGCAGCTGTGTCAGCGCCAGCACATCAGAAGGCAGGGTTAGCATGGCCGACATGTGGAAAAGCTTTGTCACCTCGCCGCAACAACTGGCCCCAACTGCTGATATGGAGCGTGTTAGCAGGAGGTAGCATTTAAACAACATGGTGGAACAGTACCTGTGCACACGACTACACGTACTGACTGATGGTTCTACCCTATTCAACTTCTGGGTCACCAAATTGTACACATGGTCAGAGCTTGCCCTGTATGCCTTGGAGGTGCTGGCCTGCCCTGCAGCCAGTGTACTCTCTGAACGTGTATTTAGCACGGCAGGAGGCGTCATTACAGACAGACGCAGCCGCCTGTCCACAGCCAACATGGACAAGCTCAAGTTCATTAAAATGAACCAGGCTTGGATCCCACAAGACTTGTCTGTACCTTGTACAGAATAGACATTTATACCACCATCAAACATACATTCTTGTACTCAAGTCAAGTGCAATGAATCTTTGTTTTCTTTTTTTTTTATTTGTCCCAATATTTTGGGGGCTACCTACCCAATAAAAAATAAAAAATAAACATTGTTGGCTACCTGTTCCTCCTCCATTGCTGCCTCCACCTACAACACCACATTTACCGCCTCCTCAACCTCCGACTCCATATCCACCTCCTTCTCTGAGTTGCAGGTTAATAATTTGTGATTTTTAGTTATTTTATTTCATTTTAAGTTATTTCCCTATCCACATTTGTTTGCAGAGCAGTTGCCATGCTCTTAAGCACATTTTACTGCCTTTTACATCCCTCTAGCCTTTTCAAGGACTATTTTAGTGCCCTAAACTGAAAAAATTCTTATTTTCAATTGTCGGGTGACATTTTACCATTTTTGGCGTATACAAACCCCTGCTGTGCCTGGGTGACAGGGGCCTAAATCTCTCAAAATCCTCTGTTGTATTGCTGGTGACATGAACCCCCTTTTGCCGTGAATGAACCGCTGCTGTGCCTGGGTGACAGGGGCCTAAATCTCTCAAAATCCTCTGTTGTATTGCTGGGTGACATGAACCCCCTTTTGCCATGAATGAACCCCTGCTGTGCCTGGGTGACAGGGGCCTAAATCTCTCAAAATCCTCTGTTGTATTGCTGGGTGACATGAACCCCCTTTTGCCGTGAATCGACCCCTGCTGTGCCTGGGTGACAGGGGCCTAAATCTCTCAAAATCCTCTGTTCTATTGCTGGGTGACATGAACCCCCTTTTGCCGTGAATGAACCCCTGGTCTGCATTGCTGACAGGGGCCTAAATCTCTCAAAATCCTCTGTTGTATTGCTGGGTGACATGAACCCCTTTTTGCCGTGAATCGACCCCTGCTGTGCCTGGGTGACAGGGGCCTAAATCTCTCAAAATCCTCTGTTCTATTGCTGGGTGACATGTACCCGCTTTTGCCGTGAATGAACCCCTGCTCTGCATTGATGACAGGGGCCTAAATCTCTCAAAATCCTCTGTTGTATTGCTGGGTGACATGTACCCGCTTTTGCCGTGAATGAACCCCTGCTCTGCATTGCTGACAGGGGCCTAAATCTCTCAAAATCCTCTGTTCTATTGCTGGGTCACATGTACCCCATTTTGCCGTGAATGAACCCCTGCTCTGCATTGCTGACAGGGGCCTAAATCTCTCAAAATCCTCTGTTGTATTGCTGGGTGACATGAACCCCCTTTTGCCGTGAATGAACCCCTGCTTTGTCTGGGTGACTGGGGCCTAAATCTCTCAAAATCCTCTGTTGTATTGCTGGGTGACATGAACCCCCTTTTGCCGTGAATGAACCGCTGCTGTGCATGGGTGACAGGGGCCTAAATCTCTCCAAATGCTCTGTTGTATTGCTGGGTGCTATGTACCCCCTTTTGCCGTGAATGAACCCCTGCTCTGCATTGCTGACAGGGAACTAAATTTAGTGAAAACATCTGTTACTGAATGGAAGATGCGCGACTACAAGCGCACGCTGAAGATAGCATTCCCACCTGACAGCGGGGGCACAGTGGAAGCACAAGGCGAAGGCAGAGGAGGAGGAAGAGGTCACCAACGCAGCTGGGGCACCGCCAGCACCTGAGAAGGCATGGTTAGCATGGTCCAAATGTGGCCCTTGGAGGTGCTGACCTGCCCTGCAGCCAGTGTATAGTGTGAATGTGTGTTTAGCACGGCAGAGAGCATTATCACAGGCCGCAGCCAATGTGGACAAGCTTACGTTTATTAAAATGAACCAGGCATGGATCTCACAGGACTTGTCCGTACCTTGTGCAGAATAGACATTTATACCAGCCTCAACCATCCATTCTGGTACTCAAGTGCACTTATTCTTAGTTTTATTTTGTTATATGTCCCAATATTTTGGGGGATACCCCAATTTAATATTCAATTTAATATTCATATTCATATGTACAGCGCTATGGAATAAATGGCGCTTTAATAATAAATAATATTCACATTTCTGTCTGGAGATCTGGTAGTGTGCAGCGGTGTCTAGTTATGCCAGATACAATAATTCCAATAGTCTGTTCCTTAGAATGATGAAACGGAGATGTGAACATAGCCTAAGTCTGATTACTCAACCATTATAGGAACCGTTATAGGAACAATTATCACAAATAATTATTTTCAGTGATGGGTTATTGCTTGGATAAGCCTTCAAGTGTATGGCCTCCTGCACATAAGATCCACACTAATTTCTGTATGGATTTATGTGCTTTTTTGCACCATTTCGAATTTCTGAACCATTTCAAATTGCAGAGTTTGGTGCGGATTAGATGCAGTTTTTGCTGCAGATCTCATCCTTCAGTGGAAAAAGGTGAAATCCGTAGCTAAAACTACAAACATAATTGACATGCTGTGGATTTGGAAATCTGCACGGCAGATCAATTTCCTTATAGAAAAAATCTGCAAAGTCTCCGAGATGTGAGATTGCTTTTTTTGCACACGGGAGTCCGGGCAGAAAAAATATGCATTTTCCACAACGTGGCCTAAGGGGCTGCGCAGCAATCCCCTGTGCAATAGGTCGCTGGGAGTCACTAATAATATGTCATCAAACTGTAAGATAGGAATAATCATCTGACCTTCTCACCATCAGGAACAGTGGCCAAGAATTCATGCTGCACTTCTATACAACTCTATGGGCCATATGGAATCAGCGAGTAAAGAATACTTAGCCCCATAGAATTCACTCAAGTGGCAGCATAACTGTTCTGCAACACCACTCTCTTAATGCCATGCCTCAATAATGTGGACATGCTAGTGTGTGCAGTCCCTGTGTCTAGCAATTTGAGGGGGATCTAATGCTTGCACCCCCTCTAATCTTACATTTTTTACTTATTTCATCGATAGGTAGAATACCCCTTTAAAACGATCTAGGAAATGTTATAGGATGGCTGAGAGTTTTATACATGATATGCATAAAAATCCAAATATCCAAGAAATTATTGCAGCTCAGTTATAACTTTTAAAATTAAACAAATCAACAATAGCTACAGAAGAAAAAAGGAAATTCACATAATGAATTGTTTGATATGTGTGCAATACTATATATATTTATCACTAAATAATCATAATAAATGCACGAAAACCAGGAAGCTGGAAAGTCATTAATCACCCTATTTTCCTTTTTATCATAAGATTTATTAGCATTTTTACTGATACTGTATTATAGTCACTTATAATCTCATTTCATGTTTTATACATTGTATATTCCCTGGTATTTCGTTTGGGCAGCTATATGTGTATATTGATCAACTCATTTGCCTTGCCTTATAGCCCAAGTATATAACTGAGTATGTGCTGTATTATTACTTGTTATTATTGATTTTATGAATGCCAGTTGAGTTTCATGTATTTAGAAATATTCTGATTAAACATGAAGAGTAAATCTAGTTTATCCATGTTAGGGCCCTTGCACACGACCGTATGCCCTCCGAGACATACGGTCCGTGAGCGGGCCATATGTCCCGGAGCGGCATTGATCGTGTGCAGGGGAGCGCACAGCATCATATATTACAAAGACGCTGTGCACGTCGGGTCGCTCGCGGTGCTATTCTCCTGCACTCAGAAGATCATATGAGTGCGGGACAATAGTCCCACGGGCGACCGGACGTGCACAGTATCATTGTAATCTATGATGCTGTGCGCTCCCCTGCACACGATCAATGCCGTTCCGGGATATATGGCCCGCTCACGGACCGTATGTCTCGGAGGGCATACGGGCGTGTTCACGTGCCCTTAAAGCTGCTGCAGATTTCACTGTTCAATAGTGTTGTTCAGAGAGAATATATAGGAAAATGCTGGTTTCCGAAGGTGTTGACAGCATTTAAATCTTATTGAAGGTTCAACATTCATTGTTGGTTAATGTTTTAAAGAGAAGTTGCCACATAAAAAATGTAATCCAATGTGCAGGCTTTGGATTTATTTAGATACCACTAGGAGAATGTAATAGTATGTCTTTAATAATTCCATAGAATAGACCGTTTGTAGTATGCATCTGTGATCCTTCTAGTGGTAGCTGCAAGGTGCCAAAATGTTTTATTTTAGTTCTCTGTCCTTGTAGGAGCTTTGGAGCTCCGTATCTTTATCCTGCTCTGACCAGCATAAACATTTAAATATTAGAATATTAATTAGAACATAATTTTAGACAAATTAATATACCATAAATAGAATGATACAATATTAAGCAGATTTTTCAGTCCATTGGGCATCATATTCGTGATTTCGTGATATTCTTTTCAATTGCACTATTATGCGCACGTACGCACTATTAGCTACATAAGTGATGAAAATGGTTGGCAGCAACTTTCACCACTATTGATTCTAATATTTTAGCGCAATACATACAACTTCACCTTTAATCAGGTCTGACAACATAATACTGATTGTTGAACTTAGTATTGTTGGGACATCACAGCACTATTTCTGTAGCATGTATGTATGGACAGCAGAGAAATCTCTCTCGCATGCACATTGCACATTTATTGTCCTGCCACACACTATAACCTATACTATCTAACACTAACTACGGTATATGGATTATATATTTCCGCTAACTATCTCTATAGCCTACACTACACCCTGCACTGGACCCTATCAGCTATTCAGCTACACAATTCCCTATTACTATCTAACACTAACTATATGGATTATATATTTCAGCTAACGATCTCTATAACCTACACTACACCCTGCACCGGACCCTATCAGCTATTCAGCTACACAATTCCCTATACTATCTAACACTAACTATATGGATTATATATTTCCGCTAACTATCTCTATAACCTACACTACACCCTGCACCGGACCCTATCAGCTATTCAGCTACACAATTCCCTATTACTATCTAACACTAACTATATGGATTATATATTTCAGCTAACTATCTCTATAACCTACACTACACCCTGCACCGGACCCTATCAGCTATTCAGCTACACAATTCCCTATTACTATCTAACACTAACAATATGGATTATATATTTCAGCTAACGATCTCTATAACCTACACTACACCCTGCACCGGACCCTATCAGCTATTCAGCTACACAATTCCCTATTACTATCTAACACTAACTATATGGATTATATATTTCAGCTAACGATCTCTATAACCTACACTACACCCTGCACCGGACCCTATCAGCTATTCAGCTACACAATTCCCTATTACTATCTAACACTAACTATATGGATTATATATTTCAGCTAACGATCTCTATAACCTACACTACACCCTGCACCGGACCCTATCAGCTATTCAGCTACACAATTCCCTATTACTATCTAACACTAACTATATGGATTATATATTTCAGCTAACGATCTCTATAACCTACACTACACCCTGCACCGGACCCTATCAGCTATTCAGCTACACAATTCCCTATTACTATCTAACACTAACTATATGGATTATATATTTCAGCTAACGATCTCTATAACCTACACTACACCCTGCAGCGGACCCTATCAGCTATTCAGCTACACAATTCCCTATTACCATCTAACACTAAGGCCTCTTTCACACGGGAATCGCGTTTGAGGGCCGGATAGGATGCGTGTGCGTCGCGGGAAAATCGTGCGAATTTGCCTGCGAGTGGGGTGAGTGTTGTATGCGATTGCGTTGCGTTCTTCAGTTTTTTCCCGCCCCGAGTGCAATGCATTTTGCACGCGCGTGAAAAAAAACTGAATGTGGTACCCAGACCCAAACCCGAACATGGTTATAAGGTAAAATAATAGCATTCTTGAAACGGAATGCTAAGTAAATTAGGAATGGAGGGGTTAAAAAAATAAATAAAAATTAAACTCACCTCATCCAATTGTTCTCGCTGCACAGCTCCTGTTCTTTCTTCTTTGATGACATGGGAGGAAAAGGACCTTTGGTGACGTCACTGCGCTCATCACATGGTCCGTCACATGGTCCATCACTATGGTGATGGGCCATGTGATGAGCGCAGTGATGTCACCAAAGGTCCTTTTCCTCCCATGTCATCAAAGAAGAAGAAAGAAGACGAGCCGGGCAGCGTGAACAAGTGGATGAGGTGAGGTTTTTTTTTTGTTGTTTTTTTAACCCCTCCATCCCTAATTTAGTTAGCATTCTATATTAAGAATGCTATTATTTTCCCTTATAACCATGTTATAAGGGAAAATAATAATGATCGGGTCCCCATCCCGATCGTCACCTAGAAACCATGAGTGAAAATCTCACCGCATCCTCACTTGCTTGCGGATGCTTGCGAAGTTCACGCAGCCCCATTCACTTCTATGGGGCCTGCGTTGCGTGAAAAACACACAATATAGAGCATGCTGTGATTTTCACGCAATGCACGAGTGATGCGTGAAAATCACCGCTCATGTGCACAGCCCCATAGAAATGAATGGGTCCGGATTCAGTGCGGGTGCAATGCGTTCACCTTCCGCATTGCACCCGCGTGGAAAACTCGCCCGTGTGAAAGGCGCCTAACTATCTGGAATATTTATATGTGATTTGGAATGTAATTTGAAAAAGCACAGCACAGTATTCAAGGTCCTCTTTATCTCACATGAAACTCCACAAAATGCCTGCTGGGGAGTGTCTTAATTTATATAGTGAAGGGGTAGGCAAATTTTCTATTGGTTGCTAGCTGTGACAAAGCCTTCTCATTGGCCCACAAGCTAGAAGAAGGGAAGGATGATCACCTGATGTGTACTGTGTTAGAAAAAAGGATATTCGTCATTACGAATATATAGCACTATATTTTGAATATTCGCGAATTCTCGAACTACCGATATTCACGATAAAAATTCGTAATATGAATATTCACGCTCAACACTATTGGAGAGAGAGCAGAGCCTCTAGGAGCAATGGCAAATCACTGCTCCTAGAGGCACATTTGCATATATTCCTTGAAAACAAATTCTTAAAGAGGACCTTTCACCACTTCTGACATGTCTGTTTTAATAGCTTCATGCATTCCCGATGTAATATTAATTCTTGAACATCTATTCTTATGGCTCTGTGTTGTACCATTCCTTAGTCTGAAAATGGCAGCACTAATTGTATAGAGTGAGTCTGTGCAGGTACACACCCCCAACTGGTAACACCCCTCTGTACCCTTACTGCAGATGCTAGCAATTCATTCATAACTTCTAGTAAAAATAATAAAAGAATGGTACAACATAGAGTCATAAGAATAGATGCCCCAGAATTGTTATTACATGGAGAAGGCATGAAGTTATTAAAACAGGCATGTCAGGATTGGTGAAAGGCCCTCTTTAAAGAATATTTGGCTGTCTTCTTTCTTTTCAGAAGCACTATACCACTGAAAATTAAATACAACATATGTGTCTTCTGTGAGTGGAAGATGTTATCAGTTATTATAATAGTAGTAATTTTGGGATACTAGTATGACAGGTCTATTGTTCTCTTGATAGGTTTGATGCCCACAGAATAGCATTGCACTTAGTGTAATGTACAGTATGATTCTGTAATTGAGTCAC
The DNA here is from genome assembly GCF_905171765.1 of Bufo bufo. Classification (NCBI taxonomy): domain Eukaryota; kingdom Metazoa; phylum Chordata; class Amphibia; order Anura; family Bufonidae; genus Bufo; species Bufo bufo. The sequence continues at coordinate 420,601,092 of NC_053389.1, read as the reverse complement.
TTATGCCCATTCCTTCTCGGGATCCAGTGACTGGTCTGATTAAAAAAGTCAATATGTTAATATGTAATATAAAATATTGATGGTAGTACTCCTTTAAATTATTCAGAAGACAAATTTTCTAAAAGCTCGCAATTGTTTTTAGATAAGCATTGAATGGTCAGTCTTAAAGAGGACCTTTCATGGTTTTTTTTATTAATTGAGATAAATACCTTTACTTGCGGGGTACCCCCACTGATGCCAACCTGCCTGATTTTTTAAAATATCACTCCTACACCCCACTGTGCCCCCGTAAAGTTTTCCCGCTCAGTATGCTAACACTGAGCATCGGTACATGGGGTTTCTCAATGGGCCTCTCCTTCTCCCTGGCTGTGACGCTCTCCACTGTGATTGGATCGCGGCACAACCAGGGAGAAGGAGACGCCCATTGAGCATACTGAGCAGGAAAACTGCGGGCACAGCGGGGTGCAGGAGCGATATTTAAAAAAATCAGGCAGGGTGGCAGCATCAGTGGGGGTACCCCGCAAGTAAAGATATTTATCTCAATTAATAAAAAAACATGAAAGGTCCTCTTTAAATAAGTGTGTACATGAAAAGTAGCCCAAGTTCTATTTTGCATAAAACAAAATAAGAGCAGCAATGACATAAAAAAGTGTTATTTATCAATACAATTAGAGTTGAGCGAATCAAATCCAACGAAATGCAATTCAATTTGAATTTATTTCAGGATAAATTCGATTTGCTGCGAAGCCAAATTTCCTCGTGCTTCGTGGTAACTATTTAACCTGAAATTAGTGTAAAAAACAAAAAAAAAATCATACTTACCTCCTCCATTTACTCACGACGGGCCAGACGCCGCCATCTTGGTTGAAGATCTTGACAGAAATTCCGTGCTTGGTGAGGTATGACGTCACCACGTCGGCTGGCATGACGACATCATCTCGGGCAGTACTAGATTTTGTCCAGGTCTTTAAGCAATATGGAGGTGGCTGGACCATTGCAAGCAAATGGAGGTGGTAAGTATGATTTCATTTTTTATGTTTTTACTCTCAGATGGTGCGATCATGTATGGATGCGGCATCTGAGGGGTACAATGATGGGGAGCAGCGCTATTGTAGCTTCCTCTCATTGCACCCACAACTTACAAAAAATGCGCTTCGTGAAAAAGTAATTCGGCACTATGCTAAATTTTTTGTAAAATTCGGTGAAGCAGCCAAATGGAATTTTGAAGAAATTCGTTCATCTCTAAATACAATCAGCATGGTGGAGAATCCCTACAAATCAAAACATTATCTGGATATATTTATTATGAAAAACCACTAAAAAAATAATCTTGATAGTTAAATAAAAATAAAAATAAAATAATAATTGTAATATTACAATATAATAATAAAGTATTGTATAATAAATGTACATTTTCACATTTTAATGTGATACAGAATTGTCAGTTTAATTTACATATTTTATTTACCATAGATTCAAAAAAATTGTTTTATGATCTCATGACTTGGTTAACAAAAGTTCTTTGTGTGATTCATTTTTTTCATTTTTGGATTGCAGTGTCCATCTGCATTGAAAACTACAGAGATCAAGGTGTTAATACTGGTAATTTTCCTCTGACAGATGGAGAGGGAGGAAGCAGGACAGGAGTTCCGATCAACGTCATTGTCAGGACAGTCTGGGAAACGTGCAATCTGTCACACCAAAGAAGTGCTCATCCAGAAATTGGAAGCAACCTTAGTGAATGCTCCACGTGTGTCCAGCATCTTGGTCTAGGCAGAATGTTAGGGAAATCTGCCAGCCTTAAATAAACAGATAGTTGAAGCTACATCAGCAGGCGGATAAAACTCCATCCTTCTGTAAACATGGACCAATTCCAGGTACATTGAGAGAAGTGTACGCTGACTCATTCATTGCATGGTGAGGTGAGGAGAAGGGTACAGGATGCAAGGCAAAGAATACTGTACATTCTTAATGTCTGAATCCCAACTCTTCATATTTTGAGATAATGGTTGTCCTTGTGTATCGCTGGAGTCCTGCAGATTTACTTGGCTTTGTAAACCTGTACAGAATGATACGTTTCCTCATTTTTCTTATCTGCAGTTCTGCAGAAAGGGGTGGACTAAATTCCTCAGCAGTAATGTCAAAGATCAGTACTGTGTTATAGGAAGGGTGCACTTACTTTGCAATGGATAATTTTGATTTGTAAATGGTAAGTAAAGACTGCATAATATGTTTATTTAGGCTCACATTGTTCCTAGAATGTAAAGTTCATCTTCTTTATGGAAAAATTAATTAAATATTATATTAATATTTAATGAAAATCTATAGGGGTGTTCGCCTCCCCCCATTCCCATAAGTTAATCCACCCTACAGCTCTTCTCTCATTTATGATTTATGTCTACTATCCAACCCATGTTGTCCATTCAGCTAATGACATATGACTAACATCCACCATAATCCAAAACAAATCTTTTTAGGTTAGCCTATCACATCCCCTCATCTATCTCTCCTCCATTCATCGCCCGCCCCCCCCCCCCCCTACTCCCCTTCCGAATCATTCTTCTAAACCTTATCCTTCATTATCCACCACACCCTATGCACTCAGAAGCACTACAGATATTGGCTGGTGACTCATGCAGCCCTTCTGTATGTCTACTTCACTATTGTGTTAAGAGGGCCGGACCATTGTATAAAACAAGCACTTGCCACCCATATCTCTTCATAGATTGTAAGCTCTTGTGAGCAGGGCCCTCATTGCTTTTGTTTTAATTGTTAACCTGTTTGTTGCTATGCTATTTATGACTCTGTTATGAACCCCCTGACTGGTAAAGCATCGCAGAATATGTTGGCGCTATATAAATAAAGATTATTGAACCCATCAGATACAGCATTCATCGCTGATCACGGCATCTGAGATGAATATTAAGGCCTTTCAGGGGTTTAGCAACCCAAAAAATTAAAACATACCTCATCCATTTGAGCACGAAGAGGCAACCGCAGTCAATTAGAGATGAGCAAAGTTAGCAAAAATTCGATTTGGCTGCATCGCCGAATTTTACAAAAAGATTTTGCTTTGTGATAAATGACTTTGTCATGAAGTGCATTTATTTGTAAATAGCGGGTGCAAGGACAGGGAATGGTGATTGCGCTGCCCCCCGTCATTGAACCCCTTATATTGCCACGTTCATTGTTGATCATGGCATCTGAGATAAATATTAAGGCCTTTCAGGGGTAGGTCAACAAAAAAAAAATGTAAATCATACTTATCTGATCCATTTGAGCGTGAAGAGGTCGCCGGGGCCATTTTACTTGAAGATCCAGCACGAAATCTTGTGTGGCGAGTGATGACGTCAACATCAGGTCAGCGTGAGATGGTGTGTGGGATCTTCAAGCAAGATGGTGGCAGCAGCCTCTTCGTGCTCAAATGGATGAGGTAAGTATGTTTTTGTTTTTTTTTACTTAAATTGAGGGAAAATCGATTTGTTACAAGGAAATTTGGCTTCGCAGCAAATCAATTTTTTCCTGAAATTCGGATCTAAGTCCACTTCATGAACTTCGATTCGCTCAACACTACCGAAGATGATCAGGCCCTTGCTGTTCTTCACTTCCTGGTCCTAGCTTGACTTGTTAGAAATGCCAGGAATCACTGGCCAATCACTGGCCAGGTAGGTCACAGCTATATTAAGGGATTGGCTTAGGCTAGTTTCACACTAGTGCTAAAATAGCCTGGCAGGCTGTTCCAGCAGAGGAACAGCCTGTCAGAGTTTATCACTTCTGGCATAGCCAGAAAGTGCCGGAGCACTACCAGGGACCATTGACTATAAGACCTGGTGGGCAGCGGCTTTTGTCTGGCTGAATCCTGGCACTAATGCCAGAAACAGGCAGGATCCCCGCCTAGTCCTATTTTTTTTGTCAAACAGCTAAAGAAGGAGACGGTAGTAATCAGCTATGCTGGGAACGATGTACTCCAGGCAGCTGTTCCAAGGCCGGAGCAGCCTACCAGACAATTTTAGGTCAAGTGTGAAACTAGCCTTAGTGGGGAACTAAAAAGCAGCATTTTGGCGACAGGGGATAGGTGAAGGTAAAAATGGCTTTTTAAACCCCTTTGTGGCCCTTTTATGAATACAAATTATTTTACCGGAAAAGCCCCAAAAGGGTTTTTCACCAAAAACACCATAGCCAGATGTTGAATTATCGCTCATTTAGGGTGGTTTCACATTTGCGTTAAGGAGTTCCGTTATAGGTTCCTTTATAACAGAGTTATAACAGAATATAACGGAATTTTAGGACGGAATGAAAAACGTAAGCCTTTAAGAGGCATTCAATTTTGCTCCATTCTAATGTATGTCTATGGGGACAAATAATGGTTCCGTTGGGTTTCGTTATACACGACAGAAAAAATTGTCTTGCTCACATCACATTTTTGTCCCACATTTAATATATACACATATTATATATGTTAAACGGATGTCTTACAGTGTCATCCATCATCATATTTTTTTTTGCTGGACTGCAGGGTGGAAAAGCTTAGTGTATTACGCTTTTGCATGCTTTTTTTTCCCAACGTACATGCTAAGTTCCGGACAAAAATGTGATGTGAACAGCTTCTTAACAAAGCTGCATTGGTAAGCCAAAAATAACTACTATACAAGCATATTTTATGGTGAGAATTGCTGGCCGAAAATTCACACAGCTTTACAATAGTAGCAAAGTGAATGAAACTAAAGCAAATATGTTCACATTGCATAAAAAAAGTCAGTGAGGAAACTGTCATGCTGTGCAGATCTTAAATCCGCAGCATGTCAGTTATTATGAATTTCTGCCAAAGATTTCACCCTTTACAATGTGTTAGCTGAAATCTGAAGGAAATGCATTGCAAAATCCATTTCAAAATCTGCATGCAACTTAGGGCACATTCACACGACCACGCCGTGTTTTGCGGTCTGCAAATTGCGGATCTGCAAAACATGGATGCTGCCCGTTTGCGAAATTGACACACTGCCCTATTCGATTACTTTACTCATATGCCTAAATTATTTTCCATATGTTTGTCTGTGCTACCCCTCCCATAGTTGATTGACAGCTTTCCTCCTCTATAGGAAGAAAGATGGCAATCAGCCATTGAGATAGGACCTTAATAGTCGGGAGCTCAAGAATACAAGGATACCCCAGTGTGTGCATTGCACTGAGTGGACTCCAGCTCTTGGGTCCCATTGTAGCTGCTCATATCAGATTTTAAGAAAACTATTGGGAAAAAAGTGAGTCTCTGTCATTAGTTTTTGTACTTACCGGTAGTTTATTCTGCCCGTGGATAGAGCAGCATTAAACTGGCGACAGATTAACTTTAATACAATGGGGGGAGGCTCTTTGTACAGTATGGTTATTGTGGAGATATACAGTGTATGCAAAATAAATACCGGTATGTAAAAGATACAAAATGAATAACAGAGTGAAATAGTTACCCAAAAGATATAGAAAATTGCATAAAAGTATATTAAATCTTAAAGATAGGACCAGAAATTGGTTGTTATAAAAATATTAATATCTTACTATTGTCAAAGATCACAGTTTATTATTGTTACAACAGTTGCTAAATTCAGGTTATATGTTTATCCATGTTGGTTAAATCACCTATTAAACACGTCTTCAAATCGTCTTCTGAAAATACATCTTGTAATTGAGTCATATCATGTGTCATTGTGTTTCATTATAAGGGTTTTAAAAAACAAACAAAAGTTTCCATTTCACTGCATATTTATTGTTCAGAAATAACATGCATTGTTCAGTATAGAAGTAAGCACAAAATGTACTGTAAGTATTGAAAAAATGAACAGTATTACATGATTGAATGTATTGTTATAATATAATGATAAAAATAATGAAATATAATAATTTAAGATTTACGTATACACCATAAAGTGCAATGTCCACTAAAGTAAGAGAATTAAAGGGAGTCAGACACCAGGAGATTCATTGTTACACCGACACAATGTTTTGTAGGGCTAACTCTGCTGAATAAGCAAAAAAGGAAAAAGGGGTCCAGCTCGATCCCAGCTCGAGCTGGACCCCTTTTTCCTTTTTTACTTTGCTAATGCCATGGTTCCTGGCTTGGTCCGTACTCGGTGTGGCGGGGTTTGAGCACGCCTATATTTTTTTCTTTCTGCCTAACTCTGCTGAATGTAATGAAATACCTTTCACTGATTCTGGAGAAAGTCATTTTTATGCATATGAAAATGGAGAAGTTGCTTTTAGAGGATGTTTTGATTCCGTTTATGATGATCTAATAAATGGTATATTTAGGTGCAATCTTACAAGCAGCAATATCATTGCCTGTGAAGCCCTTTTGATGCAAAGCAATAATGATTGTACATGTTTCCTTGGAGGTAACAATGGTTAGCGGAAGACAATGAATTAAAATACATCCTCTTAAAGCTCTTCTAATTCAATCAGCAGGACAGAGTGATATCAGGTGCCTTGTCCTTGTTAACACTTCTCCTGAGCTAAAAAGAAGATCACTGAAATGATGGTAGCAGGTCATTTTTTGGCAGGGCAGAAATACAGTAAATTTTAATGGCAAGGAATGACTTTGCAATTAATTGTAATTTATCTTATCACACTTCATAACAATTTAGAGTTAATGCAAGTTGCCACCATAAAAGCTAGAGCTGAAAAAAACTTTGAAAACCATAATTTCTGCCAGTCTCAAAACCTTTGGTCACGACTGTAGGACAGTGTTAGGGAACATAATAGGTAGTTAGATAGATTGAATTAATTGATAAAGAGATAAGGTAAAGAGACAGGATTGGGTCAGTTAAGTTAGTCATCTCATGTGTGCTAAGGGGCTGCAGCCAATTGTATGCAGTGCAGGCACTGCACAGCAATATTTAAAGCTACAGTACTTGGTTTATTCTTATTGTGTGGGAGCTTGTTTAACCCTTTCACGACTGCAATCTGTATATATACGTGATAGCTGCACATGCCCCGTGCAGCTACCACGTATATACACGTTCTGGCAGCTCTTTAATCCAAGCGCTGCAAAGCGCTTGGATTTAAGCTTCTGCCCCTGTCCTGCTGCTGTCACGGACAGCATACAGTGCGGTAATTCCGGCAAGGGGCCAATCAGAGTGGCCTGAAATCGGTAATGTGTCCTGAAGCCCCCTCTGTGCCCCCTCCTTGTTCATGTCCTGCCCCCGATGCGGTCCTACCCCGATCTGTGCCCCCTCCTTGTTCTTGTCCTGCCCCCGATGCGGTCCGCCCTCTCCTGCACCGATCTGTGCCTCCTTCGTGTCGATCATCTTATCCTGCCCCCCCGAAGCGGTCCGCCCCCTCCTGCCCTGATCTGTAAGTAAAATGCTGCCCCCCCTCCCCCGTTTCCAGCGCTGCCCCCTGCCCCCGATGCGGTCCCCCTTGTGTGTGTGTGATGGCGGCGGCTCCATTCCTGAGCCGCCGCCATCAGCAGCGTGTGTCAGCTCTATGCTGACACTGCTGTAACCCCATAGATGCCGCAGTAGCGGCATCCATGGGGGTAATAGAGGGAGGGGGCCCCCTCTCTCTCAACCATCAGGGCTGCTGCGATCGCAGCGCCCGATGGTTGCCATGGGAACTGGACGCTTTGCAAAGGCGTCCGGTTGCCATGGTATAGGCGTCCAGTGCTGCCACCTACAGGCATCTGATTGTATTATACTTTGCAATGCAAGAGCATTGCAAAGTATAGTACAACCATCAGCCCCACTGGATCTTCAAGATCCAAGAGGGAACTGATAAAAAAAAATGTGAAAATAATAAAAGTAAAAATAAATAAATAAAAATGTAAAAAATAAATTTCCTTTTCCTATAAAAAAAAAAACAAACAAACAGAAAACCACACATATTAGGTGTCACCGCGTCCGTAACGACCATCTCTATAAATATATCACATCATCAACCCCGTCCAATAAACACCATAAAAAATAAAAAATAAAAACGGTGTAAAAAAATAAGCCATTTTTGTCACCTTACATCACAAAAAGTGCAACACCAAGCGATCAAAAAAGGCGAATATACCCCAAAATAGTACCAATCAAACCGTTACCTCATCCCGCAAAAAATGAGCCTATATTTAAGACAATCGCCCAAAAAATAAATAAGCTATGGCTCTCAGACTATGGAGACACTAAAACATCATTTTTTTGGTTTCAGAAATGCTATTATTGTGTAAAACTTAAATAAATAAGAAAAAGTATACATATTAGGTATTGCCACATCCGTAACGATCTGCTCTATAAAACTGTCACATGACCTAACCCCTCAGATGAACGCTGTAAAAAAAAATAAAAAAAAATGTTCCAAAACAGCCAATTTTTTGGCCACCTTGTCCCATAAAGTGTAATAATGAATGATCAAAAAATCCTATGTACCCAAAAATGGTACCAATAAAAACCTCAACTCTTTCTGCAAAAAATGAGCCCCTGCACAAGACGATCGTTAGAAAAATAAAAAACATATGGCGTTCAGAAAACCAATCCAGCAAAATCTGCCTTCCAAAAACCATGCGGCGCTCCTTCCATTCTGCGCCTGCCGTGCGCCCTTACATCAGTTTACGACCACATGTGGGGTGTTTCTGTAAACCGCAGAATCAGAGTAATAAATATTGAGTTTTGTTTGGCTGTTAACCCTTAATGTGTTAAAGAAAAAAATGTAATAAAATAGAAAATCTGCTAAAAAAGTGAAATTTAGAAATTTCATCTCCATTTTCCTTTAATTCTTGTGGAACACCTAAAGGGTTAATAATGTTTGTAAAATTGGTTTTGAATACCTTGAGGGGTGTAGTTTCTACAATGGGGTCATTTATGGGGTTATCCACTATGTAGGCCCCACAAAGTGACTTCAGACCTGAACTAGTTCTTAAAAAGTGGGTTTTGGAAATTTTCTTAAAAATTTTAAGAATTGCTTCTAAACTTCTAAGCCTTCTAACGTCCTAAAAAAATAAAATAACATTTCCAAAATGATGCCAACATAAAGTAGACATATGGGGAATGTTATGTAATAAATATTTTATGAGGTATCACTTTCTGTTTTAGAAGCAGAGAAATTGAAATTTAGAAAATTGAAAATTTTTAATTTTTTTTGGTAAATTTGGGATTTTTTAAAAAAAAGGAGATATATATTGACTCAAATTTATGACTGTCATGAAGTACAATGTGTCACGAGAAAACAATCTCAGAATGGCGTGGATAAGTAAAAGTGTTCCAAAGCTATTACCACTTAAAGTGACGCATGTCAGATTTGTAAATTTTGACCTGGACACTGGGGCATCAATGACCTATGGTCATGAAAGGGTTAAGATTACTAATGCTGTCTCAGTGTTAAAGAGCTTGAAAGTAGTTCAATACAGCCCTAGGAAACTCCAGGATGCCATCCACAAGTTGTGGAGTGTATAAGTGGAAAAAAGTATGGGCCTATTTGCTGTTCAGCGGTGCAGTTATATGTTCTAAAGCCCTTTTTGGCGTGTATTAGTGGCAAAAAATATATATTATTTGCATTTCAGCGGTGCAGTTATATGTTCTAAAGCCCTTTTTGGCATGCATTAGTGGCACAAAAAAAAGTATTTGCCTTTTTGTGGTGAAGTGAGAAAATCACAGCCCTTTTTGGCGTGTATTAGTGTAGTATAATAAGTAGTTCAATACAGCCCTAGGAAACTCCAGGATGCCTTCCACAAGTTGTGGAGTGTATAAGTGGAAAAAAGTAAGGGCCTATTTGCTGTTCAGCGGTGCAATTATATGTTCTAAAGCCCTTCTTGTCGTGTGTTATTGGCAAAAAAATATATATTATTTGCCGTTCATCGGTGCAGTTATATGTTCTAAAGCCATTTTTGGCGTGTATTAGTGGCAAAAGATATATATTATTTGCATTTAAGCGGTGCAGTTATATGTTCTAAAGCCCTTTTTGGCATGTATTAGTGGCATAAAAAAAAAGTATTTGCCATTGTGTGGTAAAGTGAGATTATTACAGCCCTTTTTGGCGTGTATTAGTGGCAAAAAAATATATATTATTTGCTGTTCAGTGGTGCAGTTATATGTTCTAAAGCCCTTTTGTGGAGTGTATAAGTGTAAAAAAAAGTAAGGGCCTATTTGCTGTTCAGCGGTGCAGCTATATGTTCTAAAGCCCTTTTTGGCATGTATTAGTGGCATAAAAAAAGTATTTGCGGTTGTGTAGTGAAGTGAGAAAATTACAACCCTTTTTGGCATGCATTAGTGGAAAAAAAAATATATTTGCCGTTCAGCGGTCCAGTTATATGTTCTAACGCCCTTTTTGCCGTGTATTATTGGCAAAAAAATATATATTATTTGCCGTTCAGAGGTGCAGTTATATGTTCTAAATCCTTTTGTGGCGTGTATAAGTGAAAAAAAGTAAGAGCCTATTTGCCATTCAGCTGTGCAGTTATATGTTCTAAAGCCTTCTTTGGTGTGTATTAGTGGGAAAAAAAGGGCTTATTTGCCGTTATGTGGTGAAGTGAGAAAATTACAGTCTTTTTTGTTGTGTTTTAATTTTCTTTTTATTTATTTATTTGATCTAACAGTATGTCAGACAGAGAAGTGCCAGGCCCTGCACAGAGAAGTGGGACTGGCAGAGGCCTAAATGTTTCTGGCGCAGGCAGAGGTCGCAGCAGAGTAAGGGGCCGTGGCTGCCAGTGTCAGCTCTAGCGGTCGTGTCTTGACCAGCAACCCAACTGTTCTTGAATGGTTGACTCGATCTTCGACTTAGTCGCAAGTGACATCAGACACCCCCAGTCAGAGTCAGTGGGTTTGTCAGACACAACCCTTAGTTGGCATGGCTCAGGAGCAGGGCCTGTGCTCTCACCTGTCCTCAACCTGCCTCTGTCCTTTTCTGTTCCCTCAGCCAGAGAAGTATTGTATGCTGTGGGCTCAGCTCCATTATACAGTGAGGACAAGCTACTAAAAGACAGTCAGCAGCTACTGGCAAGCGAAGATGAGGAGATGACATCCACTGCTTCCTCCACTAGGCGGGCAAGTAGTGATAAGAAGAGTGGCATGGGAGCTGGTGTTGCGAGCGGTCAAGCTCCTGACCCAGAGACGGTTGAGGAGTACATTGCAGTGCAGACATTACTCGATGTATCTGATCGCACCTGGGAGCCAGGTGACGAAGGGGCTTCATCGTCATCGAAAGAAGAGGGTGGCAGCTTGCCCATAAGGCAGCGGCAGAGCCAGCAAGTCGCTAAAGTGGCCAGGAATCAGCAGGGTGGCAGCAGTGGGAGGTCGGGAGCCAAAGGTTCCCGGGGTAGACCACGCGCTTTGCAGGAGCCTACCTGCCCAGAAAGTAGTGGTGCATGGGTTCACGGAAGCAGCGGCGGTAGCAGTCAGTTAGTGCGGAGTGTTGGGGGTAAAATCACCTACTCGGCTGTCTCGCAGTTTTTGTTAAGCCACCGGAGGAGATGAACATGGCCATTTGTAGAATCTGTGGGCAGAAGATAAAGCGTGGCCAGGGTGCCAATGTTGGCACTAAGGCCCTGAGTCAACATATGCAGAGTCACCATAAAGTGTCCAGGGAAAACCATGGCTCCAATGTGGTGGTCCAGTCTGCCGCAGCAACTGCTGCATCACCCTGTGGCATGCACCTGATTTCAGGCAGTCAAGGCTCCACCACCTCAGCCGAAGGGAGCTGTCTGTCCTTTCCATAATCTGCTCGCCCTGATGCTCCTCCTCCTCCTCCTTCTCCTCCATGTCAGGAGGATCACCGAAGCAATTGCCAAGAGACAACAGTATGCAATGGCGCAGAAGCTGAATGTGCTCCTGGCCAAGTTGCTGGTGCTGCAGTCCCTCCCTTTCCAAGTGGTGGACTCTGCACCTTTCAGAGAACTGATGGCTTGTGTCTAGCCGTGGTGGAGTGTCCCAAGCCGTCATTTCTTTGCCAAAAAGGCAGTACCAGCCCTGCACACACATGTAGAACAAAAGGGGGGCCAGTCCTTGAGCCTGTCGGTGTCTGCCAAAGTGCACGGCAGCGCTGACATGTGGAGCTGTAACTACGATCAGGGACAATACATGTCCTTTATGGCCCACTGGGTGAAAGTGGTTTCTTGGCCAGGTGATGCCGCTTCTGCTTCCACGTTCTCACGCCGTTGGTCCTGCGAAAGTGTCCGCCTATGCCTCCTCATCCTCCACCATGTCCTCAGCCTCCACTGCAGGGACAATTCACAGTGCCCCTCCAGCATAACACATGTGCAGGGCACGGCGGTGTCACGCTGTTCTGCACCTCGTTTGCCTGGGCGAAGGGAGTCACGCAGGGGAGAAACTGTTCTGTGTTCTTCATCAAGAAATCGAATAATGGCTTTCTCCGCGACAACTTAAAATCGGAACCATGGTGAACAACAACGGGTAGAACAGGGTGTCAGTGATGTGTCAAGGAGGGCTGAGCCATGCACCCTGTATGGTACACGTGTTTAATCTGGTTTTCAAGTGGTTCCAGAAATCTTCCACCCATCTGCAAGACATCCTAAAAATATCCAGGAAACTTTGCATGCACTTCAGCAACTCATACACCACAAAGCACACCCTCCTTGAGCTGCAGCGGCAGAACGGCATCCCCCAATATAGGCTGATATGCAACATTTCCACCCATTGTAATTCCACCCTCAATATGTTGGACCAGCTTTACTTACAGAGAAATGCCATAAACGATTTCTTGATGATGCAAGCGGACAGGAGTACTCCCCTGTGTAACTTTGATGTCAGCCAGTGGCAGCTCATCCGTGACACCTGCCGTTTGCTTTGAGGAGGCCATGTTATTTGTCAGGACTACGGGATGAACAACATCATTCCACTGCTGTCCTGGAACAGATTCTGGTAAATTTGGCTGGTCAGGGGACTGGAGTCGTGGCGCCAAGATCTCACGGCCATATGAGCCCTGTGGGGGCTGAACTGGAGGAGGAGTAGGACATTGGAGCACAATCAATATGTAGCTAAATGGGTGTTTTTTCTACACAGGTGACAGAAGAGGAGGAGCAGGAGCAGCCAGAGGAGCTACAGGGCGATGAGGAAGATAAGGAAGAGAACCCAGACACACCGTGGCAGTATGCAGTGGAGATGGAGGCAGGGAAGACCTCTGAGTCACTTGCACAAATGGCCCGATGCATGCTTACTTGCTTGCGTAGTGACAGGTGAATTGTCACCATTCGGCAGAGGGATGACTTCTGGCTCTCCACCGTGTTGGACCCTCGCTACCAGTCCAAAATAGGGGCATTTTTTTACACCTGCTGAGAGGGAGGACAAACTGAACTACTATTTAGACATCCTATGTAGTCAGTTGGCAGCTGCCTATCTGCACCATCATCCATCCTCTGCGCTTATGAGCAGCTTTCTTCACCCGCCTAGTAAAGAAACTACTCAACAGCAGCAGCAGCTAGACCTGGAGCAGGACCTGAACCAGCAGGTGGTGGTATACTTGGACAGCACCCTGCCACCCCACATTGAAGATCCGCTGGACTACTGGGCAGCCAAACTGGAATTGTGGCCGCAACTGGCAGAGTTCGCCCTGGAAAAGCTGTCCTGCCCGGCCAGTAGTGTGACAAAAACACAGAAGACATGCAAATATTCCATTCACGTGTCATCTTTGTTTTGGATCCACTCCTGTTTTTTTTTTTGAATTAGCAATACTGATGGATTGCTGACCAAATGCTGACCGAGTGAAGGCATATGCTCCACAAACAGGATCAGGTTTTTGATGGTTATTGTTCTGATGGATCAGAGGAAGGGCAAAATAATCAGTGGCGTCAACACAAACTTACTGCTGACACCCACTACACTCTGTCGGGGGGGGGGGGACTCTACTTATATAAGCGTTTAATAGAACAGGTTCTGTAGACATCTATGTGGAACTGGCAGAGTTTGCCCTGGAAAAGCTGTCCTGCCCGGCCAGTAGTGTGGCATCAGAGAGGGTATTTAGTGCGACAGAGACCATAGGTACCCCAAGAAGAACTCCACTGTGCACCCAAAATGTGGAGAGACTGACCTTTGTCAAGATGAATCAGGCTTGGATCAGCCAGGATTTCCACCCACTAATGCCTGATGCATCAGACTAGATCATCCATGGTGCCACACCAACACTTTGACAAAAGAGACCGGTTTCTTCTGGCTACCTGCCTTAGCTACTATTCTGATGCTGCCACCCGCCTGATGCCACACATCGGATGCCAAGTGCTCTTTCTTTCAGCCACAATCTTCAGCTGGTACTAGTATGTCCACCCACCTCCCCACTCTATCACCGGGTCACCCTGAGGTCTCCTGATGCTTCTGCCACCTCCAAATTATGTCACCTTGCCACTATGTGGTCTCCTGATGCTGCTGCCACCTCCACACTATGTCACCTTGCCACTCTGTGGTCTCCTGATGCTGCTGCTACCTCAACACTATGTCACCTTGCCACTCTGTGGCCTCATGATGCTGCTGCCACCTCCACAATCTTTAATTGTGCCACTCTGTGGTCTCCTCATGCTGTTGCTGCCACCTCCACACTGTCATTGTTCTATCCTGCAGCCTCCTCCTGATGCTGCTGCCGCTACCTCCACACTCTGTCATTGTGCCACTCTGTGGCCTGCTGATGATTCTGCTGCCACCTCTACACTCTTTCATTGTGCCACCCTGTGGCCTCCTCCTAATGCCGCTGCTGCTGCCAGCTCCAGACTCTGTCATTGTGCCACTCTGTAGCCTCCTGATGCTGCTGCTAACACCTTCACACTGTCATTGTGCCACCCTGTGGCCTCCTCCTGATGATGCTGCTGCTGCCACCACCTCCACACTTTGTCATTGTGCCACTCTGTGGCCTCCTGATGATGCTGCTGCCATCTCCACACTGTCATTGGGCCACTCGGTGGTCTCCTCATGCTGCTTCCACCTCACCACTATGTCATAGGGCCACTATGTGGACTTCTCATGCTGTTTCCACCCTCCCCACTTCATGACTGGGCCACTATTTTGCCTTTTGGCCTGGCTGACATCATCATTTATTTGTCCCTTGTTCTGATCTGTCAGAAGGAAGGAAAAATGAGACGCACAACAGATCATGTCTGTGTAACAGCTGTAAGGCCTCTATTGTCCCATCAGAATTTGCTTATGATTTGGTAGCCAAAAGCAGGAGTGGGCACAAAACACAGAAGACATGCAAATATTCCATTCACATGTCATCTCTGTTTTGGATCCACTCCTGTTTTTTTTGGGAATTAGCAATACTGAAGGATTACTGACCAAATGCTGACCGAGTGAAGGCCTATGCTCCACAAACAGGATCAGGTTTTTGATGGTTATTGTTCTGACGGATCAGAGGAAGGGCAAAATCATCAGTGGCATCAAAACAAACTTACTGCTGACACCCACTACACTCTGTCAGGGGGGCTCTACTTGTATAAGCTTTTTAATAGAACAGGTTCTGTAGACATCTATGTGGAATCAGCTGATGACTGTGTAAAAGGAGTGCGCTTCTTCTTGACGCTAACATTGACCTGTAAGGCTGAGTTCACACTTGAGTTATTTGGTCAGTTTTTGCCCAGTAATTGCCCAAATAAGTGAAGTGTGCAGTGATTCTAAGAGCGACGCCTGTCACCTGTATGTCATACTGACTCACAGTATTATTTTACTACCACAGCAGACTCCCTATGCGTGATACTGCAAGGCACGGTGTTCTACACCATTATAAAGGCTCTCTGCAGCCAGAAAATATCAGTTTTTTAACGCGATTCACCACAAATAAATGCGGGTCGAACCAATTTTTTTTTTTAATTTGGCGAACTGGCCGAATCAAATTTTTCAGAAATTCGCTCATCTCTACTATTCATACCCAAATGAAATCTGCCCATTAATTTGTTCATATTGGTCCTGAAACAAATTTCAAATTTGCTAATCTCTAGCTTTTTACTTCCTCTGTATCTGCATAATAGGATTATAAATTGGACATGACGGACCTGTTTCTTGTTCCAATATGTAACTACATAAAACTGATTCCCTGAAAACTTGCTCAATGATTTTCTGCTGTAATCTTGGGTCATATGTCTAATTTCCATATATGGTAGCTTCAATCAAGAAAGGGCAAGTCTCTCTAATAAAGTGGCCAGTCAGTACATCTAAGACTAAATGCATGAGGTATTCCCTTTTAATAGTCTGGAGTTCCTTTATCTCTACTTTTCTGTACATTTTTGAATTTTTATTTCCAAAGAGCACAGCTTAAATGGAACAGTTGTGGCAAATCCTTTGTAAAAATGCTTTATTAGGACAAAGCCCTTCTTGGCTGTGGAAGGGGTTATCCCATGAAAAGTATTACTAGGCAATGAATAGGGCACTGCAAATTAAGAATTATTACAATGCACATGCAATAAAAGTATTGGTGTGTTAGTGAACATTTTTCTCTCTGATAGCACCCCATGCTGTTTATCCTTTTGGTCAGCCTTCTTCTGGATTCACTGGTGGACCAACATGTTCAGTAGGTTCCTTTCTCCTTTCTCATCCCCTCCATGCTGGTATAGTGATCTCACAGAGAAGTATGGAAAGCACCCCAGATACCATTCATTCATTCATATTTCTCAATTCAAAGAAATATATACAGTGTAGTTATATATCTTTCTAGAAATAATGGAGAATGACATTGTAAGGATATTACATACCTTATGTATCTCCGAGGCTATATGAGTTTAGCTTCTCTGCAGGGGAGGAAGAGGCTAATTTAATGGATATGAAGGCGATTGATGAGCTGATGCCCACTCACAGAAAGGGAAAACTTCCTCTCCAGTTTTAAAATAGGGGGATAACATATTAAAATGTAATAATAGGTGATCTGACCAAACTGAACCCAGAGGCTCACAAACTGAAATTTGATTAGGAATTAATACTAATTATTCAATATCATGGGAAAAATAGTTGCATTACTGCTTAACTAGGCAGATTTGCCATTAATCACTTTGGGAAATTTGAGTAAGAATTATTGCCATTCAGGAATTTGTGAACTGTAAGTGACAGTCACTATGGAAACTGAAGTAGCAACCATATTCGTTGTCAATTATCATATTCTTCACTTTATATGCACTTTTTTTCCCCAAAAGTGGGGGGAAAGTGTCAGTGCATTTTATGAAGCGAATACAAGTAAGCGCTTACATTATGGAAGCGCTCACTAGTATGCATTAGATGCGGAAAGTGAAGCTCTGAGAGCTCTACCTGTACTCACCCGTCCTGATGTTCTTCCCTGGGGCCATTTGTCATTACCTGTAGATCTAAACTTGTGATACCTTTCTAATGCCTCAGCAATTCTGTCTGAAGTTGACACTATAATGGCTAGTAAATTGCATGAACATGGATTGCCAAACTAAAGAAATTTCTAATAGATGAACATTTAAGATTTATTATAGTATTGTATTACAAAGTAATGTAGCAAAATTCATTACACGGTAAAAGCATACAGTGGCTTTGAAAAGTAACTTTCTTTTGGGTCACATAGTTCACACCACACTTTAGAAAAGTGGTGAAGGTGGTATAAATAAGCAAAAAGTCACACATTTTTGTGCAAAAGGGGCTTACATAAAAACTAAAGTAGAAGGCTTGACAAATTCCCCCCACTGAATATTGCAGTACATATGTTATTCAGTTCAAAGGGGTTTTCCATCTAAGAAAGTTAGGATACATTGCTAGGACATGCAGACAGTGAAATTAAAAGCAGGTAAAACAGGGAGCTCGTAAAATGCCATAAACATTAATTTAACCCCCTAAGGACAACCAATTTTCAGTTTTGCATTTAGTTTTATTCTTCCCACCTTCCAAGAGCTATTACTCTTTGAGGGCTTATTTATTATGGGACCTGTTGTATTTTTTAAAGACATCATTTAATTTACAGTAGATTGTACTGGGAAATGGTAAAAAATTATTTGTGGGGTGAAGTGAAAAAATAAAGACACAATTCCACCATGGGTTTGGGTTTCATATTTACAGCGTTCAACTGTGCATTAAAAATGACACAACAACCTTATTCTGTCTGATTACAGCAATATCAAATTCATATAGTTTCTATTATGTTTTGCGACTTAAAAAAAAAAAAAAGAAACTTTTTTATTCTTTGCATTCCCATATTCTGACACCAATACCATTTTTCTTTTTCAGTCTACAAAACTGTGTGAGGGCTCGTTGTTTGTGGGGCAAGCTGTAGTTTTGGAATACATATAATGACTTTTTGATCTTTTTTTATACAATTTTTTGGGGGCAACATGATCAAAAACAGAAAATTGCTATTTTTATTTATTTTTTTCCATTATAATGTTCACCACAGTATTTTATTTATTTTTTACTTTTATTTATTTTATATGTAAAATTGAGAAAGTTGGTTTTTTTATATTTTTTTATAGAATTTTAATTTTTTACTGTACTTTTTAGTTCCTTCAGGGGACTTGAACATGCAATCTTCTCATCGCTTGTCCCACAGACTGTAATAGAAAACTATTGCAGTCTATGGGATCTTTAAAGTCTGCCTGTTAGGCCTTGCCTCAGACACAGCTTTTCAGGCAGCTTGCTATGGCAGCACAGGGAGCATTCAAAAGGCCCCAGGTTGTCATAACAACCGATCAGAGCCCTTCAATTTTCCCTTGGGGGTTTAATCAAAAGTCAGAGGCAGCCCCCTCCCTTTGTCTAATCCCACAGATGCTATGTTCGCTATTGACCATGGCATCTGAGGGGTTAAATTACTAGGATCGGAATCATCTCTGAACCCAGTCACTGCTGGCTTGTGCCTGCTGTATTATAAAGCCAGGACCTGCCACATTTGGAGCAAGCTCAGTGCTTAAGTTCACTCCATCCTTAACGCCATGACCTATGGGTACATTATGGTGGGTTAAGGAGTTGAAACATATATAAAACAATAAAATGGCTGTGTGATGTATTTCAGAGGAGCTCCGCCCTCTTCATCAGGCACATTCAAGTTATGCCTGATGAAAGAGGGAGGACCTTCTCGAAATTCATCTCACAGCTACAGATGTAGCCGAGCTAAACTTGACTCTGATAACACATGGCATAGTATTATCTCATGACAAAAGCCATTGAAATCGATTGAAAAAGTAAATTGACATTTTCTTGCCATTGTCTTCTGTGCGCTAAGTAGAGATGTGTGCGTTAACTAGAGATGAAAAATTTGATTGAAATTCGCTTAATCACTGTAATGACCGACGTCACGCACAGGGAGGATAAAAAGGAAAGCCCTGCCCAAGGGAGAGGGAAAGGTGGTGACCCCTAACTCACCTTGCGGCTGGCACCTGACTGCCCTGACGTCCCTAGACGGGTTCCTCACCCGTGCGGCGATCACGTGCCTAAACCCTGGCTTTCCCTAAAATGAGCCCTAGATAGTTAACGGGCCAGTGGGATCGCTAGTCCGCACCACTATCACTAAGAGGGAAACACCAGGGAGAGGACAGACAAAACAGACAAACACATACACCCAGGTGGGCGATCACAATAGACCACAAAGGTCCAACAGGGATCCAGAGGGTAGCGTTCTGGACCAACTACCAGAGAACGCAGCAACACAGCTCCAGAAGGTCAGAATAGATGTCCAGGCAGGAAGTTCTATCTCTGGCAACCAGAGAAGTGTGAGAGAGGAATATAAGGAGGTTTGGGAGTGCTGGATAAGGAACAGCTGAGGAGAAGGAGCTACGGATCCCTGAGTGAGCCAAAAGGGTTTGCAAAGCAAACCCAGAAAGCTACCATAAGGAAAACCGCCCCATCTTAAATAGAGCATGCAGCCAACCGCTGCGACCTCCTGACCCCGGGTATAACGGAGTCAGGCGTGGTTCTCGATACCCTCGTGACAATCACAAAGCGCATTTCTTTGTATGTAGCGGGCGCAATAACAGGGAACAAATCAATTTTCTCTGAAATGGTGGAAAATAAAAACATACTCACTTCATCCATTTGCACGCATGGAGGCTGGCACAGCCATCTTGATTGAAGACACCATGCGAACTCTTGCCTGGTGACGTCATGATGTCATCACGCCAGCCAGCGTGATGACATCATACGTCACCGCGTAAGATTTTGCATAGTATGTTCAATCAAGATGGCCGCAGTGGCCTCTTCGCATGTAAATGGATGAGGTGATGCATGTTTTTTTTTTTTTACCATCTCACGGAAAATTGATTCATTACCACAAAGCAAGAGGAGATTCGGCTTTACGGCAAATCAAATTTTTCCTGAAATTTGGATCAAATTCCACTTCAGATACTTTGATTTGCTCTACACTAGCCTTAACCATCAAGTTTAGCATGGCTGCATCTGTATTTTAATATTTTATATCTGTTTTAAATAAATGTTCATCCTATTTTACTGGTGCCCCATTTTACCTGCTTTTTATTTCCATGTCTACTCTACATTCTCAGATTTTCAATAAGACCATGCCTGGATTCACTTGCAGGAGGAAGCAGTTAGATTATCACACTGTGATGAAACTTACAGACCTGATAACAGTTAGTAAGTCGTGATCATTCAGTACTGACATTTACCTTAAGAAGTATTATACTTTGGAGCGGTCACTTTGTTTTTGTTTGATCATATTGCTGGGATATGGTATCAATTGTTGATTCATACTGATCATGAGAACAAAGGTGCTGTTAAACAGATTTTTCATGTAGAACATGTATGGCATATCCATAGAATATGCCATAAATGTCTGATCAGTGCTGGTCCCACCACTGGGAACTCTGTCGAGAATGGGGCCTAGTCTCATGGATGCCATGAATGAAGCGGAGGTTGCACATGTACAGGTCTATATATTGACTTTTATGGGAGTTGTGCTATTTTAGAAATTCCCATACAAGGAGGTAAGATCCACACCTAGACATTTATGGCATATTGTGTGGATATGCTACAGTAAATACGGTACATGTATTTTCCATATGGGAATTGCTGCTCAGGATATTGCACAACAGAAAATACATTTGCAGAAGTTTATGAAGTTATACATATGCTGACAGT
This sequence comes from Bufo bufo, assembly GCF_905171765.1. Classification (NCBI taxonomy): domain Eukaryota; kingdom Metazoa; phylum Chordata; class Amphibia; order Anura; family Bufonidae; genus Bufo; species Bufo bufo. The sequence continues at coordinate 420,580,108 of NC_053389.1, read as the reverse complement.
AAAAGGTGATATATACAATGCAGTCATATTAATGCATACAAACTAGTATAGACAAACTAATCAAATGATGTATACAATGGTGTTAATATAGCCCATTACAAGGTCACAAGTTCATGTTGGCTCATCGTATAAGGATGTTATGTTCACATCTTTTTATGGGTTTCAAAAAGAGTAATCAGTTTTGGCACGGAGTTAAAGAGATAATCAATTCGGTTACCAGCTTGAGCCTAATAGCATGGTGAAACTTGCCCCACGGGTGCTAGTCTTGCTTGAATTTGAAAACAGAGTTTTTGATTATTGCCAACATATTCCTGTATACGAAGCTTAGATTAACTATTTGTAGGATTTAAAATTTAGAGCCATAGAGTGTTTCACCACTGAATCTCTGGCATAATATTCTGCTGATGTGCATGGCTATCATATTTAAAATCACAAACTAAGGCTTATTGCACACGACAGTATATTTTCACGGTCCGCAAAACGGGGTCCCGTTTTTCCGTGATCCGTGACCGTTTTTTCGTCCGTGGGTCTTCCTTGATTTTTGGAGGATCCTCGGACATGAAAAAAAAGTCGTTTTGGTGTCCGCCTGGCCGTGCGGAGCCAAACGGATCCGTCCTGAATTACAATGCAAGTCAATGGGGACGGATCCGTTTGACGTTGACACAATATGGTGCCATTTCAAACGGATCCGTCCCCATTGACTTTCAATGTAAAGTCTGGAGTCCCCTTTATACCATCGGATCGGAGTTTTCTCCAATCCGATGGTATATTTTAACTTGAAGCGTCCCCATCACCATGGGAACGCCTCTATGTTAGAATATACTGTCGGATATGAGTTAGATCGTGAAACCTCATTTCCGACAGTATATTCTAACACAGAGGCGTTCCCATGGTGATGGGGACGCTTCTAGTTAGAATATACTACAAACTGTGTACAAGACTGCCCCCTGCTGCCTGGCAGTATCCGATCTCTTACAGGGGGCCGTGATCAGCACAATTAACCCCTCAGGTGCCGCACCTGAAGGGGTTAATTGTACTATCATATCCCCCTGTAAGAGATCAGGGCTGCCAGGCAGCAGGGGGCAGACCCCCCACTCCCCAGTTTGAATATCATTGGTGGCCAGTGCGGCCCCCCCCCCTTCCTCCCTCTATTGTAATAAATCGTTGGTGGCACAGTGTGCGCCCCCCCCCTTCCTCCCTCTATTGTAATAAATCGTTGGTGGCACAGTGTGCGCCCCCCATCGGCCCCCCCTCCCTCTATAGCATTAACAACATTGGTGGCCAGTGTGCGGCCTCCCATCTCCCCCCCCGATCATTGGTGGCAGCGGGTTACTAGCAATAGTACAATAGTAAAAGATTCATAGTGGTAGGTTGTGGTGGCTCACTAGCAAGTAGTTAAGGTATGGTGCTGCAAGCTCATATAGAGGGAATCACACCACCCTCTCTTAAAGGCAAATGTAGTAATAGAGTAATGAGCGAGCACTCATACACTTGGCAACCAAATTGACATGTGCAGAAAATATTTATTATATCCCCATAAAATACAAGTAATAAAATTTATAAGAACAATGTAGCAATAATATACAACATTACAATCAAATATATTGTGGTAGATATGATCAACACTATATTCATATGACTCAATAGTGTCGATAAATTCAATAATATATATCACACCAAGAAACTTCAAGTATAATAACAGCATATACTTGAAGTTTCTTGGTGTGATATATATTATTGAATTTATCGACACTATTGAGTCATATGAATATAGTGTTGATCATATCTACCACAATATATGTGATTGTAATGTTGTATATTATTGCTACATTGTTCTTATAAATTTTATTACTTGTATTTTATGGGGATATAATAAATATTTTCTGCACATGTCAATTTGGTTGCCAAGTGTATGAGTGCTCGCTCATTACTCTATTACTACATTTGCCAGTAAAAGATTCATACTTACCTGGGAGCTGCGATGTTCGTGTCCGGCCGGGAGCTCCTCCTACTGGTAAGTGACAGTTCATTTAGCAATGCGCCGCACAGACCCTGTCACTTACCAGTAGGTGGAGCTCCCGGCCGGACACGAACATCGCAGCAGCCACCAGCAGGTAAGTATGAATCTTCTACTATTGTACTATTGCTAAGTAACCATGGCAACCAGGACTGTAGTAGCGTCCTGGTTGCCATGGTTACCGATCGGAGCCCCAGCGATTAAACTGGGACTCTGATCGGAACTCCGCTGCCACCAATGATGGGGGGGGGGGGGAGAGATGGGAGGCCGCACACTGGCCACCAATGTTGTTAATGCTATAGAGGGAGGGGGGGCCGATGGGGGGCGCACACTGTGCCACCAACGAATTATTACAATAGAGGGAGGGAGGGGGGGGTCGCACACTGTGCCACCAACGAATAATTACAATAGAAGGAGGGGGGGGGGCGCACTGGCCACCAACCTATTATTACAATAGAGGGGGGGGGGCCGCACTGGCCACCAATGATATTCAAACTGGGGAGGGGGGGAGGGTCTGCCCCCTGCTGCCTGGCAGCCCTGATCTCTTACAGGGGGATATGATAGTACAATTAACCCATTCAGGTGCCGCACCTGAAGGGGTTAATTGTGCTGATCACGGCCCATGTAAGAGATCGGGTGCTTCCAGGCAGCAGGGGGCAGTCTTGTACACAGTTTGTAGTGTATTCTAACTAGAAGCGTCCCCATCACCATGGGAACGCTTCTGTGTTAGAATATACTGTCGGTTCTGAGTTTTCACGAAGTGAAAACTCAGGTATGAAAAAGCTTTTATGCAGACGGATCTTCGGATCCGTCTGTATAAAAAGTAACCTACGGCCACGGATCACGGACACGGATACCAATCTTGTGTGCATCCGTGTTCTTTCACGGACCCATTGACTTGAATGGGTCCGTGAACCGTTGGCCGTGAAAAAAATAGGACAGGTCATATTTTTTTCACGGCCAGGAAACACGGATCTCGGATGCGGCTGCAAAACGGTGCATTTTCCGTTTTTTCCACGGACCCATTGAAAGTCATGGGGTCCGCGAAAAAAAACGGAAAACGGCACAACGGCCACGGGTGCACACAACGGTCGTGTGAAAGAGGCCTTACTGTGCTAAATACATAAAGATGTTGCAGTGCATGTATAGTGAAGTGAGGTATACCGGCCTCAACTTCAACAATGCACTGTGGAGGCACTTGATGCTTCTAGAGGAGTCCCGGACTCTTCTCCTGGTAAGTTTGATTTTGAGTTACTATTCTTTTATGGAACAGATGGGTTCAATGTGGGCTGGGGTTTTGGGACCATAAATCCCAGCTGCATAATGTCATGATGGTGATTTAGTGGCCACAAACTAGGAGATAATACAGTGACGGAAAGGGGGCACCTGTTCTTCCCATTAGGGCACCCTCTGGTTCTGGGGTCCTCCTGCCTGATTGCCTGATGGTGGTCAAGGTGGCCTTGATATTAGTGTTTCATAGTGCTAAGCAGGGTCCCTGTGGTCGGGATGCCAGCAACTTGAGGTGCAAATGTAGGATGGAAATAAAGGGGTACATTTATTAACACCATCATTTTAGAAGCCAGTCTTAATAAAGTCCTAAACTGGCAGTGGATTTGCTGGAGTTATGAAGAGGCATAGGCCTCTCCATAACTTCGGCGCATCCACCGCCAGTTCTAAATGTAAGAAAGCTCCCCAATTGTCTTACATATAGACCATTTACTACGCCTAAAACTGGCGTAGAAAATAGTAAAAGAGATGGGCCTGCCGGCCCATCCCCTTCTGTGCCCACAATTTTAGACTTGGTGTGAAGAGGGCGAAGTAGCAGATAATGGCCCAACTAACCACTGCTCCGCTATCTGCACCTGAAATATGCCTAATTTAGACCCCCAAAAAGTCCAGGTTAAACAGCAAACAATTCTTTACTGAAGCTTCAGATGCACACAATTCAGGACAGGTCTTACTTGTTATGGAACCGCTGATGTTACACAGAAATGCAGTTTTCTCAGATGTTACAGGTCTTATAGCTGCACAGATAACCATAGGTCAAAACAGTGTCTCGATAGTTGTTTTAGGTAATATTCTTTAGGCTACATGCACACAAACGTTGTTTGTTTCCGTGTCCAGTCAGTTTTTTTTGCGGGTAGGATGCGGACCCATTCATTTGAATGGGTCCGCAAAAAACGCGGAAAGCACACCGTGTGCTGTCCGCATCAGTATGTCTGTTCCGTTGCCCCGCAAATAAAATAGTGCATGTCCCATTGTTTGCGGACAAGGATAGGCATTAGGCTCCATTCACACGTCCGCAAAATGGGTCCGCATCCTTTCCACAATTTTGCGGAATGGGTGCGGACCCATTTATTCTCTATGGGGACAGAATGGATGCGGATAGCACACAGCGTGCTGTCTGCAGCCGCAATTGCGGAGAGCGGCCCCGATTTTGGGTCCGCAGCTCCGCAAAAAGATAGAGCATGTCCTATTCTTGTCCGCAGCTTGCAGACAAGAATAGGCATTTCAATAGGGGGGGCCGGGCTGGTGTGTTGCGGACCCGCAATTTGCGGGTCCGCAACACACCACGGACGTGTGAATGCAGCCTTATTACAATGGATCAGCAAAGAAACGGATCCGCAAAAAAAACGGATGCCATACAGAACGTCATCCTTTTTTTTGCGTATCAGCAATTTGCAGACCGCAAAACACATACGTTCGTGTGCATGTAGCCTTATCCTGCACTTCTCTAGCCGACTTGTGCACACAAGTATCAGGGCATGGGATGTAGACTTTACTTCTAGCAACCAACGAGCGGTTCTCCCTAACGGCAGGCAAAATCCTCTGCTCCATTCTTTGTACAGGTTGCTATACTTATAGTACACTTCCACAGAATCCAGCATGGGATCTGGAGATTCTCACTGTGAGCCAAACTGTCGTTTGGATTGCTCACGTACCGGAGGCAAGTCCTGAACATGGATGCCGTAGAGTCCATAAGTAGAGATGAGCGAATTGAAGTTGACAAAGTGGAATTCGATCCAATTTTCTGGAAAAATTCGATTCGCACCGAATGCGAATTTCCTCGCGCTTCGTGGTAACGAATCACATTTTTTCCTAAAATGGCTGCTACACATGTGAGGACATGGAGAAAGGAACTCTGGGAAGGTGGGATCACCCATAATGCCATGCATGCATCCAATCAGCAGTCATCCAGCCCTGTGATGTCACAGCCATATAAATAGCGGCAGCCATCTTAGATTCTGCCATTCACCAGCGTACTTAGTGTAGGGAGAGACGTGCCTGTAGGCACTAGGGACAGTGATAGGAAAGACTGGATTGTGGTGAAAAAACTATTTATAAGTGCAGGGAAAGGATAGGGAGGTATAGTTCCAGAGCATTTATGTAGAACAGGGTTTAGTAGGTGAGGTTACAAACTGGGTAATAGGAACAATCCTATTACACCTTGCTGCATTGACTGGGGATCCAAATTGCCATTCTACAGCTCTGTCATTCCAGCAAACCGTTCTTGTTATTGGTGTGCAAGTGCTGTTTGATACAGCCATTAACAGGGTTTATTACTAGAAAACATTTCTAAAGTACATCTTATTTGCCCTTGTGCAGTACAGTTAAATGTTGCAAAGCCCTTTTTGCCATGTATTAGTGGCAAAAGAAAAATATATTTGCCCTTGTGCGATGCAGTGATATATTCTAAAGCCCTGTTTGCTGTGTATTAGTGGTGAAATAAATATATATTCGCCGTTCATCGTTGCACTCATCTGTTGAAACGCCTTTTGTGTAAAAGTTGAAAAAAATTAGGGCCTAATTGCCGTTCTGCGGTGCAGTGATATATTCTGAAGCCCTGTTTGGTGTGTATTAGTGGCGAAATAAAAATATATTCGCCGTTCAGCGTTGCACTCATCTTTTCAAAAGCCTTTTGTGTAAAAGTAGAAAAAAATGAAGGCCTAATTGCCGGTCAGTGGCGCAGTGATATATTCTGAAGCCCTGTTTGCCGTGTATTAGTGGCAAAATAAAAATATATTTGATCTAACATTTGATTATTTGTTCTAACAGTATATCAGACAGAGAAGTGCCAGGCCCTGCTAAGGGGAGTGGCAGAGGCCTAAATGTTTATGGCGCAGGCAGAGGTAGCAGCAGAGTAAGGGGCCGTGGCAGCAGGGGTCACTTCGAGAGGCCTGAGTTCCCAGTGTCCGCTAGCGGTCGTGTCATGACCAGCAACCCACCAGTTCTTGAGCAGTTGACTCGATCTTTGATTTCGTCGCAAGTGACATCAGACACCCCCAGCCAAGAGTCAGTGGGTTCGTCAGACACAAGCCTTAGTTGGCATGGCCCGGAAGCAGGCCCTGTGCCCTAACCTGTCCTTAATCTGCCTCTGTCCTTTCCTCCACTAGGCGGGCAAGTAGTGATGAGGAGAGTGACGTGGGAGCTGGTGTTGCGAGCAGTCAGGCTCCTGACCCAGAGACAGTTGAGGAGAACATCAGTGACGTGCAGACACTACTCGATGACTATGATGCAGCTTATCACACTTTGGAGCCGGGTGACGAAGGGGCTTCAGTTTTATATATATATTTGTTCTTTATATAATAATGTAATATTATAAAATCCGGTGTCTCCATGATAAATCTGCCCCTTGTGGCTTCTACACACTTTCAAAATAATGCTTCAGCGGGGCGAATAGATGCCGAATGACCGGGACGCTCCATGACCTTCCCAGGAGCTTCTGTCGGGAGCAGCGGTTCATTTCTGAGACATCCATATAGTTTGGGGGGAATCCAAAGACCCTCTCCATCTCTGTGCACCACAGGATGTCTGTCACGAGGGTATCTAGAGCCACGTCTGACTCCGTTATACCCGGGGTCAGGAGGTCGCAGCGGGTGGCTGCGCGCTCTATATATAAAGATCACGTTGTTTCTTAGTGATTGTTTTCTGTGTTTGCCTTGCTATCCTTTTTGTCTCAATCAGGGATCCGTAGCTTCTCCTCCTCAGCTGTTTCTTGTCTGCCACTCCCAACCTCCTTATATTCTCCCCTCACTCTTCTCTAGTTGCCAGTTATAGAGCTTCCTGCCTGGACATCTATACTGACCCACTGGAGTTGTGAATCCTGGTTGTTGTTCCAGAGTGCTACCCTCCGGATCCCTGTTGGGCTTCTTGTTGTCTCCTGTTGTCGCCCACCTGGGATTATATGTTGAGTTTGTATTGTCTGTCCTTCCCTTGGTGTTTTCCTTTAGAGCTAGTGGTGCGGACTAGTGTTCCCACCGCCCTGTTCACTATCTAGGGCTCAGCTTAGGGAAAGCCAGGGCTTTAGGCACGTGATCGGCGTACGGGTGAGGAACCCGTCTAGGGACGTCAGGGCAGCCAGGTGCCAGCCGCTAGGTGAGTCAGGGGTCACCACCTTCCCTCTCACTTGGTCAGGGCCTTCCTTGTTCCCTCCCTCTGTGTCACGTATGTGATAGTCACGCCGACCGTGATATTATAACTGGCCTTTACTTTTTGAGAAAAAAAAAGAAAAAAAAAAAATTTCTTTTTGTTGTTTTTTTTTTTCTCTACTTAGAATCCAATATGGATCCTATTGCTGCCTTGGCAAAACAGCTTCAAGGCCTGTCTTTGGAGGTGGCAGGATTGAAGGCGTCTGTCCTCCAACAACAGCAGCAAATGCAGCAGACCGCACCCCCAGCGGTTGCTATGGGTAACCAGGTTGTTACAGAACCCAAGGTTGTTCTTCCTGACAGATTTTCTGGGGGAAGGGACGAATTTGCAACGTTCCGTGAGGCCTGCAAATTATACTTTAAGTTGCGCCCTTACTCCTCAGGTAATGAAGAACAGCGGGTTGGGATTGTCATTTCCCTGCTTCAGGGGGACCCACAATCCTGGGCGTTCTCGTTACCCCCTGGTTCCCAGGCTCTCCAGTCAGTGGAGGGATTTTTTGGGGCTTTGGGTCTCATATATGATGACCCTGACCGAGTCGCCCTGGCTGAGTCGAAGTTACGGAGACTCCTACAGGGAGATCGGTCAGCAGAGGAATATTGCTCAGAGTTCCGTAGGTGGGCTACGGATACTCAGTGGAACGACCCGGCTCTCAGGAGTCAGTTCTGCTCTGGGTTATCTGAAAGGGTTAAGGATGCACTGGCGCTGTATGAGACCCCCCTTTCCCTTGATGCTGTTATGTCCCTCTCTATCAGAATAGATAGGCGTCTTAGGGAGAGATCGAAAATTCCTGAACAATTGGTTACCTCTCCCAAGCAACAATTAGTCTGTACTGACTTAGATGAGCCTATGCAGCTAGGAGGAACTTCTTGTCAGGTCCGTCCTCCTGAGGTTCGCCGTAGGGGGGGGGCTTGTTTTTTCTGTGGGGGGAAGGGTCATTTCATTAATGTCTGTCCCTCCTTTCTCAAAAACAAAAGACCGTCGGAAAACTACTAACCCCAGGCTGTGCGGAGGATGTCAGCCGGGGGGTATACGTTTCCTCCATACGAACATCTCAATTTGTGTTACCAGCGGTTATTGTTTTTGGTGTTAAGACGGAGTCTATTTCTTTTTTTCTAGACAGTGGAGCAGGGGTAAATTTGATTGATGCCCATTTTGCCCGCACTATGGGTTTGTCTCTCTGTACGCTGCAGAGACCTATTCCCGTATTCGCTATAGATTCGGCTCCTCTGTCTCAGAGAAACCTCACCCACATTGTTCATAATTTACACCTTCGGGTAGGGGACCACCATAATGAGTGTCTTTCATGTTACGTTCTGGAGGGCCTTCCCTCTCCTGTGGTATTGGGTCTTCCCTGGTTGGTAGCGCACAATCCAGTGGTGGATTGGCAGGCCAGGGAGATATTGGAGTGGAGTGAGCATTGCAGAGAGAATTGCTTAAATAACAATTGCTTAATCGCCTCCATAGCTTCCCTTCCTACATTTATTTCGGACTTTGAGGACGTTTTTTCTGAAAAGGGTTGTCAGAAGCTACCACCTCATCGTCCTTATGATTGCCCGGTTAACCTGATTCCCGGTGCAAAATTACCCAAGTCCAGGTTGTATAATCTTTCGGGTCCCGAGAGACAAGCCATGAAAGATTATATCTCCGAGAGTCTGGCTAAGGGACACATCAGACCCTCTTCTTCACTCGTGGCTGCAGGGTTTTTCTTTGTTAAAAAGAAAGATGGGGGCCTGCGTCCTTGCCTAGATTTTCGTGAGCTAAACCAGATAACCATCCGAGACCCATACCCTCTTCCTCTCATTCCTGACCTTTTTAATCAGATTGCGGGTGCTAGGTGGTTCTCCAAACTTGATCTTAGGGGGGCCTACAATCTGATTCGTATCAGGGAAGGGGATGAGTGGAAGACAGCTTTTAACACCCCTGAGGGGCATTCTGAAAATCTAGTTATGCCTTTCGGTCTGACCAATGCCCCCGCTGTCTTCCAACATTTCGTTAATGATATTTTTAGTCATCTCATCGGCAGGTTTGTTGTCATATACCTAGATGATATCTTAATTTATTCGGCTGATCTGAAAACACATGAGGTGCATGTCAGGCAAGTACTGCAGGTCCTACGGACGAATAAATTATATGCGAAAATTGAAAAATGTGTCTTCGCCGTTCAGGAAATACAGTTCCTGGGATATCTATTATCTGCTTCAGGTTTCCGTATGGATCCTGGGAAGGTCCAGGCAATTTTAGATTGGGATCTTCCTGAGAACCTTAAAGCCCTACAACGGTTTTTGGGTTTCGCAAATTTCTATAGAAAGTTCATTAAAAATTATTCAGTGATCGTTAAACCCCTTACCGACATGACTAGGAAGGGGACTGATTTTTCTAAATGGTCTGACGCCGCTAAAAATGCATTTTCCTCTCTAAAAGAGAGGTTTACCTCGGCACCTGTTCTAATTTAACCTGATGTCTCCCAGCCTTTTATTGTTGAGGTAGATGCGTCAGAGGTGGGAGTGGGGGCTGTATTGTCTCAGGGTCCGTCTCCTGGCAAATGGCGCCCTTGCGCTTTCTTTTCCAAAAAATTATCTTCTGCAGAGAAGAACTATGATGTTGGAAATAGGGAACTGTTGGCGATTAAGCTGGCGCTTGAAGAGTGGCGTCACTTCTTAGAGGGAGCAATCCACCCCGTCACGGTGATTACGGATCACAAAAACCTTATGTACCTAGAATCGGCTAAGCGTCTCACCCCTAGACAAGCTAGGTGGTCGCTATTCTTTACCAGATTTAACTTTGTAATCACCTATCGTCCTGGGGCAAAAAATACCAAGGCAGACGCGTTATCTCGTAGTTTCCCTGGAGGGGGTAATGCTAGTGATCCGGTACCTATTTTACAAAGAGGAGTGGTTGTCTCTGCTGTACACTCTGTTCTAGAGGGAAAGGTGTTAGAGGCCCAGGGGGACGCCCCGGCCTCTTGCCCCTCAGAGAAATTGTTTGTACCGTTAAACCTGCGTCTTGAATTATTAAAAGAACATCATAATTCGGCACTTGCTGGGCACCCGGGTAGTAAAGCAACTTTGGAGCTATTATCTCGTTGTTTTTGGTGGCCAAGGTTGCGTCAGGATGTAATGGATTTCGTGTCTACTTGCTCTACTTGTGCACGCGCGAAAGTCTCTCATACACGTCCAGCAGGGTCTTTATTGCCTCTTTTTATCCCCAATAGGCCATGGACACATCTGTCAATGGATTTCATCACTGACTTACCGTTGTCTGCGGGTAAAACAGTTATTTTGGTAGTAGTAGACAGGTTTAGCAAAATGGTACACTTTATTGAGCTACCCGCACTTCCTAATGCTAAAACTCTTGCTCAGGTGTTTATCAGTGAAATCGTGAAGCTTCACGGGGTCCCTTCCGATGTGGTTTCGGATCGGGGAACCCAGTTTATTTCTAAGTTTTGGAAAGCTTTTTGTTTCCGTTTGGGGGTACACTTGTCCTTTTCCTCAGCTTTCCATCCTCAGTCGAATGGACAGACTGAGCGTACCAACCAAAACCTAGAAACATATTTAAGGTGTTTTGTGTCTGAAAACCAAGAGTTGTGGTCATCATATTTACCGTTAGCTGAGTTTGCCATAAATAATCATTATCAGGAGTCCACTGGCAAGTCACCATTCCTTGGTGCATACGGTTTTCATCCCCAATTTTGTACTTTCAAAGAGGGGGGGTCTTCTGGGGTTCCCGAAGAGGAAAGGTTTTCTTCATCTCTTTCTTCGGTATGGCAGAAGGTGCAAGTTAACTTGAAAAAGATGAGTGGTAAATATAAATGCATGGCCGATAAGAAACGGTCGCCAGGTCCGGACCTAGGGGTGAATGACTATGTGTGGTTGTCTACTAGGAATATTAAGTTGAAGGTTCCCTCTTGGAAACTGGGCCCTAGGTTCATTGGTCCTTATAAAATAGTAGCCGTCATTAACCCTGTGGCTTTTCGCCTGGAGCTACCTCAGACTTTTAAGATGCATAACGTCTTCCATAAATCGTTACTCAAGAAGTATGTTCCACCTCTACCATCCACAATAACAGGAGGAGGTGGCAGCGGTGATGGTTCTAATCTGGAGTTTCAAATAGCCAGAATTGTTGATTCTCGTCGGGTCCGCCGCTCTCTTCTGTATCTGGTGTATTGGAGGGGTTACGGTCCGGAGGAAAGAATGTGGGTTCCAGCGTCAGAGGTAAACGCCAACAGGTTAGTTCAGGCTTTCCATACCTCTCATCCGGAGAGACCTGGTCCTGAGTGTCCAGAGGCCCCTCGTGAAAGGGGGGGTACTGTCACGAGGGTATCTAGAGCCACGTCTGACTCCGTTATACCCGGGGTCAGGAGGTCGCAGCGGGTGGCTGCGCGCTCTATATATAAAGATCACGTTGTTTCTTAGTGATTGTTTTCTGTGTTTGCCTTGCTATCCTTTTTGTCTCAATCAGGGATCCGTAGCTTCTCCTCCTCAGCTGTTTCTTGTCTGCCACTCCCAACCTCCTTATATTCTCCCCTCACTCTTCTCTAGTTGCCAGTTATAGAGCTTCCTGCCTGGACATCTATACTGACCCACTGGAGTTGTGAATCCTGGTTGTTGTTCCAGAGTGCTACCCTCCGGATCCCTGTTGGGCTTCTTGTTGTCTCCTGTTGTCGCCCACCTGGGATTATATGTTGAGTTTGTATTGTCTGTCCTTCCCTTGGTGTTTTCCTTTAGAGCTAGTGGTGCGGACTAGTGTTCCCACCGCCCTGTTCACTATCTAGGGCTCAGCTTAGGGAAAGCCAGGGCTTTAGGCACGTGATCGGCGTACGGGTGAGGAACCCGTCTAGGGACGTCAGGGCAGCCAGGTGCCAGCCGCTAGGTGAGTCAGGGGTCACCACCTTCCCTCTCACTTGGTCAGGGCCTTCCTTGTTCCCTCCCTCTGTGTCACACATGTGATAGTCACGCCGACCGTGATAATGTCCTCCTTCCCATCCATGATGACTGGGAACTCATGATGCTTTCCCTGATGAAGAGACCAGGGGCTGGTAGATATGGTTTGAATCTTGATGAACTTCGCGACTCTTCATGGCTCCAAGCAATCTTAAAGCTTTGTCATCACATTGTCTGTAGCTACTAGAGGCCTGTTCATGGCAGGCAGGTTCCCCCAGATGTATCTGGCTCAATGAGCAACTGATACCGCACCTGCATCAATCTCGACAGGATTCGTCTCCAGGTGGAGAGAAATTGTTTTTTGGAATGCGTTCTCCATCGCAACCACGTTCTCGAATTACCAGAAGACTGGCCGATTCTCTCCTGTCTTAGGCAACACTTTATTGAATAATCGTGGAAAGTAAAAAAAACTGTTGTCCACTGCCCCCATAAAGACCTTTCCGGTGTGGGTTAACCACAGATAAGTCATTACAAGGACTACCGCCAATTATCAGATCGATTTGTCCCCATTCTTCAATATGTTTCCTGGTTATATTCTGTATGTCGCCCACATATACAATCTGCCCTGTCCTATCATGATGGCGTCCTCACACACCTCTGATGCCATATATTTTTCAACGTTGATTCTAAGCTTTTTCCATGATGACTGGGAACTCGTGATGTTTTCCCTGACGAAGAGACCAGGGCTGGTAGTTATGGTTTAAAACTTGATGAACTTCGAGACTCTTCCGGGCTCCAAGCAATCTTGAAGCTTTGTCTTCTCATTGTCTGTAGCTACTAGAGGCCTGTTCATGCCAGGCAGGTTCCCCCAGAAGTATCTGGCTCAATGAGCAGCCGATACCACACTTGCATCAGGACAGGATTCGTCTCCAGGTGGAGAAAAAAAGTTTTTTGGAATGCTTTCTCCATCGCAAACACGTCGTCGAATAACCAGAAGACTGGCCGATTATCTCCTGTCTTAGGCAACACTTAATTTTTTATCATAATATATTAAATTGAACCAAAACTTGATTAAAATTATAAGAAACTAAACTTAAATTCGCCAATATATTATCACAATCTTCGATGGAAATTCTCAGACAATCAATTTGCCAAGCCTTTTGTGCCAGAGAACGTGTATTATTAAATCATGCCAAGCCAAGGTGGCCTCCTCATGCTGCTGCCATCTCCACACTTTGTCATCGTACCACTCTGTGGCCTCCTCATGCTGCTGCCACCTCCACAATCTCTCATCGTCGTGCTGCTCTGTGGCCTCCTCATGTTGTTGACACCTCCACAATCTTTCGTCATTCTGCCACTTTGTGGCCTCATCATGCTGCTTCCACCTCCACAATCCCTCGTCGTCATGCTATTCTGTGGCCTCCTCATGCTGCTGACACCTCCACAATCTCTTGTCGCCGTGCCACTCTGTGGCCTACTCATGCTGCTGCCAACTCCGCAATCTCCCGTCGTCATGCCACTCTGTGGCCTCCTGATGCTGCTTCCACCTACTCACTATGTCACTTTGCCACTCTGTGGCCTCCTAATGATGCTGCCACCTACACACTATGTCATCTTGCCACTCTGTGGTCTCCTGATGCTGCCGCCACCTCCACACTCTGTCTTTGTGCCACTCTGTGGACTTCTCATGCTGTTCCCACCCTCCCCACTTTATGACTGGGCCACTATTTTGCCTTTTTGGCTTGGCTGACATCATAATTTTTTTTACCCTTTTTCTGATCTGTCAGAAGGAAGGAAAAATGAGAAGCACAACAAATCCTCTCAGTGTAGCAGCTGTAAAGCCTGTATGGTGCCATCAGAATTGGCTTATGATTTGGTAGCCAAAAGCAGAAGTGGGTACAAAACACATAAGACATGCAAATATTCCGTTCACGTGTCATCTCTGTTTTGGATCCACTCCTGTTTTTTTTAGCATTAGCAATACTGATGGATTACTGACCAAATGCTGACAGAGTGAAGGCGGGTGCTCCACAGACAGGATCAGTTTTTTTTGGCTTATTATTCTGATGGATCTCAGGAAGGGCAAAATAATCAGTGACATCAACAAAAACTTACTGCTTGCTGACACCCTCTCCACTCTGTCGGGGGGCTCTACTTGTTTAAGCATTTAATAGAACAGGTTCTGTAGAAATCTATGTGGATTCAGCTGACGACGGTGTAAAAGGAGTGCACTTTTTCTTGGTGCTAACATCGACCTGTAAGGCTGAGTTCATACTTGAGTTATTTGGTCAGTTTTGACCCCGTGACTGACCAAAAAACTGAAGTGCGCAGTGATTCTAAGAGTGACGCCTGTCATCTGCATGTCATACGGACTCACAGTATTAATTTACTACCAAAGCAGACTTCCTATGCGTGTTACTGCAAGGCACTGTGTTCTACACCACCATAAAGGCTCTCTGCAGGCAGGAAATAGCAGTTTTTTTTAAATGAAATCCGCTGCAAACAAATTCAGATCGAACTGAATTTTTCCCCAAAAATTCGGTGAACCAGCATATTGAATTTTTTTTACATTTGCTCATTTCTATCCATAAGTCCCTTCAGACAAGTTACCTCTGCTGGACTTTCGCTACACCTCTCTGCTACATCTGGCCTGCTCTTGTTTTTTCTCCTTCAGGCCTTCCCCTGGCAGGTACCAGGGTCCAGGTGTAGATAAGGTGTCAGCTTCACATCTTTTTGCTTGCCCTAACACTGCGCTGTGTCTAAACTGGTTTAGACTGGATTAACACACTGAACTATCTGTGCTGACTCACTCCTCTCCTTATATAGAGAGTGACAGGCCCATCTAGTGAAGGCTGTGAGATATGGCCTATAATTATGATGTGCTTACAGGAATATAAAGTGAATGCATACATGAAATGATGACAATATACTTTTGCACTTTGCAGTATATGCGACTATTATAAAATTCACATATGATATCTGATGGGATATATGTGACTCCATTTTGTCTCATTTAGCCACTGTATTACATTTGGTTAGTGCACTACAAAACCTCCCTCCCCCCTATGGAATGTGAGACACTTCCTTAAACTGTTTCATGAAATCCATACATGTTGAAAGTATGAACAGCCTTCTAGCCATAAAAGGACATCTGACTCAAGTACTTGCTAGCCTATGTGTATATACCTGATTGGTCAAATGCTGTTACTAGGAGTCAGCTATGATGTTAATGCAGAGCTTATGTGTGACCATACTATTGGTCAAATACTAATGCTAACATATGATTGGATGTAAAGGAAGCTCAACCCCCTCTATTAAAACTGTTTGCCAGCTGTGAATAAACCAGAATGGATCAGAGAAAGACACGTGTTTTTGGTCTCCATCTAATTCATTCTCCCGGTACCGGTAAGGCTTAATTCAAGCTGGCCACTGAAATCATGTGTTAAGGGACACACCGTTAGGGAAGAGAATAAGATATTCCTTACAGATCTGGGGACTCAGTCCGGGATTGGGAGGGTCAACTCTTCTGGTCTACCGTGAAAGACATAAATTTTTGTCCGCCTTGGACCTGGGAGCAATGACCAAAAATCCCATTCAAGTAAGTCGAACCATCTATTTATGATTTCAGTGGATTGCGATGTCTGGGACACGCGCAAAAGCTCAGGGAGCTTGTTGATTTTAAGCGGCTCATATCATAGGGTCCATATCGTTAGGTAAAAATGTTGATTATAAGAGGCTTAGTAAGTCCATATCGTTAAGAGATAGTGCACTATATAAGGATATCTGTTCCGGGAACAGAAGGATACAAGCTTGAATTAACTCTTATGTATATATAGTATAAGTATTTTAGAAGTATTAAGATTATCTGTCTGTGTGAGATGTTGGCCGGGTGGTAAGTTTACGGTCGCATCCCGCTTTGAAATCATTCTGTTTCTATCACTGCCAACATGTAAACTTTGTTGCACGGTCTAGTCCCACAAATTATTTTCTAGTTAACACATGAGTAGACAATTGGGCAAGATGTGAGAATTGACAGTTAAAATGTGAAACAGAATGTTATGCTAGGCTGGCAGGATTGAAAAGCTGCAAAAAAAAATAAAAATAAATCTGTTAGAAGCTTACAGACAGTGTACATCAGAGCTCCTGTGATTGTGAAGGGGGGCTATAGTGAGTGACAAGACACAGCAGAGTCAGGAAGTTAATTCATGGCAAGGGAAAAAGTGTCTCAGTGTTTGCAATTAGAAAGGGCTTGTGTTAAACGTTCAGAAATGAACTGGTTAAGTTTTGTTGCCCTAATGATCTGTGTGTGTTTAAATAGTGACGATTTATAGTCCCTGGAATTAGAGATTACAGCACTAAAAGATGGACAGTTAATGCATAAGTGTATTGATAGTTGAAGAGAGAAGTTGTTAAAGGATAATAATAGCCTGGTGCAAGCTGAGTTATGGTGGAAAAGTGTATATGGAAGTGACTGAGAGAACTTGAAGTTAGAGAAATGAAATGAGCAGCATTTCTTATTTCAAGATGGAGGATTTTGAATCCTATAGAGAACAAAGGTTGCCATGAGGCATCCCTCCCCCCCACCACATTCCAAAATGTCACTTGTAGTACTACAAAAAAAACTTCTTCCTGTCCTG
Organism: Bufo bufo; assembly: GCF_905171765.1. NCBI lineage: Eukaryota > Metazoa > Chordata > Amphibia > Anura > Bufonidae > Bufo > Bufo bufo. Next base: position 420,563,144 of record NC_053389.1, on the reverse strand, counting down.
TTTGAGATGTGTTTTCAGAGAGAGCCCCCTCCCATCTCACCCCCCTCCTCTGCTCAGGAATTTCATATGGGGGTTGAGGGGGGAGGGGGGCTGCTAATTGGTAATGCATCAGCAGAATGTGAAGATACTAACCTGTGTTATCTATAAGATATTCCAGACAGGGCTCCAGTATTGGTTGTATCTTTCCAAATTGTATGTTCCGATGGTTTAAAATGTGCCTGCAGTGATGATGCTAATTAGAAGTGTCCACTCGTATCAATCTAAGGTTGCACCCAATAAGTTCTTATTCAGATGTGAGTAAAAGTTTGAGGAACATGTGGTACAGCTGAATGTCCTTGATGTATTGCTTTGCTTCCCCTGTTTCAACACTCCTGAAATAGGAGACGCAAGGCAGAGGAAATGGGGGAAGTGTTAGTTATATACAATAAGTGGCGATGTGTGTAACACTAAAAAAAAAAAAAAAAAAAAAAAAAAAAAAAAAAAAAAAAACGACATGGCATATAAGATGATTTGTTAATTTTAACAAAATGACTGTATGATTAACATGTATATTGTTTTACAGCGACAGACCATCAGCAATTGCTGTGTTTGCCTGTGCTGCAAGTTTTGGGATGTAACAAAGAGATTGTGTGATTGGGTGAAAGATACATGATTCAGTGGAATGTGAATGGGTGTGGCTCTGAGTTATATGTACGTAGCAGAGCTGTGTGTGTAATTCATATTTTATGTATAAGGGCGTGGTATGAGCTGGTTTGTGAAGATGAGTACATGAAAATGTATATGAATGCGTATGGAATACGGTATTTGTTTTTAAATATGCGCATTAAGAATTTTATTTTATTTTATTGGAAGTTTTTGGGTTTTTTATTGGTACCAACAGCATTGATCAAGCTGTACATTTTTATTTCAATGAAAAGTTTTTATGGGCCCTTTGTGTGTTCATGTCTGTATTGTCAGATCTGTTTGTTTCAATGTTTGCAGTTACATGTTACATGTTCAGTGTTGTGCTTAACATCAGAGCTCTGCTCGTATGGACAGCTAAGATACTAATGGCTGAACAGAAGAAAGACCAAAGCGTCCACCAAAAGGGGCGGACTTAGGTGACTCAGAGTGTCAGGAAGGAAATGTGAGCCCTCTATGGGAATAAATGGGGTACTGACAAGGACATACAGAACAGATTCCTTACCAGTAGAAACCATGGACAGGGAATACATCATGTCATGTATTTAGCATTATACTAGATTACCCAGTCAGCCTATTAGGGAGAGATTTGTTCATTAGGCTTAACTTGCAGGTATCAGCAAAGAATCAGGACATAGGAGTACACTCAGGTCTCATTCCAGTCTCTACACCAGTGCCACTGATTCTTGCAAACATACAGGACCACCCAGAATAACATTAACCCTGCATTATGGTCCTCAAATGAATATGACACAGGATTCATAGATTGCACACATTACACAGCTACTGTGAAACCAGGTGTCATCTCAGTGTTCCAGAAACAATACCTGCTGTTAAAAGAGAAACTTGATGGGTTTAGGCCAATGATAGAAGAATTCCTACAAAAGGGAATCCTGGAAGAGGTGATTTCACCCTACAGCACGCCCGTGAATCCAGTGACAAAGGCAGATGGTGCTGCCCGCTTTGTACAGGATTTAAGGGCCATCAACAACATCATTGTGCCTATAGCCCCTGTTGTACCTGATGTCACTTAATTATTATCTGCCATTCCAGCAGACGCTGTTTGGTTCAGTGTGATAGATCTGAAAAATGCTTTCTTTTCTATCCCAGTTGATAAGATAACCAGACTACTTTTTGCTTTTTCCTTTGACAGACGCCAACTGACCTGGTGCAGAGATGTCCCAGGGATATGCTGATTCACCTGTAGTGTACAGCATAGTCCTCCGAGCGATGTTAGAGTCATGGTACATCCCCCCAAGGTTCTGTGCTGCTGCAATATGTCGATGATTTATTACTGTGTAGCATGTCAGCGGAGGCCAGCATTCAGGATGGTTTATCACTGTTATAATGGTTGTCAGGATGTGGTCACAAAGTGACACTTAAGCAAATGCAATGGTGTAAAATGCAGGTTGAATACTTGGGCTTTGTCCTCACAAAAGGTGAACGGAGAATCAGCGCAGAAAGAGTCCAGTCTATTGCGGGTTTGGTCGCCCCGCACACCAAGAAAGAAATGTTATCTTTCCTTGGTATGATAAATTACTGTAGACAATGGATTCTTGATTGCTTTTACTATTGACAATGTTTTGAGGCAAGCCACTCTGGAAGAAAATCCAGATTTGATTAAATGGTCTTCTGAAATGTACAATGCATTTGATTGTCTGAAATGTTCGCTCATGTCGAGTCCAGGGCTGGGCCTCCCTGACTATAATATGCCCTTCCACATGTTTGCACGCCAAAATTGTAAAACCATGGCGGGTGTACTGACACAAGAAAACGGAGGCAAGTTGCGTCCTTGTGTGTTTTTCTCAAAGGTAATGCCCACCTCTGTCCAGGGGATGCCGGCATGTCTGCGTTCTCTTGCAGCCTGTGCTATGATGGTAGAGTCGGCAAATTCTTTCACAATGTGACATTACACCATTTTGCACACCACTCATGATGTTGTAGGCCTACTCAAGGACATCCGCACTCAACACAGCAGGCAGCTGAGCTTATTGCACTCACTAGGACATGTATTCTACATGCTGATAGACCTGTCACCATTCATACTGAGAGTAGGTACACACATGGGGTAGTGTGGGACCATGGTATGATCTGGCAGAGGAGAGGATTTACGGCAGCAGATGGTAAGGATCATGTCTCACAGGGCAATGCGCTGGCAGTTAAGATGGCGAAGTGAGTTGCCAAAAGCAACCTCACAGGTTTGTATAACCATTGGGAGATGCCATGTTTGGCATCTCCAACCCCTGAGATGCTGCAAATACTTACTGATCTTCAGTGGTATGTCACTGAACAGGAACAGCAGGACTGGTGTTATCCAGTATTGCAGAAAAATCCTGAGATAGGATTAGTCTGCGAAGAGGGGAAGTTATGCATTCCCCAACACCCCAACACAGTGCTTCCATCTTAAGTAGCACATTTCCACAGAGTAGGACATTCCACAGAGTAGGACATAAACAGCATTGAGATACTCATGGGTAGGCCTTTCCCCACACCATGGGCAAGACGCCCCCTGGTGGTACAGGAAGGGGACTTGGACCTGATCAGAGAGAAGTACTAATCTGATCAAAGTCCTCAGTAAAACTGAAGAAAAAGTTGCTTGTAAGTCTCCTTCTCTTTCACAGGAATCAACCCGTCCATTCCGGATAGGCAACCAGGTGATGATCAAGATCTTAAAGAAGGGAAAGGAACCAGGAAGTTTCACCTACGGACAACCCACCGAGGTAGTCGCGATCACCAGAACAGCGGTCCTCACTGAACAATCGCCCACGTGGATCCACGCCACAAGGATTAAGTTGGTGAAGAAAAGAGAGGTACTAACGGGGGCAGACAGCCCTGACCTCCAACGAGGCCCAGAGGTACTAACGGAGGCAGACAGCCTTGACCTCGAAGAAGATACAGAAGGGGTACTAACGGAGGCAGACAGCCTTGACCCCCAACGAGATGACGCAGTCGGGAAATTCCTCGAGATGGCTGAGATGTAGTGCCTTAATAATTGTAATTTTGTGTCTCCTACTTACTGTCCCATGGCTGTGGAACAGACAGATATACCTGGAAACAGAATGCAGAGGGGAAGACAGTCTATGCAAGACAAAGGAGAACTTATGGCTGTACCTGGCCAAAACTCAGAACTTAACTGACTTTTGTCTCCAAACCACTTTATCGGCATCTAACATTTTGGAGACATGTCTGGTAGCAGTCCCCACCCCACTAGACGTATGGACGGAGCTCCTACGTTCCCAATGGAACGACACAGACTTGGAGGATCATGATGTTAAATATGGATATGTAAATCCTTATCATGCTTGTTATGACTGTCCTACATATGAGAATCTGCAGAGTAATATGATAGAAATAATTACAGGTCTTGTCACAGCAGCAGAAATATGTTATAACTTCACCTGTGATGAGACACTATTGCCTCCCTGCATACAAGCAAAAATGCAGAATAAGATTAAGCCAAATATTTGTGATAGAGATTTAGGTAGTTGTAAAAAGATAATATCAGGAAAGAATATGCAATGTAATATTACAAAAACAGTACCATCCCTAGACAAACATGTACCTCTACCAGCAGGATGGGTATTGGCCTGTGGGAATACTAGTTACACATACATACCGGCCAATATTACAGAGGGACCCTGTACAATAGCCAGGCTGACATTAGCAATGATAGCACTATTCCCAGCAATGCAGACACGACTCACGAGAGACACTTCCCTACAGTTACCAGAAAATTGTGATTATAATGTGAATCTCCTCTCTAGATCAGAATATATGAGTTTAGGGGTATCTTTGATAGGAGTACCAGGGTTGGCCATATATAACCACAGGACAATATCAAAACTTGCCTGTTTTATGGTAAAACAGATAAATGTCACTAGTGCAGTTCTGCAAGATATGCTGCTGGATATACAATCGTATGAAAAGGCTATCTTGCAGAATAGGGCAACTATTGACTATTTATTGCTCCAACATGGTATAGGATGCTCAGCGTTCGCAGGGATGTGGTGTTTCAATCTATCAGATCACTCCCGTTGAATAAAAGATAAAATAGGCCAATTAGAGGAGATGAGGAAACATATAAAACAGGATGTTGACCAAGGTTGGTGGGACTGGCTTTTTGGCTGAATACCTGACTTTGGTCAAATAAGATATGTTTTAGGAGTGGTACTCGCCGTGGTCGCTGCAATAGTGGGTCTCTGCTGTTGTCTGTAGTGTGCGCCCTCCCTTCTAGCCATATGTCAAAAGGTGGCCGAAAGAGGGGTACACTCGACATTCCTCTATACACCGGTAGAGGTAGAAGAGGCAAACACAACCTCAACAAAGCCTCAGGATTATACTCCTGAAGGGTATATGGAATACCTAAAGGCTTATAAGCAAACCAAGGAAGAGCGGAGAAAGAACCATATAGTATAAGGTATATATATAAGGTTCTAAGAGGGGATTTGATGGGATATATGTGACTCCATTTTGTCTCATTTAGCCACTGTATTACATTTGGTTAGTGCACTACAAAACCTCCCTCCCCCCTATGGAATGTGAGACACTTCCTTAAACTGTTTCATGAAATCCATACATGTTGAAAGTATGAACAGCCTTCTAGCCATAAAAGGACATCTGACTCAAGTACTTGCTAGCCTATGTGTATATACCTGATTGGTCAAATGCTGTTACTAGGAGTCAGCTATGATGTTAATGCAGAGCTTATGTGTGACCATACTATTGGTCAAATACTAATGCTAACATATGATTGGATGTAAAGGAAGCTCAACCCCCTCTATTAAAACTGTTTGCCAGCTGTGAATAAACCAGAATGGATCAGAGAAAGACACGTGTTTTTGGTCTCCATCTAATTCATTCTCCCGGTACCGGTAAGGCTTAATTCAAGCTGGCCACTGAAATCATGTGTTAAGGGACACACCGTTAGGGAAGAGAATAAGATATTCCTTACAATATCATATAAGTGTTTTGCTTAAAAAGTTATTCCATCTGAAATAAATAAAGCTTATTCCTTGTGCAGCAATCCTGGGAAGGGAGGCAAGGGGGATGGGAGTAGCTGTTGTGGCCTTGAGGGTAATAGTAGCACTCACAGTTCACAGTGACAATCCCTCCCTCTTCTTAGGGCTGGGCACTGACAGGATACCACACTCTTTCTTCCATCGGGACACACCCTGGTCCTGCCTGGTGGAAATTGGGGTGCCCTGAGTATTAGGTGTTGGTCTGGGTCCTAGCCAGGAGAGCAGTTGGAGTTGCCCAGCAAATTGTAGGGTCAGTAAACAGGCCAGTTGGTGTAAATAAATAAGTCTCTCTTTACTAAAGTGCAGAATAGGAGTAGTAGTATAGTAAAAAGGCACAGTTTAAAGTAGATCACAGTGCAGTTCCTCCCTAATAGCAACATATTGACAACAGCAACGATGGAGGTTGTAGTACTACTTCTGTCTCTCTAAAGCCTCTCTACAGAACCTTAGGCTTTAAGATTTAAGCTATGCTATGCTATACAACAACAAAGTCTCTTGCCCATAAACATGCACAATATCTTGTGGACTGACTCAAAGGCTTGGCCTTATATATTGTGGACCATCTGCTTTGCTTTTCGCTAGAGCACTTTTTAGGATAAAGTAACTTTTATTGGCTGTAGAAGTCTCAGAGATGAAGGTTCTTTTAGATCAGGCATAGCTCTGGGGAGCTTGCACATGTAGGTCCTCCCTGTATCACAGCTAGACTCACACTACTCACTGACCAGAGGGTGGACTCAGGTACTCAACATACCGTATGTTCTGGTCAGGCAATGGTTATGTAGATTGTTATTAAACAGTTGTCTGAGCTTGTTGTTGTATCATGCACTATTGTTATCCCAACAGAATCAGAGCAGAGTTTCCTTTCTTTAGAAGTAAACAGCAAAAGTGTCAATTTCATAACATTCATAACAGCAAGCAGTCATCTTGAAAAACATAAGGGACTGATACTGAGCTGTGGATGAGCAGGGTTAAATAGCACCTGGGACAGCAGAGCTGTAGTGGTGCTGCATGGATGCTGAGCTGTGAACATGCAGTGATGAAAAAGAGTTGAAGCAGACTTGGCTTAATAGAGTTGGATGCAGCAAACTTCACGTTTTGTCTGGGCCAATGTAGCAAAGTCGGATGTAGGAGAGTTAATGCAGTGGCAGGGCCAATCTACTGTAGCAGAGTCACATGCAGCAGAGCTGAAGTAGTAGCAGAGCCAATCTATCAGAATTGGATGCAGCAGGGTTGATGTAGTGGAAAGGCCAATGTAGAAAAGTTGAATGCTGCAAAGTTGAGGTAGTGGCAGGGCCAGACAGGTGAATACTATCAGAGCCAGGTTTAAAAAACCAGGCGGTGTGATGTCATCATTGCGCACCAGTTTCCCATAGGAACGAAACACCCAGTAGAGAAGACATAGCCAGCCAGAGAAGCATAATAGTGCTGGTAACAGGTGTCCATATACAGTACAGACCAAAAGTTTGGACACACTTTCTCATTCAAAGAGTTTTCTTTATTTTCATGACTATGACAATTGTAGATTCACACTGAAGGCATCAAAACTATGGCATCCACACATGTGGAATTATATACATAACAAACAAGTGTGAAACAACTGAAAATATGTCATATTCTAGGTTCTTCAAAGTAGCCACCTTTTGCTTTGATTACTGCTTTGCACACCCTTGGCATTCTCTTGATGAGCTTCAAGAGGTAGTCCCCTGAAATGGTTTTCACTTCACAGGTGTGCCCTGTCAGGTTTAATAAGTGGGATTTCTTGCCTTATACAGTAAATGGGGTTGGGACCATCAGTTGCGTTGAGGAGAAGTCAGGTGGATACACAGCTGATAGTCCTACTGAATAGACTGTTAGAATTTGTATTATGGCAAGAAAAAAGCAGCTAAGTAAAGGCCCTTTTGCCTTCACTCTGCGGTCCAGCTCACCCCAAACCATCTTGATTGGGTTCAGGTCCGGTGACTGTGGAGGCCAGGTCATCTGGCGCAGCACCCCATCACTCTCCTTCATGGTCAAATAGCCCTTACTTTCAAAGTTTTCCCAATTTTTCAGCTGACTGACTGACCTTCATTTCTTAAAGTAATGATGGCCACTCGTTTTTCTTTACTTAGCTGCTTTTTTCTTGCCATAATACAAATTCTAACAGTCTATTCAGTAGGACTATCAGCTGTGTATCCACCTGACTTCTCCTCAACGCAACTGATGGTCCCAACCCCATTTATACGGCAAGAAATCCCACTTATTAAACCTGACAGGGCACACCTGTGAAGTGAAAACCATTTCAGGGGACTACCTCTTGAAGCTCATCAAGAAAATGCCAAGAGTGTGCAAAGCAATAATCAAAGCAAAAGGTGGCTACTTTGAAGAACCTAGAATATTACATATTTGCAGTTGTTTCCCACTTGTTTGTTTTGTATATTATTCCACATGTGTTAATTCATAGTTTTGATGCCTTCAGTGTGAATCTACAATTTTTATAGTCATGAAAATAAAGAAAACTCTTTGAATGAGAAGGTGTGTCCAAACTTTTGGTCTGTACTGTATATAAGAGATCCAGCTCACTATCAGAGACAGATTTAAAAAAAACTGGCGGTGTGATGTCATCATCGCGCACCAGTTTCCCATAGGAACCAAACATCCAGTAGAGAGGACATAGCCAGCCAGAAGAGCATGATAGTGCTGGTAACAGGTGTCCATATACACATAAAAGTAAAGTAGGCCAAACCTGCTAATTTTAGCGGGAACCGTCAACTATCTTATGTGTATGGGGGTGCCCCTACTATACTTTAATGGAAATTGCTGTATGAAAGAAGAGTGTAACAGCGGTTTCTGTCCACCGATGTCCCCCTGCTTACTGGCGTGGTCCCGGGCTGCGTGTTAAGCCGTGAATTCACTCCATGGTTTCCTCCCAACCCTGGGCACAGCATGGTTTCAAAATGTTCCCTGTAGCACTTCCTTAAGGGACAGTTCATATCACTTCCTTTGATTTATGTGTTTAGCACACGTGACCTGCACCTATATAAGAGTTCCAACTCCCTTCCCAGGTGCCTGAGCATCAAGGTCCTTGTGCTTTGCAAAGGTTGCTATGTCTGTGCTGCTGTTTTTGTATACCTGACCCGTGCTTGTGTTTCTTGACTACTCTACCTGCTTTATCCCTGCCTGCTTCCCTCAACTCTCCTGTTGCCGACCTGGATTGCCTGACCTGTGCCACCTGCCCTGGCCCATTGCTTGTTTGACTTCTACTTTGCTTCATCCTTCGGTCCTTCACTGTTGCTCCTGGTTATGACTTGGTCTGCTGACTATGTCAGTACCTCTGGTACCTTGCTCTAGGACCCACTGGATCGCCTGGACCAGCTGCCCCATGTGCCAATCCTCCTCTAGAGGTAGCGACCTAGTGTTTCCCTCGGGAAAGTCTATCCCCACCATCAGGGGTACTGAGAAGAATGAGGGGTTCACTTAAACAACACCCTTAGAGGAGGTTGGTGACGTGGCTGTCACGGTCCCTCAGATGAATGATGTCAGGAGACCAAGGAGACTCGTTGAGCATGGAGAACAGCCTCCTTGATTTCTCTTGATTCAGTGTTGATAGGGTTAATGACCACTTCCCTTGTCTCAGCTGTTGCTCAGTGGTCATCACTTCTACCCTTTATAGTCTGACCCCACCCTTCTGACTATGCGGTAGATTGCTTCATTTGATTTTGGAAAAAGCTGGAGTGTGGTTCTCCCTGTGTTCCTGCTCATCTTTCTACAACAGAAGCTAAGTGTCTCGCTTGTTTGTATTTTGTCTTTTTCCCTTGGTTGTTGTTGCTAGGCCTCAGGGAAACGCGTGTTCCTTCATCTGGGAAGGAACGGGTTGTCTCAGCCCTGCTAATATCTTTAGAGCTCCTCAGGGTCTCCAGGGCTTCCAGGTTCCTGTCTATGGGCATCTCTACCTTTAGGGGGTGCCCATACGATTAGGAGTCAGAGACAGTAGTAGGGTTCTTTAGATGGTGACCCTTTCCCTTCCCTAGTTTTGAGGCCTAGTGGCTTTTCACTTCCCCCCTGGTTGTCGGTGTGGTGTTTACTCCTTTACCTCATCCATGACAGTGGCACAGTGTTTTCACACCAGCTGGTTCATGACAAAGAGTGAGATTATGTTGAGTTTAAGAGTCCATTTCTTCTGTCCTCAAGGGAGATTACCGCTAGAGGAGGTGTCTGTGCAATACTTTCTAGTGACAAGGACAGTGGTAGTGATGAGCAAAATAAAATAAAAAAATTGATTTGGCTGCTTTGCCGAACTTAGACAAGAAATTCGATTCGTTATGAAGTACTTAATCACTAATCGAAATCTACTGTATGTAACGGGTGCAATGACGGGGAATGTTGATCACGCCGCCCCTGTCATTGAACACCCCCTGATGCTGCGTTCAGCACTGGTTGCAATATCTGACAGTCTCATTGAGGCCTTTTAGGGGTTAATCAGGGGTTAAAAAAAGTACATACTCACCTCATCCATTTGATCACGGAGAGGCTGTCATGGCTATCTTGATTGACAAGCATGCCCAGCCAGCGTGATGATGAGCTGATGTCACATGTGCGCAAGATTTGGGGCATTTTCTTCAATCAAGATGACCGCAATGGCCTCTTCATGATCAAATGGATGAGGTGCGTTTTTTTTTTTGTTTGTTTGTTTTTTTTGTTTTTTTTTACCTCCATTGCAAGGAAATTCGCCTTTGTGACCAATCTAATTTTTCCTGAAATTCAGATCCACTTTGTTAGCTTAGATTCGCACAACACTAGTCAGTGGTGCCCCCTTCAGTAGTGACAGGTGAGTCGCCCTGTGCAGCTGTACAATTTGCACATAGCTGAGGCATGCTCATGAAGGTTAACATAAAGGAATATTTAGTAAATGGAGGCAAGTTTAACATTTGTGAAAAGCCTAAATCTTAATTCTGTATGTAGTGTGCAGTTTTTAAGCGCTGTGCCTATAACTCTGTCTATGCACGTATTTTATTATACCCACTTGTTTTGTAGTTACATTAATTTTTAGTTCATATTATGCAATAGCAATAAAAATCCTTGTGCAACCAAATAGCTTAAGATGGCTGAAAAATTGAGATTTTGAAAACAAATAAATATTCATTGAAATATAATTAATTGCTTTTAGACTTAAACCATTTTTTTTAACCCTAAGAATCATCGGCATCCTGAGCTAGTTCTCCCCCAACCTAATCATCCTAGTTTTTATTTTTTAACACCTCCAAGTACTTTTTTTACAGTCCACTTTTGCTTTTTTTAAGTTATGTAAATTAAATGCTTACCTCATCACTTACTATTCCTAACCCCACCTCCCGTTATAAGAGTGACAGAATCTAAAGATCCTACCCTCCTCCCGAACTCACGTCCCAAATCCCACACATGTGCAGAACCAGTCACCTTACTCACTGATGAAAAAAATCTAGAATATTCTTGATTACGAAGTGCCGATATTCGCGATAAAAATTTGCGATTAGAATATTCACGATCAACACTACTACTGATCATATAATGTATACTGCGCAGCTGCGAGACTTGGAAGAGAAAGGGTGGAGAGGAGCAATCGTAGAGGGTGTGTCTTATTCGTTTGTGGGCATGGCTGCACTCCGAGAGTCAGAGAACGCTGGTCCCATCTCTAAAGCATGGAGGAGACAGGACTCATCTAAGGTGCATTTACATATATGGCAGGAACATTTATTCTAGGTTTTTCTCTGAACTGATAGTTCGTTCAGAATCAATTTTAATATAATTATTAATGTATTAAAACGTATTTATAGAAAAGTGAGTGATTAAATAGGCTTAGAAAGTAATGACAGGTTTCCTTTAAAATGCTTTTCACATTCTATTACTTCAGAAATTAAAAATTGGATTTCATGTTTAAGACGTCTATTATTTTGTAGTTCATTATCAAAAAAATATTTCTCACTGTTCCACCCAGTATATATGCTTTTCTTTAAAAGGGTTTTCTGGTACCTAGATATTGATGGGCTATGCTCAGGATAGGTCATCACTATCAGATTGGTGAGGGGCCAACATCCTGCACCTCAGCCAATCAGCTATTTTGGACAGCTGGGGAACTTCAGCTCAGCTCCTATTTAAGTAAAAGGGAGCTGATCTACAGTACGCCAGAGCTGGCCACAGCCTTAGGCCTCATGCATACGACCGTATGTATTTTGCGGTCCGCAAAAATTATGGATGATGTCCGGGTGCGTTCCGTATTTTGAGGAACGGAACAGCTGGTCCCTGATAGAACAGTACTATCTTGTCAGTAATGCAGACAATAATAGGACATGTTCTATTTTTTGCGGAACGGATATTCGGAAACGGAATACACACGGAATAACTTCTTTTTTTTTTGCGGACCTATTGAAATGAATAATTCCGTATACAGTCTGCATAAAAAACCGGAACGGACACTGAAAGAATATACGTTCGTGTGCATGAGGCCTTGAACAGCTGATTAGCTGTGTACTGGGTGTTAACCCCCACCGTTCTCATATTAATGACCTATCCTGAGAATAGAACATCAATATTAAAGAACCAGAAAACCCTTTGAATAAATTCTCAAACCAGCTGCACACTAAGATTAAAAAAAACTATTAAAAAGGACACTTAAAGTGGTTATCCAACCCCTATAATGCCCCCCAAAATGCCCAAGCCCCTTACACAGGTTATACTTACCTTGCTCCCTGGCACCCACATCGATTCTGATGCCACCGCTGCATCTCTGCATCGTGCGGATAAAAACATCCGGCAAGGAGGGAGGTTGTCAGCCAATAGCAATCAATTACAAATGTAAATAAACAATTCTCTGTTATGTTGTTCCTATTGTCTTCATTCGCTGCAGAATCACCGTGTCAAGTGGGTTAAATTCACAGTCAAAGTCAATTTGTAAGAATAATAAATCTCCTTTTATATGGTCTGGCGGTAGTTCACTACGTGCATCAATCTTTAAACTCCCACAGAAGGTCTTGTTTTGGCGAGGATTTCCAAACTGCGGGGATTCTGATGTTTGGTGGTGCCCAAGCTAACTGTGATTGGTCGGCAACTCATTTTCGTTGAGGCGAAATTTGGCAGCGCGATCACCTTTATTATATATTGACAGCCAATAGCAGGCTGCAATGGGAGCAAGCCTCCTTAGCATCGCGGGTGACGCTAGGGAGGCTAGTTCCCATCGCTGCCTGCTTTTGGCTCCCCCCCAGCATCGGATGTTTTGATCCGCGTGACTGTGAGATGCAGCGGTGGCCATGCGGGCATTAGAAATGACGCGGGTGCTGGGGAGCGAGGTAAGTATAACCTGTGTGAGGGGCATTTTGGGGGGAATTAAAGGGGCTGGATAAACCCTTTAAATAAATGCTAGCTCCCAATTTGAAAATACAAATAGTGTACGTAGATCTGAAGTTACAGTCTTTATAGGATTACATGTGGATAAAAAATTACAAAGGAACAGCTATTTTTTCCATTGCATCCCTTTTTATGAACCAGAGTATAACTATTGCCATAGCAGCAAAAACAGGATGAGAGGAATGTTACTGCCTAGGAGAAGCAAACTAACAACGATAGCATTAAATAAGATAGAATATGCCTGCAAATACACATAATGGAAGCTCCTTCATACAGCTAATATTGAAGTAGCTGAGAGCTGTTTGAATCATTAGGCAGATATCACCTAACAGAAAAAACTGAGCTCTAACTAAATTATTCAGCAATCAGTGCAAAAGTATGAACATATGAAGTTTAAATAAAATGAAAGTGGGCAGCACGATGGCTCAGTGGTTAGCACTGGTGCATTTCAGCGCTGGGGTCCTAGATTCAAATCTGACCATGGAAAATATGGAGCTTGTATGTTCTCCCTGTGTTTGTGTGGGCTTCCTCCGGGTACTCTGGTTTCCTCCCACAATCCAAAGACATACTGAGAGGGAACCTAGATTGCGGGCCCTATTAAGGACCGCCTGTTGGCTGCTAAACATTGGCAATAGTGTTGAGTAGGGATGAGCGAACCCGAACTGTATATTTTGTGGTGTCCGTGACACGGACCCGAACCCGAACATTTTCGTAAAAGTCCGTGTTCGGGTTCGGTGTTCGGCGCTTTCTTGGCGCTTTTTGAAAGGCTGCAAAGCAGCCAATCAACAAGCGTCATACTACTTGCCCCAAGAGGCCATCACAGCCTTGCCTACTATTGGCATGGCTGTGATTGGCCAGTGCAGCATGTGACCCAGCCTCTATATAAGCTTGGGTCACGTTGCGCTGCACGTCACTCTGCTGATTGAAGCATAGGGAGAGGTTGCAGCTGCGACGTTAGGGCGAGATTAGGCAGTGATTAACTCCTCCAAAAGACTTCATTCTGTGATCGATCTGCAGCTGTGGATCATTGAAGTGCTAATATTGACTTGCTCACTTTTTTGAGGCTGCCCAGAGCGTTTTTAGATCACTTTTTTTCTGGGGTGATCGGCGGCCATTTTGTGACTTGTGGTGCGCCCGCACGAGCTATCACCAAGTGTATTTAACCATCGATAGTGTGGTTATTTTGTGCTATATCCTACATCAGCTGCAGGCTGAGCCTGTGTCACCCAAGTGCATTTAACCATCAACAGTCTGGTTATTTTTTGGCCATATACTACATCAGCTGCAGGCTGAGCCTGTGTCACTGAAGTGCATTTAACCATCAACAGTCTGATTATTTTTTGGCCATATACTACATCTGGTGCAGGCTGAGCCTGTGTCACCCAAGTGCATTTAACCATCAACAGTGTGGTTATTTTTTGGCCATATACTACATCAGGGGCAAGTTGAGCCTGTCACCCAGCGCCTAAAAAATAGACCTGACATTTCTATTGTACTGTTTTAGCTGGTCAAGTTATTTGTAGTGACCGTAAAAGCACACTTTTTGTTCTGGGTTGAAAAACTATTCCCAAATTTGCCATTCTCAAAATAACTAGTTTCTGGTATATGAGGCCTACTTGAAATCTATCCCAAAAAGGATATCTTACATTGAAGGTACTGATAGTGTCATTCAGAAAAACCTAAGACACACGCTACCGTGCAGATAGAAGTCTGATTCTGAGTAGTGTTGAGCGAACAGTTCGAGCATAGTTCGGGTCCGTACCGAATTTTGGGGTGTTCGTGACACGGACCCGAACCCGAACTTTTTCGTAAAAGTTCGGGTTCGGGTTCGTCGTTCGGCATGTATTTTGGCGCATTGTGAAAGGCTGCAAAGCAGCCAATCAACATGCATCATACTACTTGCCCTAAGATGCCATCGCAGCCATGCCTACTATTGGCAAGGCTGTGATTGGCCAAGTGCAGCATGTGACTCAGCCTCTTTATAAGCTTGTGCGCACGTCGGGACGTGCTCACTCCCGATGTGAATAGAACAGGGATAGACGCAGCTGATGCTAGGGCGAGAATAGGCAGGGATAATTGAATAACTGGAAGCAAATTTCTCTCCTCCACCTGTGATTCATCTGAACAACTGCAGCTGAGCTGCTTTTTTGATAGGGATTGGCTATTTTTAGAGTGGCCAGAGTGATTTTTCCATCCACATGTACCTGGGCTGACCGCCGGCCGCCATTTTGCGACTTGTAGTGCTGCAGCAGAAGCTGCCACAGTGTGCATTCCAAAGCTCCAAACAAGTCAGACATCTACACCTGGGATTCAGACCAATAGCGATTTAGCAGCACAGTCCAAGGCTATTTTTTTTAAAGGTTGTGCAGACCATTTTGTGGCACATGTTACTGGGCTGATAGGCGGCGGCCATCTTGGGACTAGTGCTGCAGCACAATCTCTCCCAACGTCCATTAATCACTTGTAATAGTGGTCTGTGCCATAGAAATCCTACATCAGGGACTTGGGTGTGCTTGTGTCACCCCTACTAATACCAGTCCACCTGTAATCCATACAGTGAAAAGCCATAAAGTATTCCAGTGAGGGAATTTTTTTTTTATTTAAAAAAGGCCAAGTTAGTTTATCTGGCGTTCAATATACTAGATACAGTTAGGCCTGCGTTTCATACATCTGGAATTAGCAAACTAATGTGCTGGGGTTGGGAAAACATATATGTACCCATACTAGAATCTGTCAAAGAAAGCGGTACTCACATATAACAGTCATTCCATCTGTAATCCATACAGTCAAAAGACTGAAAGTATTCCAGTGAGGGAATTTTTTTTATTTAAAAAAGGCCAAGTTAGTTTATCTGGCGTTCAATATACTAGATACAGTTAGGCCTGCGTTTCATACATCTGGAATTAGCAAACTAATGTGCTGGGGTTGGGAAAACATATATGTACCCATACTAGAATCTGTCAAAGAAAGCGGTACTCACATATAACAGTCATTCCATCTGTAATCCATACAGTCAAAAGACTGAAAGTATTCCAGTGAGGGGATTTTTTTTATTTAAAAAAGGCCAAGTTAGTTTATCTGGCGTTCAATATACTAGATACAGTTAGGCCTGCGTTTCATACATCTGGAATTAGCAAACTAATGTGCTGGGGTTGGGAAAACATATATGTACCCATACTAGAATCTGTCAAAGAAAGCGGTACTCACATATAACAGTCATTCCATCTGTAATCCATACAGTCAAAAGACTGAAAGTATTCCAGTGAGGGAATTTTTTTTTTATTTAAAAAAGGCCAAGTTAGTTTATCTGGCGTTCAATATACTAGATACAGTTAGGCCTGCGTTTCATACATCTGGAATTAGCAAACTAATGTGCTGGGGTTGGGAAAACATATATGTACCCATACTAGAATCTGTCAAAGAAAGCGGTACTCACATATAACAGTCATTCCATCTGTAATCCATACAGTCAAAAGACTGAAAGTATTCCAGTGAGGGAATTTTTTTTATTTAAAAAAGGCCAAGTTAGTTTATCTGGCGTTCAATATACTAGATACAGTTAGGCCTGCGTTTCATACATCTGGAATTAGCAAACTAATGTGCTGGGGTTGGGAAAACATATATGTACCCATACTAGAATCTGTCAAAGAAAGCGGTACTCACATATAACAGTCATTCCATCTGTAATCCATACAGTCAAAAGACTGAAAGTATTCCAGTGAGGGAATTTTTTTTATTTAAAAAAGGCCAAGTTAGTTTATCTGGCGTTCAATATACTAGATACAGTTAGGCCTGCGTTTCATACATCTGGAATTAGCAAACTAATGTGCTGGGGTTGGGAAAACATATATGTACCCATACTAGAATCTGTCAAAGAAAGCGGTACTCACATATAACAGTCATTCCATCTGTAATCCATACAGTCAAAAGACTGAAAGTATTCCAGTGAGGGAATTTTTTTTTTATTTAAAAAAGGCCAAGTTAGTTTATCTGGCGTTCAATATACTAGATACAGTTAGGCCTGCGTTTCATACATCTGGAATTAGCAAACTAATGTGCTGGGGTTGGGAAAACATATATGTACCCATACTAGAATCTGTCAAAGAAAGCGGTACTCACATATAACAGTCATTCCATCTGTAATCCATACAGTCAAAAGACTGAAAGTATTCCAGTGAGGGAATTTTTTTTATTTAAAAAAGGCCAAGTTAGTTTATCTGGCGTTCAATATACTAGATACAGTTAGGCCTGCGTTTCATACATCTGGAATTAGCAAACTAATGTGCTGGGGTTGGGAAAACATATATGTACCCATACTAGAATCTGTCAAAGAAAGCGGTACTCACATATAACAGTCATTCCATCTGTAATCCATACAGTCAAAAGACTGAAAGTATTCCAGTGAGGGAATTTTTTTTTTATTTAAAAAAGGCCAAGTTAGTTTATCTGGCGTTCAATATACTAGATACAGTTAGGCCTGCGTTTCATACATCTGGAATTAGCAAACTAATGTGCTGGGGTTGGGAAAACATATATGTACCCATACTAGAATCTGTCAAAGAAAGCGGTACTCACATATAACAGTCATTCCATCTGTAATCCATACAGTCAAAAGACTGAAAGTATTCCAGTGAGGGAATTTTTTTTATTTAAAAAAGGCCAAGTTAGTTTATCTGGCGTTCAATATACTAGATACAGTTAGGCCTGCGTTTCATACATCTGGAATTAGCAAACTAATGTGCTGGGGTTGGGAAAACATATATGTACCCATACTAGAATCTGTCAAAGAACGCGGTACTCACATATAACAGTCATTCCATCTGTAATCCATACAGTCAAAAGACTGAAAGTATTCCAGTGAGGGAATTTTTTTTTTATTTAAAAAAGGCCAAGTTAGTTTATCTGGCGTTCAATATACTAGATACAGTTAGGCCTGCGTTTCATACATCTGGAATTAGCAAACTAATGTGCTGGGGTTGGGAAAACATATATGTACCCATACTAGAATCTGTCAAAGAAAGCGGTACTCGCATATAACAGTCATTCCATCTGTAATCCATACAGTCAAAAGACTGAAAGTATTCCAGTGAGGGAATTTTTTTTTTATTTAAAAAAGGCCAAGTTAGTTTATCTGGCGTTCAATATACTAGATACAGTTAGGCCTGCGTTTCATACATCTGGAATTAGCAAACTAATGTGCTGGGGTTGGGAAAACATATATGTACCCATACTAGAATCTGTCAAAGAAAGCGGTACTCACATATAACAGTCATTTCATCTGTAATCCATACAGTCAAAAGACTGAAAGTATTCCAGTGAGGGAATTTTTTTTTTATTTAAAAAAGGCCAAGTTAGTTTATCTGGCGTTCAATATACTAGATACAGTTAGGCCTGCGTTTCATACATCTGGAATTAGCAAACTAATGTGCTGGGGTTGGGAAAACATATATGTACCCATACTAGAATCTGTCAAAGAAAGCGGTACTCACATATAACAGTCATTCCATCTGTAATCCATACAGTCAAAAGACTGAAAGTATTCCAGTGAGGGGATTTTGCTTATAAAAAATAATATATTTCATTGTGGTGCGAGTTGAATCGCAACAATGAAGAAAAATACTATTAAGGGACGAGGACGCGGTCGTGGTGGTGTCCGTGGAGCCTCTGTTGCTGGTAGAGGACGTGGCCGTTCGGCCCCAGGCGCACACAGTAGGGAACGAACTCCCTCAACTAGCCGGCAGAATGTACCGCAATATCTCGTGGGGCCCAATGCCGCTCTTAGGATGGTAAGGCCTGAGCAGGTACAGGCATTAATCGATTGGGTGGCCGACAGTGCTTCCAGCACGTTCACCACATGGTCTTCCACCCAGTCTTCTGCGGAAAGCGCACAGGTGGCACCTGAAAACCAAGCCCATCAGTCTGTCACATCACCCCCAAGCATATCAGGGAAACGGTCTGAGCCACAAGTTATGCAGCAGTCTCTTCTTCTGTTTGAAGACTCTGCTTCCAGGGTTTCCCAGGGGCGTCCACCTAGCCCTTCCCCAATGGAGGAAGACATACCATGCACTGACGCACAACCACTTATGTCTCCAGATGAAGAGGACATGGGAATACCACCACAGCAGAGTCACCGACTCTCTGATGATGATGAAACACAGGTGCCCACTGCCGCGTCTTTTTGCAGTGTGCAGACTGAACAGGAGGAGGTCAGGGAGGGAGACTGGGTGGAAGACGATGCAGAGGACGATGAGGTCTTAGACCCCACATGGACTGAAGGTCGTGGCGATGACTTTCACAGTTCAGAGGAAGAGGTAGTGGTGAGACCGAGACAACAGCGAAGCCAAAGAGGGAGCAGGGGGCCAAAGCAGACGAGCCGCCGCCCCCAGAGTTTGCCTGCTACTGGACATCGCCAATAGGGACCCAGCCCCACAAAGGCAGCTTCAAAGAGTTCCCTGGCATGGCACTTCTTTAAACAATGTCCTACCGACAAGACCCGAGTGACTTGCACGCTCTGCCATCAGAGCCTGAGGCGAGGCATTAACGTTCTGAACCTCAGCACAACCTGCATGACCAGGCATCTACATGCAAAGCATGAACTGCAGTGGGGTACACACCTTAAAAACCAGGCACTCGCTGAGGCTCCCCCTGCTCCCTCTACCGCTGCTGCCTCGGCTTCCGCCTCGAGAGGAATGTTGCCACCTGCCGAGCAGCAAACAGAGGATGTGCCACCGACACCACCACCACCGCCACCGTCAACTAGCGTCTCCACTATATCACACAGCAGCGTTCAGCTCTCAATATGTCAAACCTTAGAGAGGAAGCGCAAATTCCCCCCGAGTCACCCTCGAGCCCTTGGCCTGAACGCCAGCATTTCTAAACTGCTGGCCTTTGAAATGCTGTCATTCCGGCTGGTGGACACAGACAGCTTCAAACAGCTGATGGCCATGGCTGTCCCGCAGTATGTGGTTCCCAGCCGCCACTACTTCTCCAAGACAGCCGTGCCTTCCCTGCACATGCAAGTGTCCGATAAAATCAAGTGTGCACTGCGCAACGCCATTTGTGGCAAGGTCCACCTAACCACAGATACGTGGACCAGTAAGCACGGCCAGGGACGCTATATCTCACTAACTGCACACTGGATGAATGTAGTGGCGGCTGGGCCCCCGGCGGACAGTTCCTTGGCGCACGTCCTTCCGCCCCCTAGGATCGCAGGGCATCATTCTCTGCCTCCTGTAGCCTCCTCCTCCTACTCGGCTTCCTCCTCCACTGCTTCCACCAGCTCATCCGGTCAGCCACACACCTTCACCACCAACTTCAGCACAGCCCGGGGTAAACGTCAGCAGGCCATTCTGAAACTCATATGTTTGGGGGACAGGCCCCACAGCGCAAAGGAGTTATGGCGGGGTATTGAACAACAGACCGACGAGTGGTTTCTGCCGGTGGGCCTCAAGCCAGGCCTGGTGGTATGCGATAATGGGCGAAATCTCGTGGCAGCTCTGGGACTAGCCGGTTTGACGCACATCCCTTGCCTGGCGCATGTGCTGAACTTGGTGGTGCAGAGGTTCATTCACCACTACCCCAACATGTCAGAGCTGCTGCATAAAGTGCGGGCCGTCTGTGCGCGCTTCCGCCGTTCACATCCTGCCGCTGCTCGCCTGTCTGCGCTACAGCGGAACTTCGGCCTTCCCGCTCACCGCCTCATATGCGACGTGCCCACCCGGTGGAACTCCACCTTGCACATGCTGGAGAGACTGTGCGAGCAGCAGCAGGCCATAGTGGAGTTTCAGCTGCAGCACGCTCGCGTCAGTCGTACTGCCGAACAGCACCACTTCACCACCAATGATTGGGCCTCCATGCGAGACCTGTGTGCCCTGCTGCGCTGTTTCGAGTACTCCACCAACATGGCCAGTGGCGATGACACTGTTATCAGCGTTACAATACCACTTCTATGTCTCCTTGAGAAAACACTTAGGGCAATGATGTTAGAGGAGGTGGCCCAGGTGGAGGAGGAGGAGGAGGATGAGGGCTCGTTTCTAACACTTTCGGGCCAGTCTGTTCGAAGTGGCTCAGAGGGAGGTTTGTTTAAGCAGCAGAGGACAGGTTCACAAGTCGCCAGCCAAGGCACTGTACTGGAGGACGAGGAGGATGAGGAGGAGGAGGTGGAGGGGGACGAGGATGACGCAAGTTCACAGCGGGGTGGCAGCCCAGGCCCATCACTGGTGCGTGGCTGGGGGGATACGGTGGACGATGACGATACGCCTCCCACAGAGGACAGCTTGTCCTTACCCATGGGTAGCCTGGCCCACATGAGCGAATATATGCTCCAATGCCTGCGCAACGACAGCAGAGTTGCCCACGTTTTAACGTGTGCAGACTACTGGGTGGCCACCCTGCTGGATCCCCGGTATAAAGACAATGTGCCCACTTTAATTCCTGAACTGGAGCGCGACCGTAAGATGCGCGAGTACAAGCTCACGCTGATAGAGGCGCTCTTGAGAGCATTCCCACATGTCACAGGGGAACAGGTGGAAGGTGAAGGCAGAGGAGTGGCAAGAGGTCGCCAACGCAGCTGTGTCACGGCCAGCTCATCTGAGGGCAGGGTTAGCATGGCAGAAATGTGGAAAAGTTTTGTCTCCACGCCACAGCTATCTGCACCGACACCTGATACGGAACGTGTTAGCAGGAGGCAGCATTTCACTAACATGGTTGAACAGTATGTCTGCACACCCCTCCACATCCTGACGGATGGTTCGGCCCCATTCAACTACTGGGTTTCGAAATTGTCCACGTGGCCAGAGTTAGCATGTTATGCCTTGGAGGTGCTTTCCTGCCCGGCGGCCAGCGTTTTATCTGAACGCGTATTCAGCACGGCAGGGGGCGTCATTACTGACAAGCGCAGCCGCCTGTCCACAGCCAACGTGGACAAGCTGACCTTCATAAGATGAACCAGGCATGGATCCCACAGGACCTGTCCCTCCCTTGTGCAGAGTAGTCCTTATTAACTGCCTAAAACATGTCTTGTTGTGCTACGGGCCACTTCTTTATTTGATACAAATTTTATGAAACCCACAGTTGAATGAAACTCTTCTCTGTCTGGGCACCGGGGCCTAACCAGATGAAAGTGGCCGGTTAAACTAACGGGTGACATGAAGCCATAACCTCTGCCATGCTACCTCTGTCTTCTGTCTGGGTGCTGAGGCCTAAGTCAAATAAAGCGGTCTTCTACTGTGCTGGGGGATATGAAGCTAATCTCTGACCTCTCTCCTCTGTCTGGGTCCAAAGGCCTAAATCACTGAAAGAGGCCTTCTCCTGTGGTGTGTGATATGATGCCAGAATATGTGCTGTGGGGCCTCTCTCCTCTTCCTGGGTGCAGGGGTCAAATAAACTAAATTGTGGCCTACTCCTGTGGTGGTTGATATGATGCCTGATTCTCTGATGTGGAACCTCTCTCCTCTGTTTGGGTGAAGGGGTCAAAGTAACTAAATGGTGGCTTCTCCTGTGGTGGCTGATATGATGCCAGAATATGTGCTGTGGTGCCTCTCTCCTCTTCCTGGGTGCAGGGGTCAAAGTAACTAAATGGTGGCTTCTCCTGTGGTGGCTGATATGATGCCAGAATATGTGCTGTGGGGCCTCTCTCCTCTTCCTGGGTGCAGGGGTCAAAGTAACTCAATGGTGGCTTCTCCTGTGGTGGCTGATATGATGCCAGAATATGTGCTGTGGGGCCTCTCTCCTCTGTCTGGGTCCAAAGGCCTAAATCACTGAAAGAGGCCTTCTCCTGTGGTGTGTGATATGATGCCTGAATATGTGCTGTGGTGCCTCTCTCCTCTTCCTGGGTGCGGGGGTCAAAGTAACTCAATGGTGGCTTCTCCTGTGGTGGCTGATATGATGCCAGAATATGTGCTGTGGTGCCTCTCTCCTCTTCCTGGGTGCGGGGGTCAAAGTAACTCAATGGTGGCTTCTCCTGTGGTGGCTGATATGATGCCAGAATATGTGCTGTGGGGCCT
Organism: Bufo bufo; assembly: GCF_905171765.1. Lineage (NCBI taxonomy): Eukaryota > Metazoa > Chordata > Amphibia > Anura > Bufonidae > Bufo > Bufo bufo. The sequence goes on along the minus strand of NC_053389.1, from coordinate 420,540,085 downwards.
CTCTCCTCTTCCTGGGTGCAGGGGTCAAAGTAACTCAATGGTGGCTTCTCCTGTGGTGGTTAGTATGATGCCAGAATATGTGCTGTGGGGCCTCTCTCCTCTTCCTGGGTGCAGGGGTCAAAGTAACTCAATGGTGGCTTCTCCTGTGGTGGCTGATATGATGCCAGAATATGTGCTGTGGTGCCTCTCTCCTCTTCCTGGGTGCGGGGGTCAAAGTAACTCAATGGTGGCTTCTCCTGTGGTGGCTGATATGATGCCAGAATATGTGCTGTGGGGCCTCTCTCCTCTTCCTGGGTGCAGGGGTCAAAGTAACTCAATGGTGGCTTCTCCTGTGGTGGTTAGTATGATGCCAGAATATGTGCTGTGGGGCCTCTCTCCTCTTCCTGGGTGCAGGGGTCAAAGTAACTCAATGGTGGCTTCTCCTGTGGTGGCTGATATGATGCCAGAATATGTGCTGTGGTGCCTCTCTCCTCTTCCTGGGTGCGGGGGTCAAAGTAACTCAATGGTGGCTTCTCCTGTGGTGGCTGATATGATGCCAGAATATGTGCTGTGGGGCCTCTCTCCTCTTCCTGGGTGCAGGGGTCAAAGTAACTCAATGGTGGCTTCTCCTGTGGTGGTTAGTATGATGCCAGAATATGTGCTGTGGGGCCTCTCTCCTCTTCCTGGGTGCAGGGGTCAAAGTAACTCAATGGTGGCTTCTCCTGTGGTGGCTGATATGATGCCAGAATATGTGCTGTGGTGCCTCTCTCCTCTTCCTGGGTGCGGGGGTCAAAGTAACTCAATGGTGGCTTCTCCTGTGGTGGCTGATATGATGCCAGAATATGTGCTGTGGGGCCTCTCTCCTCTTCCTGGGTGCAGGGGTCAAAGTAACTCAATGGTGGCTTCTCCTGTGCTGATTGATATAAAGCTGATGGTTGTGCCATCTGACATGGTTGCCAGGGTCTGATTCAATGGGGGCCTACTCCTGTGGTGGGTGATCTAAATGCCTGATTCTCTGCTGTGAAACCTCTCTCCTCCGTCTGGGTGTAGGGGTCAAAGTCTTTCAAAGTCGCCTTCTCCTGTGCTGATTGATATGAAGCTGATGGTTGTGCCATCTGACATGGTTGCCGGGGTCCCATTAAATTGTGGCCTACTCCTGTGGTGGTTGATATGATGCCTGATTCTCTGATGTGGAACCTCTCTCCTCTGTTTGGGTGAAGGGGTCAAAGTAACTAAATGGTGGCTTCTCCTGTGGTGGCTGATATGATGCCAGAATATGTGCTGTGGGGCCTCTCTCCTCTTCCTGGGTGCAGGGGTCAAAGTAACTCAATGGTGGCTTCTCCTGTGGTGGCTGATATGATGCCAGAATATGTGCTGTGGTGCCTCTCTCCTCTTCCTGGGTGCGGGGGTCAAAGTAACTCAATGGTGGCTTCTCCTGTGGTGGCTGATATGATGCCAGAATATGTGCTGTGGTGCCTCTCTCCTCTTCCTGGGTGCGGGGGTCAAAGTAACTCAATGGTGGCTTCTCCTGTGGTGGCTGATATGATGCCAGAATATGTGCTGTGGTGCCTCTCTCCTCTTCCTGGGTGCAGGGGTCAAAGTAACTAAATGGTGGCTTCTCCTGTGGTGGTTGATATGATGCCTGATTCTCTGCTGTGAAACCTCTCTCCTCCATCTGGGTGTAGGGGTCAAAGTCTTTCAAAGTCGCCTTCTCCTGTGCCGATTGATATAAAGCTGATGGTTGTGCCATCTGACATGGTTGCCAGGGTCTGATTCAATGGGGGCCTACTCCTGTGGTGGGTGATCTAAATGCCTGATTCTCTGCTGTGAAACCTCTCTCCTCCGTCTGGGTGTAGGGGTCAAAGTCTTTCAAAGTCGCCTTCTCCTGTGCTGATTGATATGAAGCTGATGGTTGTGCCATCTGACATGGTTGCCGGGGTCCCATTAAATTGGGGCCTACTCCTGTGGTGGGTGATCTAAATGCCTGATTCTCTGCTTTGAAACCTCTCTCCTCCGTCCGGGTGTAGGGGTCAAAGTCTGTCAAAGTCGCCTTCTCCTGTGCTGATTGATATAAAGCTTATGCTTGTGCCATCTGACATGGTTGCCGGGGTCTGATTCAATGGTGGCCTACTCCTGTGGTGGGTGATCTAAATGCCTGATTCTCTGCTGTGTAACCTCTCTCCTCCGTCTGGGTGTAGGGGTCAAAGTAACTAAATGGTGGCCTACTCCTGTGGTGGGTGATATGATGCCTGGTTCTCTGCTGTGGGACCTCTCTCCTTTGTCTGGGTGCTGTGGTCAAAATAATAGTAAGTGACCTTCTCCATTGGTGGGTGACTTGAAGCCTGATTCTGTGCTATGGGACCTCACTCCAATTAATATTGTTTAATTTTTATTTATTTTATGTTAACTTATCATTTCCCTATCTACATTTGTTTGCAGGGGATTTAACTACATTTTGCTGCCTTTTGCAGCCCTCTAGCCCTTTCCGGGTGTGTTTTACAGCCTTTTTAGTGCCCAAAAGTTCGGGTCCCCATTGACTTCTATGGGGTTCGGGTTCGGGATGAAGTTCGGGTCGAGTTCGGATCCCGAACCCGAACATTTTTCGAAAGTTCGGCCGAACTCGTCGAACCCGAACATCCAGGTGTTCGCTCAACTCTAATTCTGAGATTAAACCTTAACCTGTCACACAGTGCAAAAAAAAACAGGTCTCACATTTCTATTCAAGCAAATCTGTACTGTTTTAGCTGGTCAAGTTATTTGTAGTGACCGTAAAAGCACATTTTTTTTTCTGGTTTGAAAAACTATTCCCAAATTTGCCATTCTCAAAATAACTAGTTTCTGGTATTTGAGGCCTACTTGAAATCTATCCCAAAAAGGATATCTTACATTGAAGGTACTGATAGTGTCATTCAGAAAAACCTAAGACACACGCTACCGTGCAGATAGAAGTCTGATTCTGTGATTAAACCTTAACCTGTCACACAGTGCAAAAAAAAAACAGGTCTCACATTTCTATTCAAGCAAATCTGTACTGTTTTAGCTGGTCAAGTTATTTGTAGCGACCGTAAAAGCACTTTTTTTTTTCTGGGTTGAAAAACTATTCCCAAATTTGCCATTCTCAAAATAACTAGTTTTTGGTATTTGAGGCCTACTTGAAATCTATCCCAAAAAGGATATCTTACATTGAAGGTACTGATAGTGTCATTCAGAAAAACCTAAGACACACGCTACCGTGCAGATAGAAGTCTGATTCTGAGATTAAACCTTAACCTGTCACACAGTGCAAAAAAAAACAGGTCTCACATTTCTATTCAAGCAAATCTGTACTGTTTTAGCTGGTCAAGTTATTTGTAGCGACCGTAAAAGCACATTTTTTTTTCTGGGTTGAAAAACTATTCCCAAATTTGCCATTCTCAAAATTGTGGTAAACGGGAACAATGAGGAAAACATCTAATAAGGGACGCGAACGCGGACGTGGACATGGTCGTGGTGGTGTTAGTGGACCCTCTGGTGCTGGGAGAGGACGTGGCCGTTCTGCCACAGCCATACGTCCTAGTGTACCAACTACCTCAGGTCCCAGTAGCCGCCAGAATTTACAGGGATATTTGGTGGGGCCCAATGCCGTTCTAAGGATGGTAAGGCCTGAGCAGGTACAGGCATTAGTCAATTGGGTGGCCGACAGTGCATCCAGCACGTTCACATTATCTCCCACCCAGTCTTCTGCAGAAAGCGCACAGATGGCGCATGAAAACCAAGCCCATCAGTCTGTCACATCACCCCTATGCATATCAGGGAAACTGTCTGAGCCTCAAGTTATGCAGCAGTCTCTTATGCTGTTTGAAGACTCTGCTGCCAGGGTTTCCCAAGGGCATCCACCTAGCTCTTCACCAGGGGTGGAAGAGATAGAATGCACTAAAGCACAACCACTTATGTTTCCTGATGATGAGGACATGGGAATACCACCTCAGCACGTCTCTGATGATGACGAAACACAGGTGCCAACTGCTGCGTCTTTCTGCAGTGTGCAGACTGAACAGGAGGTCAGGGGTCAAGACTGGGTGGAAGACGATGCAGGGGACGATGAGGTCCTAGACCCCACATGGAATGAAGGTCGTGCCGCTGACTTTCACAGTTCGGAGGAGGAGGCAGTGGTGAGACCGAGCCAACAGCGTAGCAAAAGAGGGAGCAGTGGGCAAAATCAGAACACCAGCCGCCAAGAGACTCTGCCTGCTACTGACCGCCGCCATCTGGGACCGAGCACCCCAAAGGCAGCTTCAAGGAGTTCCCTGGCATGGCACTTCTTCAAACAATGTGCTGACGACAAGACCCGAGTGGTTTGCACGCTGTGCCATCAGAGCCTGAAGCGAGGAATTAACGTTCTGAACCTTAGCACAACCTGCATGACCAGGCACCTGCATGCAAAGCATGAACTGCAGTGGAGTAAACACCTTAAAAACAAGGAAGTCACTCAGGCTCCCCCTGCTGCCTCTTCTGCTGCTGCCGCCTCGGCCTCTTCTGCTGCTGCCGCCGCCTCGGCCTCTTCTGCTGCTGCTGCCGCTGCCTCGGCCTCTTCCTCTGCCTCTGGAGGAACGTTGGCACCTGCCGCCCAGCAAACATGGGATGTACCACCAACACCACCACCTGCGTCACCAAGCATCTCAACCATGTCACACGGCAGCGTTCAGCTCTCCATCTCACAAACATTTGAGAGAAAGCGTAAATTCCCACCTAGCCACCCTCGATCCCTGGCCCTGAATGCCAGCATTTCTAAACTACTGGCCTATGAAATGCTGTCATTTAGGCTGGTGGACACACACAGCTTCAAACAGCTCATGTCGCTTGCTGTCCCACAGCATGTTGTTCCCAGCCGCCACTACTTCTCCAAGAGAGCCGTGCCTTCCCTGCACAAACAAGTGTCCGATAAAATCAAGTGTGCACTGCGCAACGCCATCTGTGGCAAGGTCCACCTAACCACAGATACGTGGACCAGTAAGCACGGCCAGGGATGCTATAGCTCCCTAACTGCACAATGGGTAAATGTAGTGGCGGCTGGACCCCAGGCGGAGAGCTGTTTGGCGCACGTCCTTCCGCCGCCAAGGATCGCAGGGCAACATTCTTTGCCTCCTGTCTCCTCCTCCTCCTACTCAGCTTCATTCTTCTCTTCTTCCACCTGCTCATCCAGTCAGCCACACACCTTCACCACCAACTTCAGCACAGCCCGGGGTAAACGTCAGCAGGCCGTTCTGAAACTCATATGTTTGGGGGACAGGCCCCACACCGCACAGGAGTTGTGGTGGGGTATAGAACAACAGACCGACGAGTGGTTTCTGCGGGTGAGCCTCAAGCCCGGCCTGGTGGTGTGCGATAATGGGCGAAATCTCGTTGCAGCTCTGGGACTAGCCGGTTTGACGCACATCCCTTGCCTGGCGCATGTGCTGAATTTGGTGGTGCAGAAGTTCATTCGCAACTACCCCGACATGTCAGAGCTGCTGCATAAAGTGCGGGCCGTCTGTTCGCGCTTCCGGCGTTCACACCCTGCCGCTGCTCGCCTGTCTGCGCTACAGCGTAACTTCGGCCTTCCCGCTCACCACCTCATATGCGACGTACCCACCAGGTGGAACTCCACCTTGCATATGCTGGACAGACTGTGCGAGCAGCAGCAGGCCATAGTGGAGTTTCAGCTGCAGCACGCACGGGTCAGTCGCATTGTGGATCAGACACACTTCACCACCAATGACTGGGCCTCTATGCGAGACCTGTGTGCCCTGTTGCGCTGTTTCGAGTACTCCACCAACATGGCCAGTGGCGATGACGCCGTTATCAGCGTTACAATATTACTTCTATGTCTCCTTGAGAAAACACTTAGGGCGATGATGGAAGAGGAGGTGGCCCAGGAGGAAGAGGAGGAAGAGGGGTCATTTTTAGCACTTTCAGGCCAGTCTCTTCGAAGTGACTCAGAGGGAGGTTTTTTGCAACACCAGAGGCCAGGTACAAATGTGGCCAGACAGGGCGCACTACTGGAGGACGAGGAGGACGAGGATGAGGAGGAGGTGGAGGAGGATGAGGATGAAGCATGTTCACAGCGGGTTGGCACCCAAAGCAGCTCGGGCCCATCACTGGTGCGTGGCTGGGGGGAAACACAGGACGATGACGATACGCCTCCCACAGAGGACAGCTTGTCCTTACCTCTGGGCAGCCTGGCACACATGAGCGACTACATGCTGCAGTGCCTGCGCAACGACAGCAGAGTTGCCCACATTTTAACGTGTGCGGACTACTGGGTTGCCACCCTGCTGGATCCCCGATACAAAGACAATGTGCCCACCTTACTTCCTACACTGGAGCATGATAGGAAGATGCGCGAGTACAAGCGCAAGTTGGTAGACGCGCTACTGAGAGCATTCCCAAATGTCACAGGGGAACCAGTGAAAGCCCAAGGCGAAGGCAGAGGTGGAGCAAGAGGTCGCCAACGCAGCTGTGTCACGGCCAGCTCCTCTGAGGGCAGGGTTAGCATGGCAGAGATGTGGAAAAGTTTTGTCACCACGCCACAGCTAACTGCACCACCACCTGATACGGAACGTGTTAGCAGAGGCAACATTTCACTAACATGGTGGAACTGTACCTGTGCACACCCCTCCACGTACTGACTGATGGTTCGGCCCCATTCAACTTCTGGGTCTCCAAATTGTCCACGTGGCCAGAGCTAGCCTTTTATGCCTTGGAGGTGCTGGCCTGCCCGGCGGCCAGCGTTTTGTCTGAACGTGTATTCAGCACGGCACGGGGCGTCATTACAGACAAACGCAGCCGCCTGTCTACAGCCAATGTGGACAAGCTGACGTTCATAAAAATGAACCAGGCATGGATCCCACAGGACCTGTCCATTCCTTGTGCAGATTAGATATTAACTACCTCCCCTTAACAATATATTATTCTACTCCAGGGCACTTCCTCATTCAATACTATTTTTAATTTCATTTTACCATTATATTGCGGGGCAACCCAAAGTTGAATGAACCTCTCCTCTGTCTGGGTGCCGGGGCCTAAATGTGTGACAGTGGCCTGTTCCAGTGGTGGGTGACGTGAAGCCTGATTCTCTGCTATGACATGAAGACTTATTCTGTGCTGACATGAAGCCAGATTCTCTGTTACGCGACCTCTCTCCTCTGCCTGGGTGCCTGGGTCTAAATATGTGACAGTGGCCTTTTCCAATGGTGGGTGACGTGAAGCCTGATTCTCTGCTATGACATGAAGACTGATTCTGCGCTGACATAAGGCCAGATTCTCTGTTACAGGACCTCTCTCCTCTGTCTGGGTGCCGGGGCCTAAATGTGTGACAGTGGCCTGTTCCAGTGGTGGGTGACGTGAAGCCTGATTCTCTGCTATGACATGAAGACTGATTCTGCGCTGACATAAGGCCAGATTCTCTGTTACAGGACCTCTCTCCTCTGTCTGGGTGTCGGGGCCTAAATGTGTGACAGTGGCCTGTTCCAGTGGTGGGTGACGTGAAGCCCGATTCTCTGCTATGACATGAAGACAGATTCTGCGCTGACATAAGGCCAGATTCTCTGTTACGGGACCGCTCTCCTCTGTCTGGGTGCCGGGGCCTAAATGTGTGACAGTGGCCTGTTCCAGTGGTGGGTGACATGAAGCCTGATTCTCTGCTATGACATGAAGACTGATTCTGCGCTGACATAAGGCCAGATTCTCTGTTACGGGACCTCTCTCCTAGGCCTGGGTGCCTGGGCCTAAATGTGTGACAGTGGCCTGTTCCAGTGATGGGTGACGTGATGCCTGATTCTCTGCTATGACATGAATACAGATTTTGCGCTGACATAAGGCCAGATTCTCTGTTACGGGACCGCTCTCCTCTGCCTGGGTGCCTGGGCCTAAATGTGTGACAGTGGCCTGTTCCAGTGGTGGGTGACGTGATGCCTGATTCTCTGCTATGACATGAATACAGATTCTGCGCTGACATAAGGCCAGATTCTCTGTTACGGGACCGCTCTCCTCTGTCTGGGTGCCGGGGCCTAAATGTGTGACAGTGGCCTGTTCCAGTGGTGGGTGACGTGAAGCCTGATTCTCTGCTACGACATGAAGACAGATTCTGCGCTGAGATAAGGCCAGATTCTCTGTTACGGGACTGCTCTCCTCTGTCTGGGTGCCGGGGCGTAAATGTGTGACAGTGGCCTGTTCCAGTGGTGGGTGACGTGAAGCCTGATTCTCTGCTATGACATGAAGACTGATTCTGTGCTGACATGAAGCCAGATTCTCTGCTATGGCATGAAGAGACTGATTCTGTGCTGACATGAAGCCAGATTCTTTGCTATGGCATGAAGAGACTGATTCTCTGCTGACGTGAAGCCAGATTCAGTGCTATGGGACATCTGTCCAATTGATATTGGGTCATTTTAATTTTTTTAATTTTTATTTTAATTCATTTCCCTATCCACATTTGTTTGCAGGGGATTTACCTACATGTTGCTGCCTTTTGCAGCCCTCTAGCTCTTTCCTGGGCTGTTTTACAGCCTTTTTAGTGCCCAAAAGTTCGGGTCCCCATTGACTTCAATGGGGTTCGGGTTCGGGACGAAGTTCGGTTCGGGTTCGGATCCCGAACCCGAACATTTCCGTGAAGTTCGGCCGAACTTCTCGAACCCGAACATCCAGGTGTTCGCTCAACTCTAGTGTTGAGCGAATCAAAGTTAACAAAGTTGCTTTAACCCGAATTTCAGAAAAAAATTGATTTGCCACGAATTCGAATATCTAGGCGCTTTGGTAAAAAAAATATATATACAATGCCATCTTGATTAAAGAAAATGCACCAATTCTGGCAGGCTGACGTGTGACGTCACCCTGTCATTACATTGGGCAGGCGCGGTGATGTCCTCAGTGAAGACGGCACCGCGCCCTCCCAGCATGATAACGCGAAGATTAGAGATTAGCGAATTTCTCAAAAATTCGATTCAGCCGGTTCACAGAATGTTTCCAAAAAATTTGGTTTGATCCGAATTTATTATCGGCGAATTGTGTTAAAAACGGCTATTTCCTGGATACAGAGAGCCTATATAGTGGTGTAGAACACTGTGCCATGCAGTAAAACGCATAGGGAGTCAAGTGAATGGGTCCGCGATCCGCATGCGGCTGCCCCACAGTCTGTTGGTCAAATTGCGGTAGGCAGCACGGGCACGGAGCCCTTACGTTCGTGTGCATGTAGCCTAAAGAAGATCAATGAACAGACGCTCACAGGCTTATTCACAAAAGGGTGAAGAATTTGGAGAAGGGAACAATCTAGGACAACACAACTCAATAGGAAGGTGAGCTGAATTGGAGAGTTTTTTTCAAATCAGCTATGTTGTCCTATATTGTTCACTTCTCCTGACTTCTCCAAACTCTTCACCCTTTTGTGAAATAACCCTGTGGGTGTTGTTGATGTGTGCAACTAATACTACTTATTCTACTTGTAACGCAGAATGCGGCAGTCAGGAGTGTGTGTAATGCAGAGGGCGGCGGTCAGGGGTGCGTGTAACTCAGGGTGCGCTGGTCAGGGGGGCCTGTAACGCAAGGTGCGCTAGTCAGGGGTGCATTTAATGCAGGGGGCGCTGGTCAGGGGCGCATGTAATGCAGGGGGCGCTGGTCAGTGGAGCATGTAATGCAGGGGGCGCTGGTCAGGGGAGCATGTAATTCAGGGGGCGCTGGTCAGGGGTACATGTAAAGCAGGGGGTGCTGGTCAGGGGGACATCGCAGATAGAAAAGGTACTTACAGTTCTGATGTGCTCTGTCCTCGTGCCTTCTTCCTTTAGGCGTGGTGGCAGGGGGTGGGGGCACGCAACGATGTTTCCTGATGTTAAATCCCCAAGCCGCATTCTTTTCTGCCTCTGCAGACCCTGCTAGGCTGAAATACATAGGCAGCCAATGACAGTGCTGCCGTCTCCCTCCCAGCCAATAGCAGCGGAGGTGGATGGGGGAAGATTCACTTGGCTGCCGACTGCCGAGGAGCCCGTAGTGAAGCGGGTGGGCAGCATGGGCAGTACTTTCAGTTTGGCAAAACTGACAGATCGACGCTGTACTCAGGGCCATCTTTTATGTTGATTAGACCCTGGGCAAGAATTTACTTGGGCCCCCTGGATCCCGCCTTCCCACACCCTAGCATGCAATCACGCCCTCCACCACAACACACACACACAAAAAATCCACACACCTCGTAGAGTAGTAAACTTTAATAATGATGAGTGGCCACTAGAGGTGTTCCTTGGCAGTAATGTAAATACTGCCTTTTATTCTGAAAAGGCAGTGTTTACATTAAAAAGCTTGCAGAGACTGCTATAGACACCAGAACTACTACGTTTAGCTGTTGTGTTTCTGGTGTCTAGTGTTTGGTGTGAATATTCGAATAGCGAATATTAATCGTGAATATCGGCACTTCAGGAATTCGCAAATATTTAGAATATAGTGATATATATTCGTAATTTCGAATATTCTAGATTTTTTTTCATTAGTAACCTCCCTTCTTGCTTGTGGGCCAATGAGAAGGCTGCAATGTCTTTGTCTGAGCTTATAAACATCCCTAGCAACTAATAGGAAAGTTGCCTACCCCTTACTATATAAGAACCTCCCAGCAGACCTTGTATGCAGTATTTTGCAGATCTGAGAGAGACAGCAGTGTTATTGCTGTGCTCTGTGCTTTCCTGTGTCATTACATTAGATAGCTAGTTAGTTAGTAAGTTAACATATATATATATATATATATATATATATATATAAATAAAATACCCCTATACAAAGCCCCCATATAAAATACCCCTTCTTTGTGTAGAACCCCCCATAGTGTTCCTCTCCCCCCTTCCTGAATATAAAATACCTCTTCTTTGTGGTCTCAGTAGATGCCCCCAATAATGTGCTAGTAAGACGTGCCCCCATAGATGCCCCCATAGTGCCACCCAATAATGTGCCAGTAAAAAGTGCCACCAATAATGTGCCAGTGAGAAGTGCCCCCAATAATGTGCCAGTAAGATGTGCCCCATAGATGCCCCCCAATAATGTTCCAGTAGCAAGTTCCCCATAGATGCCACCTAATAATGTGCCAGTAACAGGTGCCCCATAGATGTCACTGTTGTGGTAAAATATTAATAGTTGTAATCCGCTCGCATCAAAGTTTGTGTAAGGAAAAAGGATAGTCCCCCCTTCCCTGCCCCAGTCAGAGATAGACACATCTGTTACCATCTTGGTTGAAAATTCTGAGCCACTCCTTCCGCCCTGCTCAGTCTGCTCACCTTTTATTTACTAACAAAAGGTGTAAAAGGGGCTGGCCCAAGACAAGGATACAGGAAGTTATAACATGCAGGAAGTGATGTCAAAGGACAGGGCGGGGCAATCAATGTGGCCAGGCAGACAATGCACACGCCCCATCCCTGTATAAGGAAGGATGAGTCATGTCCATTGTCTGATCAGCCAGGTGGCCGCCCACCCCCCATCACTGTCAGCATGGACCTCATTCAATACTGCTCAAAGGTGATCAGTATCTAATAAAGATCATTCTACTGGTTCCCATAGGTTTGAAATTATCTGCGAGACATTGCTACGGCTATTGTCAGTATACGGTACTAGTATACCGACAAGGCAGATATGCATGTCTTAAAAGCAGATATGTCTCCAAGCCCATGGGAAAGTTTTCATACTGACGGTTTTGCCACTGGTCCCGATTCAGCCAAAGTACCCTCTGCTAGAACGCTCCTTGGCTAAATCAGACACAGGGAGACAGATGACAAACTATAAAAACACACACACATCCTAAAGTAAAATGTCCGCATAATAAAATTTCCACAACATCCCCCAATCATGTGCAAATACCAAGTGCCCCTGTAGATCCCCCCAATCATGTGCCAGTAGTAGTACCATATAAAATCAATAAACACTTATTCTTACCTCCAACAGGCTGGCAGCGATGCGATATCTTGCCGCCTGCATCGGCCTCTGATAGGCTGCAGGCCTAATGCCTGCAGCCTATCAGAGTAACAGGGAAGGGAGACGCCTCTTGCTCCCCTGAGGACGGCGATACAGATGACTATGGAGAGGAGCGCTTCCACAATGGAAGTGCTCGTCTCCCTGTGCCCTGCCTCTGCCCCCCACATCACCAGTGGCCAGGGGGGCTCAAGAGGCAGCTGCCTTGGGCCCCCCAGGAGCAACTGGGCCCGGGGCAGCTGACCCTTTTGCCCTGCATTAAAGACGGCCCTGATGCAGACGTCCGTGGAACATGATCCGTGAGATACCGGACTGGCATTGCAAGAGCGCATGGCATCATTGGTTTCTATGACGCTGTGCGCTCCTGCAATGCCATTCCGGTATCTCACGAACAGTGTTCCACGGACGCCTGCATGAGGCTTAATTGGAGATTCTTTGGAAATAAATTTTCAGCTGAGCAATGTCAGTGAATTACGGATGACACACGGATGGTAAAAACGGACACACGGACCAACCACAAATCTTTCACGGACATCTTCCCGGTTTAAACACGTACGCTATTTTTCACGGACGTGACACTGACATGAAAATGTGAACGAGGCCTCAGGGTGCTGGCACACAGTGCAGTTCTGCCATGCATTCAGGATGAACTTTTCTATTTAGCCAGTTTAGCAGCCTCATTAAACCCTGTTATTCTGCATTGTGGAAATGATTTAATCCTAACTGCATGTCAGAACTGCACTGTGTGCTCTCACCCTCAGTGTTCGGTCAGTGATTTCCATCAATGATTTTGAGCTAAAACCAGGTGCTGCTCTAAACACAGAACAAGTGCAGATCTTTGTACCTTATGTTTGTGGAGTCTCTAATACTGGTTTTGGATTATAATCACTGACCAAACACTGATGTGTGAATAAGGCCTCATGCACACAACCGTTGTGTGTTTTGCGGTACGCAAACCACAGATCCACAAAACACGGTTTGCATTTGTGTGCGTTCCGCTATTTGCGGAACGGCATGGACAGCCATTAATATAACTGCCTATTCTTGTCCGCAAAACGCAGACAAGAATTGGACAGGTTATATTTTTTTTTGTGGACCGCGGAACGGAGCAACGGATGCGGACAGCATACTGAGTGCTGTCCGCATCTTTTGTGGCCGCATTTAAGTGAATGGGTCGGCATCCGAGCCACCAAAACTGCTGCTCGGATGCGGACCAAAACAACGAATGTGTGCATGAGGCCTAAGGCTTTATTGTGAGTCAAAGGGCTCATGCACACAAAAGTTTTTTGCTTTCCGTATTTTGATTCCGTATACGGAACCATTCATTTTAATGGGTCCGCAAAAGATGCGGACAGCACTCTGTGTGCTGTCCGCATCTGTTGCTCCGTTCCGTGACCCCGAAAAAATTATGAGACATGTCCTCTTGTTGTCCGTTTTGCGGACAAGAATAGCCATCTCTATAATGGGCCTCCTGTTCCGTTCAAATTGCGGAAGGCACACGGGCGGCATCCGTTGAGGATGGCAATTTGCGGACAGAAAAAACTGCACGGTCGTGTGCATGAGCCCAAAACCAGTAGTGAAGCCCACACAGAGATCAGGTGTAATGTAAAGATTTGCTCCTGTTCTTTTGACCCTGGTTTTGGTTCACAATAACTGATCAAAATAACTGATCAAATAACTGGTGTGAGTCTAAAGCCTCATTCACTCGTCAGTGTTTTGATCAGTGATTTCTATCAGTGATTGTGAGCCAAAACCAGGATTGGTGCCTCCACAGACATAAGGCCCCTTTCACTCGAGCGAGTTTTCTGTGCGGGTGCAATGCGTAACGCATAGCACCCGCACTGAATCCTGACCATTCATTTAAATGGGTCTGTGTACATGAGCTTTTTTTTTTCATCAATCAGTTCTGCGTTGCGTGAAAAACGCAGCGCGTTCTATATTCTGCGTTTTTCACGCAGTCCTGGCCCTACAGAAGTGAATGGGGCGTCAGTCAAAAACGCATTGCATCCGCAAACAATGGGTCCATTCCCGTGCTGTCCGCAATGCACGGGCACCGTCTGTGGGGCAGCCGCATGGGTATCGCAGACCTATTCACTTGAACGGGTCCGCGATACGTCCGTTACGTAAAAAGATAGAGCAAGTTCTATCTTTTTGCAGTGCGGAGGCACGGAACAGAACCCAAGAAAGCACTCCGTAGTGCTGTGTTCTGTTCCTTGCTTCCGTTCCGCACCGTTCCGCATCTCTAGATTTGTGGACCCATTGAGGTGAATGGGTCCACATCTGTGATGCGGAATGGCCACAGAACGGTGCCCGTGTATTGCGGATCCGCAAATGCGGTCTGCAATATGGCAACGGGCAGCACATGTTCGTGTGAATGAGCCCTTACTCTGTGTGCATTCCGTTTCCGTATGTCCGTATTTCCGTTCCGCAAAAAAAAAATAGAACATGTCTTATTATTGTCCGCATTACAGACAAGGATAGGACTATTCTATTAGTTGCCAGCTGTTCCGTTCTGCAAAATACAGAATGCACACGGACTTTATCCGTATTTTTTGCGGATCTGTTTTTTGCAGACCACAAAATACATACATAAATGCCCCCCTTAGGCCTCTTTCACACGGGCGAGATTTCCGCACGGGTGCAATGCGTGAGGTGAACGCATTACACCCGCACTGATTCCGGACCCATTCATTTCTATGGGGCTGTGCATATGAGCAGTGATTTTCACGCATCACTTGTGCGTTGCGTGAAAATCGCAGCATGCTCCTCTTTGTGCGTTTTTCACGTAACGCAGGCCCCATAGAAATAAATGGGGTTGCATGAAAATCGCAAGCATCCGCAAGCAAGTGCGGATGCGGTGAGATTTTCACGCACGGTTGCTAGGTGACGATCGGGATGGGGACCCGATCATTATTATTTTCCCTTATAACATGGTTATAAGGGAAAATAATAGCATTCTGAATACAGAATGCTAAGTAAAATAGGGCTGGAGGGGTTAAAAAATAATAATAATAATAATTAAACTCTGTGTTGAGGACCTGTGTTGACGTCACTGCGCGCATCACATGGTCCATCACATGATCCATTACCATGGTGATGGACCGTGTGATGAGCGTAGTGACGTCATCAAAGGTCCTTTTCCTCACAGATGAAGACAGAAGAGATGCCGGCTGTGCAAACAAGTGGATTAAGGTAAGTTAAATTATTATATATATTTTTTTTAACCCCTCCAGCCCTATTTAATAATTTAACTTACCTTAATCCACTTGTTTGCACAGCCGGCATCTCTTCTGTCTTCATCTGTGAGGAAAAGGACCTTTGACGACGTCACTACGCTCATCACACGGTCCATCACCATGGTAATGGATCATGTGATGGACCATGTGATGCGCGCAGTGACGTCAACACAGGTCCTCAACACAGAGTTTAATTATTATTATTATTATTTTTTAACCCCTCCAGCCCTATTGTACTAAGCATTCTGTATTCAGAATGCTATTATTTTCCCTTATAACCATGTTATAAGGGAAAATAATACAATCTACACAACCTTGAACCCAAACCTGAACTTCTGTGAAGAAGTTCGGGTCTGGGTACCACAGTTAGTTTTTTATCACGCGCGTGCAAAACACATTGTACCCGCGCGATAAAAACTGAACAACGGAACGCAATCGCAGTCAAAACTGACTGCAATTGCGCACCTACTCACACGGGTTTGCCGCAATGCACCGGGACGCATCCGGACCTAATCCTTAGTGTTTATAATCAATCTTACTTCCATGCTATTTCATTGAGTCCTACGGGAGAAAAGCGTTTTTCAAATGTTTCGTTGTTGTTGCTGTATTTCTAGAAAAAAGATGGTGGTGTGAAAATTTCTCCCACTTGATTCCTCTGCTGAGTTATAAAAAATAGAAAGTGTAAAAACAGATGGATGATAGCATTGTAAGACCTGTCAAAATAATCTACCATTTCTTACAATCTCGGATTACCATATAGAAGTAGTGCCCATTGTGCCAGAAATGCCAAAGTGAATTCTTCATGCAACCTGATGACTGGAAGAAATTGCACAGTGTTGTATTTGCCATGGTCACAACCACAATCCTCGCCTGAACATGCACAGTCAATACTTTTTTTGTTTTTAGCTATTACTAATTTACATAATCGTAGCCAAGGACATTTTAGTCACCTGGTTTCCTTCTGTTAAAACGTGGTGCACTCAGGTTACTCTCCTATAATGCACCCTTCTCACAGTAAATGACACTGAATGAATACAGTTGTATAAAGCATGGTTTGGGATATCCAGGTTGGATATGCCGTTCTATATTAGCTGTGCCGATACTGCCCTCTCCTGTTACGGTAAGCCCCAAATTATCTCCCCGCTGATTTAAGTGTAAACATTTGGGGTACCTGTAACTTTTGCTGTTGTCTGCTCTACTATGCTGGTTCATATAAATGAATCAGAGCTAAGTTCAGGGGGGGGGGGGGGGGGGGGGTCAGCAAAACATCATTTTAGTCAGGTGATACCAACAATCACCCTTAGGCCAGAATCACACATCCGTGTTCCTGACATATTAAACCTCTGTATTAATCTAATGTGTCACTGTCTGGCTGGGATTTTAACTGTTCCAAACTCAGAGCATCATAGATCCGTATGAACTTGTGAGCTTGGGTCAGGTAAGCCTACAGTTATGTAAGGAGAGTATACAGGGAGTGCAGAATTATTAGGCAAGTTGTATTTTTTAAGGATTAATTTTATTATTGAACAACAACCATGTTCTCAATGAACCCAAAAAAACTCATTAATATCAAAGCTGAATATTTTTGGAAGTAGCTTTTAGTTTGTTTTTAGTTTTAGCTATTTTAGGGGGATATCTGTGTGTGCAGGTGACTATTACTGTGCATAATTATTAGGCAACTTAACAAAAAACAAATATATACCCATTTCAATTATTTATTTTTACCAGTGAAACCAATATAACATCTCAACATTCACAAATATACATTTCTGACATTCAAAAACAAAACAAAAACAAATCAGTGACCAATATAGCCACCTTTCTTTGCAAGGACACTCAAAAGCCTGCCATCCATGGATTCTGTCAGTGTTTTGATCTGTTCACCATCAACATTGCGTGCAGCAGCAACCACAGCCTCCCAGACACTGTTCAGAGAGGTGTACTGTTTTCCCTCCTTGTAAATCTCACATTTGATGATGGACCACAGGTTCTCAATGGGGTTCAGATCAGGTGAACAAGGAGGCCATGTCATTAGATTTTCTTCTTTTATACCCTTTCTTGCCAGCCACGCTGTGGAGTACTTGAACGCGTGTGATGGAGCATTGTCCTGCATGAAAATCATGTTTTTCTTGAAGGATGCAGACTTCTTCCTGTACCACTGCTTGAAGAAGGTGTCTTCCAGAAACTGGCAGTAGGACTGGGAGTTGAGCTTGACTCCATCCTCAACCCGAAAAGGCCCCACAAGCTCATCTTTGATGATACCAGCCCAAACCAGTACTCCACCTCCACCTTGCTGGCGTCTGAGTCGGACTGGAGCTCTCTGCCCTTTACCAATCCAGCCACGGGCCCATCCATCTGGCCCATCAAGACTCACTCTCATTTCATCAGTCCATAAAACCTTAGAAAAATCAGTCTTGAGATATTTCTTGGCCCAGTCTTGACGTTTCAGCTTGTGTGTCTTGTTCAGTGGTGGTCGTCTTTCAGCCTTTCTTACCTTGGCCATGTCTCTGAGTATTGCACACCTTGTGCTTTTGGGCACTCCAGTGATGTTGCAGCTCTGAAATATGGCCAAACTGGTGGCAAGTGGCATCTTGGCAGCTGCACGCTTGACTTTTCTCAGTTCATGGGCAGTTATTTTGCGCCTTGGTTTTTCCACACGCTTCTTGCGACCCTGTTGACTATTTTGAATGAAACGCTTGATTGTTCGATGATCACGCTTCAGAAGCTTTGCAATTTTAAGAGTGCTGCATCCCTCTGCAAGATATCTCACTATTTTTGACTTTTCTGAGCCTGTCAAGTCCTTCTTTTGACCCATTTTGCCAAAGGAAAGGAAGTTGCCTAATAATTATGCACACCTAATATAGGGTGTTGATGTCATTAGACCACACCCCTTCTCATTACAGAGATGCACATCACCTAATATGCTTAATTGGTAGTAGGCTTTCGAGCCTATACAGCTTGGAGTAAGACAACATGCATAAAGAGGATGATGTGGTCAAAATACTAATTTGCCTAATAATTCTGCACGCAGTGTATATATTCTCCTTTTATGATTCATTCCTGACTTTAGCTTCCAAAACTGCTTCAAGAAATCTCTTGATGACCCCTTAGGGTCATTTTAAATGGAAAAGTGATGATTGACAATACTGTACATGTTACAATAGTTATGTGTTCTTGTGTTTATGAGATTGTTTGTGCATTTTCCTGTCTGTCCTGCCCTTATGCCCATAGCATTATCAGTCAGAGGAGAAATACCTGTTTATAAAAGACTTTCACTGCTTCAGTCAGTAATTGGCTGCAGCAGTCGTATGTGTCCCTCTGTCAGAAGGTCATTACTGGACAAGGAAGCATACAGCTTTACCAGACCTCCAATTAGACCCCCAATCCTCATAAGACCACAGATCAGACCCCCAATCTTCTTCAGACCACAGATCAGATCCCCAAATCAGACCCCCAACCCTTTTGTGGTCATCTCTGTCCTGAGAATGTAACTTGCCCGTGTTCTCTATCAGAGCTGGGGTTTATATATTCCGAATCCTGGGCTCCTTCAAGCTCTGCTTGTATTCCTTCACCTAGGCAGATTGAATAACCAAATACCCCTGTTGTACAATTTTTCTTAAGCCAGGTACATACATGTTTTCTCTGCACACAGTCTCATTCATTTACATTGTTAGAGTTTGGAATGGCCATCAGCTGTGCTAGGCAAGGAAAGAAGCTGTAGGTCTAATGCAGTGCTGTAGCACCCTTAGGCTTCTTGCACACAAACATATTTATGAGGAACCACTCACTTCAATGGGTTTGCAAAAAAAACGGAAGCTACTCCGTGTGCATTCCATTTCCGTATGTCCTTATTTCAGTTCCGCAAAAAAATAGAACATGTCCTATTATTGTCCGGATTACGGAGAAGGATAGTACTGTTCTATTAGCGGCCGGCTGTTCCGTTCCGCAAAATTGGAATGCACACGGATTTCATCCGTATTTTTTGCGGATCCGATTTTTGCGGACCACAAAATACATACGGTCGTGTGCAAGAGGCCTTATTTGGAGTTGGACCCTCATTGATCAAAAAGTGATGACATATCCTCTTTAACAATAAATAGTACTAAAAAAAGAGGAAGCGTGAGAAGACGGCTCCAACATAGAGTACAGCATAGAAGAAGCAGGAAGACGAATGTGCTGTCACAACATCAGGACACAGAGGCCACAACAGAGATGTATTGGGGCACATCAGAGTAAGAATACCATGAATGCAAACTGGGACCTGGTTCTTTCCAGTACACAGTGACTCTATTTGACTGGGCTGCTCCCTCCCATACTGTACTTGGGCACATGTAATGCTTGTTCCCCTAAGGCCTCATGCACACGACCGTTGTGTGCATCCGTGGCCGTTGTGCCGTTTTTCGTTTTTTTTTTTCGCGGACCCCATGACTTTCAATGGGTCCGTGGAAAAATCGGAAAATGCACCGTTTTGCAGCCGAGACCGTGATCCGTGTATCCTGTCCGTCAAAAAAATATCACCTGTCCTATTTTTTTTGACAGACAACGGTTCACGGACCCATTCAAGTCAATGGGTCCGTGAAAGAACACGGATGCACACAAGATTGGCATCCGTGTCCGTGATCCGTGGCCGTAGGTTACTTTAATACAGACGGATCCGAAAATCCGTCTGCATAAAAGCTTTTTCAGAGGTGAGTTTTCACTTTGTGAAAACTCAGATCTGACAGTATATTCTAACACAGAGGCGTTCCCATACTGATGGGGACGCTTCAAGTTAGACTATACTAAGAACTGTGTACATGACTGCCCCCTGCTGCCTGGCAGGTTCTGCCAGGCAGCAGGGGCAGCCCCCCCCCCTGTAGTTAACACATTGGTGGCCAGTGCGGCCGGCCCCCCCTCCCTCCCCTGTAGTTAACTCATTGGTGGCCAGTGGGCCCCCCTCCCTCCCCTGTAGTTAACTCGTTGGTGGCCAGTGCGGCCGGCCCCCCTCCCTCCCCTGTAGTTAACTCGTTGGTGGCCAGTGGGCCCCCCCCCCCCTCCCTCCCCTGTAGTTAACTCATTGGTGGCCAGTGGGCCCTCTCCCCTCCCTCCCCTCCTAATTAAAATCCCCCCCCCCCATCATTGGTGGCAGCGGAGAGTACCGATCGGAGTCCCAGTTTAATCGCTGGGGCTCCGATCGGTAACCATGGCAACCAGGACGCTACTGCTGTCCTGGTTGCCATGGTTACTTAGCAATTTGTAGCAGCATTATACTTACCTGCGAGCTGCGATGTCTGCGTCCGGACGGGAGCTCCTCCTACTGGTAAGTGACAGGTCATTAAGCAATGCGCCGCACAGACCTGTCACTTACCAGTTTTACGGTCCCTTCTGATGGAACTTCCCTACTCACCCATGATAGATTCTTAGATATGCTTGATTAAATATATTGCAGAATGCATTTCAATACTGAACTAGCCTCTTTTCAGATATCTTGATAAAATATTAATGGATTTATCTATAATAATAAATGAACCAACATTAAGTATTGTTTCTGTGAATGGTTAATCATTCTCTCACATACAGTATTACATTATGGCTTGCTGGTACTTACGGTATGTGCTTATCATTCTATGCTGTAATAGAACATCACAGTGATGACATGGGCTCAGCAGTTGGGCTCGTGCCCTAAGGGTACTTTCACACTTGCGGCAGGACGGATCCGACAGGCTGTTCACCCTGTTGGATCCGTCCTTCTGCTATTTCGCCGTGCCACCGGACCGCCGCTCCGTCCCTATTGACTATAATGAGGGCGGGGCGGAGCTCCGGCGTAGTACGGCAGTTCACGGTGAGAGGCCGCCGGACTAAAAAGTCGGACATGCAGTACTTTTAGTCTAGCGGCCTTTCGCCATGCACTGCCGTGCTGCGCCGGAGCTCCGCCCCGTCCCCATTATAGTCAATGGGGACGGAGCGGCTGTCCGGCGGTACGGCGAAATGGTGGAAGGACAGATCCGACAGGGTGAACAGCCTGTCGGATCCGTCCTGCCGCAAGTGTGAAAGTTATCTTACTTGTGAATGCCGGCCATATTACACAGCAAGTACACAACTCTCACTGCCTGGATTGGAGATAACATCAATAACAGTAATAGAGAATACTCAAGGTCAGGAGGTCTATAGTCGTGGCCCAGTGTATTGTGACTCAGAGGTCTCTATAAATATAATTATTGTGCTGAGTGTACCTATATTGTAGTTATTTTAAAACATAACTTTTATTTTGTTGATATTTAGAATATAAAGACACTTTTATTGAAACAATGCTTGTATTGCACTGCTTAGGAGTGTCAGGCGTGACAGAGAGATTCCGATTTATTCAGGCAGCGTTTTTTTTATACTGTGGTCACTCTTTAAACAAATATTCAGGTGGGTTGCTCTGCCTGAGTTCTATCCCTACATATACTAGTCGTGATGAGTGGGGAGAACCCTATCTGGCTGTATTCCGGGCACCCGCCCTTACAAGGGCGACCCACAACCGCTGGAACCTCGGATCTATCGCTGCTTCACCCTGACAGCTGAATTCCCTCTAGACTGTCCGACGCATTTCACCACTAGGAGCAGTGGTTCTTCAGGGACAAAGAGACAAACGTCGGGGCGCCTAGTGCAGTGGCAGCGCTCCCGCACGCATATGAAGGCAGTGGCAACTAGTAAGGGTAAATGTGTCTCTTTTTATGGCGTCCCAGCTCCTCCCATTTAATTAATTAACCTATGGGTTCTTTGCTGGGCGTCATGTTTGTGTCCGCCCCTGCCATTATGTCACACCTCCTGGACGCAAGCGCAAGCTGATTGGGCTTCTTAGTGCTTACTTACCCTGTCAGCAGCGCTCTGCCTGAAACCGGAAGTGACGTTAGTGGGTGGCGGCTAGGTTGCTATGGGGATCTAGTACCGCGTCCCCGGCAGGTCCTGGCAGCTAACATGTAAAGGAATACCCTTCATGTGTCAATAGACACTAGTTCACAGGCTGGGCAATCATTTCTTAGGATTTTTAAATAATCTATAGGGCATAGGCGTGATTCTCATTATCGGATCGCACCCAGGCACAACTCGATCCTAGAGGAATCATAGTTATTGCACTTGTGGATTCAAAGATCCTTGCAGGTCACAGTTTAATCAGACCATGCCAAGTTCAAGGTCCTTGCAGGTCATAAATATGTCATTTTTTTAATGTTTTTAAAGAGAGGACTATTTATTGCCAGAATTTCACAGTTGATCATGGATATATCTCTTTTAATATCTTATAACCCATATAATGCCCTATTTTTTAATTTTTTATTACAGTATAGTAGAGAATCGCATATTTTAATAGAGACCTTGCGTATTATCCTTTTTAAAGGGAGTATGTATAGTGGGTTATTTTGGATCCCAGTGAAATTGATATTGTCTACAGGCGCCCTAAATTTAAACCATCTCATACGTTAGTATTGTGACAATGGACTTATAGAAAAGGCTTATATGAAATAAATTCATTCAGTCCTTTAGGTGCCACAGAGTTTAATTTATAGGTCCATTTTGTTTCTGCCCGTAGGATTAGTTTGTCCCAATCGCCACCTCTTCTAGGTTTGGGGACATGTTGAAGGCCCATAAATTTCAGGCAGTTGGTGTTGCCTCCATGGTACTGCACAACGTGGCGAGCTACTGAAGTATCGTTTTCATTTAAAATATCATTCACATAATCCCTTATTAGTCTCCTGAACTCACGTTTTGTCTTGCCCACGTAGTCTAGTGGGCAAGTACATTGGGCTAGATACACTACCCCTGTGGTGAAACAGTTTATAAAATCCTTTGTATAGAATTCTTTCTGATTAGATAAACAGGTAAATGTTTTTGCTTTTTTAATATTGCTGCACGCTGTGCAGCTGCCACATTTTAAAGTACCCATAGGCTTTCTAGAGAGCCAGTTGCCTGGCTTTTCTGGCGGTTGGAAGGGACTATTCACTAATCTGTCTCTTAGACTGCGTCCCTTTTTTAAAGGTGATCTGTGGATAGGATGCTAACACCTTGTCCAGGTCTGGGTCCGCCTTTAGAATGTCCCAGTGTCTAGAGAGCACACCTAACTCTCAGGTCCGCTGCCTGTTTTTTGAATTTTTTCATTGTTGAGCAGTTCCTCCGGATCCTGAAGTACTGGCCCTTTGGAATTCCCTTACGTAGGGAAAAAGGGTGAGCACTATCCCAACGGAAGAGGCTATTGCCAGCCGTGCTTTTTCGGTACACTGAGGTGACAATACTTTGATTTGTGCCTCTCTCAATTAATACATCTAAAAATGGTAATGCATTTTTCTCGCAAGTTGATGTAAAATTGAGGCCCAAATCATTGTCATTGATGATCATGACAAATTCAGTAAAGGATTCTTCAGTGCCTCTCCACAGTACGAACACATCATCTATGAACCTCAGCCACAGAACTACCTTGTCTTTCCACTTCGCTAGTGCTTCAGACCCTATGTAGTTGGTCTCCCACCAGCCCAGGAGTAGATTTGCGTACCACGGCGCACAGGAACTGCCCATCGCGGTACCCCTGAGCTGGTGTTAGTGGCGATCATCAAAGACAAAGTAGTTCTTGGTGAGCCTGAAGTTCAATAGATTTAGAACAAATTTGTTGTGTGCTCTCATTCTGTTATCACGCATGGATAAATAGTACTCCACTGCATTCAGGCCCAGGTCGTGTCTAATGGAACTATATAGCGCTTCGACATCTATGGATGCAAAGATCATTGAGTCATCCAGACAGATGCCATTCAGTTTTAAAAGGAGATCGGAGGTATCTCGTATGTAGGATGGCAACGCTGTTACGAATGGCTGAATGATCCTGTCTACATAGATGCCTACATTTTGCCCTATACTTCCTATCCCAGATACTATCGGGCGTCCTTTTAAGGGATTGAGGCCCTTATGTATCTTGGGGAGGGAGTAAAAAGTAGCCGTGACCGGGTGGTTGGGCAGAAGAAAGTCCCTTTCTGCTTCATTTATCAATTTATTTCTGAGTCCTTCATTGAGAATGTCTCTTAGTTCATACAGGTACATAGGGCCTTTTAGTAGGCCTTTTAGTAGGAGTTCATATGACTCTCTATTATTCAGAATATCTAGACACATTTTTTTATATTTCCCTATGTCCATAAGGACTAGATTGCCTCCCTTATCGGAGGCTTTTATTACCACGTTCTGATCTTTCTCCAATGTTTTCAGCGCTTCATGTTCATTTCTATTTAAATTATTCCTGCATCCAAAGGCCTGAATTTGCCTTAGATCTCTGGATACAAATTTATTAAAAATGGATATGTTTGAGTCTGGTAGAGGAGGTGGCATTTGTGAACTTCTAAGTTTTAGTTGTGTGAAGGGGCCTTCGGCCCTGTCTTTTTCACCTTCCTCTAAAAGATTTACAAGCGCCTTAGTTGCTTCTAGTTCCTGGGGGCTCATATTTAATTCTTCACACAGTTTTTTCTCCTGTAGGGCAAAGTGCTTGTGCCAAAAGAGTTTCCTTACAAAGAGGGCTAGATCTTTGCTCCACTCAAATGTATCATATGGGACCGTGGGGACAAAGGACAAGCCCTTATTGAGTAGTGAGGTTTTGTCACTTGTTAGTACATGAGAGGAAAGGTTAATAATTTCCATTTTACTCTTACTGTTGTTTTTTGCTACAGTCCCCCTTATACTTTGTTCCTGAGTTGGTATGGAGCTTGTATGGGGGGTTGGGCTAAAAAAGTAGAGGATAATGTAGAGGGTAAGGGGTCCGCTGAGTTGCATGGTTGATAATTTCCTCTTTTATAGCCTCCCCTTGTTTGTCCCCTTCCTCCCCTTCCTCTATTTCTCTGACCTCTCCCTCCTCTTCTTGTTGTCCTATTTTGTTCTGTTTCTGACCCTTCAGCCTCAGAAGATGATATCTCACTTTGTGCCTCTCTTTGTGTGCTTTTATTGAGAAATAAATAGGCTCTATTCTCTTTGAATTCACTGGAGTCTCGAAGGAATTGTTGGTGTTTGCGTTCCCTAACCATATATTGAAATCTATCAACAGTGTTTTGAAGGTATTCCTCTTTTTTCTGAAATTGTGCCTCGTCTTTGAATTTCAAAGCCTGTTCTCTGAGGCTATTGACTTTTCTTTGTTTTGAATCAAGGTTCACTTTCTCTTCCTCAAGGAGAAGCCTCATGAATCTATGTGAACTAGCTGTGGCTTCTTCTTCCCACTTCTTGATTAGAGTAGTATTTCTCAGTCTATCAGCAGGAGTGAGATTTATTCTGAGACCTTTTGGGACTATGTTTTCTTTTAGATAGTGTTCTAGAGATTTTATCTCCCACCAGGACACAATCAAGTCCTTGTATGCCCCCGTGAGGTCTCTGAATATGTTTTTTATACTATTTAAAGAGGAAGTTTGTACGTAGTCAGTTTCAGAAAAAACGTTTTTTGCTTCTGTTGCCCAAGCTTCTAGGTCCGGATTTGCTGCGAGAAAGCCTGCCATTAGCGTTTTAAAATTTTAAATTTTAGTAATAGAGAATACTCAAGGTCAGGAGGTCTATAGTCGTGGCCCAGTGTATTGTGACTCAGAGGTCTCTATAAATATAATTATTGTGCTGAGTGTACCTATATTGTAGTTATTTTAAAACATAACTTTTATTTTGTCGATATTTAGAATATAAAGACACTTTTTATAGTTCCATTAGACACGACCTGGGCCTGAATGCAGTGGAGTACTATTTATCCATGCGTGATAACAGAATGAGAGCACACAACACATTTGTTCTAGATCTATTGAACTTCAGCCTCACCAAGAACTACTTTGTCTTTGATGATCGCCACTAACACCAGCTCAGGGGTACCGCGATGGGCAGTTCCTGTGCGCCGTCGTACGCAAATCTACTCCTGGGCTGGTGGGAGACCAACTACATAGGGTCTGAAGCACTAGCGAAGTGGCAAGACAAGGTAGTTCTGTGGCTGAGGTTCATAGATGATGTGTTCGTACTGTGGAGAGGCACTGAAGAATCCTTTACTGAATTTGTCATGATCATCAATGACAATGATTTGGGCCTCAATTTTACATCAACTTGCGACAAAAACGCATTACCATTTTTAGATGTATTAATTGAGAGAGGCACAAATCAAAGTATTGTCACCTCAGTGTACCGAAAAAGCACGGCTGGCAATAGCCTCCTCCGTTGGGATAGTGCTCACCCTTTTTCCCTACGTAAGGGAATTCCAAAGGGCCAGTACTTCAGGATCCGGAGGAACTGCTCAACAATGAAAAAATTCAAAAAACAGGCAGCGGACCTGAGAGTTAGGTTTAGGGAAAGAGGTTACCCGGACGAAATTCTACGCACAGCTTTTGAAACAGCGTGCAGTGAAAACCAGGATCAACTCCTCATCCCAAAAAAACAGAGATCAGGTGCACCCACAGACCAGAATAAAATTCGAATAATCGGTACTTTTGATAGCGGACACCGGGAAATTAAAAGTGTGCTCTCTAGACACTGGGACATTCTAAAGGCGGACCCAGACCTGGACAAGTTGTTAGCATAGAAACATAGAAACATAGAATGTGTCGGCAGATAAGAACCATTTGGCCCATCTAGTCTGCCCAATATATCTGAATCCTATTAATAGTCCCTGGCCCTATCTTTTATGAAGGATAGCCTTATGCCTATCCCATGCATGCTTAAACTCCTTCACTGTATTTGCAGCTACCACTTCTGCAGGAAGGCTATTCCATGCATCCACTACTCTCTCAGTAAAGTAATACTTCCTTATATTACTTTTAAACCTTTGCCCCTCTAATTTAAAACTGTCCTCTTGTGGTAGTTTTTCTTCTTTTAAATATGCTCTCCTCCTTTACCGAGTTGATTCCCTTTATGTATTTAAAAGTTTCTATCATATCCCCTCTGTCTCTTCTTTCTTTCAAGCTATACATATTAAGGTCCTTTAACCTTTCCTGGTAAGTTTTATCCTGCAATCCATGTACTAGTTTAGTAGCTCTTCTCTGAACTCTCTCTCTAGAGTATCTATATCCTTCTGGAGATATGGCCTCCAGTACTGCGCACAATACTCCAAGTGAGGTCTCACCAGTGTTCTGTACAGCGGCATAAGCACTTCACTCTTTCTACTGCTTATACCTCTCCCTATACATCCAAGCATTCTGCTGGCATTTCGTGCTGCCCTATTACATTGTCTTCCCACCTTTAAGTCTTCTGAAATAATTACTCCTAAATCCCTTTTTTTCAGATACTGAGGTCAGGACTGTGTCAAATATTCTATATTCTGCCCTTGGGTTTTTACGCCCCAGGTGCATTATCTTGCACTTATCCACATTAAATTTCAGTTGCCAGAGTTCTGACCATTCTTCTAGTTTTCCTAAATCCTTTTCCATTTGGCGTTTCCCTCCAGGAACATCAACCCTGTTACATATCTTTGTGTCATCAGCAAAAAGACAAACCTTACCATCGAGGCCTTTTGCAATATCACTTATGAAGATATTAACCACCTCAGCCCCCAGTGCTTAAACACCCTGAAAGACCAGGCCACTTTTTACACTTCTGACCTACACTACTTTCACCGTTTATTGCTCGGTCATGCAACTTACCACCCAAATGAATTTTACCTCCTTTTCTTCTCACTAATAGAGCTTTCATTTGGTGGTATTTCATTGCTGCTGACATTTTTACTTTTTTTGTTATTAATCGAAATTTAACGTTTTTTTTTGCAAAAAAATGACATTTTTCACTTTCAGTTGTAAAATTTTGCAAAAAAAACGACATCCATATAGAAATTTTGCTCTAAATTTATAGTTCTACATGTCTTTGATAAAAAAAAAATGTTTGGGTAAAAAAAAAATGGTTTGGGTAAAAGTTATAGCGTTTACAAACTATGGTACAAAAATGTGAATTTCCGCTTTTTGAAGCAGCTCTGACTTTCTGAGCACCTGTCATGTTTCCTGAGGTTCTACAATGCCCAGACAGTACAAACACCCCACAAATGACCCCATTTCTGAAAGTACACACCCTAAGGTATTCGCTGATGGGCATAGTGAGTTCATAGAACTTTTTATTTTTTGTCACAAGTTAGCGGAAAATGATGATTTTTTTTTTTTTTTTTTTTTTTCCTTACAAAGTCTCATATTCCACTAACTTGTGACAAAAAATAAAAACTTCTATGAACTCACTATGCCCATCAGCGAATACCTTGGGGTCTCTTCTTTCCAAAATGGGGTCACTTGTGGGGTAGTTATACTGCCCTGGCATTCTAGGGGCCCAAATGTGTGGTAAGGAGTTTGAAATCAAATTCAGTAAAAAATGACCTGTGAAATCCGAAAGGTGCTCTTTGGAATATGGGCCCCTTTGCCCACCTAGGCTGCAAAAAAGTGTCACACATCTGGTATCTCCGTACTCAGGAGAAGGTGGGGAATGTGTTTTGGGGTGTCATTTTATATATACCCATGCTGGGTGAGAGAAATATCTTGGCAAAAGACAACTTTTCCCATTTTTTTATACAAAGTTGTCATTTGACCAAGATATTTATCTCACCCAGCATGGGTATATGTAAAAAGACACCCCAAAACACATTCCTCAACTTCTCCTGAGTACGGGGATACCAGATGTGTGACACTTTTTTGCAGCCTAGGTGGGCAAAGGGGCCCATATTCCAAAGAGCACCTTTCGGATTTCACTCCTCATTTTTTCCTGAATTTGATTTCAAACTCCTTACCACACATTTGGGCCCCTAGAATACCAGGGCAGTATAACTACCCCACAAGTGACCCCATTTTGGAAAGAAGACACCCCAAGGTATTCCGTGAGGGGCATGGCGAGTTCCTAGAATTTTTTATTTTTTGTCACAAGTTAGTGGAAAATGATGATTTTTTTTTTTTTTTTTTTTTTTTCATACAAAGTCTCATATTCCACAAACTTGTGACAAAAAATAAAAACTTCCATGAACTCACTATGCCCATCAGCGAATACCTTGGGGTCTCTTCTTTCCAAAATGGGGTCACTTGTGGGGTAGTTATACTGCCCTGGCATTCTAGGGGCCCAAATGTGTGGTAAGTAGGTAAATGACCTGTGAAATCCGAAAGGTGCTCTTTGGAATGTGGGCCCCTTTGCCCACCTAGGCTGCAAAAAAGTGTCACACATCTGGTATCTCTGTATTCAGGAGAAGTTGAGGAATGTGTTTTGGGGTGTCTTTTTACATATACCCATGCTGGGTGAGATAAATATCTTGGTCAAATGCCAACTTTGTATAAAAAAATGGGAAAAGTTGTCTTTTGCCAAGATATTTCTCTTACCCAGCATGGGTATATGTAAAATGACACCCCAAAACACATTCCCCAACTTCTCCCGATTACGGAGATACCAGATGTGTGACACTTTTTTGCAGCCGAGGTGGGCAAAGGGGCCCATATTCAAAAGAGCACCTTTCGGATTTCACAGGTCATTTTTTACAGAATTTGATTTCAAACTCCTTACCACACATTTGGGCCCCTAGAATGCCAGGGCAGTATAACTACCCCACAAGTGACCCCATTTTGGAAAGAAGAGACCCCAAGGTATTCGCTGATGGGCAAAGTGAGTTCATGGAAGTTTTTATTTTTTGTCACAAGTTAGTGGAATATGAGACTTTGTATGAAAAAAAAAAAAAAAAAAAAAATAAGCATTTTCCACTAACTTGTGACAAAAAATAAAAAATTCTAGGAACTCGCCATGCCCCTCACGGAATACCTTGGGGTGTCTTCTTTCCAAAATGGGGTCACTTGTGGGGTAGTTATACTGCCCTGGCATTTTCCAGGGGCCCTAATGTGTGGTAAGTAGGTAAATGACCTGTGAAATCCTAAAGGTGCTCTTTGGAATATGGGCCCCTTTGCCCACCTAGGCTGCAAAAAAGTGTCACACATGTGGTATCGCCGTATTCAGGAGAAGTTGGGGAATGTGTTTTGGGGTGTCATTTTACATATACCCATGCTGGGTGAGAGAAATATCTTGGCAAAAGACAACTTTTCCCATTTTTTTATACAAAGTTGGCATTTGACCAAGATATTTCTCTCACCCAGCATGGGTATATGTAAAATGACACCCCAAAACACATTCCCCAACTTCTCCTGAGTACGGCGATACCAGATGTGTGACACTTTTTTGCAGCCTAGATGCGCAAAGGTGCCCAAATTCCTTTTAGGAGGGCATTTTTAGACATTTGGATACCAGACTTCTTCTCACGCTTTGGGGCCCCTAGAATGCCAGGGCAGTATAAATACCCCACATGTGACCCCATTTTGGAAAGAAGACACCCCAAGGTATTCAATGAGGGGCATGGCGAGTTCATAGAAATTTTTTTTTTTTGGCACAAGTTAGCGGAAATTGATATTTTTAATTTTTTTCTCACAAAGTCTCCCGTTCCGCTAACTTGGGACAAAAATTTCAATCTTTCATGGACTCAATATGCCCCTCACGGAATACCTGGGGGTGTCTTCTTTCCGAAATGGGGTCACATGTGGGGTATTTATACTGCCCTGGCATTCTAGGGGCCCTAAAGCGTGAGAAGAAGTCTGGAATATAAATGTCTAAAAAATTTTACGCATTTGGATTCCGTGAGGGGTATGGTGAGTTCATGTGAGATTTTATTTTTTGACACAAGTTAGTGGAATATGAGACTTTGTAAGAAAAAAAAAAAAAAAATTCTGCTAACTTGGGCCAAAAAAATATCTGAATGGAGCCTTACAGAGGGGTGATCAATGACAGGGGGGGTGATCAATGACAGGGGGGGTGATCAATGACAGGGGGGTGATCAATGACAGGGGGGTGATCAGGGAGTCTATATGGGGTGATAACCACAGTCATTGATCACGCCCGTGTAAGGCTTCATTCAGACGTCCGGATGCGTTTTGCGGATCCGATCCATCTATCAGTGCATCCGTAAAAATCATGCGGACATCTGAATGGAGCTTTACAGGGGGGTAATCAATGACAGGGGGGTGATCAATGACAGGGGGGTGATCAGGGAGTCTATATGGGGTGATCACCACAGTCATTGATCATGCCCCTGTAAGGCTTCATTCAGACGTCCGGATGCGTTTTGCGGATCCGATCCATCTATCAGTGCATCCGTAAAAATCATGCGGACATCTGAATGGAGCTTTACAGGGGGGTAATCAATGACAGGGGGGTGATCAGGGAGTCTATATGGGGTGATCACCACAGTCATTGATCATGCCCCTGTAAGGCTTCATTCAGACGTCCGGATGCGTTTTGCGGATCGGATCCATCTATCAGTGCATCCGTAAAAATCATGCGGACATCTGAATGGAGCTTTACAGGGGGGTAATCAATGACAGGGGGGTGATCACCACAGTCATTGATCATGCCCCTGTAAGGCTTCATTCAGACGACCGGATGCGTTTTGCGGATCCGATCCATGTATCAGTGCATCCGTAAAAATCATGCGGACATCTGAATGGAGCTTTACAGGGGGGTGATCAGGGAGTCTATATGGGGTGATAACCACAGTCATTGATCATGCCCCTGTAAGGCTTCATTCAGACGTCCGGATGCGTTTTGCGGATCCGATCCATCTATCAGTGCATCCGTAAAAATCATGCGGACATCTGAATGGAGCTTTACAGGGGGGTAATCAATGACAGGGGGGTAATCAATGACAGGGGGGTGATCAGGGAGTCTATATGGGGTGATCACCACAGTCATTGATCATGCCCCTGTAAGGCTTCATTCAGACGTCCGGATGCGTTTTGCGGATCCGATCCATCTATCAGTGCATCCGTAAAAATCATGCGGACATCTGAATGGAGCTTTACAGGGGGGTGATCAATGACAGGGGGGTGATCACCACAGTCATTGATCATGCCCCTGTAAGGCTTCATTCAGACGACCGGATGCGTTTTGCGGATCCGATCCATGTATCAGTGCATCCGTAAAAATCATGCGGACATCTGAATGGAGCTTTACAGGGGGGTAATCAATGACAGGGGGGTAATCAATGACAGGGGGGTGATCAGGGAGTCTATATGGGGTGATCACCACAGTCATTGATCATGCCCCTGTAAGGCTTCATTCAGACGTCCGGATGCGTTTTGCGGATCCGATCCATCTATCAGTGGATCCGTAAAAATCATGCGGACGTCTGAATGGAGCTTTACAGGGGGTTGATCAATGACAGGGGGGTAATCAATGACAGGGGGGTGATCAGGGAGTCTATATGGGGTGATCAGGGGTGATTAGGGGTGATCAGGGGCTAATAAGGGGTTAATAAGTGATGGGGGGGGGGGTGTAGTGTAGTGTAGTGGTGCTTGGTGCTACTTTACTGAGCTACCTGTGTCCTCTGGTGGTCGATCCAAACAAATGGGACCACCAGAGGACCAGGTAGCAGGTATATTAGACGCTGTTATCAAAACAGCGTCTAATATACCTGTTAGGGGTTAAAAAAAACACATCTCCAGCCTGCCAGCGAACGATCGCCGCTGGCAGGCTGGAGATCAACTCTCTTACCTTCCGTTCCTGTGAGCGCGCGCGCCTGTGTGCGCGCGTTCACAGGAAATCTCGCGTCTCGCGAGATGACGCGTATATGCGTGACTGTGCGCAGCGCTGCCACCTCCGGAACGCGATCCTGCGTTAGGCGGTCCGGAGGTGGTTAAACAAAATTGGTCCCAGTACAGATCCCTGTGGAACCCCACTGGTAACATGACCTTGTTTTGAATGTTCTCCATTGACTACAACCCTCTGCTGTCTGTCACTCAGCCACTGCCTAATCCACTCAACAATATGGGAGTCCATGCTCAATGACTGCAGTTTATTGATAAGTCTTCTATGTGGGACAGTGTCAAAAGCCTTACTAAAATCTAGATATGCAATGTCTACTGCACCTCCACCGTCTATTATTTTAGTCACCCAGTCAAAAAAATCTATAAGATTTGTTTGACATGATCTCCCTGAAGTAAACCCATGTTGTTTTTCATCTTGCAATCCATGGGATTTTAGATGTTCCACAATCCTATCCTTTAATAGGGTTTCCATTAATTATACTATTGATGTCAGACTCACTGGTCTATAGTTGCTCGATTCCTCCCTACTACCTTTCTTGTGAATGGGCACGACATTTGCCAATTTCCAATCTTCCGGGACGACTCCTGTTACTAATGATTGGTTAAGTAAATTTGTTAACGGTTTTGCCAGCTCACCACTAAGCTCTTTTAATAATTTTGGGTGTATCTCATCAGGCCCCTGTGACTTATTTGTCTTCACTTTAGACAGCAAACTTAGAACATCTTCCTCTGTAAAGACACATGCATCAAACGATTTATTAGTCATCCTTTCTAGTGGAGGTCCTTCTCCTTCTTTTTCTTTTGTAAAAACTGAACAGAAGTATTCATTAAGGCAGTCGGCTAGCCCTTTATTCTCTTCTACATACCTTCCGTCCTTTGTTTTTAATTTAGTTATTCCTTGTTTTAATTTCCTTTTTTCATTTATATATCTGAAGAATGTCTTATCCCCTTTTTTCATAGACTGAGCTAGTTTTTCTTCTGCCTGCGCTTTAGAAGTTCTTATAACTTGCTTGGCCTCTTTCTGCCTAATCTTGTAGATTTCCTTATCTTCATTGCTCTGTTTTTTTTTATAATTACAAAATGCTAGCTTTTTATTTTTAATGATTTGGGCCACTTCTGCTGAGTACCACAGTGGTCTCTTCCTTTTTTTGCTTTTACTGGCAAGTCTAATGCAATTTTCTGTTGCCTTCAATAATGCACCTTTTAAGTAGTCCCATTTCTCCTGGACTCCATGTAATTCGTTCCAGTCTGATAAGGACTCATTTATGACTAATTTCATTTTTGAAAAGTCTGTTTTTCTAAAATCTAAAACTTTTGTTTTTGTGTGGTGGGACTCTTTCACAGTTCTTATATTAAACCACACTGACTGGTGATCACTAGATCCCAAGGTTTCGCCTACAATGACATCATATACCGAATCCCCATTTGTGAATACAAAATCCAAAATGGCCTCCCTCCGGGTTGGCTCCTCAACCACTTGTTGTAGAGATAACCCCAGTAGGGAATTTAGAATATCTGTACTCCTGGTAGAACTTGCTATTTTGGTTTTCCAGTTTATATCTGGAAGATTGAAATCTTCCATAATTATAACTTCTCCTTTCATTGTCATTTTAGCTATTTCTTCAACTAGTAGATCATCTAGTTCTTTAACTTGACCAGGTGGTCTATATATCACACCTACACGAGTTACTGCATGGTTAGCAAACTGCAACGTAACCCAAACTGACTCTATGTTGGCCTCACCACAATAGACAATCATAGTCTGTTTAAACTAATAACACACAAAGAATTAAATGTTACTATGTTTTTATTGAACACACCATGTAAACATTTACAGTGCAGGTTGCAAGAGTTAATTGGAATAAGGTGTCAGCCAACTGGAGTCCAATCAATGAGATGAGATTGGAGGTGTTGGTTACAGCTGCCATGCCCTAAAAAAACCACACACCAGTTCTGGGTTTGCTTTTCACAAGCAGCATTGTCTGATGTGAATAATGCCTTGCACAAAAGAGCTCTCAGAAGACCTACGATTAAGAATTGTTGACTTGCATAAAGATGGAAAGGGTTATAAAAGTATCTCCAAAAGCCTTGCTGTTCATCAGTCCACGGTAAGACAAATTGTCTATAAATGAGAAAGTTCAGCACTGCTGCTACTCTTCCTAGGAGTGGCTGTCCTGTAAAGATGACTGCAAAAACACAGTGCAGACTGCTCAATGAGGTGAAGAAGAATCCTAGAGTGTCAGCTAAAGACTTACAAAAGTCTCTGGCGTATGCTAACATCCCTGTTAGCGAATGTACGATACGTAAAACACTAAACAAGAATGGATTTCATGGGAGGATACCACAGAGGAAGCCACTGCTGTCCAAAAAAAACATTGCTGCATGTTTACAGTTTGCACAAGAGCACCTGGATGTTCCACAGCAGTACTGGCAAAATATTCTGTGGACAGATGAAACCAAAGTTTAGTTGTTTGGAAGAAACACACAACACTATGTGTGGAGAAAAAGAGGCATAGCACACCAACATCAAAACCTCATCACAACTGTGAAGTATGGTGATGGGGACATCATGGTTTGGGGCTGCTTTGCTGCGTCGGACTGATTGCTATCATCGAAGGAAAAATGAATTCCCAAGTTTATCAAGACATTTTTCAGGAGAACTTAAGGCCATCTGTCCACCAGCTGAAGCTCAACAGAAGATGGGTGTTGCAACAGGACAATGACCCAAAGCATAGAAATAAATCAACAACAGAATGGCTTAAACAGAAGAAAATACGCCTTCTGGAGTGGCCCAGTCCTGACCTCAACCCGATTGAGATGCTGTGGCATGACCTCAAGAAAGCGATTCACACCAGACATCCCAAGAATCTTGCTGAACTGAAACAGTTCTGTAAAGAGGAATGGTCAAGAATTACTCCTGACAGTTGTGCACGTCTGATCTGCAACTACAGGAAACGTTTGGTTGAAGTTATTGCTGCCGGAGGTTCAACCAGTTATTAAATCCAAGGGTTCACATACTTTTTCCACCTGCAATGTAAATGTTTACATGGTGTGTTCAATAAAAACATGGTAACATTTAATTCTTTGTGTGTTATTAGTTTAAGCAAACTGTTATTGTCTATTGTTGTGACTTAGATGAAGATCAGATCACATTTTATGACCAATTTGTGCAGAAGGCCATATCACTCCAAAGGGTTCACATACTTTTTCTTGCAACTGTATATAAAATTATTTTTTTAGCAAAACTACAGCAATCATAAGTTACATACTGATATATTTCTTACATGCTACAGGAGACCTCCTAAAGCATGTAATCAGGTCTATATGTGAAATCTTGCTGACAGAATCCCTTTAAAAGAGACATCGAGGAAGAGTCTTATCTACATAAAAGGTAATATATATACTACAAACAGAACATGAAAATTAATGAAGTTAAAGTACTATAAATAGTATTTCTCTTATTCCTTCTCCTTCATTTGTATGTAGCTCACGTTTTTGATCTAGTTTCTTCTTTAAAGACTCTATGGAAAAACTGTTATAAGGGATACTTCAATGGTGTAATTTACCCCCTGCGGTTCTCTATATGACAGCCCCATTAGTGTGCTGTATGAATCACAGTGGATTCATCATGATGTCGTGAATGATTAAGCAGTTCCCTCAACCACAATCTCCTAACCACTTGTATCAAACCACAGGAAGATCACTACAAGTATAGCGGTTTATTATTTACTTGATGAGTTAAAGGATACTTTAATATTGATCTCAGAAGATATTGACCTGAAATTCCCATCCACTGAACAGAACATACACACAGGCCAAAGTGGAACATCAATTGTTTTTATAGCAGCCAATTGTTCTTATATTAGATGGATGGTTTTATTGGTATAGTACATCTTTAGAACACTATATAATAGATGGCTGGATTGCGGCAGGAGATGCTGTTACAGATTGAATCTCAGCAGTAGTAGCTTCAATCTAAATGTTGAACTATTAAACATGGCAATGACCTAGAGCTGAATTCAGTGAAGCAGCTGGAATTCTGAAGGTCCTAATTAAGCATTACATTCAAATATAGAATATATGTATCGTACATTTTATAATAAATGACTAAAATGAAGAGACCATGAAAATCCCCTTTAACATTTAAGAGCTTTTCCATCCAAAAGTATTTGTACAGAGAGTCTAGCATCCATGTGATTTAGGGCTTATTTAGATGGCCTAATGTTTTTTGTAGCTCTTTTTTTTTTTTTTTAGTCAGTTCGGCATGTCCGCAAAAAAAAAAATTGATTGCATTCCGCATTTTTGAGGACCCATAGACTTCAATAGGGCAGCGTCCCGATTTTCACTGACAAGTGTAGGACATGTTTTATTTCTTATTACTTTTGTAAATGCATGTAATATTTTTTTTTTAATATAGCCACATACTGTAGTTATTCAATAAAATGTATTTGTATAGCGCCACCTGTTGTCCTATTCCTTATTTGTCTGTCCACTTCTCTGAGTTAGTCGTACATGCTCAGTTACATCCTTCAAGTGCCACCCTGCTAGATCTTTTACTGTTAGAAGCAGTGGCAGTTACAGGGAGAGAGCTGCAGAAGAAAGGACACACCACTGAGAAAGGACATGCCTCAGGACACACACCTTGATCTGCAGCAGAAAGGACATGCCCACTGACCTGACAGCTTAAAATAGATCAAGGAGAGCAACTGGAGAAATTAATTTGGGAGATCTCTATCTATGTGAGATGTATGCCATGTACGATATGATGTCGAATTTTCACTATTTATATTAATCATGGGATACCAATAATATATTAATATTAAAAATATATTAATATATTAAACATGTGAATGCTAAATATGTTTTGCAGGTTTACAGCATGTTAACTTGCTTTGTCCTTTTTGTATTATTTCTTAGTGTTTGCTTTAAAGGGGTTCTGCAGTTTGTTTAAACTGATGATCTATCCTCTGGATAGATCATCAGCATCTGATCGGCGGGGGTCCGACACCCGGGACCCCCGCCGATCAGCTGTTTGAGAAGGCAGCAGCACTCCAGCAGTGCCGCGGCCTTCTCACTGTTTACCGCCGGCCCAGTGACATCACGACTAGTATCAATTGGCCTGGGCGGGGCTAAGCTCCGTTCACTTGAATGGAGCTTAGCCCCGCCCAGGCCAGTGATACTAGTCGTGACGTCACTGGGCCAGCGGTAAACAGCGAGAAGGCCGCGGCGCTGCTGGAGCACTGCCTTCTCAAACAGCTGATCGCGGGGGTCCCAGAGGATAGATCATCAGTTTAAACAAACTCCAGAACCCCTTTAATGCACAAAGTAAGCATTAAAGGAGATGTCCAATCAGCACAATTCCTGTCTATATGCCCTATTAGTTCCCTATACAAGTCTTCTCACTTAGAGTCAGAGGAAAGAGCAACTGACAAGCATCTGAATGGCTTCAATGTAAAATTACAGTACTAAATGAATTGAATAGTCAGCTGGAAGTTTCCCAAATACGATCAAAGAACCTCAGTAACTAGACAGGTCTCAAATATGGACTGATCAGACACCATCAGCCTCAGATCAGACACCATCAGCCTCAGATCAGACACCATCAGCCTCAGATCAGACCCCATCAGACCTCAGATAAGACCCCATCAGACCTCAGATCAGACCCCATCAGACCTCGGATCGAACATTAAATTTATTTATTTTTTAAAGTAAACTTACCTTGCTTGGTCCGGATGGTGCTGCCACTCACACACCGCTTTCTGGTCTTTTTCTGGCCCGCACTGCTCTGTGACCTGACCATACAGAGTCAAGTCATAGGGTGCACCTACATGCACTACGTCCTGATGCTGTAAGCCATCAGGACACACTGCAGAGAGAGCCCTAGAAGAAAACCAGGGACTGTGAGTATAGCCAGCACAGCACTTCTATCAACGCTCACCGCACCATAATGGAAGCAGTCATTAGCATTTGGACTATAAGACGCACTGCCAATTTTCCCTCACTTTTCGTCTTATGGTCCAAAAAGTACGTTACATGTGGATTACCTCATTTTGCCAGGCCACACACTGCACTCACATTTTGAAACAATAGCACATACAAGTGCAGGCCAGCAAGTAGCAGTAATCTGCATGTAGATCCAGTAGCTGGACAGCACAGTGTACAGGTGGCTTGAGAAGAAGTAAAGGTGCGGTATGCCAGACCTTGCAGGGGAATTATCTGTGAGGTCACGGTGTGAGCAATAGGTGGGCTGAGGTAAATACAGTTCTGGTTACTCACGGTTATGTCATCCCTAGGCAGGCTCGCATAAAAGTGAAAAGGAGAACGGCACAAGGATTCTCTGGGGCACACTCTGGTGTAAGGGACACTGGCCAGATGGTGGTTCAAGGTGCCCTTGGTGGTCTGTATTAATGTGCCAGTGGCAAGGTCCCTTGAAGTCGTGACGCCAGTACCTTTTGTATGGAGGTATAACCATTTACTATAGTGTTAATAGAGGAACTTGAGTCTGAGGCAAGCAGGATGAAACTCAAGGTGGAACTTTACTGAAGGTGACTTCTAATTACAATACATCCAATGTATTAAAAAAGTCTCTTGATACAATCCGGCATTAAGCACAATCTCCCATACATATGGGGAAAGGGAAATGCAAGTCCTCAGTGAAATACAGGCTCTTGTAATAGATAAGAAAGCTACTGCTCAGACTAGGCTTGTAATAATATAAAAGTCTTACACTGGTCAAAACTCCGGCCTGATCCTAATCCTTGATTAAAAAGGTGCTTTTCTGAATCCTGAAACTTCTATTACAATGTTGTTCTGACAGTTGGCCTAACTGTCCTCAGAGTTTGAACTGGAGGTGTGGATGCTTCATGCTGTCTCCTACACATACTACAAAGGTGCCTAATAAGTCCTTGTCACGGATGATGTTGCAGATAGCTGGAACTTATAAATAAACATCCGACTGGCTTGATCCTAAAATAAGGAGCTTATGGGTGAACCCTATAAAACCTTAAGAGCTCTCCATGACTGCTATGCCAATGCAAGGGTCTCAATGGTAAACGATTGCATGCCCACGTACCTAAGACTGTGTGGCACCTGAAAACCCTATAATTGGGGACACGACCACCGGCTCCCTGCACTTAATACGGACGGAGTCAGGGTCACCTAGAATCAAGCCAGCAAGGAAACACAAAAAAAGAAAAGGACTTATCTGAGCAAACAGCAGCAGCAGCCTCCAGCAGTGAACACCTCATCCAGGAAGTAGTATAAACCGCAAAGTGAGGCAGTATGGGAGGGAATATAAAGGGAGACAATTAGTCTAAATAGGTGACACCTGGGAGAAGGAAAGGAGATGAGAAAGTGAAACCAAAACAAAGAACGTCATGCAAGAGGAAGAGAAGAACATCTGCCAGACCTTCTCACAGAACTGGCGGTGACAGTCCTCAGGTAATGACTATCTTGTTAATCCTTTGTCTTGCATAAACGTGATAATTCCTTAAATACTCGGCTGCATGCAGTTTAGACATTGGTCACCCTGGAAGAGCGATCTATAGGAGTGGATTGCTCACCTCTAGGTAGAATGATTGCAGGCCTTAACCCTGGGCTGTGGAGCCAACAGGGACAGAGTAGAGAGGCTATGAATAGGCCTCCCTCCAGGTATTCAGCTACATCGCTGTTGCTTTCTTGTAGGCTCATGTGAGAACTGCTTTGAACTGAACACACTTGGATTGACCTGAGCTCATCTGAACTGGTTTGGATTGACCTCAACCAGCCAACAACTGATCTGGTTTGAACCGCCTAACTTAGGTCTGAGCTAAGCTATATATACACACTGACACTTCTCCATCTTGTCGAGAAACAAGTGTAGTGCACCCTGACTAGGCCTGTATAAAGGATATTTGCATGTAAAATCACATTGTGACATGGAGAATATGACAGGAGATAAAATACAAAATACAGGCATATCACATGACATTAATACATAATTAAAATACGTTTACGGGGCCCATGGTCACGTGAGTGCGACATTGCATAGGCAGGTACACTAAGTTGGTAATATATTTCACTGAGCAGTTTTGGACTGAGAAAAATAGCAACACAGTCTGAACTCTACTTTTTTCAACTTAAAGGGTTTCTACCGCTTCGTTTTCACATAATTAGCTTTCAGACACTAGCGATCCACTAGTGTCTGCTCTACCAAACAATCCTAATATAATAGCTTTTGGGGCAGCCGTTTCGCTAAAAAAAGAACTTATATTGATATGCTAATGAGCCTCTAGGTGCTATGGGGGCGTCATTAGTACCTAGAGGCTCGGTCTACCTTCACAAAATGCCGCCGCCCAGCGCGTCCCTCCAGCCCGCCCATCTCCTCCGGAATGCGATCCTCCCTGTGAGCGTCTGTATTCGGCGCATGCGCAGTGAATGTCTGTATGGAGGCAGCAGGGTCACTGGTTGTAGGCTTGTCTGAAGAGGTGGGTTTTCAGGTTTCTTTTGAAGGATTCCAATGTAGGTGAGAGTCTGATATGTTGGGGTAGCGAGTTCCAGAGTATGGGGGATGCACGGGAGAAATCTTGGAGGCGATTGTGGGAAGAGGCGATAAGAGGAGAGGAGAGAAGGAGGTCTTGTGAGGATTGGAGAGTGCGTGTGGGGATGTATCGGGAAAGTAGCTCAGAGATGTAGGGAGGGGACAGGTTATGGACGGCCTTGTATGTATTTGTTAGTTTTTTGAACAGAATTTGTTGGGCATTGGGGAGCCAGTGAAGGGATTGGCAGATCCTTCCCTTATACCTTATCTCTGAGTAGGTTTCACTTCTGGTTTTGTCTCACAAATCACTGATGGAAATCACTGACCAAACACTGAAGTGTGAACAAGGCTTTACTCCTTTTCTTGGTAATATTAAGATCTATCTATCTATCTATCTATCTATCTATCTATCTATCTATCTATCTATCTATTTATGTTACTAAGACTAGCATCTTAATAAATGTGATCCCCTTCTGGCTTTCCGTGCACCAGAATTTAAAATCGAAGCCAGGTAGGAGTTAGGCCTCCTGCACACAAACGTGTGCGCCCCATGGCCGTGCTACGGCCCGCAAATTTCTGACCACATTGCACGAAGCAGTGGATCGCGGACCCATTCACTTTAATGGGTCCGCAATCCGCCCGTTCCGCAAAAAGATAGGACATGTTCTATCTTTTTGCGGAACGGAAGTATGGGATGAAACCCCACGGAAGCACTCTGTAGTGCTTCCGTAGGGTTCCGTTCTGTGTTTCCGTTCCACACCATTCCGCATCTCCGGATTTGCGGACCCATTGAAGTGAATGGGTCCGCATCTGCGATGCGGAATGCCCACGGAACGGTGCCCGCGTATTGCGGATACGCAAATGTGGTCCGCAATACGGCAACGGTCAGCACACCTTTGTGTGCAGGAGGCCTTAATGTTGATTTCAGCTACAATTTACACCAGTCTCTGAAGTAAAGTATTGTAAATCTGGTTGGCAGCTTTTAAAAAGTGTCAAGAAGCTCAAGTCGTAAGTTATGGCGCAAATATGGTGTGTGGCACAGTCTGAGGCTTTATTATTGTGGAGTACAAAACATTGTTAAATCCCCCCAAAGTATTTACACCAGGAGTTTTTCCTGACATACACACTAAGCGTACATCAATAATGTGATGTGAGCAAGGCCTTACGGTCAAGCCTACTGAAGTCATTTTATGTTTAATGAGGGGCCAAACTGAGTCAATCGTTTCCTTAAATGTGTAGGGCAAGTGATTCTGATTATTTTAGCAGTATACTTTCTGTTGATTTTGTACTTT
Organism: Bufo bufo; assembly: GCF_905171765.1. Classification (NCBI taxonomy): domain Eukaryota; kingdom Metazoa; phylum Chordata; class Amphibia; order Anura; family Bufonidae; genus Bufo; species Bufo bufo. The sequence goes on along the minus strand of NC_053389.1, from coordinate 420,497,556 downwards.
TTCAGTACAAAACTGCCTCTGAAGTTTTTCCTCCTCCATTTTCACAGCTCAGTACAGAAGAGTGAAGACATCCTCGCTCACTGCTGCTGAACCCCACTGCCTCTCATATGTAGCTAAATCTAGTCATACATAAAATATATACTGCCCTGTCTGGCTGACATCTATACACTGTCAGCGATCAGGCACGCTGAATAACTAATGATCTGCCGGGAGATGCAGGAGAGCGGGCAGTGATCTAGTTAGCTAGCCAGCTATTAGTTACTTATTCACTCTGGGAATACAGATTGCAGGTACACTGTCAGCGCTGTACCAATGTTAGCCAGAGAGGACAGTATACTGTATGTATAATATATGGCCAGTTTTAGCTACATATGAGCACATATTCAGTCCTGTGCTGTGCTGCACAGTGAAGACGAGTTTTTCATAGCAACTCACTGCTAAAAGATAATTTTAGAGGCAGTTTTCTAATAAAATAAAAAAAAATGCATATCTCCCAACTGTCCCAGATCCAACTGGACAGTCTCAGATTCCGAGAGGGCCGAGGTATGTCCCTCTCTGTTATTTCTGCGTCCATAGGACATAGAGATATTGATTGCAATAGTGAAGTGGGGAGCTGTCCACTCCCTGCTTCACCATTCGGCTGCTGGTGCTCGCTAGCAGGCACAATGCAGCCGCACACATACTGAACTGTGTAAGAGGGGCACAGAGACTGAATCCTGGGCCTGCACTCTCCTCCTACACAGCCCAGCAGCGCGATGTCTGTGTAGATGCATTGTGCCTGCTGGGGGGTGCAGTATGTGCTCTGATCATTGGAGAAACCAGGTGAATATTTGTTACGTTTTTTTTTTTTTACTTTATTAACAAAGGGTGGTGAGGTTGGCACTACTGAAAGGGACACAATGTAATAACTATTGTGAAGGGGGCACATGGCATAACTACTCTGAGGGGGCACATATGGGAATTACTACTGTGAAGGGGGCACATGACATAACTACTGTGAGGGGGCACAATGTGGACATTACTACTGTGAAGGGGCATATTTGGGCATTACTTCTGTGAAGGGGCACATGTGAGTACAACTACATTGGGGGCACAATGTGGGCATACCCACTGAGAAAAGGCACATGGCGGTACAACTATTGTCAAGGGGGCATTTGTGAACATAATTACTGTGAAGGCATTACTACTGCGATGGGGAACAATGTGGGCATTACTACTGTGAGGGAGCACATTGTGAACATTACTAATTATGCTTACATAAAGGGAATCAACAAGGTAAAAGAGGAGAGAATATTTAACCACTTACCGTCACACTAACGCCGAAAGGCGTCATCTCTGCGGCGCTCCCAGGTTACACTAACGCCGATTGGCGTTATCTCGCGTGAGCCGAGATTTCCTGTGAACGCGCGCACACAGGTGCGCGCGTTCACAGGAACGGAAGGTAAGCCAGTGGATCTCCAGCCTGCCAGCAGCGATCGTTCGCTGGCAGGCTGGAGATGAGATTTTTTTTAACCCCTAACAGGTATATTAGACGCTGTTTTGATAACAGCGTCTAATATACCTGCTACCTGGTCCTCTGGTGGTCCCTTTTGTTTGGATCGACCACCAGAGGACACAGGTAGCTCAGTAATATGTAGCACCAAACACCACTACACTACACCCCCCCTCTGTCACTTATTAACCCCTTATTCACCCTTGATCACCCCTGATCACCCCATATAGACTCCCTGATCACCCCCCTGTCATTGATCACCCCCCTGTAAGGTTGCATTCAGATGTCCGTATGTTTTTTACGGATCCACGGATACATGGATCGGATCCGCAAAACACATACGGACATCTGAATGGAGCCTTATAGAGGGGTGATCAATGACAGGGGGGTGATCACCCCATATAGACTCCCTGATCACCCCCCTGTCATTGATCACCCCCCTGTCATTGATCACCCCCCTGTCATTGATCACCCCCCTGTAAGGCTGCATTCAGATGTCTGTATGTTTTTTATGGATCCATGGATACATGGATCGGATCCGCAAAACACATACGGACATCTGAATGGAGCCTTATAGAGGGGTGATCAATGACAGGGGGGTGATCACCCCATATAGACTCTCTGATCACCCCCCTGTCATTGATCAACCCCCTGTCATTGATCACCCCCCTGTAAGGCTCCATTCACAAATTTTTTTGGCCCAAGTTAGCGGAAATTTTTTTGTTTTTCCTTACAAAGTCTCATATTCCACTAACTTGTGTCAAAAAATAAAATCTCACATGAACTCACCATACCCCTCACGGAATCCAAATGCGTAAAAATTTTTAGACATTTATATTCCAGACTTCTTCTCACGCTTTAGGGCCCCTAGAATGCCAGGGCAGTATAAATACCCCACATGTGACCCCATTTCGGAAAGAAGACACCCGAAGGTATTCCGTGAGTGGCATATTGAGTCCATGAAAGATTGAAATTTTTGTCCCAAGTTAGCGGAAAGGGAGACTTTGTGAGAAAAAAAAATATCAATTTCCGCTAACTTGTGCCAAAAAAAAAAAAATTCTATGAACTCGCCATGCCCCTCATTGAATACCTTGGGGTGTCTTCTTTCCAAGATGGGGTCACATGTGGGGTATTTATACTGCCCTGGCATTTTAGGGGCCCTAAAGCGTGAGAAGAAGTCTGGGATCCAAATGTCTAAAAATGCCCTTATAAAAGGAATGTGGGCCCCTTTGCGCATTTGGCTGCAAAAAAGTGTCACACATCTGGTATCACCGTACTCAGGAGAAGTTGGGCAATGTGTTTTGGGGTGTCTTTTTACATATACCCATGCTGGGTGAGAGAAATATCTTGGCAAAAGACAACTTTTTCCATTTTTTTATACAAAGTTGGCATTTGACCGAGATATTTATCTCACCCAGCATGGGTATATGTAAAATGACACCCCAAAACACATTCCCCACCCTCTCCTGAGTACGGCAATACCAGATGTGTGACACTTTTTTGCAGCCTAGGTGGGCAAAGGGGCCCACATTCCAAAGAGCACCTTTCGGATTTCACCGGCCATTTTTTACAGATTTTGATTTCAAACTACTTCTCACGCATTCGGGCCCCTAAAATGCCAGGGCAGTATAACTACCCCACAAGTGACCCCATTTTGGAAAGAAGACACCCCCAGGTATTTCGTGATGGGCATAGTGAGTTCATGGAAGTTTTTATTTTTTGTCACAAGTTAGTGGAATATGAGATTTTGTAAGAAAAAAATAAAAATAAAAATCATCATTTTCCGCTAACTTGTGACAAAAAATAAAAAATTCTAGGAACTCGCCATGCCCCTCACGGAATACCTTGGGGTGTCTTCTTTCCAAAATGGGGTCATTTGTGGGGTAGTTATACTGCCCTGGCATTCTAGGGGCCCTAATGTGTGGTAAGGAGTTTGAAATCAGAATCTGTAAAAAATGGCCTGTGAAATCCTAAAGGTGCTCTTTGGAATGTGGGCCCCTTTGCCCACCTAGGCTGCAAAAAAGTGTCACACATGTGGTATCGCCGTACTCAGGAGAAGTTGGGCAATGTGTTTTGGGGTGTCATTTTACATATACCCATGCTGGGTGAGATAAATATCTTGGTCAAATGCCAACTTTGTATAAAAAAATGGGAAAAGTTGTCTTTTGCCAAGATATTTCTCTCACCCAGCATGGCTATATGTAAAATGACACCCCAAAACACATTGCGCAACTTCTCCTGAGTACGGCAATACCACATGTGTGACACTTTTTTGCAGCCTAGGTGGGCAAAGGGGCCCACATTCCAAAGAGCACCTTTCGGATTTCACCGACCATTTTTTGCAGATTTTGATTTCAAACTACTTCGCACGCATTTGGGCCCCTAAAATGCGAGGGCAGTATAACTACCCCACAAGTGACTCCATTTTGGAAAGAAAACACCCCGAGGTATTTCGTGATAGGCATAGTGAGTTCATGGAAGTTTTTATTTTTTGTCACAAGTTAGTGGAATATGAGACTTTGTAAGAAAAAAAAAAGAAAATCATAATTTTCCGCTAACTTGTGACAAAAAATAAAAAGTTCTATGAACTCACTATGCCCATCAGCGAATACCTTAGGGTGTCTACTTTCCGAAATGGGGTCATTGTATAACCTCAGGAAACATGACAGGTGCTCAGAAAGTCAGAGCTGCTTCAAAAAGCGGAAATTCACATTTTTGTACCATAGTTTGTAAACGCTATAACTTTTACCCAAACCATTTTTTTTTTACCCAAACATTTTTTTTTTATCAAAGACATGTAGAACAATAAATTTAGAGAAAAATGTATATATGGATGTCGTTTTTTTTTGCAAAATTTTACAACTGAAAGTGAAAAATTTGATTTTTTTTGCAAAAAAATCGTTAAATTTCGATTAATAACAAAAAAAGTAAAAATGTCAGCAGCAATGAAATACCACCAAATGAAAGCTCTATTAGTGAGAAGAAAAGGAGGTAAAATTCATTTGGGTGGTAAGTTGCATGACCGAGCAATAAACCGCTAAATTTGTGGAGTGACGATTTGGAAAAAAGGGCCTGGTCACTAGGGGGGTATAAACCTGTGGTCCTTAAGTGGTTAAAAGAAGAAAAACTGCTACAAGAGGACATAGTTTTAAATTAGAGGGGCAAAGGTTTAAAAGTAATATCAGGAAGTATTACTTTACTGAGAGAGTAGTGGATGCATGGAATAGCCTTCCTGCACAAGTGGTAGCTGCAAATACAGTGGAGGGGTTTAAGCATGCATGGGTTAGGCATAAGGCCATCCTTCATATAAGATAGGGCCAGGGGCTATCCATAGTACTCAGTATATTGGGCAGACTAGATGGGCCAAATGGTTCTTATCTGCCGACACATTCTATGTTTCTATGTTTCTACAATGAAGGGCAAAATGTGGGCATTACCACTGTGTGGTAATACAAAGGGGGACTAATTACTATTTGATAGAGCCTGCGCCGCAAAAGGAGACATTTAATTTATGACAAGGCACAGTCCTCACCATAAATTAAATGCCACCTCTGGGAGTTTCAGACTGAAATCAGCTTCAGCTCATAGCTGCCATAGATTTCAGTCATCATTTACACCAGTTTCTGGCGGAAATGATGATGAATGTACTGGGGCCTATGGCCCTGCTCAAAATCTACCCCCACCTCTCCCCCATTTTGGAACAAGGTTTTCTGACTTTTTAACACCAGAAACGGTGGAATGATAAATTTCCTTAAGGCCTCATGCACACGACCGCAAACCGCGGATCCGCAAAAACCGGAAGCCACCCGTGTTACCTTCCACAATTTGCGGAACGTAACGGGCACCGGCAATATAAATGCCTATTCTTGCATCTTTTGCGGCCCCATTGAAGTGAATGGGTCCGCATCCGAGCCGCCAAAACGGCGGCTCGGATGCGGACCCAAACAACAGTCGTGTGCATAAGGCCTAAGGCACAGAAGGCATGACACTCTGAAACTTAACCTTTAATATTCATAGGTAAAAAAACATCAAAATATGGCGATAACCCAATGCAATAGGAGCACAGCCTGGATCTTTAGCTGTGCACTTTCTGTTCATTCTGGGGGCCGTCACACTTCATTTGATTGATGGCACAGGGAGCGCTGTAATCACGCCCACAGCTTGCCTGTGCCATGCTCGCTCCCCTGGCTGGGTGCAAGGTCACACTATATTACAAAGTTAAAAGCCGGCCTGAACAGCTGTCATCTATTACAGATGGCAGCCTAAATTCTGGACATGTAGCAGTTTGTTCACCCTCATGCCTGGAGCTGCTTTTTCTTGTGTTGTACAGCATCGAGGCTTCTGACATTGCCGGAAGCTGTTCAACACAGCATATACGAGGTGGCCGGGACAGAAGGGAGCTAGTGCGCATGAGAAGGTTTGAGAGCTCGCTCCACCATACAAGCCAGCGCTGTACTTCCCAATGAGCAAACGCGGCCACCGCTGCAATCTAACAGGCATGCTCTAAAGGGCTGCAAGATGAGGATTATCTAGGAAAGGAGGCACGTTTGAAGCATGAAGTATATTAGTACGTTGTTTATCATGGGGTTATATTGAATATAACTATCCAAGTGAGACAACCCCTTTAAGTGCTTATGGGCACACAAGAGAATTGTGGGAAGGAGGTCGAAGCCATGGGTAAAGGAAAGGCTATAATTCTAGTGGTGTTCCTTTCAGCAATGTAAACTGATGTGGTCTGGAATACAGAAAATGTTACCACTGTAATAACACCCGTAAATTTAATAGAAATACAGTACAGACCAAAAGTTTGGACACACCTTCTCATTCAAAGAGTTTTCTTTATTTTCATGACTATGAAGGCATCAAAACTATGAATTAACACATGTGGAATCATATACATAACAAACAAGTGTGAAACAACTGAAAATATGTCATATTCTAGATTCTTCAAAGTAGCCACCTTTTGCTTTGATTACTGCTTTGCACACTCTTGGCATTCTCTTGATGAGCTTTAAGAGGTAGTCCCCTGAAATGGTCTTCCAACATTCTTGAAGGAGTTCCCAGAGATGCTTAGCACTTGTTGGCCCTTTTGCCTTCACTCTGCGGTCCAGCTCACCCCAAACCATCTCGATTGAGTTCAGGTCCGGTGACTGTGGAGGCCAGGTCATCTGGCGCAGCACCCCATCACTCTCCTTCATGGTCAAATAGCCCTTACTTTCAAAGTTTTCCCAATTTTTCGGCTGACTGACTGACCTTCATTTCTTAAAGTAATGATGGCCACTCGTTTTTCTTTACTTAGCTGCTTTTTTCTTGCCATAAAACAAATTCTAACAGATGACTAGTGTTGAGCGCGAATATTCGAATTGCGAATTTTTTTCTCGAATATCGCAATTTCGAGATTTCGCGAATATTTAGAATATCGTTCTATATATTCGCGAAATCGAATATTCGTTTTTTTTTCTTTTTTTTTTTATTATATTTTTTTCTTTCCCACTTCCCTAAAGTTGTTCTTACCTGTCCTTTGGATTCCTGGCTTCCTGGCTGCTCCAGTCAGTGGCGTTTTCAACTTACTGCTATATTCCATATTAGCTAAATTACAATCTAATCTATATGTGTATTTTACGAAATTTCGCAATAGTCGAAATTGCGATGCGACTAATATAACACGAAATATTCGCATGAAGATTTCAACTTAGCACTGCTATACTCCATATTCTAGCCTAATATGGAATATAGCTGTGCTAAGTTAGCACTGCTATATTCCATATTAGGCTAGAATATGGAATATAGCTGTGCTAAGTTGAAATCTTCATGCGAATATTTCGTGTTATATTAGTCGCATCGCAATTTCGACTTTTTCAAATGTTCTTAATATTGCTCTAACTTCGTCTTTTAGAAATTTCGTAATATTGCTCTAACTTCGTCTCTTAGAATATTACGAATATTCTAAAAGACGAAGTTAGAGCAATATTACGAAATTTCGTAAAATACACATATAGATTGTAATTTAGCTAATATAGTGCTATAATCCCTTTTTTTTTCCTGTAATTTTTTTTTGCCTCTTCTGAACTTAAGTTTTGTAAAATATGTACACTATTAAAAAATATTACTATAGCAGTATATTAGCTTAAATACAATCTATGTGTATTTTACGAAATTTCGTAATATTGCTCTAACTTCGTCTTTTAGAATATTACGAATATTCTAAAAGACGAAGTTAGAGCAATATTAAGAACATTTGCAAAAGTCGAAATTGCGATGCGAATAATATAACACGAAATAGTCGCATGAAGATTTCAACTTAGCACAGCTATATTCCATATTCTAGCCTAATATGGAATATAGCAGTGCTAACTTAGCACAGCTATATTCCATATTAGGCTAGAATATGGAATATAGCAGTGCTAAGTTTAAATCTTCATGCGACTATTTCGTGTTATATTACTCGCATCGCAATTTCGACTTTTGCAAATGTTCTTAATATTGCTCTAACTTCGTCTTTTAGAATATTCGTAATATTCTAAGAGACGAAGTTAGAGCAATATTACGAAATTTCGTAAAATACACATATTAGCCTAGCCATAGTCATTAGCATAGGAACGTTGCCTTATACTATCAAGATAAATTTTCGCAATATGCGAAAAAATAATTTCGCGATAATTGGAATAATTGCGAATATTCGATTTCGACGAATATAACACGAATATTCATGCGAATATTCGCGAAATATCGCGAAATCGAATATGGCACCTCCCGCTCATCACTACAGATGACCTGGCCTCCACAGTCACCGGACCTGAACCCAATCGAGATGGTTTGGGGTGAGCTGGACCGCAGAGTGAAGGCAAAAGGGCCTTTACTTAGCTGCTTTTTTCTTGCCATAATACAAATTCTAACAGTCTATTCAGTAGGACTATCAGCTGTGTATCCACCTGACTTCTCCTCAACGCAACTGATGGTCCCAACCCCATTTATAAGGCAAGAAATCCCACTTATTAAACCTGACAGGGCACACCTGTGAAGTGAAAACCATTTCAGGGGACTACCTCTTGAAGCTCATCAAGAGAATGCTAAGAGTGTGCAAAGCAGTAATCAAAGCAAAAGGTGGCTACTTTAAAAAACCTAGAATATGACATATTTTCAGTTGTTTCACACTTGTTTGTTATGTATATAATTCCACATGTGTTAATTAAGGCCTCATGCACACGACCGTTGTGTGCACCCGTGGCCGTTGTGCCATTTTCCGTTTTTTTTTCGCGGACCCATTGACTTTCAATGGGTCCGTGGAAAAATCGGAAAATGCACCGTTTTGCAGCCGCATCCGTGATCCGTGTTTCCTGGCCGTGAAAAAAATATGACCTGTCCTATTTTTTTCACGGCCAACGGTTCACGGACCCATTCAAGTCAATGGGTCCGTGAAAGAACACGGATGCACACAAGATTGACATCCGTGTCCGTGATCCGTGGCCGTAGGTTCATTTTTATACAGACGGATCCGAAGATCCGTCTGCATAAAAGCTTTTTCAAAGCTGAGTTTTCACCTTGTGAAAACTCAGAACCGACAGTATATTCTAACACAGAAGCGTTCCCATGGTGATGGGAACGCTTCTAGTTACAATACTCTACAAACTGTGTACAAGACTGCCCCCTGCTGCCTGGCAGCACCCGATCTCTTACAGGGGGCCATGATCAGCACAATTAACCCCTTCAGGTGCGGCACCTGAAGGGGTTAATTGTGCTGATCACGGCCCCCTGTAAGAGATCAGGGCTGCCAGGCAGCAGGGGGCAGACCCTCCCCCCCCCCTCCCCAGTTTGAATATCATTGGTGGCCAGTGCGGCCCCCCCCCTCTATTGTAATAATAGGTTGGTGGCCAGTGCGGCCCCCCCCCTCCCTCTATTGTAATAATTCGCTGGTGGCACAGTGTGCGCCCCCCCCTCCCTCCCTCTATTGTAATAATTCGTTGGTGGCACAGTGTGCGCCCCCCATCGGCCCCCCCTCCCTCTATAGCATTAACAACATTGGTGGCCAGTGTGCGGCCTCCCATCTCCCCCCCCCCCATCATTGGTGGCAGCGGAGTTCCGATCGGAGTCCCAGTTTAATCGCTGGGGCTCCGATCGGTAACCATGGCAACCAGGACGCTACTACAGTCCTGGTTGCCATGGTTACTTAGCAATAGTACAATAGTAGAAGATTCATACTTACCGGCTGCTGCGATGTTCGTGTCCGGCCGGGAGCTCCACCTACTGGTAAGTGACAGGTCTGTGCGGCGCATTGCTAAATGAACTGTCACTTACCAGTAGGAGGAGCTCCCGGCCGGAAGCAGACATCGCAGCTCCCAGGTAAGTATGAATCTTTTACTATTGTACTATTGCTAGTAACCCGCTGCCACCAATGATCGGGGGGGGGGGGGGGAATGGGAGGCCGCACACTGTGCCACCAACGATTTATTACAATAGAGGGAGGAAGGGGGGGGCGCACACTGTGCCACCAACGATTTATTACAATAGAGGGAGGAAGGGGGGGCGCACACTGTGCCACCAACGATTTATTACAATAGAGGGAGGAAGGGGGGGGCGCACACTGTGCCACCAACGAATTATTACAATAGAGGGAGGAAAGGGGGGGGGCGCACACTGTGCCACCAACGAATTATTACAATAGAGGGAGGAAGGGGGGGCGCACACTGTGCCACCAACGATTTATTACAATAGAGGGAGGAAGGGGGGGGCGCACACTGTGCCACCAACAAATTATTACAATAGAGGGAGGAAGGGGGGGGGGCGGGGGGGGGCGCACACTGTGCCACCAACAAATTATTACAATAGAGGGAGAAAGGGGGGGGGGCCGCACTGGCCACCAACGATATTCAAACTGGGGAGGGGGGGGGGGGTCTGCCCCCTGCTGCCTGGCAGCCCTGATCTCTTACAGGGGTATATGATAGTACAATTAACCCCTTCAGGTGCGGCACCTGAGGGGTTAATTGTGCTGATCACGGCCCCCTGTAAGAGATCGGATGCTGCTAGGCAGCAGGGGGCAGTCATGTACACAGTTTGTAGTATATTCTAACTAGAAGCGTCCCCATCTCCATGGGAACGCCTCTGTGTTAGAATATACTGTCGGAAATGAGGTTTCACGATCTAACTCATATCCGACAGTATATTCTAACATAGAGGCGTTCCCATGGTGATGGGGACGCTTCAAGTTAAAATATACCATCGGATTGGAGAAAACTCCGATCCGATGGTATAAAAGGGACTCCAGACTCTACATTGAAAGTCAATAGGGACGGATCCGTTTGAAATGGCACCATATTGTGTCAACGTCAAACGGATCCGTCCCCATTGACTTGCATTGTAATTCAGGACGGATCCGTTTGGCTCCGCACGGCCAGGCGGACACCAAAACGACTTTTTTTTTCATGTCCGTGGATCCTCCAAAAATCAAGGAGGACCCACGGATGAAAAAACGGTCACGGATCACGGACCTACGGACCCCGTTTTTGCGGACCGTGAAAAAAAAGTCCGTGTGCATGAGGCCTAATAGTTTTGATGCCTTCAGTGTGAATCTACAATTTTCATAGTCATGAAAATAAAGAAAACTCTTTGAATGAGAAGGTGTGTCCAAACTTTTGGTCTGTACTGTAAGTGATCCGAACATTCTCGGTAAATCCTAATCCAGTGTAATCAGCTAAACATAGTCTATTGTGGGAACAATCTTTGTAAACTAAAGCAACAACAAACAAGTGCTAATAATTGCACAGGATTACAGATACGTAGAACCATAAACATTTACTGAAATACTGGAAACGGTTGTCATTAGAAATGACGAGACCTCTGGAATTATTGATTTATTTGTATTGGGTTATGGTTTAGACACACTGAAGAATAATACAAGTGTCATGTTTTTACAAGATAAAAATAATGGCACGATCATGAGCTGTGTTTTCAGTTGGTGCCAAGGGTATACATATCATAGCTGTTATGCTCTTGGAGAGATGGTTGGTCCTATCCCCTTTGCTACTGACTTCCAGAGTAACTGAATTGTTGGCAAACAAGGACTGGGAAATTGTCCAATGGCTCATTGAAAGGATGTGTATAGAGAAACATACACCAGGCCTTTCCATCCTGGGTGATGAAACCAGACCACATATTGAGGCAATAATAATAATTTCATAATAATAATAATTTTGATTTATATAGCGTCAACATATTCTTTGCTATGAGTCCTGCCTTTCTATAATGGACACTGATTAATGGGATATAAATATATTTACAACAAGATCATGGGTCTGCAATGGGTAATACACAAAATACAGTACAAAAACAAACACAACAGGATAGCTGTCATACACCAGAAATGTAAGGCTTTACAATAAGCACAGGACTGCATCCGTATCTCTGTGACCCCAGTGAAATGAAATCTGTATGGTATGAGTTTTGATGAAGGGCAGATCTGGCACATTGGACACCTGGTGAGGTGAGTTAGGCAGAGGGTTTGAAATATCTTATCCAGTATTACTGTATGTAGGTTATAAAAGAAGAATTGTACTACTGTAAGGACTGTGAATCTGTGGAATAGACTTCCTAGATTCACGTCCCCACCTATCCCTTGGTTGAACTTGATAGACTTTTGTCTGTTTTCAACCATATTAACTATGTAACTATGTAATTCGATATCAATTTGAAAACAACTGATATGCTTAAAGGGGTTGGCCATCATACGCATAAAAAAATAATAATGGCCCCAGATAATAACTAAAGCCAAGAGGTATTAGTATAATGAGAAATTTACTGTGTATGTATAATTTTTCTAATGTGTTCAGCATAGTATGCTCCCAAGATGAGAGGCTGTGTGCAAAGTGGAAGTAAAAATCCCAGCATGCATCACTGCAAGCATCTTCAGAGGAGCGGTCACATGACATCCCTGGCCAACTGTGATACCATAGTAACAACAGCACCTCAGGTGTCATTTCAAAGCAGATAGAGAAGTGATTTTGACGTCCAGGATATAGTCAAAAGGACATTAGTCTGGTTTATACATTACCAATATACAGTATATCGGCACTAAACTAATAATATCAGGAGCAATAGCATCTGAACTATTAGCCTGATATATTCCTCCTATATACTGGACTACCAAACTGGCACTTTTTCACTTAAATTTTTTTTTATAAATTACCGTTTCTATTTTTATCCTTATTTTTACCGTTATTTTTATATTCTATTTTTTAAGTTGATCAACTACAGCAAACAATGCTTATGTGATATATTGCCTCTATATATAGTGGATGTCTGATAGGATTAACCCTAATGTTTCAGGGAGATTAGTCACACATCCACATTTGTATGTCCACTTTATGTTTATAATAAATCTGTATATATTTCTATACCAGCCGACTATTGATTATACATACAGTGCCAGATAGCTGTGCCCCCCAACCAATCCTTTATCTTTACATATATACATGTATATGTACACACACATATATACAGTCAGGTCCATAAATATTGGGACATCGACACAATTCTAACATTTTTGGCTCTATACACCACCACAATGGATTTGAAATGAAACTAACAAGATGTGCTTTAACTGCAGTCTGTCAGCTTTAATTTGAGGGTATTTACATCCAAACCAGGTGAACGGTGTAGGAATTACAACAGTTTGCATATGTGCCTCCCACTTGCTAAGGGGCCAAAAGTAATGGGACAGAATAATAATCATAAATCAAACTTTCACTTTTTAATACTTGGTTGCAAATCCTTTGCAGTCAATTAGAGCCTGAAGTCTGGAACGCATAGACATCACCAGACGCTGGATTTCATCCCTGGTGATGCTCTGCCAGGCCTCTACTGCAACTGTCTTCAGTTCCTGCTTGTTCTTGGGGCATTTTCCCCTCAGTTTTGTCTTCAGCAAGTGAAATGCATGCTCAATCAGATTCAGGTCAGGTGATTGACTTGGCCATTGCATAACATTCCACTTCTTTCCCTTAATAAACTCTTTGGTTGCTTTTGCAGTATGCTTTGGGTCATTGTCCATCTGCACTGTGAAGCGCCGTTGTCACAGCCAGACAGCTGAGAAGTGCTCACAGGAGCTTCTCAGATCCTCCTCCTTGAATTTCTTTGTTTTGGTTTAGTTTCTCATCTCGTTAGTTTATCTCAGCTGTCATGCAGTTGGACTGATTGCTACCCTTTAAGTTCCTCCCCATAATGCAGTAGTGTGCGGCTGATACAACTTCCTGGAGTGTGTGTGCATGCTGTTCCCCGTTCCCCGTTTCCAGTCCTCAGTCGTCAGTCGTCTGCAAGATAAGTGCTGTTTATGTATTTATGATTTTGTCTTTTCTGGATCCAGTTGACCCTGACTCCCTCCGTGTCAGTGTAGGGAGCCGGTGGTCGTGTCCCTTCACTATTGTAGGGTCTTCAGGTAATAGATAGCCGAGGAACGTGGATATGCGGCCATCCACCTTTGGGGTGTTCGCATAGGCTGAGCACTGAGGGAGAGCGGCAGGTCTATTGCAGGGGTCTCCCTTTGTTCCTTAGTTGTGGATCCAGAGAGACATTGTTTATATGGTATTGTCTTGTTTCCTGTACACCATCCGTGACATTATCAGCCGCCAAAACCGTCTCAAGCATGGATCCGGTTTCACTTTTGGCTGAACGCTTTCAGGGTCTTTCTTTGGAGGTAGCTGATCTCCGTAAGACTTTTTCTCAGTTTCAAGTGACCGGTTCAGCTTGCGTTCATGGAGTTTGTGCTGAGCCTAAGATCTCGCTCCCGGATACGTTCTCCGGGGGTAGTGAGAATTTTGTGCGTTTTAGAGAGGCTTGCAAACTCCATTTTCGCCTTCTTCCCCATTCTTCTGGTGATGAAGAACGGAGGGTGGGGATCATTATATCGCTGCTCAGGGGTAACGCTCAGTCCTGGGCCTTTTCGCTGCCGGAGGGGGCACGGCCCCTTCGTTCAGTGGATGAATTCTTTTTAGCCCTGGGTCAGATATATGATGATCCGGATCGTATTGCTCTGGCTGAGTCTAGACTACGTCTGTTATGCCAGGGTAAACAATCCGCAGAGATATACTGTTCAGAATTTCGGAGATGGGCAGCAGATACGGGTTGGAATGATGCTGCACTCCGAAGTCAATTTTGCTATGGTCTTTCAGAGGGATTGAAAGATGCATTTGCCTTTCATGAAAGACCTACCTCCTTGGATTCTGCTATGTCTCAGGCTGTTCGTATTGACAGGCGTCTTAGAGAGAGAGGAGAGATCTCTCCTTCCTGTCATACTCAGTCCCGGGACAGTGCAGCGGTCTTATTCTGTGCACAGGGGTCTCAGTCGCTGTCAGCCTCTTCTGAGCAGGAGTCCATGCAGCTGGGGTTGATTGCCTCTGACAATAGAAGATTCAGCCCGCAGGGGAGGGTTTGTTTTTGTTGTGGAGGTATAAATCATCTGGCAAATGTTTGTCCCTCTAGGAGATTCAGGCAGTTTTCTGGGAGTAATAAAGAGACAAAAAGGAAAAAATCTTTTAAAAATGTTCCGTCTGTTACTATTGGCAGGGTTGAGGCGGAAATTGAGGGTTTTCCATTTGCTTGTAGTTCCCGTTTTGTCCTGCCTGATAGGGTGGCACTAGAGAGCAAGAGCATTTTTTGTGAGATTTTTGTGGATAGTGGAGCAGCTGTCAACCTCATTGATAATCAATTTGCAATAACTCATGGTTTCCAGGTATGCACTTTGGGAAAGGATATTCCTGTTTTTGCTATTGATTCAGCTCCACTTTCTCAGAAATCATTAAAGGGCATAGTTCACAATATCCGTTTAATTGTGAGTGATGCTCATGTTGAGGATGTGTCATGTTTCGTCCTTAGCGGTTTGCCTACTCCTCTAGTGTTGGGGCTACCCTGGCTCACTAAACATAACCCCACCATTGATTGGCAAGCGAGGCAAATAAATGGTTGGAGTAACTTTTGCAGAGAGAATTGCCTCATAACATCTGTTTCTGAGGTTTCTACTAAGACTGTACCACCTTTCCTCTCTGAATTTTTGGATGTCTTCTCTGAGAGTGGAGTTCAGGGTTTACCTCCGCACAGGGAGTATGATTGCCCTATTAATCTCATCCCAGGCGCCAAGCTGCCTAAATCTCGTTTATACAATCTCTCCCAACCTGAGAGGGTCGCTATGCGGGCTTATATCTCTGAGAGTCTGAGAAAAGGACACATACAACCCTCGAAGTCACCTGTTGCCGCTGGTTTTTTCTTTGTTAAGAAAAAAGATGGTTCTTTAAGACCTTGTCTGGATTTCAGGGAGCTGAACAGTATCACTATTCGTGATCCTTATCCGCTTCCTCTGATCCCGGACCTGTTTAACCAGGTTGTTGGGGCTAAAGTCTTTTCCAAATTAGACCTAAGAGGGGCATACAACCGGGTTAGGGTCAGAGAAGGAGACGAATGGAAGACGGCTTTCAATACCCCTGAGGGCCATTTTGAGAATTTGGTTATGCCTTTTGGTTTGATGAATGCCCCAGCCGTTTTTCAACATTTCGTCAACAGCATTTTTTATCATTTAATGGGAAAATTTGTATTAGTGTATTTGGATGACATTTTGATTTTTTCTCCTGATTTCAAGACTCATAAGGAACACTTACGTCAGGTCTTGCTCATCCTGCGGGAGAATAAATTATACGCGAAACTGGAAAAATGTGTGTTTGCAGTTCCAGAAATCCAATTTCTGGGGTTTCTTGTCTCCGCTTCTGGTTTTCGCATGGACCCCGAGAAGGTCCGCGCTGTGCTTGAGTGGGAGCTTCCTGAGAATCAGAAGACGCTGATGCGTTTTTTGGGCTTTGCCAATTATTACAGGAAATTTATTTTGAATTATTCCTCTGTTGTTAAACCACTCACTGATATGACCAGAAAGGGGGTAGATTTTTCTTCCTGGTCGGTAGAGGCGCGTAAGGCCTTTTCTAATATCAAGGAGAGTTTTGCTTCCGCTCCCATCCTAGTACAACCTGATATTTCGTTACCCTTCATAGTTGAGGTTGATGCTTCTGAGGTAGGGGTGGGTGCGGTCTTGTCTCAGGGTTCCTCTCCTGCCAAATGGCAACCGTGTGCCTTTTTCTCAAAGAAACTCTCCTCCGCAGAGAGAAATTATGATGTGGGAGATAGGGAATTGTTGGCCATCAAGTTGGCTTTTGAGGAATGGCGCCATTGGCTAGAGGGAGCCAGACACCCTATTACCGTGTTTACTGACCATAAAAATCTGGCCTACTTGGAGTCAGCCAAGCGTCTGAACCCGAGACAGGCCAGATGGTCTTTGTTCTTTTCAAGGTTTAATTTTGTTGTTACGTTCCGCCCTGGGGTTAAGAATGTGAAGGCAGATGCCCTGTCACGTTGTTTTCCGGGAGGTGGGAATTTTGAAGACCCGGGTCCCATTTTGGCTGAAGGTGTGGTGGTCTCTGCTCTTTTTCCTGAATTGGAGGCAGAGGTGCAGGCAGCCCAGTCAGAAGCTCCTGATCTTTGTCCTCCTGGGAGGTTGTTTGTGCCTCTCGCTTTGAGACACAAGATTTTTAAAGAACACCACAAAACGGTCCTTGCTGGGCACCCGGGGGCAAGAGCCACACTGGATCTCATCGCTCGGAGATTCTGGTGGCCTGCGCTTCGTAAGTCGGTTGAGGGTTTTGTGGCAGCTTGCGAGACTTGCGCTCGTGCCAAGGTCCCTCATTCACGGCCATCAGGTCCTCTCCTTCCTTTGCCCATTCCTTCCTGTCCTTGGACACATCTGTCCATGGACTTCATAACGGACTTGCCTCGTTCCTCGGGGAAGTCTGTGATTCTGGTGGTGGTGGACCGTTTTAGCAAAATGGTGCATTTTATCCCTTTTCCTGGTTTGCCCAATGCTAAGACGCTGGCGCAGGCATTTATTGACCACATTGTCAAATTGCATGGGATTCCTTCAGACATAGTCTCTGATAGGGGCACGCAGTTTGTTTCCAGATTCTGGAAGGCTTTCTGTTCTCGCTTGGGGGTTCGGTTGTCATTCTCTTCTGCTTTCCATCCGCAGTCGAATGGCCAGACAGAGCGCGTCAATCAGAATCTGGAGACATATCTGCGCTGTTTTGTGGCGGAGAATCAGGAGGATTGGTGTTCTTTTTTGTCCCTTGCTGAGTTTGCTTTAAATAACCGTCGTCAGGAGTCCTCTGATAAGTCACCATTTTTTGGTGCATATGGGTTCCATCCGCAGTTTGGGACTTTCTCGGGAGAGGGCTCTTCTGGTTTGCCTGATGAGGACAGATTCTCCTCGTCTTTGTCATCTATTTGGCAAAAGATTCAGGATAATCTAAAGAGCATGAGTGAGAGATATAAGCGTGTGGCGGATAAGAGACGTGTGCCTGGTCCGGACCTGAATGTTGGTGATCTGGTGTGGTTGTCTACCAAGAATATCAAATTGAAGGTTCCCTCCTGGAAGTTGGGTCCTAGGTTTATTGGGCCTTACAAGATCCTGTCTGTCATCAATCCTGTTGCCTACCGTCTTGATCTTCCTCAGACTTGGAAGATCCATAATGTTTTTCATAAGTCCTTATTGAAACCTTATGTTCAACCTATTGTACCCTCGCCTTTGCCTCCTCCTCCTCCTATTATGGTTGATGGAAATCTTGAATTTCAGGTCTCTAGGATTGTGGATTCTCGTCTTGTCCGCGGTTCCCTCCAGTACCTCGTTCATTGGGAGGGTTATGGTCCTGAGGAGAGGATGTGGGTCCCAGTGACGGACATTAAGGCCTCTCGTCTCATCAGGGCTTTCCATAGGTCCCATCCTGAGAAGGTGGGCTCTGAGTGTCCGGAGTCCACTCCTAGAGGGAGGGGTACTGTCACAGCCAGACAGATGAGAAGCGCTCACAGGAGCTTCTCAGATCCTCCTCCTTGAATTTCTTTGTTTTGGTTTAGTTTCTCATCTCGTTAGTTTATCTCAGCTGTCATGCAGTTGGACTGATTGCTACCCTTTAAGTTCCTCCCCATAATGCAGTAGTGTGCGGCTGATACAACTTCCTGGAGTGTGTGTGCATGCTGTTCCCTGTTCCCCGTTCCCCGTTCCCAGTTCCCAGTCCTCAGTCGTCAGCAAGATAAGTGCTGTTTATGTATTTATGATTTTGTCTTTTCTGGATCCAGGTGACCCTGACTCCCTCCGTGTCAGTGTAGGGAGCCGGTGGTCGTGTCCCTTCACTATTGTAGGGTCTTCAGGTAATAGATAGCCGAGGAACGTGGATATGCGGCCATCCACCTTTGGGGTGTTCACATAGGCTGAGCAGTGAGGGAGAGCGGCAGGTCTATTGCAGGGGTCTCCCTTTGTTCCTTAGTTGTGGATCCAGAGAGACATTGTTTATATGGTATTGTCTTGTTTCCTGTACACCATCCGTGACAGCCGTCCAATCAGTTCTGAAGCATTTGGCTGAATATGAGCAGATAATATTGCCCGAAACACTTCAGAATTCATCCTGCTGCTTTTGTCAGCAGTCACATCATCAATAAATACAAGAGAAGCAGTTCCATTGGCAGCCATACATGCCCACGCCATGACACTACATCCACCATGCTTCACTGATGAGGTGGTATGCTTAGGATCATGAACAGTTCCTTTCCTTCTCCATACTCTTCTCTTCCCATCACTCTGGTACAAGTTGATCTTGGTCTCATCTGTCCATAGAATGTTGTTCCGGAACTGTGAAGGCTTTTTTAGATGTTGTTTGGCAAACTCTAATCTGGCCTTCCTGTTTTTGAGGCTCACCAATGGTTTACATCTTGTGGTGAACCCTCTGTATTCACTCTGGTGAAGTCTTCTCTTGGTTGTTGACTTTGACACACATACACCTATGTCCTGGAGAGTGTTCTTCATTTGGCCAACTGTTGTGAAGGGTGTTTTCTTCTTGATTCCAGAGGAGAAACAAACCAGGCTGGTGCAGTGAGCTGCAATTATATTTATATAAGGAGATATATAACGCGAGTTTGACCGCGACGCGTGGTTGATTAAGTGTGGTTGCGTAAGTGTGTGACTTAAGATTAAGTGAGAGAGTATCTGAGAGCTAAATTATTTGTGGACATTGATGAGTGGCTGTGTTTGACTGTATTTTGTGCTGTGATAACACTTTTTTTTTTCTTTCTCCAGGGGTTGCACAGGTGAGCAATTAGGGTGTGGCTGTTTAATTAGGGTGTGGCTGTCTAATTAGGAGACTATAAAAACTCAGCAGTAAGAGCAGCACAGCCTTTTTGATTCCAGAGGGGAAACAAACCAGGCTGGTTCAGTGAGCTGCAATTATATTTATATAAGGAGATATATAACGCGAGTTTGACCGCGTCGCGTGGTTGATTAAGTGTGGTTGCGTAAGTGTGTGACTTAAGATTAAGTGAGGGAGTATCTGAGAGCTAAATTATTTGTGGACATTGATGAGTGGCTGTGTTTGACTGTATTTTGTGCTGTGATAACACTTTTTTTTTTCCTTCTCCAGGGGTTGCACAGGTGAGCAATTAGGGTGTGGCTGTTTAATTAGGGTGTGGCTGTCTAATTAGGAGACTATAAAAACTCAGCAGTAAGAGCAGCACAGCCTTTTTGATTCCAAAGGGGAAACAAACCAGGCTGGTTCAGTGAGCTGCAATTATATTTATATAAGGAGATATATAACGCGAGTTTGACCGCGTCTCGTGGTTGATTAAGTGTGGTTGCGTAAGTGTGTGACTTAAGATTAAGTGACTTTAGATTCAGGGACTTCAGTGGGGGACTGCAATTAGCCAGTTTCTTAGTACTACATTATATTGTATTTTTTGCTTTTGTGGTGTAATCCCCATTTAGTATGTGTTGCACAATTGATAACGCAGTCCAGTGCACATCTTGCATGATGTATGCAGTCCTGGAACAGCCGTTCGAGGGTGTATATCTTTGTTCAAGATGTGAGCAAATTACCCGTTTGGAATCGCTAATCGAGTTTCTAAATAGGCAAGTTGCAACACTGAGAGGCATTGACAATTTGCAAAAAAGTTTGCTTCTCACCGAGCAAGCACTCTTTGGGGTAGATGAGGGGGAGGGTGACAGAGAGGAGGCTGAGGAAAGTGAGGTAGCTAGCTGGGTAACAGTTAGAAAGTGGGGTAGAGGGAAGAGTGCCAGGGAGGCTAGCCCTGATCTGACACACCCCAACAAGTTTGCACGTTTGGCAGATGAGGGGGATATCAGTCCAGGGACGGCACTGCCGCAGCCGGACACTTCCTCTGCCAGTCAGGAGAATGTCAGCTCCGGTAAGCAGGGGACCAGGAGAGCAGGGCAGGCCAGACAGGTGCTGGTAGTGGGAGACTCAATTATTAGGGGAACAGATAGGGAAATCTGTCACAAAGACCGTGATCGCCGAACAGTGTGCTGTCTTCCTGGCGCTAGAGTTCGACACATCGCGGATCGGGTTGACAGATTACTGGGAGGGGCTGGAGAAGATCCATATCGGAACCAATGACAAAGTTAGGGATAGGTGGAGAGTCCTTAAAAATGATTTCAGGGATTTAGGTCAAAAGCTTAGGGCAAGGACCTCAAAGGTAGTATTTTCTGAAATACTACCTGTACCACAGGCCACACAAGAAAGGCAGCGGGAGATTAGGGAAATTAACAAGTGGCTCAAGAACTGGTGTAGGATGGAGGGGTTTGGGTTCCTGGAGAACTGGGCCGACTTCTCTGTCGGCTACAGGCTCTATCGTAGGGAGGGGCTGCACCTCAATGGGGACGGGGCAGCTGTGTTGGGGAAGAAGATGGCTAGAAGGTTGGAGGAGTGTTTAAACTAGGGACTGGGGGGGAGGGTAATTACACTATAGAAGGGGAAGATAATGCAGATAGAGACCGGGGGCAAGGTAGTGGGACTGGGGGAGGAATGGAAGGAGGGACTAAAACAATTCAGAAGGAAAGGTGTAGGGTAAAAAATATACATAAACCTCTCAAATGTATGTATACTAATGCCAGAAGCCTGACTAATAAAACTGGTGAACTGGAATTAGTGATGTGTGAGGAGGACTATGACATAGTGGGAATAACTGAGACATGGCTGGATGATAGCTATGACTGGGCAGTTAATGTACAAGGTTACAGTCTGTTTAGAAAGGATCTGTTACAGTCTGTTTAGAGGGGGAGGGGTTTGCCTTTATGTAAAGTCTTGTCTAAAGCCCACACTCCGTGAAGATATAAGTGAGGGATATGAACATGTGGAGTCACTGTGGGTAGAGATACATGGAGCTAAAAACAACAATAAATTACTAATAGGAGTCTACTATAAACCACCTAATATACCAGAGTCCACAGAAAATCTACTACTAAACGAGATAGACAAGGCGGCAAATCGTAATGAGGTGGTTATTATGGGCGACTTCAACTACCCAGATATAGACTGGGAAACTGAAACTTGTATATCTCATAAAGGAAACAGATTCTTGGCAATAACCAAAGACAATTATCTCTCCCAACTGGTTCAGGACCCGACTATAGGGACGGCCATACTGGACTTAATATTAACCAATAGACCTGACAGAACAACAGACGTGCAGGTTGGGGGACACCTGGGAAATAATGACCATAAAGTAATAACCTTCCAATTATCATTCAAAAGAGCGTTTCTACAGGGAGGAACAAAAATACCAAACTTCAAAAAAGCTAAATTTAGCCTACTAAGAGAGGCCATAGGCCTAACTAACTGGGACAAAGTCCTCAAAAATAAAAATACAGCCAAAAAATGGGATATCTTTAAAAACATCCTAAAATCTCATTGTGAGAGGTACATACCGTATGGGAATAAAAGGTTAAGGAACAAAAAGAAACCAATGTGGATAAACAGAACTGTAAAGAAAGCAATAAATGACAAAAAGAAAGCATATAAAACACTAAAACAGGAGGGTAGCACGGAAGCACTGAAAAACTATAAGGAAAAAAACAGAACATGTAAAAAACAAATAAAAGCGGCCAAACTAGAGACCGAGAGATTAATTGCCAAAGAGAGTAAAACTAACCCTAAAATGTTCTTCAATTATATAAATGTTAAAAAGTATAAATCTGAAGGTGTCGGTCCTTTAAAGAGTAATGAGGGGGGAGTCGCAGAGAGCGACGAGGAGAAAGCAAAGCTGTTAAATATTTTTTTCTCCAATGTATTCACTGAGGAAAAAAAAATGTCAGATGAAATGTTGAATGTTGAAATAAATTCGCCATTAAAAGTGTCCTGTCTGACCCAGGAAGAAGTACAACAGCGTCTTAAAAAGATCAAAATAGACAAATCGCCAGGACCGGATGGCATACACCCCCGTATCCTAAGGGAATTAAGCAATGTCATAGCCAGACCCTTATTTCTGATATTTGCGGACTCTTTACTGACAGGGAATGTCCCACAGGATTGGCGCATGGCAAATGTGGTGCCAATATTCAAAAAGGGTCCAAAAGCAGAGCCTGGAAACTATAGGCCGGTAAGTTTAACATCTGTTGTGGGTAAACTGTTTGAAGGTTTTCTGAGAGATGCTATGTTAGAGCATCTTAACGGAAATAAGCAAATAACGCCATATCAGCATGGCTTCGTGAGGGATCGGTCATGTCAAACTAATTTAATCAGTTTCTATGAGGAGGAAAGTTCTAGACTTGACAGCGGCGAATCAATGGATGTCGTGTATCTGGACTTCTCCAAAGCATTTGACACTGTACCGCATAAAAGGTTAGTATATAAAATGAGAATGCTCGGACTGGGAGAAAACGTCTGTAAGTGGGTAAGTAACTGGCTCAATGATAGAATACAGAGGGTGGTTATTAACGGTACACACTCAGATTGGGTCACTGTCACTAGTGGGGTACCTCAGGGGTCAGTATTGGGCCCTATTCTCTTCAATATATTTATTAATGATCTTGTAGAAGGCTTGCATAGTAAAATATCAATTTTCGCAGATGACACTAAACTGTGTAAAGTAATTAACACTGAAGAGGACAGTATACTACTACAGAGGGATCTGGATAGATTGGAGGCTTGGGCAGATAAGTGGCAGATGAGGTTTAACACTGACAAATGTAAAGTTATGCACATGGGACATACTAAATGGTAAAACACTCGGTAACACTGACATGGAAAAGGATCTAGGAATTTTAATAAACAGCAAACTAAGCTGCAAAAAACAGTGTCAGGCAGCTGCTGCCAAGGCCAATAAGATAATGGGTTGCATCAAAAGGGGCATAGATGCCCGTGATGAGAACATATTCCTACTACTTTACAAATCACTGGTCAGACCACACATGGAGTACTGTCAGGGCCGGTACAAGGCAGGGGCCGAAGGAGCGGGTGCCCTGGGCGCTACCATTTGCGGACAGGAGGGGGGCGCAGGTGAAGTGCCAGCCACGGCCCCCCCTACATCATGCTGTGCCCCCCCATGTGCCCCCCCAACTAAAATGACCCCCCCCCAAGTGAGCAGCCGCCGCCGGGCACAGGGAGATGAGCGCTTCCATTGCGCTCATCTCCATTGTAAACTGTCTGTGCCAGCGGAGGTGCAGGGGAGGGAGAGGAGTGTCCCTTCCCTTTCCTCTGATAGGCTGCAGGCAGGCACCGAAGTGGAGGAGAGGCCCCGCCCACTAATTACTCCTGTTTACCTTTCTAAAGCTAAAGGACCTTTGATGATGTCATCACAGGTCCTGTAAGGGAACTGCACAGTGTAAAGTGTAGTTCCCAGGTTAGAACAGTGCATCTGCCAGGACCTGTGATGACATCATCTTCAACATCACAGGTCCTGCAGAATCTAGCAAAGGAACTGCACCAAAAATGGTGTAGTTCCTAGGTTTCAAAGGTACATCTGCCAGGACCTGTGATTACATCATCACAGGTCCTTCAACCCCTAACAGCAAGTATTAAAAGTTCACAAGCAGCTCTGTATTGATCCATACAGACTGGAATGGAGAGGTAAGAGGAGGTCCTCCACTTTTCATCATTTACCCCCCCCCTCCATGCCCTGTTTTTACTCATTGCTCACTCATGTATACTACTTCAGACAGTTACCACTACCTCATGTACCTCACAGTGACTATAATGCATAACTGACCACATATTTCTATAAACACTGCATCTACAGTATTATACCTTCTATGTGTCACATCAATACACTGCTCTGTATATATATATATATATAGATACACACACATACATGCACACACACTGCATATATTACACAGTATTATACATGCAATATGTACAGATATATAGTATATACCGCAGTGCACTGATATGTGAGGTATGAGGTATAATAGATGCTGTGTGTACAGATATCAGTACACTTCTGTATATACTATATATGTGAGGTACGAGGTATAATAGATGCAGTGTGTACAGATATATAGTATATACAGCAGCGTACTGATATCTGAGGTACGAGGTGTCAGTACACTGCTGTATTTACTATATACCTGTACACACTGCATCTATTATACCTCGTACCTCACATATTACACTACTGTATATACTGTATACACTGCATATATTATACCCCGTACCTCACATATCAGTACACTGCTGTATATACTATATACCTGTACACACTGCATCTATTATACCCTGTACCTCACATATCAGAACACTAGGGAATATACTATATACCTGTACACACTGCATCTATTATACCGCGTACCTCACATAACTGTACACTGCTGTATATAATATACATCTGCATCTATTATACCTCTTTTGTGTGCCAGGGCTGTTTTGTAATCCCATTCCGGCCCTGATGGCATAAATTATAAAACGCAGCAGCAAGAATAGTTCATGGAACAAAGGGAGGGGCTATAAAAGGGGAATGGGGGCCCAATTTAGATTCCTGCTATGGGGCCCAGTGATTTTTATGTACGCCCCTGGCTGCAGGCACTAGGCCGGCAGCCTATCAGAGGCCGGCGCAATGACGTCATCGTGCCGCCTGAGCCTTACATTACAGCGTGGGACACAGGAAGAGGCTGCATCGCATCGCTGACACTTAGGTAAGTATAAGTGTTTTTTTTTTTGTTTTTTTTTACAATAGTGTTACTGGCACATTGGGGGGGCTTATTACAAAACTGGCACATGATGATGGGGGGGACTTTATACTGGCACATGATGATGGGGGGGAACTTTATAGTGTCTGTGACTTTCAAAGTCCCACAGTCCTTTGTTCTATTGCTTTAAGTATATTCTTGTTTTGAAACAACATTGATTCTTTCTTAAAAACGGGGGGGGGGGGGGGGAGGGGGGGGGGGCGCAGTTTGCCATCTTCGCCCTGGGCACCAAATGGCCTTGTCCCAGCCCTGAGTACTGTGTACAGTTCTGGGCTCCTGTGAACAAGGCAGACATAGCAGAGCTGGAGAGGGTCCAGAGGAGGGCAACTAAAGTAATAACTGGAATGGGGCAACTACAGTACCCTGAAAGATTATCAAAATTAGGGTTATTCACGTTAGAAAAAAGACGACTGAGGGGAGATCTAATTACTATGTATAAATATATCAGGGGGCAGTACAGAGATCTATCCCATCATCTATTTATCCCCAGGACTGTGACTGTGACGAGGGGACATCCTCTGCGTCTGGAGGAAAGAAGGTTTGTACACAAACATAGAAGAGGATTCTTTACGGTAAGAGCAGTGAGACTATGGAACTCTCTGCCTGAGGAGGTGGTGATGGTGAGTACAATAAAGGAAGTCAAGAGGGGCCTGGATGTATTTCTGGAGTGTAATAATATTACAGGCTATAGCTACTAGAGAGGGGTCGTTGATCCAGGGAGTTATTCTGATTGCCTGATTGGAGTCGGGAAGGAATTTTTTATTCCCCTAAAGTGAGGAAAATTGGCTTCTACCTCACAGGTTTTTTTTTGCCTTCCTCTGGATCAACTTGGAGGATGACAGGCCGAACTGGATGGACAAATGTCTTTTTTCGGCCTTATGTACTATGTTACTATGTTACTAGGGAAAGAATTCTTTGGTCATCCACCACAGTTGTTTTCTGTGGTCTTCCTGGTCTTTTGGTGTTGCTGAGCTCACCGGTGCGTTCCTTCTTTTTGAGAATGTTCCACAGTTGTTTTGGCCGCGCCTAATGTTTTTGCTATCTCTGATGGGTTTGTTGTGTTTTTTCAGCCTAATGTGATGGCTTGATTCACTGATAGTGACAGCTCTTTGGATCTCATCTTGAGAGTTGACAGCAACAGATTCCAAATGCAAATAGCACACTTGAAGTGAACTCTGGACCTTTTATCTGCTCATTGTAATTGGGATAATGAGGGAATAACACCCACCCGGCCATGGAACAGCTGAGAAGCCAATTGTCCCATTACTTTTGGTCACTTAACAAGTGGGAGGCACATATGCAAACTGTTGTAATTCCTACACCGATCACCTGATTTGGATGTAAATACCCTCAAATTAAAGCTGACAGTCTGCAGTTAAAGCACATCATGTTCGTTTCATTTCAAATCCATTGTGGTGGTGTATAGAGCCAAAAATGTTAGAATTGTGTCGATGTCCCAATATTTATGGACCTGACTGTACATCTCCTTCTCCGTGACGGGTACATACAGGTAGTTCTCCAGGGCTTCCCTGGAGAAGGCTTGTACGATGACCTTCTTCATGTGCTTGTTCTGGCTGTCATGCAGATTGGAGAGGCAGTCAGCCCCCAGGATGGTACGGACTGATTCTAGCCAGTGCACGGATATCAGCTTGTGCTCCCCCAGGAGGATCTGCCGCACGTTTTCAGCACCCAGAACCCAGCACCCAGAATCAGTCCGTACCATCCTGGGGGCCAACTGCCTCTTCAATCTGCATGACAGCCAGCACAAGCAAATGCACATGAAGAAATACATATATACATGTGAGGAGAAAGAGAGATGGGTTATTGGTTGCTCACCTGATCACTGCAATGTATAGGTGCTCTGGTTCTGGACTGATTCACCCAATCAGGAGGGTAGTTAATAACAATAAAGGTATATAATGGAGAACCGGCACTCTACATCTATCAAGGTGCTAAAGAAGCAATATACACAGGTGATGGTAAAAAATATATATTTATTTTTAGAAGGGTAGGTTTGAGAGTGGGGAGTAGGAGTAAATGTTCTAAAATTGTAGAGGTACTGAAAAAAATGGGGTACTCAAGAAAAAATGTTGATTTGCAATATGCGGCAGTAGGGATGCAGGTGCACAGTAAAAAATGTTTGTGCCGGGTGGGGGGTATGACAATGCTGTGATTGTCTAGTGGTGGTTACCCCCTTTCAATTGCTAGCTATGTCCATTAGTTATGCAGTCCGTTAAAAATTATCTTGGAAAAGTAATGTGAGAAATATAAAAAATATAAAATTTATAATATGGGTAGAACAATAAAAAGCAAGGAGTATCCAGTGAAAAATATACGAAAAAAAGTAAGTGGTATATCAGTCGGGTGCTGTACTTCTGTGTGGCGTCCCACACATTAGGTGAAGACTGCACACTGACTGTTTTACCTTCTTTGCGGGGTATGGATCTCCTGGCTGTTGGAGCAGCCTTACAGCGCTCAGCGGTGTCTGTTTCCCAGTCTTCTCGGCGTGCCGCGTGTGTGTGACGTCACTTCTCAGGCGACTCGCGTCTCGCGTGTCTTTGCCGGGTGCAGTATTGGGATCTTCGCTGGTGATGTATTTTCGATCCAGGGGATTTGGATGAGGTCGGTGGTGTGGAAGCGCTTCCAAAGTAAGATTCTTGGCAGGTTTCTAGAGGGGAGTCACCAGACGCGTTTCGAAGGACTGAGCTGCCTTCTTCATCAGTGGTAGCCCTCTGACTGCCGTTATCCTGCCTTTTATGCCGCCCGTGGGTCTTTCAAAAGACCTGGACTGGATCTCATTTTCTATGGTACAGACTTTTTGGGTATGATGGTTCCATCAAAAACCTGGTTGAGTACAATTATCCTATGTTCTTTTATGTGCAATTATTTACTTTTTCTACTGCGGTTGGCGGTTTGGTGTGTGTGCTGGTTGCGGTTTCTGTTGTGATTTTGCGTTTTTTTCAGTGTCTGTCTTTGCTGCGGTACCGCTGCGTTATCCGCCGGTCTGTTGTGAGGCTTTGCTTGTATTACCGCTATATTTTTCTGGTGGTTAATTCTTTACTGGTTTCTATTGGGCTCTGGATGCTGTGTATTTTTTCTGCGGTGTTTTGTTCATGTTATATTTTTGTTTGGGATGTTTGATATCTAAGGTGCCTTGTCTAGTTTCTTGTTGTGGTTTCGATTTTATTTTTGTTGTTGCCCTGCGGTATTGTTGCGTTTTTTTATGGTGTGTTATGTGGTGGCGGGGTGATAGATAGGTGAGCGGTTAGGGTATTGTGTTCTGCCCTAGATGGGAAAGAACTTATTTGTTGTAGTGTGTTTAATCTTTTGTGAATTTGGGTGCATTTTGTGTAGTGTTTAGTTGATAGTGTGTGTTTCGAGTTGCTGGTGTGTGGTGATCTATTTTGGAGATATGTGTGTGTGTTCCTCCAGTGCCATTGTGTTTCTAAGTGCGTTTTTGGTGCGGTTTTTGGTGGTGCGGTTTTTGGTGGTGCGTTTTTGGTGCGTTTTTTGGTGCGTCTTTTCAGCACTGTGTATTATGGGGGTATTGGGGATTTGTGGTATTTTGGGGGTGGACTTGGTGTTAAAGGGGCCTAACGAGATTTTTGTGTTGTGGTTGCAGTGTTTGGATGTGATGTGTTTTGAGGAATGCTTGTGGGATGGTGATGTCTGGATAAGGGTGTGGGGGTGATGTGTTCAGTGTGGGAATGGGTAGTGTTGGTGGTGCTACATGTTTTGTCTAGTGTGATTGTGTTTGTGTGTTCGTTTTGTCGGGATCCGGTTGTTATGTATTCTGTAGTGTGTAATTGGGATTGTGGTTGCGGTGTCTAGGAGTGCTTGTTAAGGTCTCTTGTGGTGCTGCTGTGGGGTTGTGTGGTTCAGTTTTGAGTTGTGTGTTTCTGTGTTTGTTTTGTTTTGGTCATTCTTGCGGTGGTTGGTTTTCTGTAGGTTTATCTATTTCTTCTTTTTCTTCTTCTTCTTTTTGCAGTGTCGGTAGGGTGGCGGCCACGTGTCAAGTGTCGGTAAGAGTGCTGGTAGACAGCCGGACGCCTACCGCTAGTCAAATAGCGGCGGCCACTCTTTGTGGTAATTTATAGAAATCCGAATAGTTCAAAGTCGGCGTTTAGGCCTCCTGGTATGATTGTGTTGAATTCAAAGATAAATTTTGATTCGATACGGGACATCTTGGCTATGTAGTTTCCTCCTCTCCAGTCTGTTTTTACCTTTTCCAGTGCTGCGAACGATAGTCCTGATGGGTCTTGTTTGTGGTGTGTTTTGAAGTGTTTGGAGAGTGAGTGGGTTTCAAAACCTTTTTTGATGTTATTTATGTGTTCTGATATTCGTTTTTTTAGGGTTCTTTTTGTTCTGCCGATGTATTGTTTTTTGCAGGGACAGGTGATGATGTAAATTAAATTTGTGCTGCTGCAGGTGAGGAATTCTTTTATTTCGTGTTCTAGTGCCGTGGTTGTGGATTGTACTCTCTCGGTTTTTTTCTTAAATGTGGTGGTTTTGCAATTGGAGCACTGATTGCATCTATAGAATCCTTTGAGGTTTTGCCATGTGTTTATTGTGAGATTATGTTTTTTCTGTTGTGTTTTGACAGATGGCGCAATTTTCAGGCCTAGGTTTGGGGCCCTAGTGTATATGATGTGGGGTTTTGTGGAGATGGATGGGCCTATCGTTTTGTCCTTTTGGATGTGGTGCCAATGGGTGTTGATAATTTTTTCAATATTTTTGTGTTGGTAATATCAGTTTTGGGGTTTCGTTTGTTTGTATTTGTGCTGTCATTTTTTTCTGGGGCTTCTCATTGAAGAAAGAGGTTCTATTTAGTTTTCTTACTTTAGTGAGGGATGTTTCTATTTTGTTTAGGGGGTACTCTTTTTCAATGAATTGTGTTTTTAGGGTCTCGGCTTCTTTCTCAAATATGTCATCTTTTGTACAGTTGCGTCTCAGGCGTCTGAATTGGCTTTCAGGTATATTGTTTAGCCATCTTGGGAGGTGACAACTGGAGTAGAGGATGAAACTATTTTTTGCTGTTGGTTTGTGGAAAGTGCAGCATGTGAGTTTATTGTCTTCTACTTTGATGTTTAGATCCAGGAATTCTATTTCAGTTTTGTTTATATTAGCTGTGAATTGTAGATTAATTTGGTTATTGTTTATTTCTTCCAGGAATATTTTTAAATCGGCCTCGCTTCTTTGCCAGATGAAGACCACGTCATCGATATAACGTTTCCATAGCACCAGATCCGTCCCCAGCCGATGCTGTATATAGACATCCTCCCATTGTGACATGAAGAGGTTTGCATAGCTGGGGGCGAATCTGGTGCCCATGGCTGTGCCCCTGGTTTGTAGGTAGTAGGTGGAGTCAAAGGAGAAATAGTTGTGTCCCAGAATTAGCTCAACACCTTCTGCTATGTAATTTATTTGTTCTTTTTTGAATTCCTTACTTTTTTCTAATTGTATAGTCAATGCTGCGATCCCATGTTTGTGGTCTATTATTGTGTATAGTGACTGGACGTCTAGGGTGCCTAAGATCCAGTTGGGGTTGTAGTCTATGTTTTCCATTGTCTTAATTATCTGTGTGCTATCTTTGATGTATGTATTTGTGTTTTTGACAACCGGTTGGAGTAATCTGTCGATGTGTTGTGAAAGGTTTGATGTGAATGATCCTATACCGGAAATTATTGGACGGCCTGGGGGGTTCTCTAAACTTTTGTGGACTTTGGGTAAACAGTAGAATATCGGGAGTCTTTGTGGTGTGTTTAAGATGAATTTTGCTTCTTGTTCAAGTAAAAAATTATTGTCTAGTCCTTTTTGACAGTAGTCTTTCAGTATTTGGTCGTATGAATTGATGGGATCTTTACTAAGTTTTTGATATGTGGTGTTGTCTGATAATAATCTGAGGCATTCCGTCTCGTATTGGGCTTTATCTAAAACTACTGTGGCTCCTCCTTTGTCTGCGGGGCGGATAATGATGTCTTTCTGTATTTGTAGTTGTTTGATTGCATGGATTTCTTGGTTAGATAAATTGTTTCTGAATTTTTTATGTTTTAGTCTTCTGATGTCCGATTCTACACATTTTCTGAATGTGGCTATTTCTTGGCTGATTTCTTGTCTGGGGAATTTGGTTGATTTTGGTTTTAATTCTGTGTGCTTGTCGGTTGTGGCTGTTGTCATGTTGGATGTGATTGGGTTTTTTATGAAATATTTTTTTTTTTTTTTTTTTAGGCAGAGTTTTCTGATGAATTTTTCTATACCAATGAATGTGTGGAATTTGTCTATTTTTGTGGTAGGGGCAAATTTTAGTCCTTTGTTAAGGAGATTCAGTTGTGGTGGTGTCAAATTTTTTGTGCTGAGGTTTATTACTGTGTTGTTGTCGTTATTTGTTGTTGTTGATTTTTCTAGTATCTGTTGGGGTATCTTCTTCTTTCGTTTTCCTCTCCGTGTCTTGTTCTTTCTTCTTGTGTCTGTTGTTTGTAGTGTTGTCTCCGTGGGTTCTCTTGTCTGTAGTTGTGGTTCGTTTGTTGGTGTTGTGTCTGTAGGGGTTTGTAATAATGTCGTGGTGTGTGTTCCTGGTTGTAGTGTTCTGGTTTGTTCCTCAGATTGTATTGGTGTGTAAGTGGGGAGGGGGGGCATTGTGCTCTGGATGGGGAGGGGTGTGTCATCTTCCTGGTTCGTGGTTTGTGGTGGGGGGGGGTTTGTCTAAAAAATGCTCATTAGAAAGAGTTTCAAATCGGTTGGTGGTCGGAATATTGAGGATTGATTGCATTGTTTCTGGTTCATTTTGGTCCGGTTGTCTGTTTCTTTCTTGTGGGGGCTTTTTTGCGGTGTGAATATTGTCAAATGTGTATCTGAGTTTTTTTATTTTTCTGTCCATGATTTCCTGTTCTAGTTTGTCTAAACTTTTGCAAAGTCTGTCTTGCCATGTGTTATATTCCTCATCTTTTGGTAGTTGTTCTATTGTTTCCTTTATATGTGTAATTTTTTCAGTGGTCTCATTTAATATTTGAGTTCTTCTTTTTATGATCATTTGTGTAAGGTTAGTGGATTGGGTCGTCAAAAATGTTTCCCACTCTTTGGTGAATTCTGCATTGCAGAGGTCTTGAGCTGGGAGTTTTGTTAATTGTAGGCCTTTGGGGATTCTGTTATTTTTAATACAATATTCAAGGGATTTGATTTCCCAATTTTGGCGGAGTTGTTTGTGTAGTAGGGATTCTAGTTCTCTGAATGTTTCAGTGGTGGATCTATCATTATTTATTTCAGTGTTTCCTGTTTCAAATATGAATTGTTCTACTCTGAGTCTCTTGCTCTCAGCATGATTCCAGATGTCCATTGTAAGTGTTCAGGGAGCGGCACCAATGTGGGTGATTGTAAATATGAGGAGAAAGAGAGATGGGTTATTGGTTGCTCACCTGATCACTGCAATGTATAGGTGCTCTGGTTCTGGACTGATTCACCCAATCAGGAGGGTAGTTAATAACAATAAAGGTATATAATGGAGAAGGAGCCACAGTAGTTTTAGATAAAGCCCAATACGAGACGGAATGCCTCAGATTATTATCAGACAACACCACATATCAAAAACTTAGTAAAGATCCCATCAATTCATACGACCAAATACTGAAAGACTACTGTCAAAAAGGACTAGACAATAATTTTTTACTTGAACAAGAAGCAAAATTCATCTTAAACACACCACAAAGACTCCCGATATTCTACTGTTTACCCAAAGTCCACAAAAGTTTAGAGAACCCCCCAGGCCGTCCAATAATTTCCGGTATAGGATCATTCACATCAAACCTTTCACAACACATCGACAGATTACTCCAACCGGTTGTCAAAAACACAAATACATACATCAAAGATAGCACACAGATAATTAAGACAATGGAAAACATAGACTACAACCCCAACTGGATCTTAGGCACCCTAGACGTCCAGTCACTATACACAATAATAGACCACAAACATGGGATCGCAGCATTGACTATACAATTAGAAAAAAGTAAGGAATTCAAAAAAGAACAAATAAATTACATAGCAGAAGGTGTTGAGCTAATTCTGGGACACAACTATTTCTCCTTTGACTCCACCTACTACCTACAAACCAGGGGCACAGCCATGGGCACCAGATTCGCCCCCAGCTATGCAAACCTCTTCATGTCACAATGGGAGGATGTCCATATACAGCATCGGCTGGGGACGGATCTGGTGCTATGGAAACGTTATATCGACGACGTGGTCTTCATCTGGCAAAGAAGCGAGGCCGATTTAAAAATATTCCTGGAAGAAATAAACAATAACCAAATTAATCTACAATTCACAGCTAATATAAACAAAACTGAAATAGAATTCCTGGATCTAAACATCAAAGTAGAAGACAATAAACTCACATGCTGCACTTTCCACAAACCAACAGCAAAAAATAGTTTCATCCTCTACTCCAGTTGTCACCTCCCAAGATGGCTAAACAATATACCTGAAAGCCAATTCAGACGCCTGAGACGCAACTGTACAAAAGATGACATATTTGAGAAAGAAGCCGAGACCCTAAAAACACAATTCATTGAAAAAGAGTACCCCCTAAACAAAATAGAAACATCCCTCACTAAAGTAAGAAAACTAAATAGAACCTCTTTCTTCAATGAGAAGCCCCAGAAAAAAATGACAGCACAAATACAAACAAACGAAACCCCAAAACTGATATTACCATTCAGCACACAACACAAAAATATTGAAAAAATTATCAACACCCATTGGCACCACATCCAAAAGGACAAAACGATAGGCCCATCCATCTCCACAAAACCCCACATCATATACACTAGGGCCCCAAACCTAGGCCTGAAAATTGCGCCATCTGTCAAAACACAACAGAAAAAACATAATCTCACAATAAACACATGGCAAAACCTCAAAGGATTCTATAGATGCAATCAGTGCTCCAATTGCAAAACCACCACATTTAAGAAAAAAACCGAGAGAGTACAATCCACAACCACGGCACTAGAACACGAAATAAAAGAATTCCTCACCTGCAGCAGCACAAATTTAATTTACATCATCACCTGTCCCTGCAAAAAACAATACATCGGCAGAACAAAAAGAACCCTAAAAAAACGAATATCAGAACACATAAATAACATCAAAAAAGGTTTTGAAACCCACTCACTCTCCAAACACTTCAAAACACACCACAAACAAGACCCATCAGGACTATCGTTCGCAGCACTGGAAAAGGTAAAAACAGACTGGAGAGGAGGAAACTACATAGCCAAGATGTCCCGTATCGAATCAAAATTTATCTTTGAATTCAACACAATCATACCAGGAGGCCTAAACGCCGACTTTGAACTATTCGGATTTCTATAAATTACCACAAAGAGTGGCCGCCGCTATTTGACTAGCGGTAGGCGTCCGGCTGTCTACCAGCACTCTTACTGACACTTGACACGTGGCCGCCACCCTACCGACACTGCAAAAAGAAGAAGAAGAAAAAGAAGAAATAGATAAACCTACAGAAAACCAACCACCGCAAGAATGACCAAAACTAAACAAACACAGAAACACACAACTCAAAACTGAACCACACAACCCCACAGCAGCACCACAAGAGACCTTAACAAGCACTCCTAGACACCGCAACCACAATCCCAATTACACACTACAGAATACATAACAACCGGATCCCGACAAAACGAACACACAAACACAATCACACTAGACAAAACATGTAGCACCACCAACACTACCCATTCCCACACTGAACACATCACCCCCACACCCTTATCCGGACATCACCATCCCACAAGCATTCCTCAAAACACATCACATCCAAACACTGCAACCACAACACAAAAATCTCGTTAGGCCCCTTTAACACCAAGTCCACCCCCAAAATACCACAAATCCCCAATACCCCCATAATACACAGTGCTGAAAAGACGCACCAAAAAACGCACCAAAAACGCACCACCAAAAACCGCACCACCAAAAACCGCACCAAAAACGCACTTAGAAACACAATGGCACTGGAGGAACACACACACATATCTCCAAAATAGATCACCACACACCAGCAACTCGAAACACACACTATCAACTAAACACTACACAAAATGCACCCAAATTCACAAAATATTAAACACACTACAACAAATAAGTTCTTTCCCATCT
Organism: Bufo bufo; assembly: GCF_905171765.1. NCBI lineage: Eukaryota > Metazoa > Chordata > Amphibia > Anura > Bufonidae > Bufo > Bufo bufo. Next base: position 420,461,845 of record NC_053389.1, on the reverse strand, counting down.
AGGGCAGAACACAATACCCTAACCGCTCACCTATCTATCACCCCGCCACCACATAACACACCATGAAAAAACGCAACAATACCGCAGGGCAACAACAAAAATAAAATCGAAACCACAACAAGAAACTAGACAAGGCACCTTAGATATCAAACATCCCAAACAAAAATATAACACGAAAAAAACACCGCAGAAAAAATACACAGCATCCAGAGCCCAATAGAAACCAGTAAAGAATTAACCACCAGAAAAATATAGCGGTAATACAAGCAAAGCCTCACAACAGACCGGCGGATAACGCAGCGGTACCGCAGCAAAGACAGACACTGAAAAAACCGCAAAATCACAACAGAAACCGCAACCAGCACACACACCAAACCGCCAACCGCAGTAGAAAAAGTAAATAATTGCACATAAAAGAACATAGGATAATAGTACTCAACCAGGTTTTTGATGGAACCATCATACCCAAAAAGTCTGTACCATAGAAAATGAGATCCAGTCCAGGTCTTTTGAAAGACCCACGGGCGGCATAAAAGGCAGGATAACGGCAGTCAGAGGGCTACCACTGATGAAGAAGGCAGCTCAGTCCTTCGAAACGCGTCTGGTGACTCCCCTCTAGAAACCTGCCAAGAATCTTACTTTGGAAGCGCTTCCACACCACCGACCTCATCCAAATCCCCTGGATCGAAAATACATCACCAGCGAAGATCCCAATACTGCACCCGGCAAAGACACGCGAGACGCGAGTCGCCTGAGAAGTGACGTCACACACACGCGGCACGCCGAGAAGACCGGGAAACAGACACCGCTGAGCGCTGTAAGGCTGCTCCAACAGCCAGGAGATCCATACCCCGCAAAGAAGGTAAAACAGTCAGTGTGCAGTCTTCACCTAATGTGTGGGACGCCACACAGAAGTACAGCACCCGACTGATATACCACTTACTTTTTTTCGTATATTTTTCACTGGATACTCCTTGCTTTTTATTGTTCTACCCATATTATAAATTTTATATTTTTTATATTTCTCACATTACTTTTCCAAGATAATTTTTAACGGACTGCATAACTAATGGACATAGCTAGCAATTGAAAGGGGGTAACCACCACTAGACAATCACAGCATTGTCATACCCCCCACCCGGCACAAACATTTTTTACTGTGCACCTGCATCCCTACTGCCGCATATTGCAAATCAACATTTTTTCTTGAGTACCCCATTTTTTTCAGTACCTCTACAATTTTAGAACATTTACTCCTACTCCCCACTCTCAAACCTACCCTTCTAAAAATAAATATATATTTTTTACCATCACCTGTGTTTATTGCTTCTTTAGCACCTTGATAGATGTAGAGTGCCGGTTCTCCATTATATACATATATACATGTATATATTTATTTTTACTTTACATGGGCTCTGCAAATTATGGCCAGGGGATCAGCTCCTAGGCTCCCCTCTCCGAACTCTGACAGAAATAAGCCGTACAGACAGAGCAGAGTCGGAGCAGGGAGCGTGCCAGTGGCAGGGGCACACTGGGCATGCGCTGCTCTTTGGCAGATGAGGAAAAGCAGCACATGTGCAGTTACACTATAGTCATGGACGAGCTTTCCCTAAAGATCCTCCATTGCGCGTGCAGCCATGGACAGATTCAGCTGCAGGGCAGAGCGGGCTCAGGGGACGTGGCTTCAGATAATAGAAAATACAGACAGATCTGCTTAATGACATACAGTACAGACCAAAAGTTTGGACACACCTTCTCATTCAAAGAGTTTTCTTTATTTTCATGACTATGAAAATTGTAGATTCACACTGAAGGCATCAAAACTATGAATTAACACATGTGGAATTATATACATAACAAACAAGTGTGAAACAACTGAAAATATGTCCTATTCTAGATTCTTCAAAGTAGCCACCTTTTGCTTTGATTACTGCTTTGCACACTCTTGGCATTCTCTTGATGAGCTTCAAGAGGTAGTCCCCTGAAATGGTTTTCACTTCACAGGTGTGCCCTGTCAGGTTTAATAAGTGGGATTTCTTGCCTTATAAATGGGGTTGGGACCATCAGTTGCGTTGAGGAGAAGTCAGGTGGATACACAGCTGATAGTCCTACTGAATAGACTGTTAGAATTTGTATTATGGTAAGAAAAAAGCAGCTAAGTAAAGAAAAACGAGTGGCCATCATTACTTTAAGAAATGAAGGTCAGTCAGCCGAAAAATTGGGAAAACTTTGAAAGTAAGGGCTATTTGACCATGATGAGTGATGGGGTGCTGCGCCAGATGACCTGGCCTCCACAGTCACCGGACCTGAACCCAATCGAGATGGTTTGGGGTGAGCTGGACCGCAGAGTGAAGGCAAAAGGGCCAACAAGTGCTAAGCATCTCTGGGAACTCCTTCAAGACTGTTGGAAGACCATTTCAGGGGACTACCTCTTGAAGCTCATCAAGAGAATGCCAAGAGTGTGCAAAGCAGTAATCAAAGCAAAAGGTAGCTACTTCGAAGAACCTAGAATATGACATATTTTCAGTTGTTTCACACTTGTTTGTTATGTATATAATTCCACATGTGTTAATTCATAGTTTTGATGCCTTCATAGTCATGAAAATAAAGAAAACTCTTTGAATGAGAAGGTGTGTCCAAACTTTTGGTCTGTACTGTATATTAGGAAATTAACTTTTTACCTGCCTCCCACACAGTAGTAGTAAATACATGGCCAACCCCTTTAAGTTTATTGTGATTTCTTAAAACAATGCGTTTCGAAGGCCGGATCGCCTTCTTTATTAGGTAAAAGGTAAAACAACATATGCAATCACTTATTTAAATAGCACTTTTTGGCGCAGAGGTTCACGGGGTGGAAATAAAGAGAGGAAGAGTGAAAGTTTTATGTAAAGAGTGTTACTTCTAGAATATTGGAGTTGTTATTTCTTTCCCTTGAGAACACATTATTTACAATTTTTTTGCTACATTATCATTGTAACAAGGTAGATTCATGTAGTATAGTCCCACCACTGTTGTAACTATAGGGGTCTCAGCGGTCGCAGTTGCGACCGGACCCTTAAACCAGGTGGGCCCAATGGTACTGTACTTTTCCCTTTATAAGATGCAGTGCATCTTATAAAGGGAATACTAGAGAGCGCTTCCATAATGGAAGCGCTCACTAGTCTGCAGCAGGAGGAGGGGAGAAGCGCTGTGAGCGCTGTCCAGTACTTACCCCTCCTCCTGCTTGCTCTTCTCAGGGCTCGCGATGCTGTGTCCTGGCTGCCTGCAGCGCCAGGACGTACAGAGCGCACTCTGACCTGACGCTGCAGGAGGTTGGGTGACTGCAGCGCGTGCCTTGAGAAGAGAAGACAGACAGGTGTCACGGCGGAGAGTGGGGGAAACCCCCCGCCGTGCGATGTTAAAGTGATAATAGGAAGCTGCTAGGCCAGGACAACATAATCAGGGAGCAGGTCACCTCCTTGTCACGGAACCATGAACCAGACGTACAACAAGAGATAAGTGAAAATAAGAAGGCTTTATTGAAAATAAAGCTGTAAAGCAAAAGTATAAACGGATGGTGAAACCGAGCAGAGTCTTTGCGAAGCCAGAGGTCAGGAACCAGAAGGGTAGTCAGACGAAGCCAGGATCAGGAACCAGCAGGGTAGTCAGACGAAGCCAGGATCAGGAACCAGCAGGGTAGTCAGACGAAGCCAGGATCAGGAACTAGAAGCAGCAGCAGTCTTAGAAGCATGTGAACACAAGAGGACCAAGCAAGGAACTGAAGCCACAGACCTCCTATATATATGAGCTAGGCATCCAGCTCCTCCCAGTGGGAAGGAGGAGCCGCAGGGTGGAAGGCTACAAGAAACCCAGAAACCAAGATGGCCGCCAGCACATGTCAAACGAAGGAGAACAGCAAGAAGGTAAGACCATGACAGTACCTCCCCCTCAAGGGCCCCTCCTCCGCGGAGCACAAAACGGTTTCTGAGGGAAGCGTGCGTGGAAGGCTCGGAGCAAGGCAGGAGCATGGACATCTGCGGAGGGAACCCAGGAACGCTCCTCTGGACCATAACCACGCCAATGGACCAAAAACTGCAACCGACCGCGGACCAGGCGTGAGTCCAGGATATTGCTCACCTCATACTCCTCACGATTACCCACTTGGACCGGACGAGGCCGAGGAACCGAGGAAGTGAAACGATTACACACCAGTGGCTTCAACAGGGAGACATGAAACACGTTGGAGATCCGCATGCCAGGAGGAAGCGCAAGGGCATAGGCTACCGGGTTTACCCTGCGAAGCACTCGGAAGGGACCAACAAAGCGAGGCGCCAGCTTGGGAGTGGGCACTCGAAGGTTGAGGTTGCGGGTGGACAACCATACACGATCTCCGACCTGGTAGGAAGGAGCAGGCGCTCGTCTGCGATCAGCCTGGAGTCTCTGGCGCTGCGCAGAGACCTCAAGGGACTTCTGGATCTGTACCCAAGAAGCACGTAGGACGGAAAGGTGATCCTCCACAGCCGGAATATCCTGGGGAGAGAATACCTCCGGTAACACGGCAGGTTGGAACCCATAATTGGCCATGAAGGGAGACGTCCCAGAGGAAGAGTTCACCGCCGTGTTCCTGGCAAACTCAGCCCAAGGCAGGAGGTCAACCCAATTGTCTTGGTGATCGGAGACATAGCAACGAAGGAATTGCTCCAAGGCCTGATTGGATCGTTCTGCGGCCCCATTGGACTGAGGGTGGTAGGCCGAGGAGAAGGAGAGATGAATCCCCAACTGGGAGCAAAAGGCGCGCCAGAACCTGGACACAAACTGACTCCCCCGATCCGACACAATCTCCTTGGGCAAACCGTGCAACCGGAAGACCTCCCTGGCAAAAATCGTGGCCAACTCTTGTGCAGAGGGTAACTTCTTGAGAGGAACACAGTGGCACATTTTGGAAAACCGATCCACAATCATGAGAATGACCGTATGGCCTCGGGATGCAGGGAGGTCCACAATGAAATCCATCCCCAGGTGTGACCATGGGCGCTCCCCGGTGGCTATGGGTTGCAGAAGGCCCAACGGAAGGTGCCGAGGGGACTTACTCTGGGCACAAACGGAGCATGCCGCTACATATGCGGCGATGTCGGAACGTAGGGAAGGCCACCAGAACAGACGTGAAACAGCCCAGGACAGCTGATTCTTTCCAGGATGCCCTGCGGTCTTGGAGTTATGGTAGGTTCGCAACAACCGAGTGCGCAACTCCTCAGGCACAAAACATCTGCCGTTGGGTCTCCCAGAGGGAGCACCAGATTGAGCCGCCAAAATCTGCTCACCCAGGGGAGAGGTCAGGCTGGTGCGAATGGCGGCCAGGATCTGATTCGGAGGTATGACCGAAGTCGGAATCGACTCCTCCCTGGACAGCTCGGAGTACTGCCGTGATAAGGCATCCGCCCTGATGTTCTTGGAACCGGGTAGGTAGGAGACCACGTAATTAAAACGTGACAAGAACAGAGCCCATCTGGCCTGACGTGGTGTCAATCTCTTGGCCTCAGAAAGGTAGGTCAGATTCTTGTGGTCCGTCAGGATGAGAACCGGAACCACCGAACCCTCGAGCAAGTGCCTCCATTCTTTAAGGGCCTGCACGATGGCCAATAACTCCCTGTCACCAATCTGATAGTTGCACTCCGCGGAAGACAGTTTCCGGGAGTAAAACCCACAAGGAAGCAGAGGACCCTCTGGTGTTCTACGCTGAGACAGAAGGGCGCCTACTCCCGTCTCAGACGCGTCCACCTCGAGGACAAAGGGCAAACCAGGGTTGGGATGCGACAGAATCGGAGCCGACACAAAGGCGGACTTTAGGGCCTCAAAAGCTCGGATGGCCTCGAGCGGCCAGACCTGGGAATTACTGCCCTTCCTGGTCAGATCCGTGAGAGGCTTGGCCAGCATGGAAAAGTCCCTGATGAACTTCCGATAATAATTGGCGAAGCCCAAAAAGCGCTGCAGGGAACGAAGACCACTGGGCTGGGGCCACTGTAAGACAGCCGAAACCTTCTCAGGATCCATGGAGAACCCCTCAGCGGAAATGATGTAACCTAAGAAGGTTACCTGGGATCGGTGAAATTCGCATTTCTCAAGCTTACCGAACAGCTTGTTCTCTCGTAACCGTTGCAACACTCGTCTGACATCCAGAATGTGGGCCTCCATAGATTCAGAATATACCAAGATGTCATCCAAATAGACCACCACACACTGCTGCAACAGGTCACGGAAAACATCGTTGATGAATTCCTGAAAGACTGCGGGCGCATTGCACAACCCAAAGGGCATAACCAAGGATTCGTAATGACCGGTCCTGGTGTTAAACGCGGTCTTCCACTCATCGCCCGCCTTGATCCTTACCAGGTTATATGCCGCCCCCAGGTCGAGTTTGGTAAAGACCGTGGCCCCTTTAAGGCGATCGAACAGCTCGGAAATCAAGGGTATCGGGTAAGCGTTCTTGATCGTGATGCGATTGAGACCCCTGTAATCGATGCAAGGCCTCAACTCACCGCCCTTCTTTTTCACAAAGAAAAATCCAGCCCCTGCCGGGGACGAAGATTTGCGAATGTGTCCGCGTGAAAGCGCCTCCCTCACGTACTCCTCCATGGCCTCATTCTCCGCTACCGACAGTGGATAGACTTTGCCACGAGGAGGAACGGCACCAGATTGTAACTCTATGGCACAATCGTATGGGCGGTGCGGAGGTAGGGCAACCGCGCGCACCTTATCGAATACATCCCGGTACTCCTCGTATTCAGGAGGCAACAGAGAGTCCGAGGAGGTACACAGCAACTTGACAGACCCATGGATGCAACTAGCCCCACACTGCGGTGACCACGAGAGGATCTCGACCGATCTCCAATCAAAAGTCGGATTATGCTTCTGGAGCCAGGGGTACCCCAAGACCACCGAGTAGTGTGGAGACGAAATAACCTGGAGGCAGACCGACTCTCTGTGAACGGCACCAATGGCTATCCCCACTGGAAGGGTCTCATGAGTCACGTGTGGCGGCAGAAGGGGTCTGCCGTCTATCGCCTCAAGAGCCAGTGGGGAACCTCGAGCCTGCAGAGGAATGGAATTGGCGGCAGCGAACACACTATCAATGAACAAACCACCAGCACCAGAGTCCACCAACGCCTGGGTCGTCACCGAGCCCCCGACCCAGGAGAGGACAACAGTGATCAGTGGTTTGTCAACACGGGAAACCGGGGACGAGGAGACTCCACCCAAGATCTGCCCCCGACAGGATCTCAGGTACGAGCGTTTTCCCGGACGGTTCGGACATGCCAACCGAAAATGCCCACCGAGACCACAGTACATACATCGGCTCTCGCGTCTCCGGAGTGCCCTCTCCCCCTCGGACAGGCGAGCAAACCCCAGCTGCATGGGTTCACCCCCAGACAAGTCATCCCCAGGAGGCGTGGGAGGAGAGGGAGGCACGGGTGGGACAGCAAACGTAGGCACCAATCTGTTAGAAGACCTCCGCAGGTTCTCCTTAAAGGAAGGTCTCTCCCTGAGTCTGGTGTCAATCAAAATCAGGAAAGAAATAAGAGACTCGAGCTCAACTGGTAGGTCCTTAGCTGCAACCTCATCCTTCAAGGCATCCGAGAGACCATGAGAGAAAGCAGCGACCAGAGCCTCATTATTCCAGCCCACCTCTGCTGCCAGGGTACGAAACTCAATGGCGTATTCAGCTACGGATCGTGAACCCTGTCTGATGGACATAAGGAGCTTCGCAGCAGAGGCAGCACGAGCCGGCACATCAAATACCTTCCGAAGAGAAGCAACAAAACCGGAAAACTCGGCAACCACCGGATTGTTGTTCTCCCATAAAGGGCTGGCCCAGGCCAAGGCCTTGTCCGAGAGCAGCGAGATCAAGAAGCCCACCTTTGATCTCTCAGTGGGAAAGGCATGTGGCAGCAACTCGAAATAAATGCCCACCTGGTTAAGGAAACCTCGGCACTGAGTTGGCTCTCCCCCAAAGCGCTGTGGAAGAGGGGCAGAACCGGTCATACCCCGAAACACCGCAGGCGCAACAACAGGTGTCGGGGTAGACTCTGGCGCAACAACCGGAGCGGCAGTAGGAACGAGCCCAGGAGCGACAACCGACCCATCGGCAACGGGAGCGAAATGAGCCGTGCGTTCAAGCAGGGTTTGCAACGCCACAGCGAACCGACCCAACAGGTGATCCTGCTGATCAAGTCTGGCAACCAGCGTGGGTAGCGAGGATGGCCCTGTACCGTCAGAATTCATGGCTTGGTCCTAATGTCACGGAACCATGAACCAGACGTACAACAAGAGATAAGTGAAAATAAGAAGGCTTTATTGAAAATAAAGCTGTAAAGCAAAAGTCCAAACGGATGGTGAAACCGAGCAGAGTCTTTGCGAAGCCAGAGGTCAGGAACCAGAAGGGTAGTCAGACGAAGCCAGGATCAGGAACCAGCAGGGTAGTCAGACGAAGCCAGGATCAGGAACCAGCAGGGTAGTCAGACGAAGCCAGGATCAGGAACCAGAAGCAGCAGCAGCAGTCTTAGAAGCATGTGAACACAAGAGGACCAAGCAAGGAACTGAAGCCACAGACCTCCTATATATATGAGCTAGGCATCCAGCTCCTCCCAGTGGGAAGGAGGAGCCGCAGGGTGGAAGGCTACAAGAAACCCAGAAACCAAGATGGCCGCCAGCACATGTCAAACGAAGGAGAACAGCAAGAAGGTAAGACCATGACACTCCTAAAACATCCCTAACTCTGACCCTGACTCCTAACCGTATGATCCAACCCAGATGGTAGAAGGGCTCATACTCAGAAACCTCGGGTCCCTACTAGCCCTCAGGAAATCCCTGGACTAGGAACAGGGTAAGACGACCTGTTCCTCCTAGACACGGACGAACAAGAGTCTAAACTGGCCAAGCTGCAAGGAAATGGAAACATATACAACATATAGATATGGCAGGTGAGTGAAACCACTTCCACACCTACCTGCCACAGACACACAGACTGAAACCCATGCTCAAATGCTGAAGTCCACACCAAGCACAATGGGAGACAGCACACAAACATTAAACACACAGGAACCAGATCCATAGCTGCAATAAGGTAAAACACCACACAAACATAAGCTTAACATCAGTACATGTTTTATGACCACAAGGGTGGCCCTCACTTGACAGATGGTATAAGACCAGGAGGATGACTCCAGCATAAGGCATGGCTGGAGTACCCCTCAGCTACAGGGATGCAGCAGAGGCTAAATAGCCCAAGTAGCCAGACCCACACACACAAACTAGGAAAGGAGTTAACCCTTCCAACACCAGACAAGGTAAGTGTCACTTAAAAGGAAAATGCACACATAACATAAATCCCGTGCATACCAAACATAGAAAGTGAACACATACATACATATGTTGCCAGATGCAACCGCATGCCTTGACAGCGAGCCGCCTAGCAACCAGCTCAGGCTGCTACACTGCCAAACCTAATTATGTTGCCGGTGGCAACCACACGTGAGACAAACATACAAACTGTCCTCACCTGCGATAGACAACAAGCAGACCGCTGGCAACTGCTTGCGACAAAGAGTCACGACTATAGGCCGTGACAACAGGACAAGGAGAGTGGCAGCAGGAGAAGTAAGTTACTTTATTATTTTACAGTCTGACCTGAGGTCTGATATGGAGGTCTAATAAGGGGTCTGGAGAGGTCTAATGGGAGTCTGGAGTGGTCTATGGGAGGTCTAAAGTGGTCTAATGGGGGGGTCTAGAGGTCTGACTGGGGGTCTGGAGGTCTGACTGGAGGGTCTGGAGAGGTATGACTGGGAGATCTGGAGAGGTCTGACTGGGGATCTGGAGAGGTCTGACTGGGGGGGTCTGGAGAGGTCTGACTGGGAGATCTGGAGAGGACTGACTGGGGGTCTGGAGGTCTAATGGGGGTCTGATTGGGGGTCTGGAGGTCTGATTGAGGGTATGGACATCTAATGGGGGTCAGATATGGGGGTCTGGAGGTCTAATGGGGGTCTGGAGGTCTAGAGGGAGTCTGGAGGTCAATGGGGGTCTGATATTGGGTCAGGGTTTTACATTGAGGTCTAATGGGGGTCTGATCTGAGGTCTAAAGCTGGGGTCTTATATGGGGTCTGACATAGAGGTCTAAAGGGGGTTTGGTCTAAGATGGGGGGATCTCATTTAGGGTTTTATATGGGGGTCTTATCTGAAAGGAAGGGGGGATTTTTTTTGTACTAGCACACAATATAAAGGGGTGTTTTTGTACTGACGCACTATCTGTGTGGTACCAGTATTTTCAGGGGGACTGTTTCTGTAGTAAAGTATTGGGGAGCACAGTGGGCACAGTTGGGGGTGGCAGGATGGGGTTTTGAGAAGGTGAGGAGGAGGATGGAAAAGTAGGAAAGTAAGATGTGTGTTTGTTAAACTCTGCAGAGACGAGGCACGGCTAAAATAAGTCACCATGGCGGTCTGGTCTGACAGAAGAAGAGGAAACAGAATGTCTACATCAGAGAAGTCACTGGATGGAAGAGGTACATATGTGGGGCTGTATTACCCTGTATGTTCTGTAGCGCTGTATGTAATGTTTTCCAAGTATGTCTTTAAAGGGGTTGTACGCTTTTTTTTTTTTTTTGGATGAGCACTGCCTTCTCTGCTCCGTTTACCTGCTCATCACTGCAAATGCTACGGTGAGCAGGTAAACAGAACAGAGAAAGCAGCTCTCATATGAGTGCTGCCCTCTCTTCACACAGCTGATCGTCGTGGGTGCCGGAGGACCCGGCTGATCTGATATTGATGACCTATCCTGAGGATAGGTCATCAGTAGTAAAAAGAGGACAACCCCTTTAACAGTAGGACTGAAGGGAAGGGGTTGGGCACCAAAAAAGCTAGGTGCACCAGCGCTGAGTGAAGGGAGGGGGGGGGGGCAAGCTGAACTCTTGCACCAGGGCCCATGAGCAGCGGCGTAGCTATCAGGGAAGCAGGGGAAGCAGCTGCTTCGGGGCCCGAGCTCAGAAGGGGCCTGGGAGCAGTCACAATACTTTGTCACCCCGGGCCCCTGTCAGAGCAACTGACTTCTCCTGCAGCGGGTCCAGAGTCCTGCACTTGCACCTCTGACCTGACATCAGTGACATTGCTCCGCCTCTTCCCCTCCTCAGTTCTGATGATAGACAGTGACCAGCATCAGGACGGTCCGATGTGGGTGGAGCTAGAATAGCCCCGCCCCCTTTCCTACCCGCAATTCCTGAAGCCTGAACCTTCCATGCCCAGCAAGCTGAACATCAGTTGCATTGCCACAACTGCACCAGTGATGTGAGTAGCAGGGGAACTGTGGGTATATTCAGCTTTCTCAGACTGTGTACAAGTGACCTGCAGTACAGTAGTAAAGCTGGGTGAATTATATCATGAAATGTCATCCAGCTTCCCTGCTATCCTGCATGGCACAAGTGCAGAGGCATTAGAGTATGGGGAGAGGCACAGTAGGAAAGCTGGGTGTCTATTTATGTGAATTGTATATGTGTGCGTCCATATATGTGGAGAGTGTGTGTATGACTGCGTCCATGTATGTGGAGAGTGCGTCCATGTATGTAGAGAGTGTGTGTATGAATGCGTCCATGTATGTGGAGAGTGCGTCCATGTATGTGGAGAGTGCGCGTATCATTGCGTCCATGTATGTGGAGAGTGCGTGCATGACTGCGTCCATGTATGTGGAGACTGCGTCCATGTATGTGGAGAGTGTGTGTATCACTGCGTCCATGTATGTGGAGAGTGCGTGTATGACTGCGTCCATGTATGTGGAGAGTGTGTCTATCACTGCGTCCATGTATGTGGAGAGTGCGTGTATGACTGCATCCATGTATGTGGAGAGTGCGTGTATCATTGCGTCCATGTATGTGGAGAGTGCGTGTATGACTGCGTCCATGTATGTGGAGACTGCGTCCATGTATGTGGAGAGTGTGTCTATCACTGTGTCCATGTATGTGGAGAGTGCGTGTATGACTGCATCCATGTATGTGGAGAGTGCGTGTATGACTGCGTCAATGTACATGGAGAGTGCGTGTATGACTGCGTCCATGTACGTGGAGAGTGCGTGTATGACTGCGTCCATGTACGTGGAGAGTGCGTGTATGAATGCGTCCATGTACGTGGAGAGTGCGTGTATGAGTGCGTCCATGGCTGCAGTATGAAAGGTACAGAGGCTAAAATACTTGTGGATATGTAGAGGTAAATCAGACATGTCTATTACAATTGCAGTGCAGGTTTTAAAGGGGTTGAGATGAATATAAACTTCGTCAGCAACTGTGAATGATAAAAAACAATAAAGTTGTGCTAAAAATGACAGGCAAATAAATAAATACAGTAAATAAAAAATAGCCATATGAGAGGGGTTTGCACAGGAGGAGGGCGTTTTTGAATAAGTGTGTGTGGGGGGCCCCGTACAAAAATTTGCTGGGGGGCCCAGTCAGTTCTAGCTACGCCTCTGCCCATGAGCCTTTAGCTACGCCCCTGAGTCCCACAATTAGATACTGGTTATTATTAAATACTAATTAAAAATATATAATATATATATATATAATTACATACAAGAAGAAATATTGTGTTAAAATAAATAAATATATATTATATATGTATGCATACTCCTGTACAGTAGTGGCCAAAAGTTTTGAGAATGACACAAATATTAGTTTTCACAAAGTTTGCTGCTAAACTGCTTTTAGATCTTTGTTTCAGTTGTTTCTGTGATGTAGTGAAATATAATTACACGCACTTCATACGTTTCAAAGGCTTTTATCGACAATTACATGACATTTATGCAAAGAGTCAGTATTTGCAGTGTTGGCCCTTCTTTTTCAGGACCTCTGCAATTCGACTGGGCATGCTCTCAAATCAACTTCTGGGCCAATTCCTGACTGATAGCAACCCATTCTTTCATAATCACTTCTTGGAGTTTGTCAGAATTAGTGGGTTTTTGTTTGTCCACCCGCCTCTTTAGGATTGACCACAAGTTCTCAATGGGATTAAGATCTGGGGAGTTTCCAGGCCATGGACCCAAAATGTCAACGTTTTGATCTCCGAGCCACTTAGTTATCACTTTTGCCTTATGGCTCCATCGTGCTGGAAAATGCATTGTTCTTCACCAAACTGTTGTTGGATTGTTGGAAGAAGTTGCTGTTGGAGGGTGTTTTGGTACCATTCTTTATTCATGGCTGTGTTTTTGGGCAAAATTGTGAGTGAGCCCACTCCCTTGGATGAGAAGCAACTCCACACATGAATGGTCTCAGGATGCTTTACTGTTGGCATGACACAGGACTGATGGTAGCGCTCACCTTTTCTTCTCCGGACAAGCCTTTTTCCAGATGCCCCAAACAATCGGAAAGAGGCTTCATCGGAGAATATGACTTTGCCCCAGTCCTCAGAAGTCCATTCACCATACTTTCTGCAGAAGATCAATCTGTCCCTGATGTTTTTTTTGGAGAGAAGTGGATTCTTTGCTGCCCTTCTTGACGCCAGGCCATCTTCCAAAAGTCTTCGCCTCACTGTGCGTGCAGATGCGCTCACACCTGCCTGCTGCCATTCCTGAGCAAGCTCTGCACTGGTGGCACTCCGATCCCGCAGCTGAATCCTCTTTAGGAGACGATTCTGGCGCTTGCTGGACTTTCTTGGACGCCCTGAAGCCTTCTTAACAAGAATTGAACCTCTTTCCTTGAAGTTCTTGATGATCCTATAAATTGTTGATTGAGGTGCAATCTTAGTAGCCACAATATCCTTGCCTGTGAAGCCATTTTTATGCAACGCAATGATGGCTGCACGCATTTCTTTGCAGGTCACCATGGTTAACAATGGAAGAACAATGATTTCAAGCATCACCCTCCTGTTAACATGTTAAGTCTGCCATTTTAACCCAATCAGCCTGACATAATGATCTCCAGCCTTGTGCTCGTCAACATTCTCACCTGAGTTAACAAGACGATTACTGAAATGATCTCAGCAGGTCCTTTAATGACAGCAATGAAATGCAGTGGAAAGTTTTTTTTGGGATTAAGTTAATTTTCATGGCAAAGAAGGACTATGCAATTCATCTGATCACTCTTCATAACATTCTGGAGTATATGCAAATTGCTATTATAAAAACTTAAGCAACTTTTCCAATTTCCAATATTTATGTAATTCTCAAAACTTTTGGCCACGACTGTACACAATACACAGTACTCACAATTGGCAATATTTTTGATCATAGGCCCAACAGAAAAATGTTAATAATTGACTGAAATGATAAATTAGTACAATTAAAATTAAAAATATAAATACAGTGATACCTCGGTTCACGAACTTAATTCGTGAACTGACTCTGGTCGCGAACCGAATTGGTTGTGAACCGAGGCACATTTTCCCATAGGGTTCAATGTAAATCCGGTTAATCCGTGCTGACCTTTTTTTAGTAGGTTTTTGAAGCACAAAAATATGAAACAAATTACAATACACATTAGTACAGTATAGTATAGCTCAATGGTTATTTTCTTCACAACCTTGCTGTCACCTTTAGTACTGCTCTGCACTTTCTTTTTGCCACCATGCTTGCGCTGCACATTCTTGTCACCTGCATTTCCACTTTGCACATTGTCACCTTCATTGCTGCTCCGCACTTTCTTCTTTCCACTATGCTTCTTGAGAGCCATATTGGGTGTCCAGTGAACTGTACAGTACTGTATGTGCTAAAAAGCACACCAAAAATCAAAAAATCACTTAAAATGTTTGCAGAGTACTCACAGTACTTCTTTCTGTGTCTCTTCTTCTCTCCACGGTCTTCCTACAGGAAGTCACGACCATGTGACAGCCTGGAAAAAGCATTAAAATGGCCACGGCTCCTGTTCGTGAACCGAGGCGGAGTTCGTGAACCGGAGCATATTTATTGAACTTTTCTGTTCGTGAACCGAGTTGTTCGTGAACAGAAGCGTTCGTGAACCGAGGTATCACTGTATTTAGAAATAAATAAGTAGAGATATTTGTTATTTGTGGGGATATGCCTCTTGTTATATTTTTGTGTAAATATATTATTCTCTTATTCTCGGTAGTATAGATAAACTGTACTACAATATGAGAGGTCTTCACAAGGTAAGTATATTATGTTTATTAAGGTGTATATGTGTGTATACAGAGATAGCTGACAGTCACTGATAGTTGTACACAGGGGATGTCTTATCAGTGGTTGATGGCATTCCTTGTGTAAGTTTGTATACAGGGATATCTGCTAGTCACTGATAGTTGTGCATGAAAGTGGTCTTAAAGAGGTTGTATCATCTCAAACATTGGTGGCATATCACTGGGATATCTCACCAATGTCTGCTAGCTGAGGGTCCCACCTCTGGGACCTGCAGCTATCTCTAAAACGGAGCCTGCAAATTGAAGGAGAGCAGACCTCGCATGCGCAGCCACCCTCCATTCATTTGTATGGGTCTGCTGAACATAACCAAGCGGCGCACTCTGCTATTTTCAAAAGTCCCATAGAAATGGAAGGGAGCCAGTGAGTCAGCTCTTGTGTGTGTATATATATATATATATACAGTCAGGTCCATAAATATTGGGACATCGACACAATTCTAACATTTTTGGCTCTATACACCACCACAATGGATTTGAAATGAAACTAACAAGATGTGCTTTACCTGCAGACTGTCAGCTTTAATTTGAGGGTATTTACATACAAATCAGGTGAACGGTGTAGGAATTACAACAGTTTGCATATGCGCCTCCCACTTGTTAAGGGACCAAAAGTAATGGGACAAAATAATAATCATAAATCAAACTTTCACTTTTTAATACTTGGTTGCAAATCCTTTGCAGTCAATTACAGCCTGAAGTCTGGAACGCATAGACATCACCAGACGCTGGGTTTCATCCCTGGTAATGCTCTGCCAGGCCTCTACTGCAACTGTCTTCATTTCCTGCTTGTTCTTGGGGCATTTTACCTTCAGTTTTGTCTTCAGCAAGTGAAATGCATGCTCAATCGGATTCAGGTCAGGTGATTGACTTGGCCATTGCATAACATTCCACTTCTTTCCCTTAAAAAAACTCTTTGGTTGCTTTTGCAGTATGCTTTGGGTCATTGTCCATCTGCATTGTGAAGCGCCATCCAATGAGTTCTGAAGCATTTGGCTGAATATGAGCAGATTATATTGCCCGAAACACTTCAGAATTTATCCTGCTGCTTTTGTCAGCAGTCACATCATCAATAAATACAAGAGAACCAGTTCCATTGGCAGCCATACATGCCCACGCCATGACACTACCACCACCATGCTTCACTGATGAGGTGGTATGCTTAGGATCATGAGCAGTTCCTTTCCTTCTCCATACTCTTCTCTTCCCATCACTCTGGTACAAGTTGATCTTGGTCTCATCTGTCCATAGGATGTTGTTCCAGAAGTGTAAAGGCTTTTTTAGATTCGTTTGGCAAACTCTAATCTGGCCTTCCTGTTTTTGAGGCTCACCAATGGTTTACATCTTGTGGTGAACCCTCTGTATTTACTCTGGTGAAGTCTTCTCTTGATTGTTGACTTTGACACACATACACCTACCTCCTGAAGAGTGTTCTTGATCTGGCCAACTGTTGAAGGGTGTTTTCTTCATCAGGGAAAGAATTCTTCGGTCATCCACCACAGTTGTTCTCCGGTCTTCTGGGTCTTTTGGTGTTGCTGAGCTCACCGGTGCCTTCTTCTTTTTAACAATGTTCCAAACAGTTGTTTTGGCCAGGCCTAATGTTTTTGCTATCTCTCTGATGGGTTTGTTTTGTTTTTTCAGCCTAATGAAGGCTTGCTTCACTGATAGTAACAGCTCTTTGGATCTCATCTTGAGAGTTGACAGCAACAGATTCCAAATGCAAATAGCACACATGAAATGAACTCTGGACCTTTTATTTGCTCATTGTAATTGGGATAATGAGGGAATAACACACACCTGGCCATGGAACAGCTGAGAAGCCGATTGTCCCATTACTTTTGGTCCCTTAACAAGTGGGAGGCACATATGCAAACTGCTGTAATTCCTACATAGTTCACCTGATTTGGATGTAAATACCCTCAAATTAAAGCTGACAGTCTGCAGGTAAAGCACATCTTGTCCATTTCATTTCAAATCCATTGTGGTGGTGTAGAGAGCCAGAAATGTTAGAATTGTGTCGATGTCCCAATATTTATGGACCTGACTGTATATATATATATATATATATATATATATATATTGTGACACAGTGAGAGGTTTGGTCTGGGAAAACAGGTATTTTCCTCCCAGCATGTGCTGCTGGGCTGATTTACAGCCAAGTCCGGTTTTTGGCAGCACCTGGCTGTCCTTAACCACTTCAGCCCCCAGTGCTTAAACACCCTAAAAGACCAGGCCACTTTTTACACTTCTGACCTACACTACTTTCACCGTTTATTGCTCGGTCATGCAACTTACCACCCAAATGAATTTTACCTCCTTTTCTTCTCACTAATAGAGCTTTCATTTGGTGGTATTTCATTGCTGCTGACATTTTTACTTTTTTTGTTATTAATCGAAATTTAACAATTTTTTTGCAAAAAAATGACATTTTTCACTTTCAGTTGTAAAATTTTGCAAAAAAAACGAGATCCATATAGAAATTTTGCTCTAAATTTATTGTTCTACATGTCTTTGATAAAAAAAAAATGTTTGGGTAAAAAAAAAATGGTTTGGGTAAAAGTTATAGCGTTTACAAACTATGGTACAAAAATGTGAATTTCCGCTTTTTGAAGCAGCTCTGACTTTCTGAGCACCTGTCATGTTTCCTGAGGTTCTACAATGGCCAGACAGTACAAACACCCCACAAATGACCCCATTTCGGAAAGTACACACCCTAAGGTATTCGCTGATGGGCATAGTGAGTTCATAGAACTTTTATTTTTGTCACAAGTTAGCGGAAAATGATGATTTTTTTTTTTTTTCTTACAAAGTCTCATATTCCACTAACTTGTGACAAAAAATAAAAACTTCTATGAACTCACTATGCCCATCACGAAATACCTTGGGGTCTCTTCTTTCCAAAATGGGGTCACTTGTGGGGTAGTTATACTGCCCTGGCATTTTAGGGGCCCAAATGTGTGGTAAGGAGTTTGAAATCAAATTCTGTAAAAAATGACCTGTGAAATCCGAAAGGTGCTCTTTGGAATATGGGCCCCTTTGCCCACCTAGGCTGCAAAAAAGTGTCACACATCTGGTATCTCCGTACTCAGGGGAAGGTGGGGAATGTGTTTTGGGGTGTCTTTTTACATATACCCATGCTGGGTGAGATAAATATCTTGGTCAAATGCGAACTTTGTATAAAAAAATGGGAAAAGTTGTCTTTTGCCAAGATATTTCTCTCACCCAGCATGGGTATATGTAAAATGACACCCCAAAACACATTCCCCACCTTCTCCTGAGTACGGCAATACCAGATGTGTGACACTTTTTTGCAGCCTAGGTGGGCAAAGGGGCCCATATTCCAAAGAGCACCTTTCGGATTTCACAGGTCATTTTTTACAGAATTTGATTTCAAACTCCCTACCACACATTTGGGCCCCTAGAATGCCAGGGCAGTATAACTACCCCACAAGTGACCCCATTTTGGAAAGAAGACACCCCAAGGTATTCCGTGAGGGGCATGGCAAGTTCCTAGAATTTTTTATTTTTTGTCACAAGTTAGTGGAAAATGATGATTTTTTTTTTATTTATTTTTTTCATACAAAGTCTCATATTCCACTAACTTGTGACAAAAAATAAAAACTTCCATGAACTCACTATGCCCATCAGCGAATACCTTGGGGTCTCTTCTTTCCAAAATGGGGTCACTTGTGGGGTAGTTATACTGCCCTGGCATTCTAGGGGCCCAAATGTGTGGTAAGGAGTTTGAAATCAAATTCTGTAAAAAATGACCTGTGAAATCCGAAAGGTGCTCTTTGGAATATGGGCCTCTTTGCCCACCTAGGCTGCAAAAAAGTGTCATACATCTGGTATTGCCGTACTCAGGAGAAGGTGGGGAATGTGTTTTGGGGTGTCTTTTTACATATACCCATGCTGGGTGAGATAAATATCTTGGTCAAATGCCAACTTTGTATAAAAAAATGGGAAAAGTTGTCTTTTGCCAAGATATTTCTCTCACTCAGCATGGGTATATGTAAAATGACACCCCAAAACACATTCCTCACCTTCTCCTGAGTACGGAGATACCAGATGTGTGACACTTTTTTGCAGCCTAGGTGGGCAAAGGGGCCCATATTCCAAAGAGCACCTTTCGGATTTCACAGGTCATTTTTTACAGAATTTGATTTCAAACTCCTTACCACACATTTGGGCCCCTAGAATGCCAGGGCAGTATAACTACCCCACAAGTGACCCCATTTTGGAAAGAAGAGACCCCAAGGTATTCGCTGATGGGAATAGTGAGTTCATGGAAGTTTTTATTTTTTGTCACAAGTTAGTGGAATATGAGACTTTGTATGAAAAAAAAAAAAATCATCATTTTCCACTAACTTGTGACAAAAAATAAAAAATTCTAGGAACTCGCCATGCCCCTCACGGAATACCTTGGGGTGTCTTCTTTCCAAAATGGGGTCACTTGTGGGGTAGTTATACTGCCCTGGTATTCTAGGGGCCCAAATGTGTGGTAAGGAGTTTGAAATCAAATTCAGGAAAAAATGAGGAGTGAAATCCGAAAGGTGCTCTTTGGAATATGGGCCCCTTTGCCCACCTAGGCTGCAAAAAAGTGTCACACATGTGGTATCGCCGTATTCAGGAGAAGTTGGGGAATGTGTTTTGGGGTGTCATTTTACATATACCCTTGCTGGGTGAGAGAAATATCTTGGCAAAAGACAACTTTTCCCATTTTTTTATACAAAGTTGGCATTTGACCAAGATATTTCTCTCACCCAGCATGGGTATATGTAAAATGACACCCCAAAACACATTCCCCAACTTCTCCTGAGTACGGCGATACCAGATGTGTGACACTTTTTTGCAGCCTAGATGCGCAAAGGTGCCCAAATTCCTTTTAGGAGGGCATTTTTAGACATTTGGATACCAGACTTCTTCTCACGCTTTGGGGCCCCTAGAATGCCAGGGCAGTATAAATACCCCACATGTGACCCCATTTTGGAAAGAAGACACCCCAAGGTATTCAATGAGGGGCATGGCGAGTTCATAGAAATTTTTTTTTTTTGGCACAAGTTAGCGGAAATTGATATTTTTAATTTTTTTCTCACAAAGTCTCCCGTTCCGCTAACTTGGGACAAAAATTTCAATCTTTCATGGACTCAATATGGCCCTCACGGAATACCTGGGGGTGTCTTCTTTCCGAAATGGGGTCACATGTGGGGTATTTATACTGCCCTGGCATTCTAGGGGCCCTAAAGCGTGAGAAGAAGTCTGGAATATAATTGTCTAAAAAATTTTACGCATTTGGTTTCCGTGAGGGGTATGGTGAGTTCATGTGAGATTTTATTTTTTGACACAAGTTAGTGAAATATGAGACTTTGTAAGAAAAAAATAAAAAAATTCCGCTAACTTGGGCCAAAAAAATGTCTGAATGGAGCCTTACAGAGGGGTGATCAATGACAGGGGGGTGATCAATGACAGGGGGGTGATCAATGACAGGGGGAGTGATCAATGACAGGGGGAGTGATCAATGACAGGGGTGGTGATCAATGACAGGGGTGGTGATCAGGGAGTCTATATGGGGTGATCACCACAGTCATTGATCATGCCCCTGTAAGGCTTCATTCAGACGTCCGGATGCGTTTTGCGGATCGGATCCATCTATCAGTGCATCCGTAAAAATCATGCGGACATCTGAATGGAGCTTTACAGGGGGTTGATCAATGACAGGGGTGTAATCAATGACAGGTGGGTGATCAGGGAGTCTATATGGGGTGATAACCACAGTCATTGATCACGCCCCTGTAAGGCTTCATTCAGACGTCCGGATGCGTTTTGCGGATCGGATCCATCTATCAGTGCATCCGTAAAAATCATGCGGACATCTGAATGGAGCTTTACAGGGGGGTGATCAGGGAGTCTATATGGGGTGATCACCACAGTCATTGATCACGCCCCTGTAAGGCTTCATTCAGACGTCCGGATGCGTTTTGCGGATCGGATCCATCTATCAGTGCATCCGTAAAAATAATGCGGACATCTGAATGGAGCTTTACAGGGGGTTGATCAATGACAGGGGTGTAATCAATGACAGGGGGGTGATCAGGGAGTCTATATGGGGTGATCACCACAGTCATTGATCATGCCCCTGTAAGGCTTCATTCAGACGTCCGGATGCGTTTTGCGGATCGGATCCCTCTATCAGTGCATCCGTAAAAATCATGCGGACATCTGAATGGAGCTTTACAGGGGGGTGATCAGGGAGTCTATATGGGGTGATCACCACAGTCATTGATCATGCCCCTGTAAGGCTTCATTCAGACGTCTGGATGCGTTTTGCGGATCCGATCCATCTATCAGTGCATCCATAAAAATCATGCGGACATCTGAATGGAGCTTTACAGGGGGGTAATCAATGACAGGGGGGTGATCACCACAGTCATTGATCATGCCCCTGTAAGGCTTCATTCAGACGTCCGGATGCGTTTTGCGGATCGGATCTATCTATCAGTGCATCCGTAAAAATCATGCGGACATCTGAATGGAGCTTTACAGGGGGGTGATCAGGGAGTCTATATGGGGTGATCACCACAGTCATTGATCATGCCCCTGTAAGGCTTCATTCAGACGTCCGGATGCGTTTTGCGGATCCGATCCATCTATCAGTGCATCCGTAAAAATCATGCGGACATCTGAATGGAGCTTTACAGGGGGGTAATCAATGACAGGGGGGTGATCAGGGAGTCTATATGGGGTGATCACCACAGTCATTGATCATGCCCCTGTAAGGCTTCATTCAGACGTCCGGATGCGTTTTGCGGATCCGATCCATCTATCAGTGCATCCGTAAAAATCATGCGGACATCTGAATGGAGCTTTACAGGGGGGTAATCAATGACAGGGGGGTAATCAATGACAGGGGGGTGATCAGGGAGTCTATATGGGGTGATCAGGGGTGATCAGGGGCTAATAAGGGGTTAATAAGTGACGGGGGGGGGGGGGGGTGTAGTGTAGTGTAGTGGTGCTTGGTGCTACTTTACTGAGCTACCTGTGTCCTCTGGTGGTCGATCCAAACAAAGGGGACCACCAGAGGACCAGGTAGCAGGTATATTAGACGCTGTTATCAAAACAGCGTCTAATATACCTGTTAGGGGTTAAAAAAAACACATCTCCAGCCTGCCAGCGAACGATCGCCGCTGGCAGGCTGGAGATCAACTCTCTTACCTTCCGTTCCTGTGAGCGCGCGCGCCTGTGTGCGCGCGTTCACAGGAAATCTCGGCCATCGCGAGATGACGCATATATGCGTGACTCTGCGCAGGGCTGCCACCTCCGGAACGCGATCCTGCGTTAGGCGGTCCGGAGGTGGTTAAATCGGCAGCTGGGCTCAGAAGCGATGTCTCTGTGTTGGGATCTGGGAGCCTTGTGTCTGGATGAAGGCTTGCTACCCGCAGACGACATCAAAACCTACCTGGCGATGTACGAGAAAGTGGCCATCAGGGAAAAGCTACCCAGTGACCAGTGGGCTGAGGTCGCCGCTCCGTTCCTGGCATCCAATTACCAGCGGTTGTATTTTGACTTGCCGGATGATCAAGCGGCTGACTACCAAAAAGTAAAGGGTGAGATTTTGGCCAGACTGAGG
Organism: Bufo bufo; assembly: GCF_905171765.1. Taxonomy (NCBI): domain Eukaryota; kingdom Metazoa; phylum Chordata; class Amphibia; order Anura; family Bufonidae; genus Bufo; species Bufo bufo. The sequence goes on along the minus strand of NC_053389.1, from coordinate 420,439,062 downwards.
GAGAATGTGTTGGTCCGGGCCCAGCGGGTATATCAGTGGGGGTTTAAGCCGGCTGAGCCTGCGAGGACCCAGTATTATGACTTACTCCACCTCTTGCAAAAGTGGCTACAGCCTGATGTGCTGAGTCCCCTGGCTATGCTGGACAGACTATTAGCCAATATGTTCTGGAGGGCTTTGCCATACCCTCTCCAGCACTGGATCGGTCAGGTGTCTCCTGGCAATTCCCTTGAGATGGTGGACCTGGTGGAACGCTATGAAGCTACCAGGAATCTAAAGGATGGGTCTGTCGGGGGAAAAGGGGGGGGGGGGGGGTCAGCAAACTCCAGAAATCTTTACCCTAGACCCGGAGATGTGAGCTGATAAAACCTGCCCAGGATGTACCCACGGCGGACCTGGCTCTGATAGTCTGCTGGTGGTGTCAGGAGCCTGGCTGTCACCAACGGGTTGAGCCCATGGACACTAACTATGGCTACCGTCAGTCGCTATATGCCAGAAAGCTGTGTGCAGCAGGTACCCCAGAGGCTCTAGATCACTTGTGCCAGGTGGAAGTGGGAGACACTCCGGCAGAGGCTCTGCTGGACTCAGGGAGTCTGGTGACACTAGTAAGGGCTAGCCTGGTGCGGTCCATTGAGTGTACTGGCCGGAAAGTCGGGGTGATGTGCATCCACTGACACTTTAAAAAAATACCCCACCGCGCTGGTGTCTCTAACCAGAGTGGCCGGTATATGGACCCACGAGGTGGCTGTCGCCCCAAATCTACATTATGAACTTATAATAGGGAGAGGCTTCCCGTCACTGTGGCCTACTATGAAAGTGACTGATACCCATGAGACAGAGTGTCCCGGCTCAGGGGGGAGACCAGAACCCTGGGAACCTGAGACTTAAGGGCCAGCGGTAGGGTTGACCGCCACTTCGGTGGAAGAGGGGGAGAGAACCCCACTAAGTGTGATGTGGGAGACATGGAGGACTTGCCGCCGGGTCCTGAATTGGCAGACCTCAATTTCTCCGGGGATAATTCTGTTATCGCCCAACGTCGGGACCCAACCCTAACCTGCGCCTGGGAAAATGTGTTAATAGTAGATGGTGAACCACAACAACCTAGGGCAGAGTCAGAGTTTCCCCTTTTTTTGGTTCATCAGGATATGTTGTATCGGGTAAACCAACTACAGGGTGAGCCTATTGAACAGCTGGTGGTCCGAAGGCTTATCGCAAGCTTGTGTTGGATCTAGCACACCAACACGTTCTCGAAGGTCACCTGGGGCTGTAGAAAACTGCGATTTTACTGGACCAGCATATTCAAAGAAGTGGAAGAGTTTTGCAAGTCTTGCCCGACCTGCCAGATAACTAGCCCCCAGCCACATTTCCTTAGTCCCCTAGTACCTCTCCTGATTATCAAAGTCCCTTTTGACCAAATAGCTATGGACCTCATAGGTCCAGTACCGAAGTCCGCCAGAGGGCATCAACACATCTTAGTCATTCTAGACTACGCCACTCGCTACCCGGAGGCAGTGCCACTGCAACATACCTCAAGCAAACTCATAGCTAAGGAGTTAATGGAGATGTTTTCCCGAGTAGGACTACCTAAAGAGGTTCTGACCGACCAAGGGACCCCTTTTATGTCCAAGGTGATGAGGGACGGACGTCCGTTTACCATCTGAAAATGGACGGTCTGGTAGAACGGTTTAACCAAACATTAAAAAATATGTTGAAAAAGGTAGTGTCTAAAGATGGAAAGGACTGGGACCTCCTTCTGCCCTATCTCATGTTCGCAGTGCGAGAGGTACCCCAGGCCTCTACTGGGTTCTCGCCATTTGAACTGCTATATGGCAGACACCCTCACGGTCTCTTGGATGTGGCCAAAGAGGCGTGGGAACAACAACCCACTCCACACAAAAGGGTCATTGAGTACATTACCCAGATGCAAGATTGGATAGAGACAGTGTTGCCTCTTGTTAGGGAGCATATGGAGGCAGCTCAGCAAGACCAGTCGGATCTATAATCGTCAGGCTCGGGTCCGGATCTTTAACCCGGGCAATCGGGTTTTGGTTCTGGTGCCGACCATGGACAGTAAGTTCCTCGCTAAGTGGCAGGGGCCCTTCAAGGTACTCGAGAAAATTGGAGATGTAAACTACAAGGTACACCAGCCAGAGCAGGTTTACCATGTGAATTTGCTCAAACCGTGGAAAGATAGGGAAACCTGTACAGAAGACAGCCCGCGGCCGGGTTTTACTAGGAGAAGAGGTACCGGCCTCTCTGTCTGATGCAAGAGAGGCGGCTGCCACAGTAAAAATTGCTGACAGTCTCTCCTCTAAACAGACTCAGGAGGCCAGGGAGTTCGTTAGTCGAAACACGGATGTGTTCTCAGACCTCCCTGGACGCACTTCCATAATCCAGCATGACATTGTCACTGAGCCTCAGGCAAAAGTCCGATTAAAACCATATCGGGTACCTGAGGTTCGACGACAAGCCATTTCAGAGGAGGTGCAGCTAATGTTGCAGCTAGACGTCATTGAGTAGTTAAAAAGTAAGTGGGTCAGTCCTATAATATTGATACCCAAGCCAGACAGGACGTTGCAGTTTTGTAACGACATTTGAAAACTTAACAAGGTTTTCAAATTCGATACGTATACCATGCCCCGGGTGGATGAGCTCATCGAGAGGTTAGGACAAGCCCGGTATTTTTCTGTTTTGGACCTCACGAAAGTGTACTGGCAGGTGCCCTTAACAGAGGCTGCCAAAAAGAAAACTGCCTTCATCACGCCTGAGGGGCTGTATCAATATAAGGTCTTACCCTTTGGTCAGCATGGCGCCTCCGGCACTTTTAAGTGACTAATGGACATTGTGCTTCATCCACATCATCAGTACACTTCTGCTTACCTGGACGATATTGTCATTCACAGTACCGACTGGGAAAGTCACCTACCCAAAGTGCAGGCTGTAGTGGACTCCCTTCGGAAAGCTGGGCTAACCACTAACCCAAAAAAATGTGCGATAGGGTTAGAAGAGACTAAGTACCTGGGGTATGTCATTGGGCACGGAATAATCAAACCCCAAGTGAACAAAATAGAGGCGATACGGTATTGGCCCCGACCTGTCACCACTAGGCAAATAAAGTCAGTCCTGAGAATGGTGGGCTATTACATGAGGTTTGTTCCCCAACTTTGCGACTCTAGCCGCACCCTTGACAGGACTCTTGAAGGGACACAAGTCAGTGATGATTCGCTGGGATGATTGGGCAGAAGAGGCTTTCTCCGCTTTAAAGTCAGCACTGTGCGGGTCCCCGGTTTTGGTGAAACCCGACTACAAAAGGGAGTTTATAGTACAGACCGATGCCTCCGAAGTAGGCCTCTGTGCTGTACTGTCTCAGGAAGTCAACGGGGAGGAGCATCCTGTTGTCTTCCTCACCCGTAAGCTCACCCCAGCTGAGACCCGGTATAGTATAGTGGAGAGAGAGTGTCTGGCTATCAAGTGGGCACTAGAATCTCTCCGCTATTATTTATTGGGAAAAAAATTCCACCTGGTGACTGACCACTCCTCTTTCAAGTGAATGAGCCAGGCCAAGAACAGAAATGCCCGGGTCACCCGATGGTTTCTCTCCCTACAAAACTTTACGTTTTTGGTGGAACACAGGGCAGGCCGGTTACAGGGAAACACGGATGCCCTGTCCCGGGTACACTATCTGTGTGTGTTCACCTCCTCATGGTTGAACAAAGGGGGGGTATGTGACACAGTGAGAGGTTTGGTCTGGGAAAACAGGTATTTTCCTCCCAGCATGTGCTGCTGGGCTGATTTACAGCCAGGTGAGGTCAAATACCGAACCGGGTTTTAAATGCTGGTCTGGGTTTTGGCAGCACCTGGCTGTTCTTAAATAGGCAGCTGGGCTCAGAAGCGATGTCTCTCTGTTCGGATCTGGGAGCCTTGTGTCTGGATGAAGGCTTGCTACCTGTTTGGTGTGAAAACAGGTTGGTGCTGCTATGAGCAAGGAATTTTTGAGGCAGAATTGCCGCATGGTGTGAATTACCACCAACACCGCAAGGTGACTTTTGTGTTTGAATATGACTGCTGTTTTGTCACTTTCCAAAAGTGTGAATAAAACACTGAACTGCTTGATCCAAAGAACTTGTTGTTGCCTCTATACTGCATCCGCTAATCCTGTCTACCAGAGCGAGTCCCCACAATATATATATATATATATATATATATATATACAGTATATAAATATATGTATTTATGTATATATATATATATATATATATAAAGAAGGACGGATGTATGTATATACACTGCGTGCAGAATTATTAGGCAAATGAGTATTTTGACCACATCATCCTCTTTATGCATGTTGTCTTACTCCAAGCTGTATAGGCTCGAAAGCCTACTACCAATTAAGCATATTAGGTGATGTGCATCTCTGTAATGAGAAGGGGTGTGGTCTAATGACATCAACACCCTATATTAGGTGTGCATAATTATTAGGCAACTTCCATTCCTTTGGCAAAATGGGTCAAAAGAAGGACTTGACAGGCTCAGAAAAGTCAAAAATAGTGAGATATCTTGCAGAGGGATGCAGCACTCTTAAAATTGCAAAGCTTCTGAAGCGTGATCATCGAACAATCAAGCGTTTCATTCAAAATAGTCAACAGGGTCGCAAGAAGCGTGTGGAAAAACCAAGGCGCAAAATAACTGCTCATGAACTGAGAAAAGTCAAGCGTGCAGCTGCCAAGATGCCACTTGCCACCAGTTTGGCCATATTTCAGAGCTGCAACATCACTGGAGTGCCCAAAAGCACAAGGTGTGCAATACTCAGAGACATGGCCAAGGTAAGAAAGGCTGAAAGACAACCACCACTGAACAAGACACACAAGCTGAAACGTCAAGACTGGGCCAAGAAATATCTCAAGACTGATTTTTCTAAGGTTTTATGGACTGATGAAATGAGAGTGAGTCTTGATGGGCCAGATGGATGGGCCCGTGGCTGGATTGGTAAAGGGCAGAGAGCTCCAGTCCGACTCAGACGCCAGCAAGGTGGAGGTGGAGTACTGGTTTGGGCTGGTATCATCAAAGATGAGCTTGTGGGGCCTTTTCGGGTTCAGGATGGAGTCAAGCTCAACTCCCAGTCCTACTGCCAGTTTCTGGAAGACACCTTCTTCAAGCAGTGGTACAGGAAGAAGTCTGCATCCTTCAAGAAAAACATGATTTTCATGCAGGACAATGCTCCATCACACGCGTCCAAGTACTCCACAGCGTGGCTGGCAAGAAAGGGTATAAAAGAAGAAAATCTAATGACATGGCCTCCTTGTTCACCTGATCTGAACCCCATTGAGAACCTGTGGTCCATCATCAAATGTGAGATTTACAAGGAGGGAAAACAGTACACCTCTCTGAACAGTGTCTGGGAGGCTGTGGTTGCTGCTGCACGCAATGTTGATGGTGAACAGATCAAAACACTGACAGAATCCATGGATGGCAGGCTTTTGAGTGTCCTTGCAAAGAAAGGTGGCTATATTGGTCACTGATTTGTTTTGTTTTGTTTTTGAATGTCAGAAATGTATATTTGTGAATGTTGAGATGTTATATTGGTTTCACTGGTAAAAATAAATAATTGAAATGGGTATATATTTGTTTTTTGTTAAGTTGCCTAATAATTATGCACAGTAATAGTCACCTGCACACACAGATATCCCCCTAAAATAGCTAAAACTAAAAACAAACTAAAAACTACTTCCAAAAATATTCAGCTTTGATATTAATGAGTTTTTTGGGTTCATTGAGAACTAGGTTGTTGTTCAATAATAAAATTAATCCTCAAAAATACAACTTGCCTAATAATTCTGCACTCCCTGTATGTATCTTCCGCGATCACTCAAAAACGCAACCATCGATTTCAATGAAACTTGGTATACACATCCCTTTCTACCTGAAAATAAATCTTGTGAGGGTCACAGCTCTCTAGCATGTACCGTTCCTGAGATATTCCCAGAAAATGCAAATATGGCACATCACATGACCTACATTAGCCAATAGAAGCATGCAGGTCTTTCTCTTCATATTCCAACTGCCATACGCACGGTCACATGTCCCTTATCAGCCATTAGAAGTTCGCAGGTCCTTAGTCTCCACATACACACAGTTTTACACCAGGTTTCCATAGCAACCCAGCCATTTTTCTTCACTGCTGCAGGTCAGTTTTAAAGGGGCAGGGAGCTGTGTATGACACTGTTAAGGTAGCGGAGTGCTGTGGAGGTGACAGTTCATGAGGCAGGTAGGGTGGCCATTCAGGCCACCCTCAAAAGATGGACTTAAAAAGCACTCCCCCTCCCACTCCACAGCTGACAGGGATTGAAAAAAAATGAAGGTAAAAATCAACTACTGTCAGCTGCAGGGGATCGAGGCAGGATGACTTTCTCCCAGCAGCTCATGCTCAGACAGCACAGTGCTGCTGTCTAAGAGTGAGCTTTTCAAAAGAACATCCCTGTGTCCATCTAGGCCCTGCGCTAGACAGAGGACAGGGAGTCTGAAAGCCGAACTGTCCAGCCTCAAACCAGAACTCTGGCCACCCTAGGGGCAGGCTGCTGTGGAGGTCACAGTTAAGGAGACGGTCTGCTATGAAGGTCAGTGTTATGGGGCAGATTGCTGTAGAGGCCACTGTTAAGGGGACAGGGTGTTGTGGAAATCACTGTTAAGGAGCTGGGGTACTGTGGAGGTCACTAATAAAGGGGCGGCCGCTATGGAGGTCACTGTTAAAGGGGCAGGCTGCTGTGGAGGTCACTGTTAAGGGGGTGAAATGGTGTTGAGGTCACTGTTAAAGGGCGGCTGCTGTGAAGGTCACTGATAAGAGGGCGGGCACTTTGGAGGTCTTTGTTAAGGGGACAGGACACTGTTGAGGCCACAGTAAAGGGGACTGTCTGCTATGTCAGTGTTAAGGGGCGGGGTGCTGTAGAGGGTACTGTTAAGGGGATACTGTCGATATCTTTTAATGACATACACAAACATTAAATGAAATAGATTAAATATACCCGTGCAAAGCCGGGTCATCTGCTAGTATATATAAATATATATATATATATATATATATATATATATATATATATACACTGCTCAAAAGAATAAAGGGAACACTTAAACAACACAATGTAACTCCAAGTCAATCACACTTCTGTGAAATCAAACTGTCCACTTAGGAAGCAACACTAAGTGACAATCAATTTCACATGCTTTTGTGCTAATGGGATAGACAACAGGTGGAAATTATAGGCAATTAGCAAGACACCCCCAATAAAGGAGTGGTTCTGCAGGTGGTGACCTGACCACTTCTCAGTTCCTATGCTTCCTGGCTGATGTTTTGGTCACTTTTGAATGCTGCCGGTGCTTTCACTCTAGTGGTAGCATGAGACGGAGTCTACAACCCACACAAGTGGCTCAGGTAGTGCAGCTTATCCAGGATGGCACATCAATGCGAGCTGTGGCAAGAAGGTTTGCTGTGTCTGTCAGCGTAGTGTCCAGAGCATGCAGGCGCTACCAGGAGACAGGCCAGTACATCAGGAGACGTGGAGGAGGCCGTAGGAGGGCAACAACCCAGCAGCAGGACCGCTACCTCCGCCTTTGTGCAAGGAGGAACAGGAGGAGCACTGCCAGAGCCCTGCAAAATGACCTCCAGCAGGCCACAAATGTGCATGTGTCTGCTCAAACGGTCAGAAACAGACTCCATGAGGGTGATATGAGGGCCCGACGTCCACAGGTGGGGGTTGTGCTTACAGCCCAACACCGTGCAGGACGTTTGGCAAATTCGCTACTGGCGCCCTGTGCTCTTCACAGATGAAAGCACTGAGCACATGTGACAGACGTGACAGAGTCTGGAGACGCCGTGGAGAACATTCTGCTGCCTGCAACATCCTCCAGCATGACCGGTTTGGCATTGGGTCAGTAATGGTGTGGGGTGGCATTTCTTTGGAGGGCCGCACAGCCCTCCATGTGCTCGCCAGAGGTAGCCTGACTGCCATTAGGTACCGAGATGAGATCCTCAGACCCCTTGTGAGACCAGATGCTGGTGTGGTTGGCCCTGGGTTCCTCCTAATGCAAGACAATGCTAGACCTCATGTGGCTGGAGTGTGTCAGCAGTTCCTGCAAGACGAAGGCATTGATGCTATGGACCGGCCCGCCCGTTCCCCAGACCTGAATCCAATTGAGCACATCTGGGACATCACGTCTCGCTCTATCCACCAACGTCACGTTGCACCACACACTGTCCAGGAGTTGGCAGATGCTTTAGTCCAGGTCTGGGAGGAGATCCCTCAGGAGACCGTCCGCCACCTCATCAGGAGCATGCACAGGCGTTGTAGGGAGGTCATACAGGCACGTGGAGGCCACACACACTACTGATCCTCATTTTGACTTGTTTTAAGGACATTACATCAAAGTTGGATCAGCCTGTAGTGTGTTTTTCCACTTTAATTTTGAGTGTGACTCCAAATCCAGACCTCCATGGGTTAAAAAATTTGATTTCCATTTTTTTTTTTTTGTGAATTTGTTGTCAGCACATTCAACTATGTAAAGAACAAAGTATTTCAGAAGAATATTTAATTAATTCAGATCTAGGATGTGTTATTTTTGTGTTCCCTTTATTTTTTTGAGCAGTGTATACGGTATATATATATATATATATATATATATATATATATAAAGACCAAAAGGTTTATTGTTGTTGTATGTATTATCACTATGCACATTTATATATGTATGAACATAGTTCATCTCATTTGCATAATTGAGCACAGGTTGATTGAATTGTTTGTCACATGTTTTTTACTACAAAGAAAAAAATAGGGGGTTGAGTCAGCACAACCTGCCTGTAGGTGCAGATCACTATGGCGAAATACATATACAAACGGAAAATGCAAATGTGATCGCACACTACATCCAGCACTCTGCCCTCCATGCTGGATGAGACATTGGTTTATATTTTGGCCAAAGCATAGTAAGCCACTCACCGCGTCAAGGTCGTCTCAATTGAGTGGTCCCTAACTCTTGTTCCTACCTGTTTATGGGCCATGACAGCCAAGCTGTAATGGCCCATGACGGGGTTACAAGCAAAGTGTACTTGGCTTGCATGCTGACCTGCATTCCCTGGATTTTATGTGGCTGTCATGGCCCATAAACAGGTAGGAACAAGAGTTAGGGACCACTCAATTGAGACGACCTTGACGCGGTGAGTGGCTTACTATGCTTTGGCCAAAATATAAACCAATGTCTCATCCAGCATGGAGGGCAGAGTGCTGGATGTAGTGTGCGATCACATTTGCATTTTCCGTTTGTATATGTATTTCGCCATAGTGATCTGAACCTACAGGCAGGTTGTGCTGACTCAACCCCCTATTTTTTTCCTTGTAGTATATATTGGAGTCGTGGCGATCTCCTTGGAGTCATTGCACACCTGACCAGTTAATCTGTCCTGGAGGCTGGTTTTAAAGTCAGTATAAAACTGAGTCTGCTTATATAGAACCTACCATTAGCCATCTGGCTCCAGGAGAAGTATATGGTGGGTTCAGCATGCATGTTGGTACTTGCATCCCTGGATCCGATGAAAGCTGTAATGGCACCGGACGGGGTTACAAGCAAAGTGTACTTGGCTTGCATGCTGACCTGCATTCCCTGGATTTTATGTGGCTGTCATGGCCCATAAACAGGGAGGAACAAGAGTTAGGGACCACTCAATTAAGACGACCTTGACGCGGTGAGTGGCTTACTATGCTTTGGCCAAAATATAAACCAATGTCTCATCCAGCATGGAGGGCAGAGTGCTGGATGTAGTGTGCGATCACATGTTTTTTACTATATACAGTACAGACCAAAAGTTTGGACACACCTTCTCATTCAAAGAGTTTTCTTTATTTTCATGACTATGAAAATTGTAGATTCACACTGAAGGCATCAAAACTATGAATTAACACATGTGGAATTATATACATAACAAACAAGTGTGAAAAAACTGAAAATATGTCATATTCTAGGTTCTTCAAAGTAGCCACCTTTTGCTTTGATTACTGCTTTGCACACTCTTGGCATTCTCTTGATGAGCTTCAAGAGGTAGTCCCCTGAAATGTTTTTCACTTCACAGGTGTGCCCTGTCAGGTTTAATAAGTGGGATTTCTTGCCTTATAAATGGGGTTGGGACCATCAGTTGCGTTGAGGAGAAGTCAAGTGGATACACAGCTGATAGTCCTACTGAATAGACTGTTAGAATTTGTATTATGGCAAGAAAAAAGCAGCTAAGTAAAGAAAAACGAGTGGCCATCATTACTTTAAGAAATGAAGGTCAGTCAGTCAGCCGAAAAATTGGGAAAACTTTGAAAGTAAGGGCTATTTGACCATGAAGGAGAGTGACGGGGTGCTGCGCCAGATGACCTGGCCTCCACAGTCACCGGACCTGAACCCAATCGAGATAGTTTGGGGTGAGCTGGACCGCAGAGTGAAGGCAAAAGGGCCAACAAGTACTAAGCATCTCTGGGAACTCCTTCAAGACTGTTGGAAGACCATTTCAGGGGACTATCTCTTGAAGCTCATCAAGAGAATGCCAAGTGTGCGTAAAGCAGTAATCAAAGCAAAAGGTGGCTACTTTGAAGAACCTAGAATATGACATATTTTCAGTTGTTTCACACTTGTTTGTTATTTATATAATTCCACATGTGTTAATTCATAGTTTTGATGCCTTCATAGTCATGGAAATAAAGAAAACTCTTTGAATGAGAAGGTGTGTCCAAACTTTTGGTCTGTACTGTATATTCTGCTCACCTGGTCTTGTAATTTTGCTTATGAAAGGCTCACACTGAGCTGAAACGCTGCCTTGTTACTTGGGTGAATAAAGTCTTGCATATTTTTCACCTTTACTTTGGAGTGCTGCCTGCTTTTTGGTCTTTACATACTGGGTAAGCTGTATCCCATTTGGGCTGTGCACCCATTTTTTTCTTTCTTCTTTTTTTTTTTTACTTTTCCCTGTGCTGCCATTACACATATATATATATATATATATATATATATATATATATATATACATACACTATTCACAAAAAGTTATTTTTGGCTTTTGGGTGAAATTTATGGAAAACATTAAAATTTCAGGCTACAGTGGTACTATATCATGAAAGTAGGGCATGCAATGGTGATTTCCCCATCTCAAACAAAGAAACAAAAGCCAACAGTGGTGGGTATACCCCCACAAAAAATGTAAATGTCTCAAAAACTTGTCATGTGGCCTTGAGCGTCAATTACAGCTTGACGATGACATCTCATGCTGTTGACAAGTCAACTTATTGTCTTCTGAGGCATGGCAACCCACTCTTCTTCAAGGGTGGCCCTCAGATCATTGAGGTTCTGGGGTACAGAGTTATGGGCCTCTACAGGGGAACTCAGCTGATCCCATAGGTTTCCAATGGGATTCAGGTGTGGAGAAAGTACAGGCCACTCCATTTGAGGTACCCCAGTCTCCAGCAGCCGTTCCCTAATAATGTGACTTCGATGATGAAATTAGGCCTGTGTTGTTCATGCAGAGGCAAAATGACTAGATTAATTATGTTATTCAAGTAGTATGGGCTTGTCAATGTACCATTCAGAAAGTGTACAATTCGCAAAGTGTAGGGCAGCTTTGTATCTCTGTTTCAACCTTTTGATGACACTCTGTGACACTCTAAGCTCACCTGTCCACACTGTAACACCACCACCACCAAAGGCAAACAGTGGCTGATGCATAGCACTCTCCTTGATGTCTCCAACATCGTTGGCAGCCATAATTTCTGCTCAGTCTGAATCAACTTTCATCAGTGAACAGCACTGAGGACCACTGCTCCCTCATCCAGCATAGATGCTCTCTGGCCCATGCAAGACGATGATGCCTGTGGTCAGGTACCATTGCAGGTCATCTAGCATGCAGACCACGCTAATGTAAACTGTTTCAAATAATCTGACGTGACACTTGGGTGCCTCTCACCTTCCTTAAATGTGCCTGGAGTTGTGTGGCGTTCATCATCTGGTTCCATAGGGCATTGTTCACAATGAAGCAGTGATCAGTGTGGGATATGGCCAAAAGACATCCACTTCTATGCCTTTCTGTGACTCTTCCAGTCTTTTTGTATCTCTGATTCAACCTGCTCATTACACTCTGTGACATTCTAAGCTCATTGGCCACTTCCGTCTGGGAACATCTTGCTTGAAACTTCGCAATGGCAAGGTACTATTGTTAGGCGTCATCTTGGTCTTACGATGTCAAAATATGAACAGCATGATGAGGAGGACTATTTAAATATCAATTCTAATTGAACCAGGACATTTATTAGGTGATTCATGGAACAAATACCTGTTTGTTTAGCTTCTCTTGATCTAAAACCTGCTGCCTGCAGATTGCACTGCATATAATGGTGAAGGGTCCTCTCTAAAGCTACATATTTTTTTTGCCATTGTTAGTTTATACTTCTATAAATTCTATATGAATAACAAATACTGTATCTTATGGTTCTCTTTTAAATTAAGCAGTAATATGGACAGATATTACATTATGAAAGGGATTACACACTATAGCAAGAAAAGTATTAAATCTTTTAGGGCATGTTACAGTTCTTTAATAGTGCATAATGCCCTATCTGTTGTAATCATAGTTAAAGCCAGTGGACAATGATTACGGGGTGTATAGACATCACAGACGGTCCCATCATCACATAAAGCTAATAAGAGAGAAGGGTCAGGACTAGCAAACCATTTGAGTTAAGGCTGAATTTTTCAAAATGTTCGGTTTGGACCCAAATCGATTCTACCTGAACCAATGTTGCTCCAATTGCCCTGAAAATTGGTATCGGAGGAATGATGTGATCCCATGGCTCCAATACAAGGTGTCAGACTCACAATTCACCTTCATGTCATCCTGCTGTGACTGAGAGTCGGAGTGAGCAATCCAATCCACAATCTCATCCTTTTTACCTCAATAACAATGTTACGCCTTCCTGAAGCCAGATATCTGGTACCCACATTCTGGGTCTGGGAGAACAATGCCTAGGTCTTTCATTTTAAACCCGTCCGTATTCCAGACATTTTATTATGAGGCCTGATTTTCCTAAATGAAAAGTCACAGGTTTGGTGCACAGTTGCACAAATTATGAAACAGTTACAGCAAAATTACATGTGTTTTCTGTTACTTGAAGACAGATGCACAATTAAATGTCTTTCCCTTCTACAAACACAGTGACTACTATTGACTATGTACCGTATTTTCTCCCTATAAGAAGCACCGGCCCATAAGACACACCTAGGTTTTTGAGGAGGAAAATAAGAAAAAAAATATTTTGAACCAAAAGGTGTGCTTTTGGTGGGCTGTGAATGACACTGTTATGGGGGTCTGTGGATGGCACTGTTATGGGGGTCTGTGGATGGCACTGTTATGGGGGTCTGTGGATGGCACTGTTATGGGGGTCTGTGGATGGCACTGTTATGGGGGTCTGTGGATGGCACTGTTATGGGCGTCTGTGGATGGCACTGTTATGGGGGTCTGTGGCTGACACTGTTATGGGGGTCTGTGGCTGACACTGTTATGGGGGTCTGTGGCTGACACTGTTATGGGGGTCTGTGGCTGACACTGTTATGGGGTCTGTGGCTGACACTGTTATGGGGGTCTGTGGCTTACACTGTTATGGGGGCATCTGTGGATGGCATGACACTGCTATGGGGGGGATCTGTGGATGACAGATAAATAGCATCTTATGCTATTTGACATCCACAGATCCCCCCCATAACAGTGTCAGCCACTGTGAATGACCCTGGGGGCTGGCGTCTACACTAGTTTTTAAATGGCAGCGGGGGCCCAGTGCAGTCATTGTATTCCATTGCACCGGGCCCCGCTCACTGTACTAATGGTATCTGTAACTGCAGACAGGCATTGGTTAACTATACATATGTTCAATGCAGCACTGAGCAGCCTGTACTTACGATCATAGCAGGCTGGATGCTGGAGGTAGTAGGCAGGAGGCTGGGCGGGCGGGCACTGGCAGCGTAAATTCCTACGTCACGTGCCTGCGCTGCCTGCTTCATTCATAAAGTGGGCGGAGCAGGCACATGACGTAGGAAGTTACGCTGCCAGTGCCTGCCTGCGCAGCCTCCTGCCTCCAGCATCCACCTGCTATGATCGTAAGTACAGGCTGCTCAGTGCTGGATCGAACATATGTATAGTTAACCATTGCCTGTCTGCAGTTTGAGATACCATTAGTACAGTGAGCGGGGCCCGGTGCAATAGAATACAGTGAATGCACCGAGCCCCGCTGCCATTATAAAACTAAAGGCCGGCCCCCAGCCCCTCCTTCCCCCTCGCTGATACACACGCTGGCCGCGCTGTGCAGCTTGCGGTCGGCGGTGTATCAGTGTAAAAATGGCAGCCTTCGCCCCATAAGATGCACTGCCATTTTCCTCCCACTTTTGTGGGGGAAAAAGTGCATCTTATAGGGCAAAAAATACGGTACTTTGGGAAATATGCAGTATTGGCGCCAGTAAGATTTCTGCTTACTGTGTTATTTGCAATTAAAAGCGCAGTTTCAAAAATGACCTCTCTCTAATGTAAAACTATCCCTTCCCCCCAACACCAATATAACAATGCAGGAAAGGCCGGTGTAAGATTTGACTACTGTGTTATTTTAGTATAAAAACTCAGTTTAAAAAAAGACCTTTCTCTACTCTAAAACATATGCAAACTTCTAATGTGATTATTCATCCTCCCCTCCCACAACACCAACATAATGATGCAGGAAAGGCTGGCGTAATATTTGACTACTGTGCTATTGCAGTATTTGAGCAATGCAACATATTTAATATCACCGAACAGACAGTGGCGTACATAGAAATCATTGGGCCCCATAGCAAAAATCTGAATTGGGCCCCTAACCCCACCCACTACCCACCCGTGGCCCATTCTACTACTAATTAAACCGTTAGGGATAAATAACTAAAAAACAAACCAAAAAAATAATATTTTCCCATAAGGTTTTGCTCTGGAAATTATTAACGTATATTTAAGTAGACATGGTTCCATACGTATGTAGCCTACTACTGACAATATAAAGCCTTAAAAGGGTATTCTCGTTTCAAACTATTCCCTATCCACAAGATGTGTACACTGCTCAAATATCTCCGGAATTTCCATAGAAATTAATAGAACGGCCGTGCACATGTGCGACTGGCCCCTCTGATCATTTCAGGCTTCAGGGGATACAGGGCCTCCGTTCTCATGGATAGGGGATAACTTGAAAAAGCCTGAATAACCCTTTAAAGTAGGGATGTCCAACCTGCAGCCGTCCAGCTACTGCAAAACTGCAACTTCCATCATGCAACAGCTGTAGGAACGCAGGTTGGACATCCCTAACTTAAAGTACATGTAAACTAAATGAAGTTTATTAGAAACTATTTTAAGTGACTTAGGGTACTTTCACACTTGCGGCAGGACGGATCCGACAGGCTGTTCACCATGTCGGATCCGTCCTGCGGCTATTTCGCCGTGCCAACGGACCGCCGCTCCGTCCCCATTGACTATAATGGGGACGGGGCCGGAGCTCCGGCGCAGCACGGCAGTGCACGGCGAAGGCCGCCGGACTAAAAAACCTGACATGCAGTCATTTTAGTCCGGCGGCCTTTCGCCGTGCACTGCCGTGCTGTGCGGGAGCTCCGCCCCCATCCCCATTATAGTCAATGGGGACGGAGCGGCGGTCCGGCGAAATAGCCGCAGGACGGATCCGACATGGTGAACAGCCTGTCGGACCCGTCCTGCCGCAAGTGTGAAAGTAGCCTAAATGACTTTTTCTAAGATTTTTAATTTTTTTTGTATGAGAAACAGGCACCTGAAATTCAAGTGCCTATAGTGCTTAATAATCCATACTTTCGTACACCGCTGATAATACAGTGGTGTACAGAAGTACAGATTTCACTAGGGCTGCAGCGAGCAATGTACAGCACACATCACTCTTCCTGCCTTTCTGCTAAAGCCTGGCACAGTGGGCACAGGCAGGAAGAGCGATTTATATGCCAGTAGAGCTGAAGGAGGGCAAGGCAGGAGCTTGCATAGCATCGTTCCTCCTGCTTGTGCCCACTCTGCACAACACCCCCCCTCCATGAACTCTTCTTAATGCTAATGTGACAGAGTTCACTGTGGGGGGGGGGGGGGGGGCTGCTAGGGCATCGTTGTCTATATAAGCATCAACAGCAAGCAGTGTTAATGGGGGGGGGGGCTGCTTGAGGCACATTGTTCTGTATATGATAAGATTATGTAGAGGGCAGTGTGCCCCCCCTCCCCTCGAACTCTGCTTGCTGCTGCCCCCTCACACTAACCATTCGCCCCTCCCCCACACTTCCCCATTAACTTTTTTTTTTACTTTTGACGGTGCACAGCTGCACACTACTTACTTCTTCCGTAGCTGTGCAGGGCACGCTCTCTGGACACATTACCAGTCTCTGGGGATTGGAGTTATAAATCACTGAGCCGGGCAGGCAGCGCAGTGGAAGACAAGTCTAGCATCCCGCCCGCTCAGTCCTGTCTCTGTCTACTGAGCTAGGCTAGCCAATCAGCAGCAGGCTATTAACGCTGCTAAATGCTGATTGGCCGGTTCAACACCCAGCAGACAGACAAATGAAAAGCGCACTGGCATAGGCTGGCTGGGCACTGTCTGTCACTGCAGGAGCCGGCAGGAAGATTGATAAAATATGTAAGGGGAGGGGGGCCCTGAGCACAGGGGAAGCAGGGCCCGTCTGAGCCCCAGAAAGGGAGAAGTGATAGTGGAGCCACAGCAGCTATGTCAGTGTAATTAGGGGCGGGGCCTTCCATCCACTCCAGGCCCCCCCCCCCTTCACGGGCCCCATAGCAGCCGCGTGGTCTGCCTCTATTGTAGGTACGCCACTGCGAACAGATATTATGCACTGAAAAAAAATGTGCAATTGCTCAGCTGCAGAATGCCATTGGGGTGCTGTGCTGGTAATAATAATATGTAGAAACCTGAGGTTTTGGAAAAATAAAAGATAGTTATCTCTCTGTTCAAATATCAAAAAAGAGTATGTTTTTCTTGCAGGTAGCTGGTTGCACTTGTAGCGCAGAACAGCAAGAATGAGGTTCTAAAGCAGATGTATTATTAAGCAATATGCCCCATCCCCTCACTTCCTTAAACTGCTTTCTCTGATCAAAATCCCTAGTATTCTACACAATTATTTCATTCTATTCTTTCCTTAGGGTCCATTCACACGTCCATTGTTTCTTTCCTGATCTGTTCCATTTTTTGCGGAACAGATCTGGACCAGATCTGGACCCATTCATTTTCAATGGGTCCTGAAAAAAAACGGACAGCTCAATGTCTGATTTTTTTTCAGGACCCATTGAAAATGAATGGGTCCAGATCTGGTCCAGATCTGTTCCGCAAAAAACGGAACAGATCAAGGAAGAAACAACGGACGTGTGAATGGACCCTTACACTGTCCCTGTTACACTAGGAGAGATGCTTGCCTGTTTCTCTGTATATTGCCTAAGATTGTTTTCTGTCAGACACTGCTCTTCTCAATCTACATCTTCGGCCTGGGACAGCTCATAGAGTCCCATGGATTTCAGTATCACATTTATGCTGATGACATACACATTTACCTCACTGGTCCAGATTTCACAATCGTACTATCCAGAATCTCACAATGCCTATCTATATCCTTATTCTTCTCCAATCGCTTTCCAAAACTTAAAATGGATAAAACATAATTTATCATCTTATCCCCATTTAACTCAATCCCCCCCAACAGACCTATTTATCAAGATCAATGGTTGCACACTCTCCCTGGTCATCTAAGTCCACTGCCTTGGAGTAACCGTTGATTCTGCCCTGTCCTTCAAACCGCACAAATTGGTGGCCAAATTTTTTGTGAAATTCATAATAAACATGGTTCGTTAAAAATTGATTTGCTCATCCTTAAACAGAACCAGCATAGGTTGGCGATGCAGTAACTCCACAGAATCACAAAGTACATTGCACTTTGTTTTCCCATTTTGCACTCATTATAGCTTATTTATAAATTACAGACAAAAATGTATTTATAACATATACAAAATATCAGAGATTGCCATTTCTACGAGTGGTTGTAATAACAACTGGTTAAATGTAAAAGTGTCTAGATATGTAAAAAGATAGACTGTAAACATTTTACAATTAAAAATTATAATTAACCCCTTAATGACAGGGCGATTTTCCGTTTGTTTATTTTTCGGTTTTTACTCCCAGCTTTCCCAAAGCCATATTCTTTTTTATTTTTATTTTTTTATTTTTTTATTATTCCCGTAGCCATATGAGGGCTTGTTTCTTGTATGACAAAGTTGTATTTTCTAATGGCACCATTTCCGGTTGCATACAATGTAGTAGTTTTATGGGTTTTGATTTTACAGCATTTCCTATATGGTAAAAGTGACCTGTTCCTTTCATTCTACAGATCAGTATGATTACAGCAATGCCAAATATGTATATTTCTTTCTTTTGTTTTAATACTGAAAAAAAAAAAAAACTTTAGAAAAAAACTTTTTTTCTTTGCATCACCATTTTCTTACCCCCCTACCTTTTTAATTTTTATGTATATCATGCTGTGTGAGGGCTCATTTTTTGCAGGGCAATCTTTACTTTTCATTCATACCATTTTGGAGTGTGACTAGTGATTCATACCATTTTGGAGTGTGCATGACTTTTTGATCGCTTTGTATTCAATTTTGTGTATGTAGGAGGTGAAGCGAACAAAAACAGCAAATCAGCCATTTTGACTTTTTTCCATTTCATCGTTTGCTGTATGGGATAAATATTTTTATATTTTAATAGCACGGGTGTTTTTGCAAGCGGTGATGTCCATGATATTTTTTATTTTTTATTGTTTGTGTATTTTTATTTTCATTTTGAGGAAAGGGGGATGATTTAATTATATTTTTAATATTTTTAAAATATTTTTTATTGTATTTTTTTTTATAATTTTTAATAATTCCCATAGGGACTTGAATGAGCAATTATTAGATTACTTCTTTCATAGACTCCAGGGCTAATGCATTGGAGTCTATGAGAGAAGCAATCTAATGATTGCTTGTTCATGCTCCCTAGGGAAATTATTAAAAAGTGTTAAAAAAAATAGTGACCCTTTTGCTTGAAGGGTCACTGAGATTTCAGCAAAAAAAAAATTATGAATTTTATTATTTATTTATAAGAACAAATAACATCAGTAGAGCCAAAACGGAGGTGAAAGCAACAGACTTATAGATATTATATCCAAAGGTATCATTACATACGTTTAGGTATTATCATCCATTCTTGGAACCAAAGGACCAATCGTTATAAAACTGATGATTCTGAAGAAACGGTCCAACCAATGTAACAGGTACGAAGAGAAAACCATTCCCAATGGAGGAGTCCATCCAGGTAGAAATATCTTACATAGATAAGGTGTCAGTAGAAAAATGACTAATATGTTGCATAGTAGATAGCAATCACCATACATCCTACAACATACATCACTACATCAAAGGCCAAGAAACTAATAAGACATCTCCTAACTTAAAAGAGAGGTTATACATGAATCAATCGAAAAAGCTCAAAGATAGGATAAGCATTACAGCGAATATAATAACCTATTCTAAGTATTTCAAGCTATGAACTCCCTCCATGGCTGCCATACCTTTAGATACTGCTGTCTATTGTTATTCTCCCAACCTGTTAATTCCTCCAAGCGACAGACTTGTTGCAGTTTTGCCAGTCACAGGTCTCTGGAAGGGGGTGAAGTATTACACCATTTAGTGAGCTTAGCTGCTGTCATTCTGCTGCTGCACAGCCAAACCCTCATTCCCCCCCCCCCCCCATATGAAACTTCAACTCATACAACCCCTTTAAGACTTCATTTTCTCTTTAATAGCATTCAAACTACTTGTGCTATAATTTCTCTAGCAAATGTTTCTTTTCTTAGTGTGCTGGCAGAGATAATATTATTTTACATTTTGATGAGCAATTCCCAGAGTTAAAAACATAATTTTGGCTCATTACTCATTTGCACTAGGCTAGCCCATCTCTGTTAACCTAAGGCTTCTAGGTCACCATGCAGTTTCCTTGTTTATGTCTTACATCAAAGTAACAGTACGGTTACTACCCTCAGATCCTTTATATCAAAGCTGTTGTTCACCCAGCTAACCTCTTAACTCAACATCTCAAAATGCAGAAACAGCAGGGAAGTCCGAAATCTCTGTTCTTGAACTAAATCACAAGGTTTTCTTTCTTGATTGTTCCCATTAAGAAAACATTCTTTATTTTATCTGAGTAATTAGCTAAAGTGATAACCACAAAGCCAGTTTTTTGCACTTAAAAGGAATCTGGTGGGTGGTATTTATGACAGAAGCTATAGATATAGTAGGCCCCGTTTCATGTTTAACAGTTTATTTTGTGCTATGCAATAATAACACAGTGAGCTAGAGACATTTGAGCAAATAAACGTTATTTTTTGCGTACTGAGAATGTCAGGAGATTATAGTGCAGTTATCAGAGCTGTGTCTTTTAATGAGCTGTGTTTGTCCATCACATGACCAGAAAAAGGATATTATTAGAGATAAACGAATTTACTGAAAATTCTATTCGGCTGCTTCGACGAACTTTAAAAATAAATTCGCTTTGTGACAAATTACTTTGTCACAAAGCGAATTTTTTGGTAAGTAGCGGGTGCAATGACAGGGAGCTGCGATAGCGCCGCCCCGTCATTGTACCCCTCAAATGCCGTGTTCATACACGATTGCGGCATCTGAGTGTAAAATTAACAATAATTCAAACATACAAAATCCAACTTCATTTGCTCGCGACTGGCCGGCCGCCGCCATCGTGCTTGAAGATTTCCGCCTAAATCCCATGCGGCGCGACATTACGTCATCATACCAGCTGGCGTGGTGACGTATTACGTCATCACACCGACCGGCGTGATAATGTAATCTCGCACCGCACGGGATTTTGGCTGAAATCTTCAAGCAAGATGGAGGCTGGCGGCCCGTCGTGAGCAAATGGAGGAGGTAAGTTTGAAATGTTTTGCTTTTTATACTATTTCAGGTTAAATAGATTCACTGACACGAAGCACGAGGAAATTCAGCTTCTAGGCGAATCAAATTTATCCTGAAATTCGGATCGAATTCCACTTCGTGGGATTTGATTCGCTCATCTCTAGTTATTATCCATGTTAACAATGATGATTCCTACTGACAGACTGCAAAGTCTTGAAAAGCATAAGAATTTGGTAATGAAACTACACAATCTCAGTAGGTTTCCTTTGGCGTTTTGTGGAGAACCTCAAATTATGTCTTAATGTGAAAAGACTAAATCAGATTTAAGCAACTACCGTAGCTAATTGTATATGTACTGTACAGTATATGGACTAAAGAAGTGTAGCCGTGCGAACTTGCAACACTACTTGAAGCTACGGTGCAGGTGTGGGATTGATAGGACTATGCAAGATGTTCAGCCCTATCAATCAAAGGGGAACAGGAGAGTCTCTTGAGCAGCTCAAATAGTCTGTTCCATGAACAGATTCGATTCACACAAACCGATTTGTTCATCTCTAGTAAGGACCACACTAGCTATAATAAAAGCTGATATTTGGTAAGTAAAATCCTGTAACTCATTTCAATAACAGCAGTAGATGATTAGAATGTTATTAGTTGGTCACGGTACACAGAAGAAAAAAAAATGGAACATTTGTGCTTTGGGTCACACTCCATTTAGGAAAGACAACATACAAATCAAGTTGGAAATAACCGTCTCATTACGAGAACAGTAAAATAACAGGTATTATTTGGTCAATATGGTCAATGAGGGAAAACCAATGAAATAAACTAGTAAGCAATGATTATCCTATGACTCTATCTATATGGGTCTCAGGGAAGGTTTTTTTTCTCAAAACAGGAATAGCCTTTACATTTGGTTTCACATATTAAAATAATATATGATAATTAGAGATGAGCGAATTTTTCAAAAATTCGATTTGCCGGTTCCCTGAATAAAAATAAATAAATTGGTTTGATCCAAATATATTCGCGGCAAATTTCATTTAAAAACTGCCTTTATAGTGGTGTAGAACACTGTGCCTTGCAGTAACCCGCATGGGGACCATACAGGCCTTACAGCTGCTGCACAAAGAGTATCCGTTGTGCGTCTCATTTTTCCTTCCTTCTGACAGATCAAAAGAAGGGTCAAATAAATTATGATGTCAGCCAAGCCAAAAAGGCTAAATAGTGGCCCAGTCATAAAGTGGGGAGGTTGGGAACAGCATGGGAAGTCTACAGAGTGGCCCTATGACATAGTGGTGAGGTGAAAGCAGCATGAGAAGACCACAAAGTGGCCCAATGACAGAGCCTGGAAGTGGCGGCAGCATCAGGAGGCCACAGAGCGGCACAATAAGAGAGACTGGAGGTGGCAGCAGCCTCAAGAGGCCATAGAGTGGCAAGGTGACATATTATGGAGGTGGCAGCAGCATCAGGAGACCACAGAGTAGCAAGGTGACATAGTGTGGAGGTGGCAGCAGCATGAAGAGACCACAGAGTGGCAAGATGACATAGTGTGGAGGTGGAAGCAGCATGTCATTACGCAAGCAAGAGAGCATGCATCGGCCCCTCGAGCAAGTGACCCGGAGTGACTCCCTGCCTCCATCTCCTCTGCATACCGCCATGGTGTGTCTGGGTCCTTTGCCTCATGTTCCTCATCGCTCTCTAGCTCCTCCCCAGATAGCAAGGATAACTTGCCACAAACTTGTGGCAGGGTTAAATTGTAAGTCTTGTTAACTTGCTGCACACATTCTCTGGCAAGTTGTACACTTGCAGAGCACTTGCAGCACTTTTTCAACTTGCAGCAAATTTGCTTGGCAAGTCTCTAGCAAGAGCATAATAACTTAACGAGAACTTGCAGCAAGTTTGCAAAAGCAAGTTAATCTGGAGACTTGCAAAGCAGACTTGCTGCAAGTTTGCAACATACTTGTGAAGCTTGGCAAGTCTGCAATAGCTTAGAAAGTCATTTTCAAAATTGCAGCACAATTACTTGCTATCTGGGTCTGCATGGTCCTGCTCCTCCTCTCCTGTCCCCTGTGTAGAAAAACCACCCATACACATTACTTGTTCTCCAATGTCCTCCTCCTCCACTTCAGCCCCCACAGGGCTCAAGTGGCCGTGAGATCTAGGCGCCACGTTTCCAGTCCCCTTACCAGCCAGATTTACCAGCATCTGCTCCAGAACATGAAGCAGTGGAATGACATTGTTCATCCTGTAGTCCTGGCGAATAACAAATAACGTGGCATCCTCAAAGGGCCTGGGCAAATGGCAAGTGAAAGGATTGCTTCCTTCTCTAAGACCACCTTGGTTTGAGTCTCACTCTGGATCCAGGGAGAGATATTTCTCAGTGTTGCATACAAATGACACACACACAAGAAGGTAGCTAAGAAATACTCTGGTTTACTGCACCTGAAGCGTCGCCTTTTATAGACAGTTAAGACATACATGGCTAAATTAGAACAAAAGACTCCATACCCTCTCCTATCATAAAAACAGGAATGTGGCTGTACACATTAGGACATAGATACGTAACTTATCTAGACAAGATAGATGCTGATACATGCAAAAATGGAGAATCACAGTTTCCCTTCAGCAGGTGTCACGCATGAGCTGCCACTGGCTGACATCGAAGTTACACAGGGGAGTACTCCTGTCCACTTGGATCATCAGGAAATCGCTTATGGCCTTTGTCTGTTTGTACAGTTGGTCCAACATATGGAGGGTGGAATTCCAATGGGCGGAAACGTTGCATATCAGCCCATGTTGGGGAAAGCCGTTGTGCCGATGCAACTCAAGGAGGATGTGCTTTGCGGTGTATGAGTGTCTGAAGTGCATGCAAAGTTTCCTGGCCATTTTTAGGATGTCTTGCAGATGGGTGGAAGACTTCAGGAACCGTTTGACAACCAGAATGAACACGTGTGCCATGCAAGGCGCATGGCTCAGCCCTTCTTGATGCAGCGCCGACACCATGTTCTTCCCGTTTTCGGTCACCATGGTTACGATTTTGAGTTGTCGCAGAGAAAGCCAGGATTCGATTTCTTGATGAAGGACACGGAGCAGTTCCTCCCCTGTGTGACTCCGTTGGCCCAGGCAAACAAGGCGCAGAACAGCCTGACACTGCCGTGCCCTGCACATGTGGTATGTTGGAGGAGCACTGTGAATTGTCCCTGCAGTGGAGGCTGAGGACACGGTGGAGGATGAGGAGGCAGAGGCGGACATTGTCGCCAGATTAACAGCGTGAGAACAAGGAGGCGGAAGCAGCGTCACCTGGCCAAGTTGTTGGTGTGGCTGTGCAGGAACGACATGCTCCCAGTGGGCCTTAAAGGACATACATTGTCCTTAACCGTAGTTATAGCTCCACACGTCGGCGCTGCTGTGCAATTTGGCAGACACCGACAGGCTCAAGGACTGGCCCATCTTCTGTTCTACATGTGTGTGCAGGGCTAATACTGCCTTTTTTTAAAGAAATGATGGCTTGGGACACTTCACCTCGGCTCGGCACAAGCCATCAGTTCTCTGAAAGGTGCAGAGTCCACCACTTGGAAAGGGAGGGATTGCAGCAACTTGGACAGGAGTACGTTCAGCTTCTGCGCCGTTGGAGGAGTGCACGCATACTATTGTCTCTTGGCAATATCTTCAGTGATCGATTGCTGAATGAATGACTGACCAGGAGTAGGAGGAGCATCAGGACCAGCAGATAATGGGAAGGACAGACAGCTCCCTTCGGCTGAGGTGGTGGAGCCTTGAATGCCTGAAATTGGGTGCGTGCAACTAAATGATGCAGCAGTTGTTGCGGCAGGCTGAACCACCACATCGGAGCCACGGTTCTCCCAGGCAACTTTATTCCGAGGATGCATATGTTGACACAGGGCCGTAGTGCAAACATTGGCACCCTGGCCATGCTTCACCTTCTGCCCACAGATTCAACTTATGGCCATGTTCACCTCCTCCAGTGGCTTAACAAAAAACTGCCACACCGCCGATTAGGTTATTTTAACCCCAACACTACGCACTGACTGACTGCTACCACCGCTGCCTCCATGGA
Organism: Bufo bufo; assembly: GCF_905171765.1. Lineage (NCBI taxonomy): Eukaryota > Metazoa > Chordata > Amphibia > Anura > Bufonidae > Bufo > Bufo bufo. The sequence continues at coordinate 420,413,929 of NC_053389.1, read as the reverse complement.
CCCGTGCACCGCTACTTCCCGAGCATATAGGCTCCCGTGAAGCAGGTGGTCTAACTCGGGCACGTTTGGCTACCGACCTCCCACTGCTGCCACCTGGCTGAATCCCGGCCACGCTAGCGACTTGCTGGCTCTGCCGCTGCCTAATGGACAAGCTTCCACCCTCTTCTTCCGATGATGATAAAGCCCCTTTATCACCCGGCTCCCAAGTGCGATCAGCTAGTTCATCATCGTCGACTACTGTCTGCACATCACTGATGTCCTCCTCAACCGTCTCTGGTTCAGGAGCCTGACCGCTCGCAACACCAGCTCCCACGCCACTCTCCTCATCACTACTTTGCTCTTTCTGAGGCTTGCTCTACTAAGTGGGCTTCTTATTAAGTGGAGTTTAAAAAAAAAGGAGTTCTAGTGCTGAGTGTGATTTTGTGGGAGTGATTGCAGGTGGCTGAGTGTGGTTTGAAGCAGAGATCCTTGAAAGTTAAGTTTTTGCATTTTAGTACTGCCATTTAAAACTTTTTTTTCTCTGCTGGGTGTTGCCATTTAAACCCATTTTTTTTCTCTGCTTGATTAAGGGGAGTGGCCTGGGCAACCAGGTGCTATAAATTGAACCACTGAACTCTCCCTGAGCTTGCTCTTCCTGAGGCTTGCTCTACTAAGTGGGCTTCTAATTAAGTGGAGTTTAAAAAAAAGGAGTTCTAGTGCTGAGTGTGATTTTGTGGGAGTGATTGCAGGTGGCTGAGTGTGGTTTGAAGCAGAGATCCTTGAAAGTTAAGTTTTTGCATTTTAGTACTGCCATTTAAAACTTTTTTTTCTCTGCTGGGTGTTGCCATTTAAACCCATTTTTTTTTCTCTGCTTGATTAAGGGGAGTGGCCTGGGCAACCAGGTGCTATAAATTGAACCACTGAACTCTCCCTGAGCTTGCTCTTCCTGAGGCTTGCTCTACTAAGTGGGCTTCTTATTAAGTGGAGTTAAAAAAAAAAAGGAGTTTAAGAAAAGGAGTTGGAAACTAAGGTTGGATATAATTTCCTTGTGTGTTGTTGGCTTAATTCTAGGTAGTCCTTCAACTACAGCAGACAGGGTGTAATTCTAAATCATATTTACTGTTTTACTTTTTTACTGTTGTAAACCCTATTTAGTATGTGTTGCGCAATTGACAACGCAGTCCAGTGCACATCTTGCATGATGTATGCAGTCCTGGAACTGCTGTTCGAGGGTGTATATCTTTTTTCAAGATGTGAGCAAATTACCCGTTTGGAATCGCAAATCGAGTCTCTAAACAGGCAAGTTGCAACACTGAGAGGCATTGACAATTTGCAAAAGAGTTTGCTTCTCACCGAGCAAGCACTCTTTGGGGTAGATGAGGGGGAGGGTGACAGGGAGGAGGCTGAGGAAAGTGAGGTAGCTAGCTGGGTAACACTTAGAAAGCGGGGTAGAGGGAAGAGTGCCAGGGAGGCTAGCCCTGATCTGACACACCCCAACAAGTTTGATTGTTTGGCAGATGAGGGGGATGTCAGTCCAGGGACGGCACTGCTGCAGCCGGACACTTCCTCTGCCAGTCAGGGGAATGTCAGCTCCAGTAAGCAGGGAACCAGGAGAGCAGGGCAGGCCAGACAGGTGCTGGTAGTGGGAGACTCCATTATTAGGGGAACAGATAGGGAAATCTGTCACAAAGACCGTGATCGTCGAACAGTGTGGGAGGGGCTGGAGAAGATCCAGCGGTCATGGTCCATATCGGAACCAATGACAAAGTTAGAGGTAAGTGGAGAGTCCTTAAAAATGATTTCAGGGATTTAGGTCAAAAGCTTAGGGCAAGGACCTCAAAGGTAGTATTTTCCGAAATACTGCCTGTACCACGAGCCTCACAAGAAAGGCAGCGGGAGATTAGGTAGATTAACAAGTGGCTCAAGAACTGGTGTAGGAAGGAGGGGCTTGGGTTCCTGGAGAACTGGGCCGACTTTTCTATCGGCTACAGGCTCTATCGTAGGGACGGGCTGCACCTCAATGGGGAAGGGGCAGCTGTGCTGGGGAGAAAGATGGCTAGAAGGTTGGAGGAGTGTTTAAACTAGGGACTGGGGGGGAGGGAAATTACATTATAGGAGGGGAAGATAGGGCAGATAGAGACCGGGGGCAATGTAGTGGGACTGGGGAGGAATGGAAGGAGGGACTAGAATAGTTCAGAAGGAAAGGTGTAGGGTAAAAAATATACAGAAACCTCTCAAATGTATGTATAATAATGCCAGAAGCCTGACTAATAAAACTGGGGAGCTGGAATTAGTGATGTGTGAGGAGAACTATGACATAGTGGGAATAACTGAGACATGGCTGGATGATAGCTATGACTGGGCAGTTAATGTACAAGGTTACAGTCTGTTTAGAAAGGATCGTTAAAACCGGAGAGGGGGAGGGGTTTGCCTTTATGTAAGTCTTGTCTAAAGCCCACACTCCGTGAAGATATAAGTGAGGGACATGAACATGTGGAGTCACTGTGGGTAGAGATACATGGAGCTAAAAACAACAATAAATTACTAATAGGAGTTTACTATAAACCACCTAATATACCAGAGTCCACCGAAAATCTACTACTAAACGAGATAGACGAGGCGGCAAATCATAATGAGGTGGTTATTATGGGGGACTTCAACTACCCAGTTATAGACTGGGAAACTGAAACTTGTATATCTCATAAGGGAAACAGGTACTTGGCAATAACCAAAGGCAATTACCTTTCCCAACTGGTTCAGGACACGACTAGAGGGACGGCCATACTGGACTTAGTATTAACCAATAGGCCTGACAGAACAACAGACGTGCAGGTTGGGGGACACCTGGGAAATAGTGACCATAAAGTAATAACCTTCCAATTATCATTCAAAAGAGCGTTTCTACAGGGAGGAACAAAAATACCAAACTTCAAAAAAGCTAAATTTAGCCAACTAAGAGAGGCCATAGGCCTAACTGACTGGGACAAAGTCCTCAGAAATAAAAATACAGCCACAAAATGGGATATCTTTAAAAACATCCTAAAATCTCATTGTGAGAGGTACATACCGTATGGGAATAAAAAGGTTAAGGAACAAAAATTAACCAATGTGGATAAATAGAACTGTAAAGAAAGCAATAAAAGACAAAAATAAAGCATATAAATCACTAAAACAGGAGTGTAGCAAGGAAGCACTGAAAAACTATAAGAAAAAAAATAGAACATGTAAAAAACAAATACAAGTGGCCAACCTAGAGACCGAGAGATTAATTGCCAAAGAGAGTAAAACTAACCCTAAAATGTTCTTCAATTATATAAATGTTAAAAAGTATAAATCTGAAGGTGTTGGCCCTTTAAAGAGTAATGAGGGGGGAGTCACAGAGAGCGACGAGGAGAAAGCAAAGCTGTTAACTATTTTTTCTCTCCAATGTATTCACTGAGGAAAATAAACTGTCAGATGACATGCAGAATGTAAAAATAAATTCTCCATTAAAAGTGTCCTGTCTGACCCAGGAAGAAGTACATCAGCGACTTAAAAAGATTAAAATAGACAAATCGCCAGGACCGGATGGCATACACCCCCGTATCCTAAGGGAATTAAGTAATGTCATAGCCAGACCCTTATTTCTGATACTCTATACTGACAGGGAATGTCCCACTGGATTGGCGCATGGCAAATGTGGTGCCAATATTCAAAAAGGGTCCAAAAACAGAGCCTGGAAACTATAGGCCGGTAAGTTTAACATCTGTTGTGGGTAAACTGTTTGAAGGTTTTCTGAGAGATGCTATCTTAGAGCATCTCAACGGAAATAAGCAAATATTGCCATATCAGCATGGCTTCGTGAGGGATCGGTCATGCCAAACTAATTTAATCAGTTTCTATGAGGAGGTAAGTTCTAGACTTGACAGCGGCGAATCAATGGATGTCGTATATCTGGACTTCTCCAAAGCATTTGACACTGTACCACATAAAAGGTTAGTATATAGAATGAGAATGCTCGGACTGGGAGAAAACGTCTGTATGTGGGTAAGTAACTGGCTCAATGATAGAAAACAGAGGGTGGTTATTAACGGTACACACTCAGATTGGGTCACTGTCACTAGTGGGGTACCTCAGGGGTTGTAACGCACCTAGTTGATCAGTTAGGATCTCAACTGCGGAAGCAATGGACATCCACTATTATCCCACCGCCCTTGTTTTTGGATGTGGGATTCGCGGTTACTCAGTATGTACCCCAGGCGTCTCTCTCAGTCTTGGGCGGAGAGTTTGGGGTAACAAAATCATTTACCGCTATCCCTCTAATTAGTTACTGCTGGAAAGGAAGGTCCCCCAGTATTACAGGAGTCACAAGTTAGTATAAGCTTGTGCACAGTTCAGAGTTAGTATATAGTATGCCCTCAGTTTAGTATATAGTATGCCATAGGTTCAGGGTTAGTATATAGCATGTCCACAGTTTTAGTATATAATATGCAGAAGGTTCAGAGTTAGTATAGCATGTCCTCAGTTTAGTATATAATATGCAGCAGGTTCAGAGTTAATATAGCATGTCCTCAGTTTAGTATATAATATGCAGCAGGTTCAGAGTTAGTATAGCATGTCCTCAGTTTAGTATATAATATGCAGCAGGTTCAGAGTTAGTATAGCATGTCCTCAGTTTAGTATATAATATGCAGCAGGTTCAGAGTAAGTATAGCATGTCCTCAGTTTAGTATATAATATGCAGCAGGTTCAGAGTTAGTATAGCATGTCCTGAGTTCAGAGTTGGTTTGGGAATATCGCCTCACACCAGCAGGAACCACCCCACTCTTGAGTTCCAGGACCTTAATCAGAGCAGGTAACAGGCATATACTTGCGGTTAGTTGGTCCTGGCTAGGAAGCCAGCAGTGGGGAAGCCAGTGGAAAGTAGCTAGGCAGTCTTTCACAATGTTGTTAGGGATCCAGGTCTGGATATGTGGACAGAGTCCTCAGATGCAATGGAGCTAGCAGGGTGCGCACTCCATTAGTGGAACACCCTGCTTAGCACCTGTCTTCTATTTAAGACCCGGAGGTAAGTGGGCGGAGTCACAAGGAGCCGCTGCGATCCAGGCTGTACTGTTACAGTACCCCCCTTAAGGGACCCCTGCGGGGTACCCCACTAGGAGAGGGTCGGTTGGGAAATCTTTTATGGAACAATCTTTGGAGTCTGGGAGCATGAACGTTTTGCACATCTTCCCAAGAGTCATCCTGGGGACCATACCCCTTCCATCTAACGAGATACTGGATCTTCCCCCGTCTTCTTCTGGAATCAATGAGCTGCTCAACTTCAAATTCTTCTTCTCCTTGGACCTCTATCGGCGGCAAGGGTCGAGGATCATTTGTTGGGAACGGCCTAGGTCTAAACGGCTTCAGTAGTGACACGTGGAATGTGGGATGTACCTGTAATCGAGGAGGAAGGGTGAGTCTCACCGTGTTGGGGTTAATAATCCTATCTATCGGAAAAGGACCCAGGAATTGTCTTCCCAATTTCTTGGAAGGTACCCCCAACCGAGGGTTTCTTGTTGATAACCAAACCGAGTCTCCGACCTGGTAGGGAGGACTTTTTCTCCTACGACGGTCGTAGTAAAACTTCTGTCTTTCCTTTGCCCGTTGAAGGTTGTCTTTTAGCGTCTTAAGGGTAGTTTGCAAAGTGGTCAGATAATCGTCTGTGGCTGGAACGTTTGTGGGAAGGCTGGTTTGAGGAAGAGACCTAGGGTGAAATCCGTAATTAGCAAAGAATGGAGTATGTAATGTGGAGGAATTCGTAGAATTATTATAGGCGAATTCAGCGAGAGGAAGTAGGCCCTCCCAGTCATCCTGGAGGAATGAGCAGTGACATCAGAGAAACTGTTCCAGACACTGATTCACCCTTTCAGACTGCCCATTAGTTTGGGGGTGATAGGCGGTAGACATTCTGTGGTCGATTTGAAGTCTGGAACAAAGTGCTCTCCAGAATTTGGATACGAATTGCGAACCCCTGTCTGATATGACCTGGCTAGGAATTCCATGTAACTTAATAATATTAGACAGGAATACCACGGCCGTTTCCTTGGAGGAGGGTAACTTCTTGAGGGGCACGAAGTGTGCCATCTTAGTCAGCAAATCCACTACCACCATGATGGTATTGTTTCCTCTGGAAAGGGGAAGTTCAACTATGAAATCCATCGAGACCCATTCCCAGGGTCTGTTGGCGATGGGAAGACTCATTAGGAGACCATAAGGTCGGTTCCTGTCAGTTTTACATGAGGCACAGGTCTCGCACGTGGAAACGTATTCCTCAATTTGTTTGGTCATCTTTGGCCACCAGAAGTTCCTGCGTATCAGGGTTGTGGTTTTAGCAATGCCGGGATGTCCCGCGAGGGGTAAATCATGGCAAAGTTTGATCACCTGATTGGTGAGGGAGGGTGGTATATACAGTTGGCTGTCCTTGTAAAGGAGACCCTGTTGGTTCTGCGAAAGACCAGGGGGCGTATTAGCATGGTCATTAATTAGAGCATCCTTGAGCTGGGTTTCCAACGTTATGGTGGAAAGGACGAGTTTCTTCGGTGGAATGATCCATGTGGGGGCCGTGTCTGAGGTGCGAATTTCAGCCAGTCGTGACAAGGCGTCGGCCTTCCCATTTTTTGAGCCTGGTCGGTATGTAATTTGGAAGTTAAACCTGTCAAAAAAAAAAAACTCCACCGTACTTGGCGGCCTGATAGTGTTTTATTGGTTTTCAGGTATTGTAGATTACGGTGATCCGTATAAATTGTGATGGGGTGTATTGATCCTTCAAGTAAATGCCTCCAATTTTCCAGAAGGCATTTTATGGCGAGGAGTTCCTTTTCGCCTATGGGGTAATTGAATTCGGCGGTATTTAGCGTCCGGGAGTAGAACCCGATAGGATGTAACAGAGTTGAAAAAGAGCTTCGCTGGGACAGAACGGCTCCTATGGCTGCCTGGGATGCGTCTACTTCCAGCACGTAGTGATGGTTCGGATTTGGGAGAGTCAGTATCGGTGCCGTAGTGAACCTGTTCTTTAATAACTCAAACGCTGATTGGGCGTCCTTGGACCAAACGAACTTCGTGTTGACACTAGTTAATCGGGTTAGTGGTTTAGTGGTAGCGGAGAAATCTTTAATAAATTTCCTATAGAAGTTTGAGAACCCCAGGAACCGTTGAAGAGCTTTCCTGGAATCCGGGATCGGCCAATTTTGGATGCAAGTGATTTTTGAGTGATCCATCTGGATACCCTTGGGTGAAATTATGTATCCGAGGAAGGGAAGAGAAGTAGTCTCGAACACACATTTTTCCTGTTTGACGTATAAGCGATGAACACTTAACCGTGCAAGAACCCAACGGACATGTTTCCTATGATCGTGTAAGTTATCGGAATACACTAGTATATCATCAAGATAGATGATTACACATACGTCCAGTAGATCCCTAAAGATGTCGATAATAAAATTTTGGAATGTGGCAGGGGCGTTGCACAACCCGAAGGGCATCACTGTATACTCGAAGAGTCCATACCGAGTGCGGAAGGCTGTCTTCCATTCATCACCTTTTCTGATCCTAATTAAGTTGTATGCGCCTCTCAAATCCAGCTTGGTGTAGATTGTTGCTGTTTGTAATCTTTCTATGAGTTCGGATATTAGCGGCAAGGGGTACCGATTTTTGATTGTTACTTTGTTCGAAGGCTCTGTAATCTATGATGGGCCTTAGGCTTGAGTCTTTGTTTCTCACGAAGAACATCCCTGCTGCTGCCGGGGAGGTTGAAGGCTGAATAAAACCTTTTCGTAAATTCTCTTCTAGGTACTGTTTGAGGTGAACAAGTTCTGGTTGTGCCAATGGATAAATTCTACCCGTGGGTATCTCACTACCCGGCAGCAAGTTTATGGGGCAATCGTAAGATCTATGGGGCGGAAGAGATTCTGCCTTCTTTGCGCTGAATACCTCAGCAAAGTCTGCGTATTGGCTGGGAACCTGGTTCACTCCCACGTGCATGAGAGATTTGAGAGGAAAGCAGGTCTCCATACAATAAGGTGACGTAAACTGAACTCTGCCCTGTTTCCATAGGAGGGTTGGCTGGTGTATTTGCAACCATGGCAACCCAAGAATCACGGGAAACAATGGAGAGTGTATGATATCAAGGGATAAGAATTCTGTGTGGTTATTTTCACATGTCACCATGAGGGGTTGAGTCTGACTGTGGATAGGACTAGAAGTGGTACCGTCAATGAAACTCACGGATATCGGAACGTTTTTTCTCATGTGGGGAATTTTATTTCGCTCAACCAGATGCATGTCGATAAAATTCCCCGAAGCTCCCGTGTCCACCATGGCTTCAACGATAATCCGGTTTTGGTCCCACTGTAAGGTGAGAGACGTGTATATGTAACCACCAGTACTATTTTTTGTACTGCCTAAGGTACAAAACGTGCCGCTCTTACCTTCGCACTTCTTACGTATCGCGGGGCATCCGTCAACGGTATGGTCAGCAGACGCACAGTATAAACAGAGGTTGAGGTTACGTCTCCTGGCTTTCTCTCTCTTGGTCAGAGGTCCTCGGATCGCCCCAATCTCCATCATCTCTACAGCAGGACCCTGGCTGGACGGTCTTGGGTTGGGTGTGAAGCCTGAGACTATCTCGGCTCTGCGTTCCCTCAGCCGTCTGTCAATGGTGGTGGCCTTCTGCATCAAGGCATTAAGTGTAAGTGGTAATTCTCCTCGGGCTAATTCGTCCTTCAGGGCCTCGGAAAGACCTAGGCGGAACTGATTCCTAAGGGTGAGGTCATTCCATTCAGTCTCCCGGGCCCAGCGAGTGTATTCCGCAATAAAGTCCTCTACAGGTCGTCTCCCTTGTTTAAGGCTGCGTAGAGCGGTCTCAGCGGTCAGCTGTTTACTATGGTCCTCGTAGAGAAGGGCCATTTTTTCAAGGAACAGAGAGAAGGAATCCAGGACTGGGTCTTCCTTTTCTAAATAAGTATTGGCCCATGCTCTGGGCTCCCCCCTGAGGTAAGAGATCATGCTAAGTACTTTTTTTCTGTCAGTTGGGTAAGTCCGGGGCTGCAGCTCAAACATTAGTTTGCACGCGTTCAGGAAATCCCTGAACTGCCTTTGGTCACCCGAGAATATCTCAGGTGGGCTGACCTTGGGTTCTGGTCCATCACGGGGGTGTCCTGGCCCCTGAGTGACAAGTTGCCTTAGTGCCTGGTTTTCTAGCTGGAGATGTTGTACAGTCACGTTGAGGGTCTCCACCCTCTTAGTGAGGGTGACGAGGTGACCTGCAACCTCCGCTGGATCCATGTGGGTTCCACTAATATGTAACGCACCTAGTTGATCAGTTAGGATCTCAACTGCGGAAGCAATGGACATCCACTATTATCCCACCGCCCTTGTTTTTGGATGTGGGATTCGCGGTTACTCAGTATGTACCCCAGGCGTCTCTCTCAGTCTTGGGCGGAGAGTTTGGGGTAACAAAATCATTTACCGCTATCCCTCTAATTAGTTACTGCTGGAAAGGAAGGTCCCCCAGTATTACAGGAATCACAAGTTAGTATAAGCTTGTGCACAGTTCAGAGTTAGTATATAGTATGCCCTCAGTTTAGTATATAGTATGCCATAGGTTCAGGGTTAGTATATAGCATGTCCACAGTTTTAGTATATAATATGCAGCAGGTTCAGAGTTAGTATAGCATGTCCTCAGTTTAGAATATAATATGCAGCAGGTTCAGAGTTAGTATAGCATGTCCTCAGTTTAGTATATAATATGCAGCAGGTTCAGAGTTAGTATAGCATGTCCTCAGTTTAGTATATAATATGCAGCAGGTTCAGAGTTAGTATAGCATGTCCTCAGTTTAGTATATAATATGCAGCAGGTTCAGAGTGAGTATAGCATGTCCTCAGTTTAGTATATAATATGCAGCAGGTTCAGAGTTAGTATAGCATGTCCTCAGTTTAGTATATAATATGCAGCAGGTTCAGAGTGAGTATAGCATGTCCTCAGTTTAGTATATAATATGCAGCAGGTTCAGAGTTAGTATAGCATGTCCTGAGTTCAGAGTTGGTTTGGGAATATCGCCTCACACCAGCAGGAACCACCCCACTCTTGAGTTCCAGGACCTTAATCAGAGCAGGTAACAGGCATATACTTGCGGTTAGTTGGTCCTGGCTAGGAAGCCAGCAGTGGGGAAGCCAGTGGAAAGTAGCTAGGCAGTCTTTCACAATGTTGTTAGGGATCCAGGTCTCGATATGTGGACAGAGTCCTCAGATGCAATGGAGCTAGCAGGGTGCGCACTCCATTAGTGGAACACCCTGCTTAGCACCTGTCTTCTATTTAAGGCCTGGAGGTAAGTGGGCGGAGTCACAGGGAGCCGCTGCGATCCAGGCTGTACTGTTACAGGGGTCAGTATTGGCCCCTATTCTCTTCAATATATTTATTAATTATCTTGTAGAAGGCTTGCATAGTAAAGTATCACTTTTCGCAGATGACACTAAACTGTGTAAAGTAATTTACACTGAAGAGGACAGTATACTACTACAGAGGGATCTGGATAGATTGGAGGCTTGGGCATATAAGTGGCAGATGAGGTTTAACACTGACAAATGTAAAGTTATGCACATGGGAAGGAATAATGCAAGTCACCTGTACATACTAAATGGTAAAACACTCGGTAACACTGACATGAAAAAGGATCTAGGAATTTTAATAAACAGCAAACTAAGCTGCAAAAACCAGTGTCAGGCAGCTGCTGCCAAGGACAATAAGATAATGGGCTGCATCAGAAGGGGCATAGATGCCTGTGATAAGAACATAGTCCTACCACTTTACAAATCGCTAGTCAGACCACACATGGAGTACTGTGTACAGTTCTGGGCTCCTGTAAACAAGGCAGACATAGCAGAGCTGGAGAAGGTCCAGGGGAGGGAAACTAAAGTAATAACTGGAATGGGGCAACTACAGTACCCTGAAAGATTATCAAAATTAGGGTTATTCACTTTAGAAAAAAGACGACTGAGGGGAGATCTAATTTATATGTATAAATATATCAGGGGTCAGTACAGAGATCTATCCCATCATCTATTTATCCCCAGGACTGTGACTGTGACGAGAGGACATCCTCTGCGTCTGGAGGAAAGAAGGTTTGTACACAAACATAGAAAATGATTCTTTACGGTAAGAGCAGTGAGACTATGGTGCAAAAAAATAAATTTACGCACTTTGAATTTCTGAGCACCTGTCATGTTTCCTGAGGTTCTACAATGCCCAGACAGTAGAAACACCCCACAAATGAGATATTTCTCTCACCCAGCATGTGTATATATAAAAATACACCCCAAAACACATTGCCCTACTTCTCCTGAGTACGGCGATACCACATGTGTGACACTTTTTTGCAGCCTAGGTGCACAAAGGCGCCCAAATTCCAATGAGTATCTTTAGGATTTCACAAGGCATTTTTTACGCATTTGGATTCCAAACTACTTCTCACGCTTTAGGGCCCCTAAAATGCCAGGGCAGTATAAATACCCCACAAGTGACCCCATTTTGGAAAGAAGACACCCAAGGTATTCCGTGAGGGGCATGGCGAGTTCCTAGAATATATATTTTTTTGGCACAAGTTAGCGGAAAATGATATATATTTTTTTCTTTTTTCTTACAAAGTCTCATATTCCACTAACTTGTGACAAAAAATAAAATTTTACATGAACTCGCCATGCCCCTCATGAAATACCTTGGGGTGTCTTCTTTCCAAAATGGGGTCACTTGTGGGGTATTTATACTGCCCTGGCATTTTAGGGGACCTAAAGCGTGAAAAGTAGTTTGGAATCCAAATACGTAAAAAATGCCCTGTGAAATCGTAAAGGTACTCATTGGAATTTGGGCCCCTTTGCGCACCTAGGCTGCAACAAAATGTCACACATGGTATCGCCGTACTCAGGAGAAGTAGGGCAATGTGTTTTGGGGTGTATTTTTACATATACCCATGCTGGGTGAGATAAATATCTCTGTAAAAGACAACTTTTCCAATTTTTTTATACAAAGTTGTCATTTTACAGAGATATTTCTCTCACCCAGCATGGGTATATGTAAAAAGACACCCCAAAACACATTGCCCTACTTCTCCTGAGTACGGCGATACCACATGTGTGACACTTTTTTGCAGCCAAGATGCGCAAAGGGGCCGAAAGTCCAACAAGTACCTTTTAGGAGGGCATTTTTAGGCATTTGGATTCCAGACTTCTTCTCACGCTTTAGGGCCCCTAAAATGCCAGGGCAGTATAAATACCCCACATGTGACCCCATTTTGGAAAGAAGACACCCCAAGGTATTCCGTGAGGGGCATGGCGAGTTCATAGAAGATTTTTTTTGGCACAAGTTAGCGGAAATTTTTATATATTTTTTTTTCTCACAAAGTCTCCCTTTCCGCTAACTTGTGACAAAAAGTTCAATCGTTCATGGACTCAATATGCCCCTCAGCGAATAACTTGGGCTGTCTTCTTTCCAAAATGGAGTCATTTGTGGGGTGTTTGTACTGCCCTGGCGGGTCTCCGCAATCATTACATGTATGGCCAGCATTAGGAGTTTCTGCTATTCTCCTTAGGCCTCACGCACACGACCGTTGTTTGGGTCCGCATCCGAGCCGCCGTTTTGTCGGCTCGGGTGCGGACCCATTCATTTTAATGGGGCCGCAAAAGATGCAGACAGCACTCCGTGTGCTGTCCGCATCCGTGGCGCCGTTCCGCGGCCCCACTAAAAAAATATAACATGTCCTATTCTTGTCTGCGCTTTGCAGACAAGAATAGGCATTTATATTGCCGGCGCCCATTCCGTTCCGCAAATTGCAGAAGTCAACACGGGCGCCTTCTGTTTTTTGCGCATCCGCGGTTTGCGGACCGCAAAAAACGGCACGGTCGTGTGCATGAGGCCTTATATTGAGCATACGGGTAATGAGATTTTTTTTTTTCGTTCAGCCTCTGGACTGAAAGAAAAAATGAACGGCACAAATTTCTTCATTCGCATCGATTAATGTGGATGAAAAAATCTCTGCCACAGCGATTTTACGGTGTTTTTGCAGTGATCAGAAAAAAAAACATTTCTGTCACTGCGGTGGGGCGGACTGAACGCAAGTGTGCGCACAAGATCAGGCCTGATCGGGCGAACACTGCGTTTTTTGTAGAGCCTAAGGTGACCCTAATGTACTGATATAGATCTGATTGCGATCAGTCTTGATCACTTACAGATACTATATAGTACTAGTGCTGATTAGCGACAGCGATGACGCTAATCAGTGACTAATCAGTGACTGCTGTGCAGTGGGCGCTAACTACCTAACAAGTGGCTAACTAACTGGCGGTGATAAGGGATCCTTAGGCCCCATTCACACGTCCGCAATTCTGTTCCGCATTTTGCAGAACGGAATTGCGGACCCATTCATTTCTATGGGGACAGACTATGTTCCGCTCGGATCCGGAATTTCGGATCTGCACTTCCGGGTCCGCACTTCCGTTCCGCAAAAATATAGAACATGTCCTATTCTTGTCCGCAATTGCACATTGCCGGTGTCCGTGTTTTGCGGATCCGCGAATCAGTGAAACCGCAAAACACATACGGACGTCTGAATGGAGCCTTACAGGGGGGTGATCAATGACAGGGGGTGATCAGGGAGTCTATATGGGGTGATCAGGGGTTAATAAGGGGTTAATAAGTGACAGGGGGGGTGTAGTGTAGTGTAGTGCTTGGTGCTACTTACCAGGTAGCAGGTATATCAGACGCTGTTGACAAAACAGCGTCTGATATACCTTTCTGGGGTTAAAAAAATCGGATCTACAGCCTGCCAGCGAATGATCGCCGCTGGCAGGTTGTAGATCAGCTCGTTTACCTTCCGATCCTGTGAACGTGAGCTCCTGTGTGCGCGCGTTCACAGGAAATCTCGCGTCTCGCGAGATGACGCGCCGATGCGTCTACGAGGAACAAACCGACCGCCCGCAGGACGCATCCCTGCGTTAGGCGGTCGGGAGGCGGTTAATTCGTCCTCACTGAAAAGTGGAGCCGAGCCTACGGCATATAATACTGCAAAGAAAAACCAAAAAAGGGGGTCAGTCAGCACATACCAAACCGCAGAAGCACATTGCTAAGGCAGGGAACAACATTGAAAGACAGAAACATGCAATGCGACAATTAACTGCAATATAGAGTACAAAATTGCATAATAATAACAAGTGCTACACTATAAGTGCGAGATACTTGGCAAATCGTTTTGTACAAAATTATTTGAGCCCGTCTCCCGAGCGTCAAGGCGATCTCTGTTAGACGGGTTCCTACGCTAAATTCTACCTGTTAGGTGCCATGACGGCTACCATACACTTCAGGGAGTGAGGTTCCACATACCTACGATTCAGGACAGGTGGGGGCACAGGGCCTGCTCCCGGGCCATGCCAACTAAGCATCGTGTCAGAGGAACCCAGCGACTTTTGGCTAGGGGTGTCTGATGTCACTTGGGACGAAGTGGATGACCGAGTCAACCATTCAAGAATAGCTGGGTTGCTGGTCAAGACACGACCGCTAAATGACACCGGGAGCTCAGGCCTTTCGCTGAGACTCTTGCTGCCACGCCCCCTTACTCTGCTGTGACCTGTGCCTGCCCCAGAAACATTTAGGCCTCTGCCACTCCTCTGTGCAGGGCCTGGCACTTCTCTGTCTGACATACTGTGTGATCAAATAAATAAATAAAAAGGAAATTAAAACACCCCACAAAACTGTAATTTTCTCACTTCAGCACACAACGGCTAATAAGCCCTTTTTTTTTACCACTAATACACGCCAAAAAGGGCTGTAATTTTCTCACTTCATCACACAACGGCAAATATTTTTTTGTGCCACTAATCCACGCCAAAAAGGGCTTTAGAACATATAACTGCACCGCTGAACGCCAAATATATTTTTTCTTTTTCCACTAATATTTGCCACAAAAGTCTTTAGAACAGATAACTGCACTGCTGACCAGCACATATATTTTTTTCTTTTTCAACTAATAAACTGTTTATCACAGAAATAATGACTTTTCTTTAAAACATAACTTTTACTAATATTCATTAGAAAATAGCCCCATATCAAAAAATAATAATAATTAGGCATGTGCCAAATGCATACGGAAGAGCCTTACTTTATACTGGATGTGCTGATCCTAAAAATAAAGCAAACATTGTAACCTACAGTTTTGAAGACAGCTGATTGGCACGTTAGATAATAGAGAGGTGAGGTCAGGACAGGAAGGGGGAGTCACCCTAGATTAACCCTTAAGCTACCCCTGCCTACAAGCGGAGCACCGCCCCGAAAAGAGCGACACCACTTATCGGTGGCTAAGCCCTCAACTGTCACCTGCAAGTGAGTAAAGATGTACTCCTTTCAATGTACACTCACCTAAAGAATTATTAGGAACACCTGTTCTATTTCTCATTTGCCTTCAGAACTGCCTTAATTCTACGTGGCATTGATTTAACAAGGTGCTGATAGCATTCTTTAGAAATGTTGGCCCATATTGATAGGATAGCATCTTGCAGTTGATGGAGATTTGAGGGATGCACATCCAGGGCACGAAGCTCCCATTCCACCACATCCCAAAGATGCTCTATTGGGTTGAGATCTGGTGACTGTGGGGGCCATTTTAGTACAGTAAACTCATTGTCATGTTCAAGACACCAATTTGAAATGATTCGAGCTTTGTGACATGGTGCATTATCCTGCTGGAAGTAGCCATCAGAGGCTGGGTACATGGTGGTCATGAAGGGATGGACATGGTCAGAAACAATGCTCAGGTAGCCCATGACATTTAAAAGATGCCCAATTGGCACTAAGGGGCCTAAAGTGTGCCCAGAAAACATCCCCCACACCATTACACTACCACCACCAGCCTGCACAGTGGTAACAAGGCATGATGGATACATGTTCTCATTCTGTTTACGCCAAATTCGGACTCTACCATTTGAATGTCTCAACAGAAATCGCGACTCATCAGACCAGGCAACATTTTTCCAGTCTTCAATAGTCCAATTTTGGTGAGCTCGTGCAAATTGTAGCCTCTTTTTCCTATTTGTAGTGGAGATGAGTGGTACCCGGTGGGGTCTTCTGCTGTTGTAGCCCATCCGCCTCAAGGTTGTGCGTGTTGTGGCTTCACAAATAACGAGTGGTTATTTCAGTCAACGTTGCTCTTCTATCAGCTTGAATCAGTCGGCCCATTCTCCTCTGACCTCTAGCATCCACAAGGCATTTTTGCCCACAGGACTGCCGCATACTGGATGTTTTTCCCTTTTCACACCATTCTTTGTAAACCCTAGAAATGGTTGTGCGTGAAAATCCCAGTAACTGAGCAGATTGTGAAATACTCAGACCGGCCCGTCTGGCACCAACAACCATGCCACGCTCAAAATTGCTTAAATCACCTTTCTTTCTCATTCTGACATTCAGTTTGGAGTTCAGGAGATTGTTTGAAGGGACCACACCCCTAAATGCATTGAAGCAACTGCCATGTGATTGGTTGACTAGATAATTGCATTAATGAGAAATAGAACAGGTGTTCCTAATAATTCTTTAGGTGAGTGTATATTTGTCCATCGTCCTGGCGCGTTTCCCCAGTTGGTAAAGGCTGTTTCTTCAGGGGATCATTCTTGAGGTAAGTAGAAATGGCAACTAAGATACTGTAATTGCATTGTGGTCTGGTATTTTTGATAAAGTAAGGCAAATACAGTATAAAGTAAGTCTCTTCCGTATGCATTTAGCACATGACTAATTATAATTTTTTGATATGGGGCTATTTTCTAATGAATATTAGTAAAAGTTATGTTTTAAAGAAAAGTCGTTATTTATGTGATAAACATTCTTATGTGCTTTTCGAACCTCATCTAATTTTTCAGCGATATTAGTTTCCACTAATACACGCCACAAAAGGCTTTAGAACAGATAACTGCACCGCTGACCGGCAAATATATTTTTTCTTTTTCCACTAATACACGCCACAAAAGGCTTTAAAACATTAACTGCGCCGCTGACCGGCAAATATATTTTTTCTTTTTCTATTAATACACACCACAAAAGGCTTTAGAACATATAACTGCACCGCTGAACGGCAAATATATTTTTCTTTTGCCACTAATACACGACAAAAAGGGCTGGAATTTTAGCACTTCGCCACACAATAGCTAATAAGCCCTTTTTTTCCCACTAATACAAGCCAAAAAATGCTTTAGAACATATAATTGCACCGCACAAGGGCAAATAAAACATATAAATATTTCCTTGCAATAAACCCTGTTAATGGCTGTATCAAACACCACTTGCACCCCAATAGCAAGAGCGGCTTGCTGGAATAACAGAGCTGTATAATGGCAATTTGGATCCCCAGTCAGTGCAGCAAGGTGTAATAGGATTGTTCCTATTACCCAGGCTGTATCCTTCACTACTAGACACTGATCAACATAAATGCTGTGGAATAATTCCTCCCTATCCTTTCCCTACACCTTGAATACTCTTGCCCTGCACTTCTAAATAGTTTTTTTAGCACAATTAAGTTTTTTATAACACTGTCCCTAGCGCCTGCTGAGGTCTCTCCCTGCACTAAGTACACTGGTAAATGGCCGAATCTAAGATGGCTGAGGCTATTTATAGGGCTGTGACATCACAGGGCTGGCTGGCTGCTGATTGGCTGCATGCATGGAATTATGGGTGATCCCGCCTTCCCAGAGTTCCTTTCTCCATTTCCTCACATCTGCAGCAGCCATTTTAGGAAAAAATGTGATTTGTTACCACGAAGCGCAAGGAAATTCAGCTTTGGTGCAAAACAAATTTTTACTGAAAATCGGAACGAATTTCACTTCGACAGCTTCGATTCGCTCATTTCTAATGATAATCACAGAAACAAACATTGTAAGGCCTCATGCACACGACCGTTGTTTGGGTCCACATCCGAGCCGCCATTTTGGCGGCTCGGATGCGGACCCATTCACTTCAATGGAGCCGCAAAAGATGCGGACAGCACTCCATGTGCTGTCCGCATCCGTGGCTCCGTTCCGCAGCCCCGCAAAAAAATATAACATGTCCTATTCTTTTCCGCACTTTGCGGACAAGAATAGGCATTTATATTGCCAGCGTCCGTTCCATTCCGCAAATTGCGGAAGGCAACACTGGCGGATTCCGTTTTTTGCGGATCCGCGGTTTGCGGACCGCAAAAAAACGGCACGGTCGTGTGCATGAGGCCTAAGAGGAATTTCCAGGAGACTGATTGTTAGATCCTGGATGCCGGTGGCCATGACTGTCAGGAAGCAGCACCGTAGTTCCAGTTTCCATAGCAACCAGGCTGAAGCTCAGAGTTAGGGATCCCCGTCCAACCACATACAGCGTTGGCAGGTCCAGTGTGATCACATCACGTGGTTCATGGCGCATCATGTGACCTGCAGGGGGGGTAATTAAACAGGCAACTGCTGGCCACATTATTATTCTCTGGTTTATGACTTTGGACTACGTTCCTGGACCAGCCTCTGACTGACGATTTTGCCATTGTGAATCCTGTTGTCTGACTTCTGCCTGGATCTTGACCCTGCCTCCTTTTGCACTTGGACCTTTAAGTGACCCTCTGTGTTTGACTCAGCTTGGTATTGTTACTCCTTTTGTTTATTGATTTGATTATTGATTTGTTGTTCTCTCCTGGGACAGTGGTGTTGGTGAGGTTTTAGGACTTCAATGTACCCTATGGTGACACTGATAAAGTAATAAAAGTACCTAAACTCCCCTTCCCAGCCCTACTGCCAGACTTCAGCAAGTAATGTATTGTATTGGTTGCAGTGGTGACGTCCCATACACCACTGCAGCCAAACACTGACTTCAGTGGTGAATGACATGAGACTTCTGAGGACAGTAATTGGCTGCAGCAGTGTAAAGTACCTCAAGGTAGAAGAGAAAATGCACAGCATTTACTGTGGAAATATGCCCACCTATAGTAATATCAGTCACTGTTAGGGCTGTGCTGTGTCTGCTCCATTTACTTCTAAGAAACTGATGAGTACAGTCACAGTGTTCACCTGTCTCCATCAGTCCCAAAGAAATGAATGCAGCATTTGTTCACGAATGCCGTTCCATTCACACAAGGGTCTTGTGATCCCCTCTTGATTGATTGTGGCCTCAGCAGTCAAACCCTAGATATCAGAAATTTATCATCTATAATTTGGATATATGAAAATGATGTTAAGGAGAAAATCTTCAATATTGAACTTGTTTATAAACTTATGATCGAAGGGAGTCCAAGTTTTGGGATACCCACTGATCTGAAAATAAAGAGTCCCTAGTGCTGCTTTATCATTGCAACCCCTTCAAAGTTTTCCTACACATAGAAACAGCTCCCTCTCTCACCCCATCGGCCTTCCGAGATGCAATCGTGGGGTGTCGAGGCAATATTATGACAGCCATGGTCCTAACAATGGCTCTTAGGCATTCCATGTATGGGCGACTATTAGACCCTGCCTTTGGCATAATACAATGTTATACTGAAATATTTCAGTGTATAATATGAGCAATTAGAGGATCACATTCTCAAGTCAGATACTGGGATATGGAAAATAAAAAAAAAAGTTCTTGAAAATAAAGTAGAACTAAAATCTATTTTTTCTGCTTGCAAATGTCTGTTTACGTAAAAAGGTAAGGAAAAAAAAACTATAGCCACAATAAAATTATCATTTATTATCCTGTATGATGTACAGCATAAAACATAGCAATTAATTTGTTCATTCCACCTGCCAAAAAGTATTTCACAATAAAAGTGTTAAATTGTGCAAAAGTTGAAAAACATTAACATTTTAAATTGGCAACAGCGTTATTGTACTGACACAAAGAACGTAATTATTATGTCATTCATACCGCATGGTGAATGCCATAAAAGTAAAACCCAATAAACAGAAGTGAAATTTCTTTGTTTTTTCATGCTGTCACGCAAAAATTTTTATAAAAGTTAAAAAATATAACACTTACAATACAAAAAAGTTATGGCTTTTCAAATGCAGAGATTAAAAAAAGCTAAATCCTTAGGCCTCATGCACACGGCTGTTGCTCGGCCATTCCGTGTATTGGGAACCGCTTTTTGCAGTCCCCAATGCATAGGAACTATCCATGCAGCTGCCGTGACGGATCCATACTTATTCAACTTGAATGGGTCTGTCGTCCGTCCGCAAGTGAATGGGTCCACATACATGATGCGGTGAGCATATGGCCAGGCAACAGATGTGTACATGAGGCCTTAAAGAGTTACTGTTAGTGTTGAGCAAACTTGTATTTTTATGTTTGGCGCACAAAGTTCAGGTTCGGGTTATTTAAGAATTCCGTTATAAATTCGACTACCACGGAACATAAGTTATGGTCCATGGTAGTGGAATCCATAATGGAATTAGATAACCCGAACCTTGTACGCAAAACTTGAAAACACAAGTTCACTCATCCCTAGTCACTGAACTTTCACACAATTTAATTAGACTTAATAGAGGATTATATAACTAGCATATTTCTAAATCATTTAAAAAATACGGTATATCTGTGTACACTTAGAAAAAGCTGTAAAGTCATGGCTACTTCCACCTAATTTGCAGTCCACTGCCTGTTGTCAGTCAAGATCCATTCCTTGTAACAAAGACACAGTAAATGGGAGCATGTCAGAGCTAGCTGAGATTGCTAAAGCAACTGCTTCTACATAGTTGTCTGTAAGTGCAATTTTCCCCTCCATATCTGTTCTGTGAGCTCTGAAGCTGAAAACATACATAGTGCGAAGTAAGAGAAACAACGTCACAGCAGTACAATGCTGGTTAATTTCACAGAAGGGATACACCCCTGTTTCTGAGTGAAATGCATCTAGCTGTGTAGCTAAAACAATGAACACAGTTATCAACTATAAGTTGTTTGCTATTATATTTTTATGCAAAGAAAAAACTGTGAATTTTACTCCATTTAGTAGTAGTAGCTGCAGCAGCAGCAACCTAGTTTGGATTATGATTTACAGAGAAACCACCTACATTTAATTATAAATCAGCTTAGAGCTGGAGACCAAGTCTGATGGATTTGACTCTAAATGGCATTCTGCAGCTTGCTGTGTACTGTGATGCATAGAAAATGCAGTAGTCAAACAGTGCAACATTTTTAATGAAACCATATTGCAAAAATGCCTTTCGGGCAAAAACATATGCACTTAAGTAACGCCTCCAAAGGTGTCCATATCCTTTAAATGGATTGGCCACCTTCTGGCTACAGGTGATCAATTCGTTTGTGAGATGACTATATGGCACTTACTAATCGAGCCTTTGTTAACATTCTGCACTATTTTCTATATTTCATTAGGTATAATGCCTTGTTGTCTAAGGCTTTTGTGCTGTCGGTCCTGTCCATAAAATGATGAGGGAGGGTCATGTGACCAGGCAAATCACGCCATCTTATCTGTTGAAATACACTGCACCTTCCATGTGTACTTACACTGTAAGGAGTTTAGTGCAGGTGCAGTGTGTTTGAATGGAGAAGACTGAGTGATGTGTCTGGCCAATTGACCCTCCATTGGCAGCCATCTTATGGACAGGATCTCTATGCAGACAGCACAGAAGATTTACTGTACACATGGCTTATGTAATACAGCAAATGGAACAAAATATCAACAAAGGCTATATAAGTAAGTGTCATATAGTCATCTTACATACACATTGGTCAGCAGTAGCCAGAAAGTGGCCAACCCCTTTAAGGGTTTACATACATGTTGACCTTAGAGCACTCTCAGTTTTTCTTTTTCTTAAATAGAACTAGAGAAATTTTGGTTTCTTATAGAGACAAATGTGACCACTTCCTGCATCACTCAGTATTACTTAGCATAACAAACTTACTAAAGTAACGTGGTCCAGCTACGATATTTATAGTGCTTAAAAAGGTTGTACTACAAAAAATATTCTACAGTTTAACAACAGCACCTGGATCTAAATTCTTTTGATTGTGCATGTGCAGTGTACTCAAGTTGTGCGTAGTAGGTGTTTCTGAGTGTAGTAGTGCAATATACACTAACCTGGTACAGCTGACTCTCTGCAAGGGCAGATATAGGTAGGAATAGTTCGTGACGCCAGTGCCAAGTAAACGGTGGCACGCCGTTTGCGGATGCAGGAATAATTTGAGGAAACGTGGTGTTAAAACAGAACTTCAACTTTAGTAGTTTGCAGGCAGAGACAATATTGGAAACGCAGTTCCTCAGCATACAGTCGATTTTGCAATTCGGTCGATGCAGGCAATTCAGTACAGCAGGGTAATTACAGAGTGTTGAACACAGGATTCGCAGCACAGGAGCTAGCACTCTAATTCTGTCTGATCCTGGAATATAGCAATTCTTCACCAAGGCCCATTAACCTATTTCTGGCTTTATATCCTTGATTATGGCTCTTATAAGTACCTCCTCTGTTTCTCTCAGTACCTCTGGCTTCTCTGATCTTTGCCTCTGTCTCTCCCAGCTTCCTCAGGCTCTAGAAACTTCTGAGCTCTGGTCTAGACTGCTTCTGCACTCCACACTAGATCAGGTTACACTGCCTTTCCCTTCCTTGTCTGGCCTTATATAAACTAGGGCTCTCTAGCTCCCTCTAATGCCTAAAAGCTGGAATGACACCCCTAGCCGGCCTGTACTTGCAAGTTTCATAGCAACAGGGAAATACACACATTACATTGCATTTTACAAAACTGACATACAACAACTTTCCATAATTAAGAAGGGACAACAGCACACCAAGTGACCTTTGGTAGTAACGGGTATTACAACTCCCGTATACTACATACCCCACTGCTTTAAGCTGAGTACGCCCTCGTACTCCATCATGGGTCGCCCAACTGGAATCTCTACCTGAAATAGAAAAAGAGACATGCAGGCATACATATATGCCATTCAACTGCATTTACATCAGGTCCAATTGGCAAAGGTGCAGGGTAGTGACAAGGGGCGTCGTTCTCTTCTCTCAGGATAATGAATGGAACGGGGGCGCTGACCTGGCACAGCGTAACATTAGAACCAGGATAGTCCATGACAATGAATAAGTCCATAATAAAACAGTAGAAAACGGTATAAAAGTTCTTGGAGGCTCAAATAACAAACATGAGTCCGTACCCAGGTTATTTCCATATTAAATCACAGAGGCTCTCATGCGGTGGAGTCCATCTCTGGGCACAATACTTTAAAAGAGTAAGAATCTCAGAGGCTCAGGTATCTTTTGAGTCTGTCTCCGGGCACGGTTCCTTAGTATGAAGTTGCACAATAACGGACAGCAAGAAAAGTGCTGTAAAACCCCAGATCAACCTGAAAAGGGGGTGAAGGGTAAAAGGTGCAACAAAGGAACAGGCCACAACTTGGTGTGGGGTAACAAAAGCAGGCAGGAGATCCTGGAAACAAACGTGGCCTTGCTGACTTTGTAATTTCAGTGGTCAACACCTACCACTGAGCCGTGGACAAACTGGCAGCTGCAACAAAGGGCCAGCAACATAGGACTCCTGTCCTGGAAGGGTTAACATCACCTTCTGAAGAAATAAATCAAGGGCCTAGCAGGCTGATCACAGTGGCATATTGTAGCTACTTGGCTCTGCAGGGAGGTATCTTCTGTAGTATTCCTCTACAGGAGGATGGGCCCACATGACTGTATCAGGGGGTAGCTGCAGGGTAAAGGGGCCCCTAATAGGTATTGGCCCCATAGGCCTAGGGGTGAACCCTCTGGTGGGCCGTGCCGGCCCTGGCATGATCACTGCAGGGTGTGACATACTTGGTACCGCCGCAACAAGCGGTCCGGTGCTCTGGGTGCAGCAATTCACAGCAATCGCGGGTCCGGTCTGGGGCACTGACGGAGCGGTGACAACAGAAGGCGGTCGGCGGGTGGTGACAGGCACCCTTACCTCATCCTTCCTCGGCGGCGTCTGGATCCTGGCGGTGTAGGTCTTACGCAACTCCCGCAACTTCTCCTCCAGCCGGACGATCTGCTCACCAATACTCTCGGTGTCGGAGTCGCTGTTCTCTGCTGGCGCCGCCGGCGCAGGTACAGTCACCGCTGATGCAGACTCGGCCTCTTCAGGTTCTGGACTTGCCTCAGGTCTCCGTCCCATCCGGATGTTCTGGAAGGTAGCACTCAATCCTCTTTGCTGCTCCAGCTCAGATAGTGTCTTCTCCCGACGTGGCAGCTCGGGGGAAGGGTAGGGGCTCACCCATTTCTCCAACACGGTTGGCTGCCAGAAGACGTTCGGCCCAATGAAGGAGCTCCGCTCCTGGAAGGCGTGATGGGCCGGCTCTGGAGAGCGTTCCGGTTCTCGCTCGCAGCCAGAGTAGTCTTCTCCTTCGTCTGCCTCCCAATCCTCAGGTCCTCGCTTCGGACGGGTCACAGCAGTCGCATAGGGGCCTCGCAGGCCCTCGGCAGGGGTGTACTCCACTTCCTCTCCCTCGCGGAGGCTGTGCTGGTACGAAGGGAGGTAGTCTCTCTTGACAGACCTTCGATTGACATAGAGGTCTCTGCCAGTAAGATAGTCCTGAATAAACCCGTAGTCACGGGATTTGTCAAACGACAGCACCACTCCCTTTCTCCTTTCCAGGCGGGGTTGGGTGTGCGTATGTCTTTCATGTATGGTCTTAGTTAGCTCCTCATACACGATCTTTGTCTGGGTATTTCGCTTGATAGCGGCCTCCCGAATCTCCGCCATCAGGGAAGACCATTTAAACGATGGCTGAAAAAAGTCCCTCCATGAGCCATAGTAGGGCTCGGGTTCTTTCTCCCTGGTGCGGCAGGCAGGTTGCTCCGGTCCCGGAGCGTAGGCCGGTGGAGCCTCCTCTGGCTCTACACCGGTGTCAGTCATCATGTCAATTACAGGTGCGGACGCTGCAGCAACACTCTGCTCACAATCCAACATGCTCGATCCTACTGAGGAGAGCGATAGGGACGCATCAATTAAAGTAGTCAGCTCCTCCCATTGCACTGGGAGGCCGCCCCCCAGGTATCTCAATATAGGGAAGGCGGTGTCCATGCTGGCAGACATGCAAATGTCCAGATAAGCCGTGGCGCCTGCCCTTGACCTTCTTCCCGCCTTTTCCTCAGAAAGGCGCCAATTTTTCCCGCCTTTTCGGGATGAAGGTGACGCAGCAGTAAATTCAGCCAGCTCAGCGGCCATCTTTAGGTACAAACGCTGTCTATTCACTGACGGCAAGCAGGAATGTTTAAAGTCCACAAAACCACACTCCAATGCGGCGATTTTCTTCCTCTGGGTAGCGCAACACTGCACAGCGCTTTTTAGAGGTTTTCGGAACACTTTGGGTACGATTTTCAGTCCACAAAGTCCACTTGAATAAAACAGGAAAATTGTCACTTTGGTCACAGGGCAACGGTATAAGGCACAAAGTTCACGCTTCTTGCACTATAAAGCGTGCGTATCCTGTTCGTGACGCCAAAAGAGAGGTGCAGTGTACTCAAGTTGTGCGTAGTAGGTGTTTCTGAGTGTAGTAGTGCAATATACACTAACCTGGTACAGCTGACTCTCTGCAAGGGCAGATATAGGTAGGAATAGTTCGTGACGCCAGTGCCAAGTAAACGGTGGCACGCCGTTTGCGGATGCAGGAATAATTTGAGGAAACGTGGTGTTAAAACAGAACTTCAACTTTAGTAGTTTGCAGGCAGAGACAATATTGGAAACGCAGTTCCTCAGCATACAGTCGATTTTGCAATTCGGTCGATGCAGGCAATTCAGTACAGCAGGGTAATTACAGAGTGTTGAACACAGGATTCGCAGCACAGGAGCTAGCACTCTAATTCTGTCTGATCCTGGAATATAGCAATTCTTCACCAAGGCCCATTAACCTATTTCTGGCTTTATATCCTTGATTATGGCTCTTATAAGTACCTCCTCTGTTTCTCTCAGTACCTCTGGCTTCTCTGATCTTTGCCTCTGTCTCTCCCAGCTTCCTCAGGCTCTAGAAACTTCTGAGCTCTGGTCTAGACTGCTTCTGCACTCCACACTAGATCAGGTTACACTGCCTTTCCCTTCCTTGTCTGGCCTTATATAAACTAGGGCTCTCTAGCTCCCTCTAATGCCTAAAAGCTGGAATGACACCCCTAGCCGGCCTGTACTTGCAAGTTTCATAGCAACAGGGAAATACACACATTACATTGCATTTTACAAAACTGACATACAACAACTTTCCATAATTAAGAAGGGACAACAGCACACCAAGTGACCTTTGGTAGTAACGGGTATTACAACTCCCGTATACTACACATGTAATTAAAAAATTTGTATAGCCACTGAGTTATTCAATAAAATGTATATGTATAACGCCACCTGCTGTTTGTTTGTTTCTTATTTCTTTGTCCTGCTCACTGAGATGGCCGCACATGCTCAGTTTCAGCTTTCAAATGCCTCCTGAGTTGTGATAGGGAGAGTATGGACACGCCCCCTGAGCTTCAGCAGAATAGACACTTGCCTTTGAGCTGTCAGCTTGATATAAATCTAGCAGAGCAATGAATGAGGAGATCTCTGGATCCATGTGAGGTACAGGGCTGGTTTACATTAGTCATGGGATAACCGTTTTAACATTCCAAATAATTAGCTAAAACCAACTTGACATCATCAGGCTACATTAACAAATGCAATGACTATTTTTGTAATGGCTGTCAAATGGCCATTTTCAGTGCCAGTTAAAGTCTATGGGGCCAGTGAATAGCAGCCATAATAAAATAGGGCATGTTCTATTTTTGACAGTTTTCATAGCCAGACGGACCACATTGAAGTCAACGGGCACATTTTTACCAGCCATTTAGACAGGAGTGCACCTGTCTAATGACCATTAAAAATGTGAAATGTAAAATAAAAAGAACATTCAAAGGTTAAAAAAAATATCAAAATACTGAACTCATCCACTTGCAGGGACACTTACTTCTTACTAGAGGCAGCGGGACCTGATGTACACAGCGTATTAACGTCACATGAAGTTATGTCATGACTCTGATTCTGGTGCCTCCAAAGAGGAGCAAGTATCCCCGCTAGTGTTGGTCAAGCACCAAAGTGCTCGTGTGCTCTGATGCTCGAGTAGAACACTTCCCGATGCTCTACAGAGCACCCGAGCACAATGGAAGTCAATGGGAGAACCCGAGCATTAAATCAGGCACCCCCTGCTCTGAAGAGGGGAGGGTGTCAGGACTCTAGTTCAGCTTAGGAGTCCCTGCTCTGACTCCATATATAGCTATGTCCATATATGGAGTCAGTGCCTCTATTTCTGAAAAGTTTCTGGTGGGATTCAAACTCACAACCTTCTACATTACAGCCAAGAATCTTAACCACTACACTATAGAGCTGCATGGCCAGTTACTTAAAAAGAAATATCATAATATAAAAAAAAAATATATATATATATATATATATATATGAGACTTATATATATACTGTATTGGAATACTTACTAGTGATGATAGAAACATAGAAACATAGAATGTGTCGGCAGATAAGAACCATTTGGCCCATCTAGTCTGCCCAATATACTGAGTACTATGGATAGCCCCTGGCCCTATCTTATATGAAGGATGGCCTTATGCCTATCCCATGCATGCTTAAACTCCTTCACTGTATTTGCAGCTACCACTTCTGCAGGAAGGCTATTCCATGCATTCACTACTCTCTCATATCCCCTCTGTCTCGTCTTTCTTCCAAGCTATACATGTTAAGGTCCTTTAATCTTTCCTGGTAAGTTTTATCCTGCAAATCCATGTACCAGTTTAGTAGCTATCTCTGTACTCTCTCCAAAGTATCAATATCCTTCTGGAGATATGGTCTCCAGTACTGAGCACAATACTCCAAATGAGGTCTCACTAGTGCTCTGTAGAGCGGCATGAGCACCTCCCTCTTTCTAATGGTAATTCCTCTCCCTATACACCCAAGCATTCTGCTAGCATTTCCTGCTGCTCTATGACATTGTCTGCCTACCTTTAAGTCTTCTGAAATAATGACCCCTAAATCCCTTTCCTCAGATACTGAGGTTAGGACTGTATCACTGATTTTATATTCTGCTCTTGGGTTTTTACGCCCCAGGTGCATTATTTTGCACTTATCCACATTAAATTTTAGTTGCCAGATTTTTGACCATTCCTCTAGTTTTCCTAAATCCTTTTCCATTTGGTGTATCCCTCCAGGAACATCAACCCTGTTACAAATCTTTGTGTCAACAGCAAAAAGACACACCTTACCATCGAGGCCTTCTGCAATTTCGCTGATAAAGATATTAAACAATATGGGTCCCAGAACAGATCCCTGAGGTACCCCACTGGTAACAAGACCTTGGTCTGAATATACTCCATTGACTACAACCCTCTGTTGCCTGTCCCTCAGCCACTGCCTAATCCATTCAACAATATGGGAGTCCAAGCCCAAAGACTGCAATTTATTGATAAGCCTTCTGTGTGGGACAGTATCGAAAGCCTTACTGAAGTCTAGATAAGCGATGTCTACTGCACCTCCGCCATCTATTGTTTTAGTCACCCAATCAAAAAAATCAATAAGATTAGTTTGACATGATCTCCCTGAAGTAAACCCATGCTGTTTTTCATCTTTCAATCCATGGGATTTTAGATGTTCCACAATCCTCTCCTTAAGTATGGTTTCCATTAATTTCCCCACTATTGATGTAAGGATTACTGGCCTATAGTTGCCCGATTCCTCCCTACTACCTTTTTTGTGAATCGGCACAACATTTGCTAATTTCCAATCTTCTGGGACGACTCCTGTTGCCAGTGATTGGTTAAATAAATCTGTTAATGGTTTTGCTAGTTCACCACTGAGCACTTTTAATAGCTTTGGGTGTATCCCATCAGGCCCCTGTGACTTATTTGTATTGATTTTAGACAGCTGACTTAGGACCTCTTCCTCTGTAAAGACACATGCATCAAAAGATTCATTAGTCTTCTTTCCTAACTGAGGTCCATTTCCTTCATTTTCCTTCGTAAAGACTGAACAGAAGTATTCATTGAGGCAGTCAGCTAGTTCTTTATCTTCTTCCATATACCTTCCTTCTTTTGTTTTTAATTTTGTAATTCCTTGTTTTAGTTTCCTTTTTTCATTTATGTATCTGAAGAATGCCTTATCGCCTTTTTTCCCTGACTGAGCTAATTTCTCTTCTGCCTGTGCTTTAGAAGCTCTTATAAGTTGTTTGGCCTCTCTCTGCCTAATCTTGTAAATTAGCCTGTCATCCTCGTTTTTTTTTTTTTTTTTTTATAATTCCTAAATGCTATCTTTTTGTTTTTAATGATTTTGGCCACTTCTGCTGAGTACCACAGTGGTCTTTTCCTTTTTTTGCTTTTACTGACAAGCCTAATGCAATTTTCTGCCCGTTCGGAGCGAGCTTGACAGGACAGCCAAAAATGTATCTGTGACATATAGTGTACTTTGTCAATAGACGGTGTCCGCTTCTGACAGTGACATTACCAGGGCCACATCTGCAGTGTAATGTGTGCGCTTCAAAAATTTATCAGTGACATAAATGTCATACCTTTTGGCGTGACATTACCGGTGGTACCTCTCCTGTATAACGTTTCCTCATCCCAAATACAGTACCTGTATCGTTCTCTGTAATGTTTCATTAGCTGCTGGTGAAAGCATTGACATTATCTTCGGGTTATTTCCTGTGTGACGTTTCCACATCCCAAATACCATTTTAAATTTGTTTGCGCATACACTTCCAAATCTTACGCTACTGAACGTGTGACAGACTTTCAATCATATAACATTTAATATGAAAAAGGTGAGCAGTAAGGGACGGGCCAGTGGCCGTGATGCTGATTGTGTACACAGAGGCCGTGGCCCTGGGCACGATGAAACTGTGCCTGCTGCCAGAGCACAAGAAAAATAATCTTCCATGATACCTAGCTTCATGTCCCAGTTTGCAGGGCGG
The DNA here is from genome assembly GCF_905171765.1 of Bufo bufo. Lineage (NCBI taxonomy): Eukaryota > Metazoa > Chordata > Amphibia > Anura > Bufonidae > Bufo > Bufo bufo. The sequence continues at coordinate 420,383,999 of NC_053389.1, read as the reverse complement.
CGCAGGACAGCACTCTTGAAGTCAGACCAGTGCGACCAGGTGGTCGGTTGGATTGCAGCAGATAATGCTTCCAGTCGCTTAAGCACCACCCTAGCTTCCACCAAGTCCAGTCTCAGTAGCCAAGAGTCTGCTCAACCCAATCCTTACCCTGATCCTCCTTCCCCCCACCATGGAGAATCTGTGCAAACAAGTGATCCCACACTCGGATATTCCGAGGAGCTCTTTTCAGCGCCATTCCTTGATTTGGCCCTCTCACCAAGCACGCTTGAAGAGGGACAGATCTTTTGCCCTGATTCCCAAACTCTTGAGCATCCACAATCACAAGAAGATGACTGTGGGGAACGGCAATTACTGTTTAATTAGGTGGATGATGATGAGACACAGTTGCCAATAACTCAACGGCAATTACTGTCTTAAGAGGTTGATGAAGAGGATGAGACACAGTTGTCAATCACTGAGGTAGTGGTTAGGTCAACAAGTCAGGAGGATGAGCAGAGTGAGGAAGTGGAAGAGGAGGTGGTGGACGACAAAGTCACTGACCTAACCTGGGGAGGTGGAAAGCCGAACGAGGACAGCAGTACAGAGGGAGAGGGATCTGCTGCACCGCAACAGGCTGGAAGAGGTAGTGGGGTGGCAAAAGGGAGAAGGCAGGCCACACCAAACAGGCCCCAAACAGGCCCGCAACAGGCCCGGAGCACCACCTTGCAGAAATCTCCCTTGCCAAGGGGTAGGTGTTCCGCAGTCTGGATCTTTTTTGAGTAAAGTGCGGACGACAAAAGAATTGTAATTTGCAACCTGTGCCATACAAAAATGAGCAGGGGCGTGAACACTAGCAACCTCACCACCACCACTATGATCCGCCACATGGCATCAAAGCACCATAATAGGTGGCCCGAACGCCTGGGTCCACAATCTGTGTCTGCGGGTTACACCACTGCCTCCTCTTCCCCTGTGTTACGTGCTGGCCAATACCCTGTTTAAGACGCAGGCCCGGATGCCTCCCGCCCTGCACCTGGACCTTCGCAAGCACTATCAGCAACCACATCCACTTCCGTGTCCCAGCGCAGCGTCCAAATGTCCTTACCACAGGCATTTGAACGCAAGCGCAAATACCCAGCCACCCACCCACAGGCCATAGCACTAAATGCACTAAATTACTTTGAAGGTCCACTTAACCACGGACACATGGACAAGTGCATTCGGCCAGGGATGCTACAATTCCCTGACGGCATACTGGGTGAATATTGTGGATGCCGGGAGCGAGTCGTACCCTGGGATGGCACAGGTGCTACATCGATCAGGGTTTCCGCCAGCACCTACATTAATGGTTCCAGCCCCCACTTCTCCTCCTCCTCCTCCGCCTCCTCCTCCACTTCCACCTACAGTTGTGTTCAAAATTATTCAACCCCCACTGAAATTGAGTGTTTTGACCAGTTTGACATTGATTTTGATCATTTCAGTCATCTTGTTTACAATTAAATCAAAGAGGCACTTGTAAGTCAGACAAATATAACATAACATTTATAATGAAATAACCACAAATGTCTTTTCTGTGCTCACATCATTATCAGTTTTATTCAACCCCCAAGTGACATTCAATCTTAGTACTTAGTACAACATCCTTTTCCAGTTATAACAGCTTTTAAACGTGAAGCATAGCTTGACACAAGTGTCTTGCAGCGATCTACGGGTATCTTCGCCCATTCTTCATGGGCAAAAGCCTCCAGTTCAGTCACATTCTTAGGCTTGCGCGCTGCAATAAGTCCCACCAGAGGTTCTCAATCGGATTTAAGTCTGGTGACTGCGATGGCCACTTCAAAATGTTCCAGCCTTAAATCTGCAACCATGCTCTAGTGGACTTGGAGGTATGCTTGGGATCATTGTCCTGTTGAAAGGTCCAACGTCTCCCAAGCCTCAGATTTGTGACGGACTGCATCACATTTTCATCCAATATCTCCTGGTACTGAAGAGAATTCATGGTACCTTGCACACGCTGAAGCTTCCCTGTACCTGTAGAAGCAAAACAGCCCCAAAGCATGATTGACCCCCCGCCATGCTTCACAGTAGGCAAGGTGTTCTTTTCTTCATAGGCCTTGTTCTTCCTCCTCCAAACATAGCGTTGATCCATGGGCCCAAACAGTTCTAATTTTGTTTCATCAGTCCACAGAACACTATCCCAAAACTTTTGTGGTTTGTCCACATGACTTTTGGCATACTGCAGTCGACTCTTCTGATTCTTTGGAGACAGCAAGGGGGTGCGCCTGGGAGTTCTGGCATGGAGGCCTTCATTACGCAGTGTGCGCCTTATTGTCTGAGCTGAAACTTCAGTACCCACATCTGACAAATCTTTTTTCAGTTCCTCAGCAGTCACACAGTGACTTTTCTCCGCTTTGCGCTTCAGGTAGCGCACAGCAGTCGAAGTCAGCATCTTCTTTCTGCCACGACCAGGTAGCGTTTCAACAGTGCCCTTTGCCTTGAATTTGCAAATGATGCTTCCTATGGTGTCTCTTGGTATGTTTAACATCTTTGCAATCTTCTTATAGCCATTGCCCTTCCTGTGAAGAGAAATCACCTCTTCTCTTGTCTTCCTGGACCATTCTCTTGACTTCACCATGTTTGTAAACACACCAGTAAATGTCTAGAAGGAGCTGAGTATCACAATCCTTTTAAATCTGCCTAATTGGTGCTTATTAATACTGTATTACAAAAACAATTGATGTCATTTTAGTTGCATTTGGTTCTTTAAAAAGTCCTTGTAAGATTTCATTCTGAACACAATTACAAATGTACACTAAATTCCCTAAAACCCTTTACAGCATTGGGGGTTAAATCATTTTGAACACAACTGTACAATTTTCATAGTCATGAAAATCAAGAAAACTCTTTGAATGAGAAGGTGTGTCCAAACTTTTGGTCTGTACTGTATATATATATATACACACACACACAAAATCATAGTTCCTGGCTTTCCATGTTGGTTGCAGGGGGCGTGGCCTAACGGAACCGGTGGGCGTGGCTTAGCGGGTCGGCTGTGTGGTGGTAGTGATGGGGAGGATGGGTATTGACTAAGTAGCTACTGCAGTAGGGACTCGGAAGGTTTTTATCACAGCCAGCTTCTGACAGGAATCAGCTGTTTGTAGAGAGGGAACAAGCGGCTGATTCCTGTCACAGTTGGAGCGGGCAGCAGGGAGCCGACCACCAGGACTGGTGCAAGGATTTTTGCCACCCTAGGCAAAAGCTAATTTTGCCGCCCCCTTGACTCCGCCCATTGACCACACCCTTTTACCCGCCCCTTTTTCAGCCACCTATTGCATGCAACATTTAACTATGGTCGTGTACCCTGTGCCAGTCTATGGTCATGTACCCTGTGCCAGTCTGACTATGGTCATGTATATATAATATCCAGCCATTGTCTGCCACCTAGTACCATCCCAGTGATGCCAATCCCTCTATGCTGTTCAGCAGGTTGGCACACCAAACACAAGCAGTGCCACCTATTCACTGCCAGGCATGTGTGCCACCCTGCTGCCCGTCACTGTCCTGCAGCCTCTGACACTTCAGTGCAGGTTGTCAGAGTGCGGTTGCCAGGGGGGCTCACCAGGTTCTGCTCCTCGCTGTGCTCCAGGTCCACATTGCCTTGGCTCTTGCCAAGATCATGTGTCTTCGGCGCGTGATCCCGCGAGACCCACCTCTGGAGGTCACTGGTCTCGCGGGATTGCACGCTCGAAGTCAGGGCCGTTGCAAGGATTTTTGTCAACACAAGCGAATCTACATTTTGGTGCCCCCCCCCCATCATTTTACATTTCTGCCCCTCATGATTCATGTCCATTTCTTCCCCCCTCATCATTTCACATTTCTGCCCCTCATGATTCATGTCCATTTCTTGCCCCCCCATGTGCTAATATCATAGTGCCATCCTCTCCCCCTGCCCCCTAATGTGCCAGTATCAAGTGCCTCTCTCCTCCCTTCTCCATGTGCCAGTATCATGGCGCCAATAGCCCCCCCTCCCCGTGGGCAGTAAAGTAACAGTCCTGTATTTAAAAAAAAAAAAAAACACTTTCAGAAAAGTTTCTCCTGGGATTCGAACTCACAACCTTTCACATCAGAGGCAAGGCATTTACCCACACAGCTATGAGCGCTGTATAGCTAGTTGCTTAAAAAAATATATATGTAAGACTTCTACTGTAGATAACTTTGATAGTGTACATCCATACACATGACAGCTACCCCAGTACACTGTGTATGGATGTAGCAGAGCTGGGTGTGTTGGGGCAGCTGTCATGTGTATGGATGTACACTATCGAAGTTATCTACAGTAGAAGACTTATATTATTATTTTTTTTTAGTATCTCACTATACAGCTCTCATAGCTGTGTGGGTAAATGCCTTGCCTCTGATGTGAAAGGTTGTGAGTTCGAATCCCAGGAGAAACTTTTCTGAAAGACAGTTGAGCTGAGCATAAACATGTATGGGAGGATCAGGAGAGATAGCTGTTCTGCACACAGATATTTCATGTGTATTGACAGCTTTAGTCCTCATTGTATCACTTGCCTGCATTGTACTCAAGGGAAATATACTCTGATATCAGAGTGGGAAAACAATATGCCATTATTGGTCTGGTAGGTGGACTCAATAGCCAAACATCTAACATGGGAACTTCACACTTGCTGCTGTATCCATTATATGCTTTCTAATGTGGACTATGAAATAAAACATACAGAGTTTTATCAGTGCTGGCTTCCAATTACACTGTTTATTGCCTTCAGCAGATTTAGGATCCCGTGCACACATGAAGGTGAGCTGACCGCTGTTTTCACTGCTTAAAACCCACGTTTTATGTTGTAGGGTCCTCAAACGTGGTCCATGAAAAGGTTGCACATGGAATTCAGTTATAGTTGGATCAAATGATATGCACATGCACAAAATGCAGACCTTCTGTGATAAGTTCTGATTAAATACATTTAAAAGTGGATGAAGATCACAAAAAAGGCTCATGCACAAGAATGTATTTTTTTTTTTCGTGTCTGTTCCATTTTTTGCAAAACCATTCACTTCAATGGGGCCGCAAAAAATGTAATGCCTCCGTGTGCATTTCGTGTCCGCATGGCTGTTCCGCGAAAAAAATAGAACATGTCTTATTATTGTCTGCATTATGGATAGGACTGTTCTATGTGAAATGCACACGGACAGTATTTCTGTTTTGCAGATCCACAATTTGTGGACTGCAAAACACCCAACGGTAATATGCATGAGCCCTAAAGATGTGTAATAGCAGGTTATACAGTACATACACATACATAGACATATCTGAAATTTTAGAGATAGGAAAGATACTATAGTACCCCATTAGGCCTCTTTCACACCGTCAATTTTTGGTCAGTCTTTCATCAGTGATTTCCATCAGTTATTCTGAGCCAAAACCAGAAATGGAGCTTACACAGAAATAAGGTATAATGGAAAGATTTACTCCTGTTCTGTGGTTTTGACCTGCACCTGGTTTTGGCTCACAGTCATTGATGGAAGTCACTGATCAAACATTGACTACGTGACAGCCTAACAGAAGATAAAGCAAAGTAGCTTTTTCTGTTCTTTATGTTTGATCAGAGCACTCAGAGGCATAGTTCCTAAGACTGGCGTTTCTTATGCCAGTCTAAGTAAAAAGTGTGCTGGAGTAAGCCACCCCAAATTTATTAAGAGTAAGGTGTGCCAAATTTTGTTTGGCTTGTCTTCTAGCTGTCTGTCAATCAGAAAGTGAAATCTACACCAGCTATGAGTTGTGTACAATTCACCTATAATTTGTGCCAGTTTCTTTCATATATTATAGTAAATCCGGTGGGCTTTGTTCCGGCTCATTTTTTCTCCACTTATGAGAAGAAGCATGAAGCACAAATATTTACAAATGACTTTGTACAATTGCTTTAATAAATTTGTCCCTCAGCATATATTTTTGCCGGATAATTTTCCCGAGAAGGAAGCTACGCCATATGAATTTCCTTTTAGGACCACATATCAGGCACATCAGACTGTCAGTTGGGCATCACTGCCCTGAATGTTCTCTGAAACCTGAAATGCAAATGTCTACTCTCAGAGATTCTGCTTATTTCAACAGAGGGCACACTGTGCTAGAACATAGCTACAGTAGAAGGCTATTCTAACTTTAAATTAAAAGTCACACATGTATATACAAAAAAACTTTAAAGTATATTTAGTTATATGCTGAAATGTACTATATATATATATATATATATATATATATATAAGTGTGTGTGTGTATATACAGTCTATCTATCTATCTATCTATCTATCTATCTATCTATCTCATATCTATCTATCTACCTACTTATTATCTATCTATCTATCTATCTATCTATCTATCTATCTATCTATCTATCTATCTATCTATCTATCTATCTATCCTTTAGTATAATAAAAGAAGTCACAGTGAGTCAGCCTTTATGAGCACTTTGTGATCCATTCAGTGATACCTCACGGAAGAATTTTACAATAGTAGATTTATCATATTGGATTGACATATTAAACTGAAGCAGGTCGAAGTGACAGCAGAAAAACACTTACCCCATATAATCATCAAAATTATGTGCTAAAATGCAGAGGTTCTCGTAAATCCTTAAACTAACTGAATGATTTCAGAACATGTTGCACTTGCAGCAAGAACAGACTCTTATAAAAAGCCAAATATGAAGCAACGGTCAACTTGATATTTAAAGGACAAAACACACAGATCTTTTCTTATTAACAAATAAATATCTGAATTGAAGAACTGCATAAAGTGAACTGTGGCATCGGTTCCTTTAGAAGCAATATTATATATATATATAAAATATATATATATATATATATATATTAGCATAATTACCCGACTTTGCACCTGTTTATTTAATTAGTTTTTTGTGTATATGATTAAAAGGTCTCCACAGTACTCTCATAACAATCACATCAATGGTGGCCCTATAACAGTGACATCCACAGTGCTCCCATAAGAGTGACATCCACACCCATAACAATGATATCCACAGTGTTCTCATAACAGTGCCCCCCATAAGATTTAAAATGACAGTGCCCTATAGTATTGACATTGACAGTGCCCCATAGCAATGGTATTCCCAGTGCCCCATAGCAGTGACATTAACAGTGCTCCCAGAACAGTAATATCCACTGTACCCCCATAACAGTGACATCCACAGTGCAACCATAACAGTGACATCCACAGTGCTCCCATGACACTGACATCCACAGTGCTCCCATGACAATGACATCCACAGTGCTCCCGTAACAGTGACATTCACAGTGCTCCCATAACAGTGACATCCACAGCACCCCCATAATAGTGACATCTGCAGTGGCTCCATAACAATGACATCCACAGTGCTCCCATAACAGCTACATCCACAGCGCCCCATAATAGTGACCTCCACAGTGCTCCAATGAGAGTGACATCCACTCCTATAACAATGCCATCCACAGTGGTCCTATTACAGTGACATCAACAGTGCTCCCATAACAGTGACATCCACAGTGGCCCCATAACAGTGACATCCATAGTGCTCCCATAACAGTCACATCCACAGTGCTCCCATAACAGTGACATCCACAGTGTCCCCCATAACACTGACATACACAGTGACCCACAACAGTAGTGACAACAGTGGCATCCACAGTGTCCCCATAACAGTGACATACTCTACACAAAACCTTCAGAAGCACCCAATTTACCTTGTATGTGGCATATTTGGTGGAGATCAATCAAGTCGTTTAGGCAAGAATAAAAAACAGGCAGACGATAGACAGAAATTCATTTCCTATCTATCAAGATAAGTAGTATTACATCAGTGAGCATTAGGCCATTTTCACAAGTACCTTATCAGTATTCTGTCTCAGTATTTGTAAGTCACAACCAGGATAGGGTCCAGAACATGGAAGAGGCACAAATCTTTCCATTAGAATTTCTCTTCGTAGGTTCCACTCCTGGTTTTGACTTACAAACACTAATGCAGAACACTGACCTAATACTGATTGTGTGATAGTGACCTTAGTTTGGAATGAGGGCTCTTATGAAGTTTGGATTGCGTGCTTGACTTAGCAGTCCAGGTGATTGTCAACTTAAGTGTGCAACAGTAGCACAAAACTGATGCCAGGGATTTTGTAAGCTGCCTCACTCAATAGCCTTATCTGGCATTCTAAAATTAGCATGTCAGCTTGCAACATAAAAATAACTGAAAAGATTAACGGAAAGTCCATTAAGGTCACATACAATGACCTTGTCTAAAGGCGAATTGGCAATAAGCTGCGGATGTCTGTTTTATTCACTTTGTACCATTTACTTACGTGAGCAAAATAAGATTAGTTGCCATGATTTTCTTATGGCTTCTTTGTCCTCCTCACACGTTTGAACATAACTGCTTGTCCATTTTATTTTCTCGCAAATGGATATATGTAGAGGGTGAAGCAGTTCTTTGAATGATGCTGCTCCTACTGATTACAGCTGTTTTGTTGGGTTGTTGTGCACCTCTTTTGCCCTCTTCTGTTATGAGTGACGCTTGTGTGTCTGTTTGTCTCTGTTGGCATGCTATACTTAATGGTGGTAGTAGAGCACAGCACAGCCTGCTCCCTACTCCTCCTCAATAGGGGAAAGCTGGTGAATCAGGAGAGAGTAGAGTAGCTGGATGATTTTGGCTGCCACCGCATTAACATACTGAGGTGAGAAGAAGGAGTTTTGTCAGAGGAGACAGATTAAATTTTAAAGGAGGAAGGTTTTTTCTTTTTCTTTTTTTTTTTACAATTTGTGGGATAACCCTTTAACTAAAACTGGAATTTCCAAGAAAACTCATCTATAGTAGTGATGAGTGGCATAGGCAATATTTGTTTTCGCGATATTTCGCAAATTTTTCGCATAATATTTGCAATAAATTTGTGAATTCTAGAAGTCGCAATCTCCAGTCATTATTTTCGCGATTGCGCAAATCAGCACTAATGATGCACATTTTTTTGCGCAATACATGCAACTTCACATTTTATCAGGTCTGAGTAGCTATTACTGATTGGTGCACTAAGTATTGTTGTGACATCACAGCACTATGTCTGTAGCATTTATGCATGGACAGCAGAACCTATCAGCTACACTATATCACTATCTAACCTAAACTGACTATCTCCCACTAACTATCTCTATTATATACACTCACCTAAAGAATTATTAGGAACACCTGTTCTATTTCTCATTAATGCAATTATCTAGTCAACCAATCACATGGCAGTTGCTTCAATGCATTTAGGGGTGTGCTCCTGGTCAAGACAATCTCCTGAACTCCAAACTGAATGTCAGAATGGGAAAGAAAGGTGATTTAAGCAATTTTGAGCGTGGCATGGTTGTTGGTGCCAGACGGGCCGGTCTGAGTATTTCACAATCTGCTCAGTTACTGGGATTTTCACGCACAACCATTTCTATGGTTTACAAAGAATGGTGTGAAAAGGGAAAAACATCCAGTATGCGGCAGTCCTGTGGGCGAAAATGCCTTGTGGATGCTAGAGGTCAGAGGAGAATGGGCCGACTGATTCAAACTGATAGAAGAGCAACGTTGACTGAAATAACCACTCGTTACAACCGAGGTATGCAGCAAAGCATTTGTGAAGCCACAACACGCACAACCTTGAGGCGGGTGGGCTTACACAGCAGAAGACCCCACCGGGTACCACTCATCTCCACTACAAATAGGAAAAAGAGGCTACAATTTGCACGAGCTCACCAAAATTGGACTGTTGAAGACTGGAAAAATGTTGCCTGGTCTGATGAGTCTCGATTTCTGTTGAGACATTCAAATGGTAGAGTCCGAATTTGGCGTAAACAGAATGAGAACATGTATCCATCCTCTGATGGCTACTTCCAGCAGGATAATGCACCATGTCACAAAGCTCGAATCATTTCAAATTGGTTTCTTGAACATGACAATGAGTTCACTGTACTAAAATGGCCCCCACAGTCACCAGATCTCAACCCAATAGAGCATCTTTGGGATGTGGTGGAACGGGAGCTTCGTGCCCTGGATGTGCATCCCTCAAATCTCCATCAACTGCAAGATGCTATCCTATCAATATGGGCCAACATTTCTAAAGAATGCTATCAGCACCTTGTTGAATCAATGCTACGTAGAATTAAGGCAGTTCTGAAGGCAAAAGGGGGTCCAACACCGTATTAGTATGGTGTTCCTAATAATTCTTTAGGTGAGTGTATATATAAGCTAACTATCTAATGTAATTAGATAAGGATACAGATGAGTCTGCAAAGCACAGAGCACAGCAATGACACTTCTTCTCTCTCTCTCTCTCTCTCTCTCTCAGAACTGCAAAAAACTGTAGAAAATGGCTGCTGGGGAGTTTCTTATATACTAAAGGGGTAGGCAACTTTCCTATTTGTTTGCTGGGATGTTGCTAAGCTCTGACAAATATATTGCAGCCTTCTCATTGGCCCACAAGCAAGAAGCAGTAGTAGTGATGAAAAAAAAAACTAGAATATTTGCGATTACAAATATATAGCACTATATTCTAGATTTTCATGAATTCTTGAAGTGCCGATATTCGCGATAAAAATTCACGATTAGAATATTCGCGATCAACACTAATCTATAGTAGTCAATGGTTCCCTGATAAAAACAGACAGAATACGCATATCATCCAGGTGGAGTCCTTTTTCTTTCATACATGGTTACTTGGAGATGCTGAAAAGAACTTAAAGCAGGTAGTACTGCCAGAGCAACAGCCAACCATTGCGGTCTACCACTCATTACAGCACCACCTAGCCATGCCCTGCAACATGGACATCGAGAGAATATATGTTCTTATCCAGGAGAGGCCCGAACTAAGAAGTGCTTACCCTGACAGATACAGAAAGGAAAATGCATGTCATCCAAAAAATGTTTACGGAGTAGGTACAACCATGGTCCTATATATCTGAAATGTAAATGCAATGTCCCCACTGCAAAGTGTCAATGTCTCTATATTTCATGTATTACAGTTCTGTTCAAAATAATAGCAGTGTGTTTAAAAAAGTGAATAAAGCTCAAAATCCTTCTAATAGCTTTTATTTCCATACACACAAATGCATTGGGGACACTACACATTCTATTCCAAATCAAAACATGAAGAAAAATATATTAAATGTGTGTTGTTCCTCTAAAAAAAAAAAATAAGAAAAGTGGATGTTAGACTGTTCAAAAAAATAGCAGTGTTTGTATTCTTCTTTACAAACTCAAACATTCACTATATAAACTGAAAAATGTTTGAAGATTTTGCTTTCCTTTGAATCACTTAACTAATATTTAGTTGTATAACCACTGTTTCTGAGAACTGCTGTACATCTGTGTTGCATGGAATCAACCAACTTCAGGCACCTGTGAACAGGTATTCCAGCCCAGGATGATTGGACTACATTCCACAGTTCTTCTCTATTTCTTGGTTTTTCCTCAGAAACTGCATTTTTTATGTCACCCCACAAGTTTTCTATTGGATTAAGAATCGGGGACTGGGCTGACCACTCCATAACGTCAATCTTGTTGGTCTGAAAACAAGATGTTGCACGTTTACTGGTGTGTTTGGGGTCGTTGTCTTGTTGGAACACCCATTTCAAGGGCATTTCTTCTTCAGCATAAGGCAGCATGACCTCTTCAAGTATTCTGATGTATTCAAACTGATCCATGATCCCTGGTATGCCATAAATAGGCCCAACACCTTAGTATGAGAAACATCCCCATAAGATGCTTGCCCCACCATGCTTCCCTGTCTTCACAGTGTACTGTGGCTTGAATTCAGTGTTTGGGGGTCGTCTGACAAACTGTCTCCCGCCACTAGACCCAAAAAGAACAATCTTACTGGCCAATCAATGTGCTCTTTGGCAAATTGTAACCTCTTCAGCACGTCTTTTTTTCAACAGTGGGACTTTGTGGGTGCTTCTTGCAGATAGCTTGGCTTCACATAGGCGTCTTCTAATTGTAACAGTACTCACAGGTAGAGATGGCCTTGCGGTTCGCCCGGCGGTCGTTTTGCGGCGAACTTTGCGTGTTCACGATTCGCCGAACATGCAAACATATGGAGATATTCGCGTCCGCCATATTCTTTTACATTGTGAAGAACTTTGACCCATGACACATCCATCATGTGGTACAGGACCGCCAATTGAGACGTTTCAGCACATGGACATACCCCCTACCTTATAAATAAACCTGATCTGATCGCCATTTTACATTCATAGTTTTGCCAGTGTAGGGAGAGGTTGCTGTGTGGAGCAGGGACAGGCTGTTAGGGACACCAAACGCTAGCTAATAGGGCACACAAGTCCTTTTAAGGACTGGTATAGGTGTGCTATCGATAGGTGTGATACACAGAGGGGTGCGATATACTTTTATAATGAGTCAAAAACACATAGATCTATATAGTGATCACCTGGAAGTCAGGGGCCTAGGGGCTAGTGGCTTACTAGGGCCATTTTTATATAGGGTAAGGTTCCGGACGGGGTCGCTCTTATGAGGGCGGGTGGTCTGTGGTTAGGCTATCAGGGCCAGAATAACACCCCCCTGTAGGGCAATATCAGGGACAGTTCTTTGCCCACCCTGTCCTTCAATACCACATCATCATCTAGTCCAGGGATAAATGTTTTTTGCTTTCCCTCCTGGATTCATCGATGTGCACTGGAACCCCCCCCCCCGGATTGTGGTAGGACATATGGTTTCTGATTTGGTGCCGCTGAGCACTTGTTATTGCCTACCACATCTATGCTTTTTGCTTAACTTTAATAATTTAATTTATTTTCATTTTGAGGGATATCTTTTCCATTCACACGTCCGCAAAATGGGTCTGCATCCATTCCGCAATTTTGTGGAACGGGTGCAGACCCATTCATTTTCAATGGGGCTGTAATGTGTTGTCCGCATCTGCATCTGCGGATCCGCACTTCTGCATCCGTGCTTCCGTTTCTGCAAAAACGGCATTCTCTATTATAGTGCCGGCGATGTGCGGTCCGCAAATTATAGAATGCACATTGCCATTGTCCGTGTTTTGCGGATCTGCAAAACACTTACGGACGTGTGAATGGACCCTCATAATAACATTATTAAAGGTTACGTTGTATATTAATGTATATTCTAATGGATTGCCTTCCTTGTACAATGTTATAATATACTTTCTATGTTAGAAAGTATATTATAGTGCATTTGTATTGTGCGACAGTTGTGTGCGGTTCTGCTGCGATACTGCAGGTATATAGAGGGACAAGCGATATTGTAACAAATAATTTCTACTGGTGTGATATACCAGTCGCCCCCCAAAAAAACTGATTGAAGAGGGGTGTTATATACCAATATACTTTCTTTATAGTGCATTTGGGTACTGTATAGTGCATTTGCGCATGCGCGTATGCGAAAATTATATTGCTGATATTTCACATTGAAAAAAATTATGAATGGAGATCGCAAATTTGAATAATACATCTGGTATGTCACTGTCCATGTTGTGGGACTATTTGTGCACTTCTAGTAATTATTTCTTGGCTGCAAATATGAGCTGAAGCTTTTTCAGGTTCGCCTGCCATTAAAATGAGTGGGACCCGCTGTGAACTTGCGGTTCGCGAACATTTGATCTCGTTCTCGCGATCACGTTCACGAACTGTCCCGGCAGATGTTCGTCCATCACTACTCACAGGTAACTTTAGACCTTCTTTGATCTTCCTGGAGCTGATTGTTAGCTGAGTCCTTGCCATTTTTGCCATTCTTCTATCCATTTGAATGGTAGTTTTTCGCTTTCTTCCATGTCTTTCAGGTTTTGGTTGCCATTTTAAAGCATTTGCGATCATTTTAGCTGAGCAGCCTATCATTTTCTGTACTTCTTTATATGTTTTCACCTCTCCAATCAACTTTTTAATCAAGGTACGCTGTTCTTCTGAACAATGTCTGGAACGACCCATTTTCCTCAGAATTTCAGAGAGAAATGCACTGTAACCAGCATGTACAACATTTGCTGCCTTCCTTCCTTAAATTAGGGCAATAATTGCCCCCTGTTTTTCAAAGAATGAATGACCTCACTCATTGAACTCCACACTGCTATTATTTTGAACATGCCCCTTTCAATTAGTGATTCAATTACACAGAATCAGCAGCATGCATGTCATGACTGTTGGGTTTCTATTACTCTACTACACCTGCTAGTAAATTATTTGTCATGAAGAAATATAATTTCTACCAAAAACAGTGATTAATCAGATTAGTGATGTCTGACTGCTATTATTTTGAACACAACTGTATATATTGTATTATAAGTCCCATGAGTTGTGTACGGAGAGGGAGCAGTAGGAGGTCTCTAGTGCCTAGGCAGGGCTGGCAGCACCTCTTCCTCTCTAAAAGAAAAAAGAATTTAATCTAGAGTTAGCTACCCATTTGTGAGCAGCTAGACAGCAGCATGGAGTAGAAACACAGGGAATCTTCCTTCCTTGTGGATTACAAGTTGCAGAAGTGATAGTTTATTTACTAGCCCTCAAAGGATAGAGACTTTACAGAAGCTTTAGGGGTCATACAAGAAGAGGACTTCAGAACATTTTGTCAGAGAAGGTAATCACACTATATTGAGGCTGAAGACATCTCAGCATGTGGTGGGAAAATAGCAAGCCTCTAGCTTACCACCATAGACAGGACAGAAAGGATTCACTGTCCAGAGCCTGTATTCCATTGAGGATAATAAGGTATCTAAGCATATCCAGAAAAATAAATATTGCCCCTCTTAGGCCAGGAAAGTAAAGATTGCATTGTTCGATTAAGAAGGACAAGAGACTAGGCCACCATACACAGCTTATTAATTGCATATATCGCACCAACTGTAAAATCTGCATTTGATGTACACTATGCATGTGTGACTTAGCCATTGATTGCTGCAGTAAAGTACAGTGAAGTTGTTGCAACTAACTGGCCTCATCATTGCTATCTGCACTACTACACTGCAAAGTGTTAGCATCACGACAACTGGGACCCTGCTTTGCACCTCAAAACCTTCATCACCAAGGGCACTACAATGTCATCAGGCAGGAGAACCCCAGAACTGGTTTGGAACCCCAAAGGGAAGAAAAGGTGCCCCCTTCCCATCATTGCATGCTGGTCCAGGGAACTTCTACACCCATCCGACCACTCACACACATAGCCCTGCAGCCTGGTCACTGCATAAAAGTAAATAACCCCCCTCTGTGGCAATGTAACCCAGATAATGCTGTCACTAGTGTAAATGTCCCTTTTAGCCACCATGTAACCCATAAATTGATCTCCACTTTTATCTTTGCTGCCATGTCTCATTTACCTACAGTAATAGTTTTTTTTTTTCTTACAGTGATACATGCCTAGAACAGTTTCTGATGGAGATTATACTTAGGAATGATAAATGGTTATATGGTAAGTAATGGCTAGTAATTGTACAGACAAGAAACCTTTTTTTGTGTGCTCTTTTCCTTATTGCCAGAAAGAGGTTTATTTGACCTTTCTTTTTTTGGCACAGAAGACAACATGGAAGAGGAGAAGGAAAGTTCATATATACATGGCCATTCTTAACCATCAGTGACATAAACTGGCCAGAGCCCTCCATAAGGAGATGCCCGCAATCAAGTGAGGATGCGGTGCGATTTTCACGCACGGTTGCTAGGTGACGATCGGGATGGGGACCCGATCATTATTATTTTCCCTTATAACATGGTTATAAGGGAAAATAATAGCATTCTGAATACAGAATGCATAGTACAATAGGGCTGGAGGGGTTAAAAAAAAAAATATATTTTTTAACTCACCTTAATCCACTTGTTCGCGCAGCCGGCATCTCTTCTGTCTTGTTCTGTGAGGAATAGGACCTTTGATGACGTCACTACGTTCATCACATGGCCTGTCACATGATCCATGAGCGTAGTGACGTCATCAAAGGTCCTATTCCTCACAGATGAAGACAGAAGAGATGCCGGCTGCGCGAACAAGTGGATTAAGGTGAGTTAAATTTTATTTTATTTTTTTCCCCTCCAGCCCTATTGTACTATGCATTCTGTATTCAGAATGCTATTATTTTCCCTTATAACCATGTTATAAGGGAAAATAATACAATCTACACAACCTTGAACCCAAACCTGAACTTCTGTGAAGAAGTTCGGGTCTGGGTACCACAGTCAGTTTTTTATCACGCGCGTGCAAAACACATTGCACCCGCGCGATAAAAACTGAACAACGGAACGCAATCGCAGTCAAAACTGACTGCAATTGCGTACCTACTCGCGTGGGTTTGCCGCAATGCACCGGGACGCATCCGGACCTAATCCGGACACGCTCGTCTGAAAGGGGCCTAACACCTCTATCTCCTCATCCATTTTGTCAAAGACAGATCTAATTCCAGGCCTACCCTCCCAGGAATGGCCACCAGATGGATGGTACCCCCCCTTCCCCTGCCACACACAGGAGTAAAGTAACAGGCATCCTGACGAAACTGCTTGCACACCATTCAGCTTTCACTCGGCTGGCACTCTGTGCCAATACACATATTTTCGACAACACTCTAATTAGTTAGATTCCCCACTTTTTAATGGTTTCAGATTCCATATGCCATCGTTTGACAATATGCTTTTGATGTAATTTATGTTAAGATTAGTATTTATCAAAAAAATATAAAAAAAAATAAAGGCGTATGGCATATTTGCTTGGGAAGATTTGGGGTTTCATGTTTGTGAAAGGCAGGTTAGATGGGAGCACAGTTAGGTGTGAGGCAGTCATGTGGTACCAAGAAGAGAAATTCAATACTGAATATAAATTTTTATTGTGAAACTAGATGCAGAATGAGGTGATCATATTTTTCAAAACTTCTCAATCCACGTCAAGAGTTCTCATTGTCTTGTGAGTCGCTAATCTAACATTACAGACTAAAGTAACTGAAACTAATGTAAAAACAGAAACAAATTTCAAAACCAAATTGTACAGCTCAAAAACTAGAGGAACTTATTACATGAATAGAATTCTGTTGCCGACTCTTAGTCCTTCTGTTCCAGATCTGCCATGCTTGGAGGTGTCTGAATGGGCAAGAGCAGTAGGTAGGTGTTGTTTGACATCCAATAAAGTGTGATAAATCCTGGTGTACTTGTGAGGATAACGCAGGTTTTTAGGAGTTAACATTGTGAGGATCCAACTTTATTGTGCTGTGAAAAATTCTCCATTTGCTGCACAGTATGCCAATGGTAAACTTTTTGCCTTTGAGCCATTAATTAAAAATGTGTTGCCTTTCATCCAATCCTATTCTGGATATGGGTGGACAGGGCAAAGTCATTATTAGCAACAGGAACAAAAGGGGTAGGTTGACCAGAAGATCCAGGCAGTTCGGGGAGATCCAGTTGATTGTACTAAAGCGACCTATTCTGGAAGCACGAAAGATGAAAAAAAACGACATTGCTTCCTGGGAAACTGCAACTTTTCTTGTAACCCTTGGGCAATATCTAGCCACAGTACTTCAAATTACATCAGAAGTTTCCCTGTCCGTTGAGAAAATGGTAAATATCTACAGCAAAAATACAAAATGTAGGGACGCAATGCAATTTTCAGTTTCTAGAAATCTGAAAAAGATTAAGAATATACATAAAAAATGTCTACCCAAATTAATTCCTACTGTACATACAACCCACGGGTCAGTGATTTACAGCTCCACTGTACTTCATGATCTCTTTGAAATTTATAGTGCAGAATATAGTGTGTGGGGCCTACTAAATACTAGTGCGAAAGCAGGCAAATAGCTTTCCAGTAATGTTAGCTTTAGCAAGGGTACACTGTGGTATTGGATAAATGTGCTCCTACTTCGAGGTGTCAATATGGAGAAAGGAGAAATACACCAAACTGTAGAGAAAATTACATGAATTACACACCCACATGCTATGCAATGATCTATGGCTGCTGAGCACATTTGATAAAAATGAACACAATGCACTTTGTATACATTTTGATCAAACTGCATAGACCCACTCATCGCATCACTAAGGACTTTTAGTCTGTTCACATAGGGCAGTGCTGCCTGGTGGCTGTTGGTGCTGTGGTGCTATGACTGTGGGCTAATGGGGCCCAGTGCTCTGCCCTCCATGCTGGATGAGACATTGGTTTATATTTTGGCCAAAGCATAGTAAGCCACTCACCGCGTCAAGGCTGTCTCATGAGTGGTCCCTAACTCTTGTTCCTACCTGTTCATGGGCCATGACAGCCACATAAAATCCAGGGAATGCAGGTCAGCATGCAAGCCAAGTACACTTTGCTTGTAACCCCGTCCGGTGCCACTACAGCTTTCATCGGATCCAGGGATGCAAGTACCAACATGCATGCTGAACCTACCATATACTTCTCCTGGAGCCAGATGGCTAATGGTAGGTTCTATACAAGCAGACTCAGTTGCATGCTGACCTGCATTCCCTGGATTTTATGTGGCTGTCATGGCCCATGAACAGGTAGGAACAAGAGTTAGGGACCACTCATGAGACAGCCTTGACGCGGTGAGTGGCTTACTATGCTTTGGCCAAAATATAAACCAATGTCTCATCCAGCATGGAGGGCAGAGTGCTGGATGTAGTGTGCGATCACATTTGCATTTTCCGTTTGTATATGTATTTCGCCATAGTGATCTGCACCTGCAGCAGGTTGTGCTGACCCAACCCCTTATTTTTTTCTTTGTAGTATATATTGGAGGCGTGGCGATCTCCTTGGAGTCATTGCACACCTGACCAGTTAATCTGTCCTTGAGGCTGGTTTTAAAGTCAGTATAAAACTGAGTCTGCTTGTATAGAACCTACCATTAGCCATCTGGCTCCAGGAGAAGTATATGGTAGGTTCAGCATGCATGTTGGTACTTGCATCCCTGGATCCGATGAAAGCTGTAGTGGCACCGGACGGGGTTACAAGCAAAGTGTACTTGGCTTGCATGCTGACCTGCATTCCCTGGATTTTTTGTGGCTGTCATGGCCCATGAACAGGTAGGAACAAGAGTTAGGGACCACTCATGAGACAGCCTTGACGCGGTGAGTGGCTTACTATGCTTTGGCCAAAATATAAACCAATGTCTCATCCAGCATGGAGGGCAGAGTGCTGGATGTAGTGTGCGATCACATTTGCATTTTCCGTTTGTATATGTATTTCGCCATAGTGATCTGCACCTGCAGCAGGTTGTGCTGACCCAACCCCTTATTTTTTTCTTTGTAGTATATATTGGAGGCGTGGCGATCTCCTTGGAGTCATTGCACACCTGACCAGTTAATCTGTCCTTGAGGCTGGTTTTAAAGTCAGTATAAAACTGAGTCTGCTTGTATAGAACCTACCATTAGCCATCTGGCTCCAGGAGAAGTATATGGTAGGTTCAGCATGCATGTTGGTACTTGCATCCCTGGATCCGATGAAAGCTGTAGTGGCACCGGACGGGGTTACAAGCAAAGTGTACTTGGCTTGCATGCTGACCTGCATTCCCTGGATTTTATGTGGCTGTCATGGCCCATGAACAGGTAGGAACAAGAGTTAGGGACCACTCATGAGACAGCCTTGACGCGGTGAGTGGCTTACTATGCTTTGGCCAAAATATAAACCAATGTCTCATCCAGCATGGAGGGCAGAGTGCTGGATGTAGTGTGCGATCACATTTGCATTTTCCGTTTGTATATGTATTTCGCCATAGTGATCTGCACCTGCAGCAGGTTGTGCTGACCCAACCCCTTATTTTTTTCTTTGTAGTATATATTGGAGGCGTGGCGATCTCCTTGGAGTCATTGCACACCTGACCAGTTAATCTGTCCTTGAGGCTGGTTTTAAAGTCAGTATAAAACTGAGTCTGCTTGTATAGAACCTACCATTAGCCATCTGGCTCCAGGAGAAGTATATGGTAGGTTCAGCATGCATGTTGGTACTTGCATCCCTGGATCCGATGAAAGCTGTAGTGGCACCGGACGGGGTTACAAGCAAAGTGTACTTGGCTTGCATGCTGACCTGCATTCCCTGGATTTTATGTGGCTGTCATGGCCCATGAACAGGTAGGAACAAGAGTTAGGGACCACTCATGAGACAGCCTTGACGCGGTGAGTGGCTTACTATGCTTTGGCCAAAATATAAACCAATGTCTCATCCAGCATGGAGGGCAGAGTGCTGGATGTAGTGTGCGATCACATTTGCATTTTCCGTTTGTATATGTATTTCGCCATAGTGATCTGCACCTGCAGCAGGTTGTGCTGACCCAACCCCTTATTTTTTTCTTTGTAGTATATATTGGAGGCGTGGCGATCTCCTTGGAGTCATTGCACACCTGACCAGTTAATCTGTCCTTGAGGCTGGTTTTAAAGTCAGTATAAAACTGAGTCTGCTTGTATAGAACCTACCATTAGCCATCTGGCTCCAGGAGAAGTATATGGTAGGTTCAGCATGCATGTTGGTACTTGCATCCCTGGATCCGATGAAAGCTGTAATGGCACCGGACGGGGTTACAAGCAAAGTGTACTTGGCTTGCATGCTGACCTGCATTCCCTGGATTTTATGTGGCTGTCATGGCCCATGAACAGGTAGGAACAAGAGTTAGGGACCACTCATGAGACAGCCTTGACGCGGTGAGTGGCTTACTATGCTTTGGCCAAAATATAAACCAATGTCTCATCCAGCATGGAGGGCAGAGTGCTGGATGTAGTGTGCGATCACATTTGCATTTTCCGTTTGTATATGTATTTCGCCATAGTGATCTGCACCTGCAGCAGGTTGTGCTGACCCAACCCCTTATTTTTTTCTTTGTAGTATATATTGGAGGCGTGGCGATCTCCTTGGAGTCATTGCACACCTGACCAGTTAATCTGTCCTTGAGGCTGGTTTTAAAGTCAGTATAAAACTGAGTCTGCTTGTATAGAACCTACCATTAGCCATCTGGCTCCAGGAGAAGTATATGGTAGGTTCAGCATGCATGTTGGTACTTGCATCCCTGGATCCGATGAAAGCTGTAGTGGCACCGGACGGGGTTACAAGCAAAGTGTACTTGGCTTGCATGCTGACCTGCATTCCCTGGATTTTATGTGGCTGTCATGGCCCATGAACAGGTAGGAACAAGAGTTAGGGACCACTCATGAGACAGCCTTGACGCGGTGAGTGGCTTACTATGCTTTGGCCAAAATATAAACCAATGTCTCATCCAGCATGGAGGGCAGAGTGCTGGATGTAGTGTGCGATCACATTTGCATTTTCCGTTTGTATATGTATTTCGCCATAGTGATCTGCACCTGCAGCAGGTTGTGCTGACCCAACCCCTTATTTTTTTCTTTGTAGTATATATTGGAGGCGTGGCGATCTCCTTGGAGTCATTGCACACCTGACCAGTTAATCTGTCCTTGAGGCTGGTTTTAAAGTCAGTATAAAACTGAGTCTGCTTGGATAGAACCTACCATTAGCCATCTGGCTCCAGGAGAAGTATATGGTAGGTTCAGCATGCATGTTGGTACTTGCATCCCTGGATCCGATGAAAGCTGTAGTGGCACCGGACGGGGTTACAAGCAAAGTGTACTTGGCTTGCATGCTGACCTGCATTCCCTGGATTTTATGTGGCTGTCATGGCCCATGAACAGGTAGGAACAAGAGTTAGGGACCACTCATGAGACAGCCTTGACGCGGTGAGTGGCTTACTATGCTTTGGCCAAAATATAAACCAATGTCTCATCCAGCATGGAGGGCAGAGTGCTGGATGTAGTGTGCGATCACATTTGCATTTTCCGTTTGTATATGTATTTCGCCATAGTGATCTGCACCTGCAGCAGGTTGTGCTGACCCAACCCCTTATTTTTTTCTTTGTAGTATATATTGGAGGCGTGGCGATCTCCTTGGAGTCATTGCACACCTGACCAGTTAATCTGTCCTTGAGGCTGGTTTTAAAGTCAGTATAAAACTGAGTCTGCTTGTATAGAACCTACCATTAGCCATCTGGCTCCAGGAGAAGTATATGGTAGGTTCAGCATGCATGTTGGTACTTGCATCCCTGGATCCGATGAAAGCTGTAGTGGCACCGGACGGGGTTACAAGCAAAGTGTACTTGGCTTGCATGCTGACCTGCATTCCCTGGATTTTATGTGGCTGTCATGGCCCATGAACAGGTAGGAACAAGAGTTAGGGACCACTCATGAGACAGCCTTGACGCGGTGAGTGGCTTACTATGCTTTGGCCAAAATATAAACCAATGTCTCATCCAGCATGGAGGGCAGAGTGCTGGATGTAGTGTGCGATCACATTTGCATTTTCCGTTTGTATATGTATTTCGCCATAGTGATCTGCACCTGCAGCAGGTTGTGCTGACCCAACCCCTTATTTTTTTCTTTGTAGTATATATTGGAGGCGTGGCGATCTCCTTGGAGTCATTGCACACCTGACCAGTTAATCTGTCCTTGAGGCTGGTTTTAAAGTCAGTATAAAACTGAGTCTGCTTGTATAGAACCTACCATTAGCCATCTGGCTCCAGGAGAAGTATATGGTAGGTTCAGCATGCATGTTGGTACTTGCATCCCTGGATCCGATGAAAGCTGTAGTGGCACCGGACGGGGTTACAAGCAAAGTGTACTTGGCTTGCATGCTGACCTGCATTCCCTGGATTTTATGTGGCTGTCATGGCCCATGAACAGGTAGGAACAAGAGTTAGGGACCACTCATGAGACAGCCTTGACGCGGTGAGTGGCTTACTATGCTTTGGCCAAAATATAAACCAATGTCTCATCCAGCATGGAGGGCAGAGTGCTGGATGTAGTGTGCGATCACATTTGCATTTTCCGTTTGTATATGTATTTCGCCATAGTGATCTGCACCTGCAGCAGGTTGTGCTGACCCAACCCCTTATTTTTTTCTAATGGGGCCCAGTGCCAAGGAGACTTAGCATAACAGTAGACTCGTAGTCATTGAGCTGCTGTCACTGCCTGCCCTGTGAGGGATCTGAGATCAGATAGACTTGCAGAACGTGAGTCTATCTGACAGGTCTTTCTGTGTTTCCTTTCTGTTTGTTGTTGTGGGCAGGATTCCACCTCTCCACAGGTTCTGCTCGTTAGCTGTTTAAGAGGCTCTATTTAAGTCCGCCTCTTACTGCTGACTTTGTGGTTGATATTTTCCTTTTGGAGTTCTATACTGGTTGTTTGTGGATCCTCTATTTTCCGCTCGTATCAAGCTAAGTCCTCCTGTTTTCTCCTTTGTGCGTGTGTTGCTTCTAGGTTTCAGGGAGACGCTGGTCCTTTTACGGTGGAAGGTACCGGCTGTCTCATTCCCTGCTCCCTAAGTTAGGGTTTGCGACAGTGTCAGCAGGGCTTAGGTTCCAGCGTATGAGTTCTTTAACCATCAGGACTTGCTCATACTATCAGCAGTCAGGGAGAGGCTCAGGGATTGTTAGGAGGTTACCATTCCCTCCTCCCTAGCTTTGGGGCCTAGTCTGTTTTCCTGTTGCTGTTTGTTTACTTGGTGTTCCTCTTATCCACATTTACCGTGACAGCTGATTGGTATTACTTCCTGCAGGTCACAAATTAGTGTAGGGACCCACTGTAATGTGATAAGTCAGTCTATGCATTTTGTTAAAAAGGTATACAAAGTGCCTTGTGTTCATGTCTATAAATTATGTTTAGCAGAAATAGATTAATGGATAGCATGTGGATTTGTGATTTAAGTACTTTTCTCAACAGTTTGCGAAAAGGAGTAATATATCACCACATATTGGTGTCCTGGAAGGTTAGTCCAGGAGGCAGCTTCTCTAACAATTTATCAAATGTCTGAATGGCCATGTAGCGGAATGCAGTGGCTTTGTCAGGATGCCGACATAATGTTGGAATGGAGCTGATAAAAGTGGTCTGGTACTGGTTAAATTATAGCATCATTATCAGAGTTGTGTCTTGTAACATGACTAGGACAGATATTTATCTCCTGGAATCAAACAATGAAGATTCCAATTGCAAGCAGAGATCTCCAGAGCAGGCAATGATACAGAAAGGATATTGGAAAATCACAGTATACAGTTGCAAGAAAAAGTATGTGAACCCTTTGGAATGATATGGATTTCTGCACAAATTGGTCATAAAATGTGATCTGATCTTCTAAGTCACAACAATAGACAATAACAGTTTGCTTAAACTAATAACACACAAATAATTAAATGTTACCATGTTTTTATTGAACACACCATGTAAACATTCACAGTGCAGGTGGAAAAAGTATGTGAACCCCTAGACTAATGACATCTCTAAGAGCTAATTGGAGTGAGGTGTCAGCCAACTGGAGTTCAATCAATGAGATGAGATTGGAGGTGTTGGTTACAGCTGCCCTGCCCAATAAAAAACACACACCAGTTCTGGGTTTGCTGTTCACAAGAAGCATTGCCTGATGTGAATGATGACTCGCACAAAAGAGCTCTCAGAAGACCTACGGTTAAGAATTGTTGATTTGCATAAAGCTGGAAAGGGTTATAAAAGTATCTCCAAAAACCTTGCTGTTCATCAGTCAACGGTAAGACAAATTGTCTATAAATGAAGAAAGTTCAGCACTGCTGCTACTCTCCCTAGGAGTGGCCGTCCTGTAAAGATTACTGCAAGAGCACAGCACAGACTGCTCAATGAGGTGAAGAAGAATCCTAGAGTGTCAGCTAAAGACTTACAAAAGTCTTTGGCATATGCTAACATCCCTGTTAGCGAATCTACAATACGTAAAACACTAAGAGAGAATGGATTTCATGGGAGGATACCACAGAGGAAGCCACTGCTGTCCACAAAAAACATTGCTGCACGTTTACAGTTTGCACAAGAGCACCTGGATGTTCCACAGCAGTACTGGCAAAATATTCTGTGGACAGATGAAACCAAAGTTGAGTTGTTTGGAAGAAACACACAACACTATGTGTGGAGAAAAAGAGGCACAGCACACCAACATTAAAACCTCCTCCCAACTGTGAAGTATGGTGGTGGGGGCATCATGGTTTATGGCTGCTTTGCTGCGTCAGGGCCTGGATGGATTGCTATCATCGAAGGAAAAATAAATTCCCAAGTTTATCAAGACATTTTGCAGGAGAACTTAAGGCCATCTGTCCACCAGCTGAAGCTCAACAGAAGATGGGTGTTGCAACAGAACAACGACCCAAAGCATAGAAGTAAATCAACAACAGAATGGCTTAAACAGAAGAAAATACGCCTTCTGGAGTGGCCCAGTCAGAGTCCTGACCTCAACCCGATTGAGATGCTGTGGCATGACCTCAAGAAAGAGATTCACACCAGACATCCCAAGAATATTGCTGAACTGAAACAGTTCTTTAAAGCGGAATGGTCAAGAATTAGTCCTGACCGTTGTGCACGTCTGATCTGCAACTACAGGAACTGTTTGGTTGAAATTATTGCTGCCAAACGAGGTTCAACCAGTTATTATATCCAAAAGTTCACATACTTTTTCCACCTGCACTGTGAATGTTTACATGGTGTGTTCAATAAACACATGGTAACATTTAATTCTTTGTGTGTTATTAGTTTAAGCAGACTGTGATTGTCTATTGTTGTGACTTAGGTGAAGATCAGATCACATTTTATGACCAATTTGTGCAGAAATCCATATCATTCCAAAGGGTTCACATACTTTTTCTTGCAACTGTATGCATTTACATTGTACACTGGACAAGTTTATTTGCTGGACTGTAATACCCTGTAAATGACATCTCTATGTAGGACAGCATATACAGCATATACAGCTGACAAGAAATGCTATATAGCTGCCATCTGAATGTAGACATATTTAACAATAGATGTTGCTTTTAGGGGGTATACTGCTCAAAAGGTCAACTGTATACACATACGTTTTTAAGGCTACTTTCACACTCTGGTTTTGTGCGGATCCATCATGGATGGATCCGTTTAGATAATGCAACCGTCTGCATCCGTTCAGAACGGATCCGTTTGTATTATCTTTAACATAGCCAAGACGTCTTGAACACCACTAAAAGTCAATGGAGGACGGATCCATTTTCTATGGTGCCAGATTGTGTCAGTGAAAACGGATCCGTCCCCATTGACTTGCATTGTGTGCCAGGACTGATCCGTTTGGCTCAATTTCATCAGACGGACACCAAAACGCTGCCACACTGCAGGCTGTCACTCTCAGGCAAGAAGGGACGGCTAGGGGGCGTGGTTACCTTAACTTGAAGCAAGGAGGCCGCTGCCCCCTTGACTTCAAGCTGGCCGGCATTATAGCGCTGATGGAGAATAAAACAGTTTTTTGAACTTACGCAGCATCGGAAAACAGGGTGAAACATATGATTATTAACAGGCTGCGGCTACTATGAGGTACTGCTGGTGGGTGTAGATGCATTTTTGAGGTGACAGGTTCCCTTTAAGAATTACGTTATTTTCCGATATAACCATGTTATAACGGAAAATAATAAAGTCATTCATAAATTGCCTGAACCCAGACTTCAGTGAAAAAGTCTGGGTTTGGGTACCCGAACTCACAAAGTTCGGTACGAACCCGAACTTTGCAGTTCGGGTTCGCTCATCCCTATTTACTATGTTTACCAGACAATTGGCAAGACTGTTGGAAACAAGACTGACCAAGTTAACAAAGGTTATAAGGCCCATGCAGACCAGAAAGATTGCCAGGGGTGAGCTAGTGCCTCAGCTGCTGAGATTCATTACACAGCTTATACTCATTACTAGGTAACGATGGCCTGTCTGCCTGCTACATTGTGAATATGGTGGAAATAAGTTTAAGGACAGTGGTGGCCTTTTCAGCATGCCAAATATGCCTGGAGATTTAGAGAAATATCTTAAAGGGGTTCTCCTGTAACGATTTAAAATGGCTATAAACAACCTGTCCTAGAATGTGAGCAGTACTGGTTGCCACCACTTGCAGAGCTCCCTAGGACGGGGGGGAAGGGGGGTTGAGGGGGCAGAGCCTCACTATACACTATGCTCTGGCTCTTGCACATACTAAGTATTGGTGAGTTTTGCTGCCAGGCTGCTAACAGCAATGTAGTATGTAATGAGACTCCCTCATACCCCCTCCCCTTGCAGCTTTGCAAGTGGTGCCAACCAGTCCTCCTCACAGACGAGGAAAGGTTGCTAGTGGCCATTTTAAATCATTCCTGGAAAACCCCTTTAAACACAAGCTGCTATATAGGCGGTGTGGCAATGTGAACATTGAGGTGTGCAGTAAAGTCACGGGGAAGCATGATAAAAGGGGTGTTGTGTGCACCGGGAGCTTGTCACCAAGGGGCCCGGCCTTGGTGGAGTAAAAGCCCTAGTTCAGGTGTCCACTAAAATAGTTGGGGGACACCATGTAGATAGTGTAGCTGGTTCAGCTCGTTCAGGGCGGGCTTTTACTGGGAACAGGCAATGTGTTGGGTGGGTGCCTGTTCCCCAGGTTCCTGTCCGGGACTTGAGGCATGCTCATGTCCAGGGATCCTATTTAATCCTGCTACTGGATCTTGCGTGTGTCTTGTGAAGCAGAGTCCTGGTGAGGCTCTGTGTGAGTGGTCTCAGCTGGGTGGGCTGAGGGGCCACGAGGCTAGGCGATAGCCTGAACTTTGGGGGACGCGGTGACACCTGTGAAACAACGATCACGAGGCCAGAGTCGGGAGGACTACTGGGCCACAATCCCCCAAAAGGTATTAAAGTGTCACAGCCTGGAGGTTGCTGGACTGAATGGCTGAGGAAAGCCACATTTGTGTTCCATGTGTGAACAGGGCTCTCTAGGTGAGTCAGGGATACACTTGTGTTTAGTTAGAGCCTAGCCGAGCAAGGGTTTGTTATTTTGTGTGGATGTGATAAGTTGAAGCTGCAACTTCTTAACCTGTGCTTTGCTAAAGTGTCTGAAATAAAGCAAGAGTTTGGACATTATAATCGTGTCTGCGAAGATATCTGTGAGTGTGACCCCCTGAAAAGAGACGATCCCTTACAGCGGCCTGGGAATCAAGGATCACTCCTGCAGTAAAGATGAGCGAATTAAAAAGTATGAACCGATTCTTCTCATCAACAAAAGTTCTTCACCTTCCAGGGTCTGTCCACACTGCTAAAGATGCTTCCCCAGCCACTTCATTGACAGGGCCAGACATCTCACGTAGCCCTAACAATATTGTGCCTGCGCCACTGCTCCAAGTAGTGGTGGAAGGGCAGATGCTGTGCTTTCTCTTCCGAAACAGCGTCTGTTCATGAGCTTCTACCCAACGCAGTGTTTTATACAGTGTCAGGAAAGTTAGGAGAGCCGTGATAGGAGAAACAGCTGTGGTTTCCCTAAAATGGTAGCAGCTTATGATATAATCTTAACCTCCTCAGGACCGCCGTACCCAGGATTGCGTCCTGGCGGCGGCCCTGCTCTTCTGGGTGGACGCATATACGCGTCATCTCGCGAGACGCGAGATTTCCTGTGAACGCGCGCACTCAGGCGCGCGCGTTCACAGGAACGGAAGGTAAGCGAGTGGATCTCCAGCCTGCCAGCGGCGATCGTTCGCTAGCAGGCTGGAGATGCTATTTTTCTAACCCCTAACAGGTATATTAGACGCTGTTTTGATAACAGCGTCTAATATACCTGCTACCTGGTCCTCTGGTGGTCCCCTTTGTTTGGATCGACCACCAGAGGACACAGGTAGCTCAGTAATATGTTGCACCAAGCACCACTACACTACACCCCCCCCCCTGTAACTTATTAACCCCTTATTCACCCTTGATCACCCTTGATCACCCCTGATCACCCTATATAGACTCCCTGATCACCCCCTTGTCATTGATTACCCCCCTGTCATTGATCACCCCCCTGTAAAGCTCCATTGAGAGGTCCGTATGAATTTTACGGATCCACTGATAGATGGATCGGATCCGTAAAAATCATACGGACGTCTGAATGGAGCCTTACAGGGGAGTGATCAATGACGGAGGTGATCACCCCATATAGACTCCCTGATCACCCCCCTGTCATTGATCACCCCCCTGTAAGGCTCCATTCAGAGGTCCGTATGATTTTTACGGATCCACTGATACATGGATCGGATCCGCAAAACACATACGGACATCTGAATGGAGCCTTATAGGGGGGTGATCAATGACAGGGGGGTGATCACCCCATACAGACTCCCTGATCACCCCTCTGTCATTGATCACCCCCCTGTCATTGATCACCCCCCTGTAAGGCTGCATTCAGATGTCCGTATGATTTTTACGGATCCACTGATACATGGATCGGATCCGCAAAACACATACGGACATCTGAATGAAGCCTTATAGGGGGGTGATCAATGACAGGGGGGTGATCACCCCATATAGACTCCCTGATCACCCCCCTGTCATTGATCACCCCCCTGTCATTGATCACCCCCCTGTAAGGCTCCATTCAGACATTTTTTTGGCCCAAGTTAGCGGAAATTATTATTTTTTTTCTTACAAAGTCTTATATTCCACTAACTTGTGTCAAAAAATAAAATCTCACATGAACTCACCATATTCCTCACGGAATCCAAATGCGTAAAATTTTTTAGACATTTATATTCCAGACTTCTTCTCACGCTTTAGGGCCCCTAGAATGCCAGGGCAGTATAAATACCCCACATGTGACCCCATTTCGGAAAGAAGACACCCCAAGGTATTCCGTGAGGGGCATATTGAGTCCATGAAAGATTGAAATTTTTGTCCCAAGTTAGCGGAAAGGGAGACTTTGTGAGAAAAAAAATTAAAAAATTTATTTCCGCTAACTTGTGCCAAAAAAAAAAAAATTCGATGAACTCGCCATGCCCCTCATTGAATACCTTGGGGTGTCTTCTTTCCAAAATGGGGTCACGTGTGGGGTATTTATACTGCCCTGGCATTCTAGGGGCCCTAAAGCGTGAGAAGAAGTCTGGGATCCAAATGTCTGAAAAATGCCCTCATAAAAGGAATGTGGGCCCCTTTGCGCATCTAGGCTGCAAAAAAGTGTCACATATGTGGTATCGCCGTATTCAGGAGAAGTTGGGCAATGTGTTTTGGGGTGTCATTTTACATATACCCATGCTGGGTGAGATAAATAGCTTGGTCAAATGCCAACTTTGTATAAAAAATGGGAAAAGTTGTCTTTTGCCGAGATATTTAGGATTTCACAGGTCATTTACCTACTTACCACACATTAGGGCCCCTGGAAAATGCCAGGGCAGTATAACTACCCCACAAGTGACCCCATTTTGGAAAGAAGACACCCAAGGTATTCCGTGAGGGGCATGGCGAGTTCCTAGAATTTTTTATTTTTTGTCACAAGTTAGCGGAAAATGATGATTTTATTTTTTTCTTTTTTTTTCTTACAAAGTCTCATATTCCACTAACTTGTGACAAAAAATAAAAACTTCCATGAACTCACTATGCCCATCAGCGAATACCTTGGGGTGTCTTCTTTCCAAAATGGGGTCACTTGTGGGGTAGTTATACTGCCCTGGCATTCTAGGGGCCCAAATGTGTGGTAAGGAGTTTGAAATCAAAATCTGTAAAAATTGGCCGGTGAAATCCGAAAGGTGCTCTTTGGAATATGGGCCCCTTTGCCCACCTAGGCTACAAAAAAGTGTCACACATGTGGTATCTCCATACTCAGGAGAAGTTGGGGAATGTGTTTTGGGGTGTCATTTTACATATACCCATGCTGGGTGAGATAAATATCTTGGTAAAATGCCAACTTTGTATAAAAAAATGGGAAAAGTTGTCTTTTGACAAGATATTTCTCTCACCCAGCATGGGTATATGTAAAATGACACCACAAAACACATTCCCCAACTTCTCCTGAATACAGAGATACCACATGTGTGACACTTTTTTGCAGCCTAGGTAGGCAAAGGGGCCCATATTCCAAAGAGCACCTTTCGGATTTCACCGGCCAATTTTTACAGATTTTGATTTCAAACAACTTACCACACATTTGGGCCCCTAGAATGCCAGGGCAGTATAACTACCCCACAAGTGACCCCATTTTGGAAAGAAGACACCCCAAGGTATTCGCTGATTGGCATAGTGAGTTCATGGAAGTTTTTATTTTTTTTCACAAGTTAGTGGAATATGAGACTTTGTAAGAAAAAAAATAAAAAATAAAAAATCATCATTTTCCGCTAACTTGTGACAAAAAATAAAAAATTCTAGGAACTCGCCATGCCCCTTACGGAATACCTTGGGGTGTCTTCTTTCCAAAATGGGGTCACTTGTGGGGTAGTTATACTGCCCTGGCATTCTAGGGGCCCAAATGTGTGGTAAGTTGTTTGAAATCAAAATCTGTAAAAATTGGCCGGTGAAACCCGAAAGGTGATCTTTGGAATATGGGCCCCTTTGCCCACCTAGGCTGCAAAAAAGTGTCACACATGTGGTATCTCCGTACTCAGGAGAAGTTGAGGAATGTGTTTTGGGGTGTCATTTTACATATACCTATGCTGGGTGAGAGAAATATCTTGGCAAAAGACAACTTTTCCCATTTTTTTTATACAAAGTTGGCATTTGACCAAGATATTTATCTCACCCAGCATGGGTATATGTAAAATGACACCACAAAACACATTCCCCAACTTCTCCTGAGTACGGAGATACCACATGTGTGACACTTTTTTGCAGCCTAGGTGGGCAAAGGGGCCCATATTCCAAAGAGCACCTTTCGGATTTCACCGGCCAATTTTTACAGATTTTGATTTCAAACAACTTACCACACATTAGGGCCCCTAGAATGCCAGGACAGTATAACTACCCCACAAGTGACCCCATTTTGGAAAGAAGACACCCCAAGGTATTCGCTGATGGGCATAGTGAGTTCATGGAAGTTTTTATTTTTTGTCACAAGTTAGTGGAATATGAGACTTTGTAAGAAAAAAAAAAAAAAAATCATCATTTTCCACTAACTTGTGACAAAAAAAAAAAAGTTCTATGAACTCACTATGCCCATCAGTGAATACCTTAGGGTGTCTACTTTCCGAAATGGGGTCATTTGTGGGGTGTTTGTACTGTCTGGGCATTGTAGAACCTCAGGAAACATGACAGGTGCTCAGAAAGTCAGAGCTGCTTCAGAAAGCGGAAATTCACATTTTTGTACCATAATTTGTAAACGCTAAAACTTTTACCCAAACCATTTTTTTTTTTTACCCAAACATTTTTTTTTATCAAAGACATGTAGAACAATAAATTTAGAGAAAAATTTATATATGAATTTCGAAAAAAAAAGTAAAAATGTCAGCAGCAATGAAATACCACCAAATGAAAGCTCTATTAGTGAGAAGAAAAGGAGGTAAAATTCATTTGGGTGGTAAGTTGCATGACCGAGCAATAAATGGTGAAAGTAGTGTAGGTCAGAAGTGTAAAAAGTGGCCTGGTCTTTAAGGGTGTTTAAGCCCTGGGGGCTGAGGTGGTTAAACAGATGTATGCTGGGCTTCGATGCAGTGGTTTCCATTATTATAGAACAGAGAACACCATGCCCCAACCTAAGTCAGACCCTCTGAGAGACATAATATGTATTTTTCTGAATTACAGAGATAGAGAATTGATCCTTTCTAAAACCATTTTCCAAAACTTCTCATTGGTGACATTGCAACATGTCGGCATCTTAAGCACTCACTGACTGTCTTTATCAAACAAAGTTTTATACTTTTGGCCTTTCTCTTTTGGGTTGGCATTCACTTACTCTGGCCATAAAATGTTGGTATACAAGTTTTTGGATCTGGAGGAAGTTTAGACATTTCATCCCTGTTCCCGTAAAATTGTGAAACAGTAAAGGATCTTTTTGTTTTTTCCACCAGTTATTTGCTTGACATGGAAGCAGATAAATACTCCCAAACCGCAGAAAGCTAATAAGAGATTGGGCCACCTTACTCCTAAATGATTTTGCATGATCATACCTGAGATGAACTTCTTTTAGCGTCTGGAGATATTTTTGTGGTTTTCAAGGTTTACTCATCTTCTTCCATACTTATGTGCTGAATCTCTGTAACTATGTATTATTGTTTTTGCTCCCCTGATGTTTCATGCTGTCATTCTGTATTTCACCTGTCCTACGGAACTGGAATGCAATTTTTTATACACATTTTATGCTTGATTGACAGCCACTTTCCAATTATTATAATTCTGTTTGATCCTTTGGAACTTACAGAACATTCTGAGTTCTGGTTTTATTACATGTATAATTATTTCCTCTATGTCGTAATTGCCTCTTATTCAGGCATGCTTTTTTTTTAGTGCTTAAATGGTGTGTTTTATACCTGATATTATGGTTTCATATTTTCTCTGTATTTTTTTAATGAGTACTGCACCTGCCCTACATGTATTTTACTGGTACTTATGTGCTGGACAATTTCCCTCTTCTGTCTACTTTTCCCTTGTACGTAATGGCAGACTTAACAGTAGTTTCTTATAATGTTATGGTTTTCCACCCTCCCCTTAAGGGCTCATGTACACGACCGTTGGTGCTTAGGGGTCCGTATTTTTCAGAACTGTGTCTCTTTATATGACTCAAGTAGTTAATCCGTGTTGTATCCGCATCCGCTGTGTTAGTCCACAAAACATTTCTGTATGGTTTCTATATGCATCCATTTTTTGGCGAACCGTAAAAAAACTGAAAATGGAAATAGTCACAAATTAAAGGCACATGTCCTTTTGAATAACCCTATAGAGATGGTCACGTGATAGCTTAAATGGCATTTTTCACTGCCTTTTACAGCATACAGAGCTCTGTGAGATTCTTTGCCATGAAAATTAACTTAATCCCAAAAAAAAACTTTCCACTGCATTTCATTGCTGTCATTAAAGGACCTGCTGAGATCATTTCAGTAATCGTCTTGTTAACTCAGGTGAGAATGTTGACGAACACAATGCTGGAGATCATTATGTCAGGCTGATTGGGTTAAAATGGCAGACTTGACATGTTAAAAGGAGGGTGATGCTTGAAATCATTGTTCTTCCATTGTTAACCATGGTGACCTGCAAAGAAACGCGTGCAGCCATCATTGCGTTGCATAAAAATGGCTTCACAGGCAAGGATATTGTGGCTACTAAGATTGCACCTCAATCAACAATTTATAGGATCATCAAGAACTTCAAGGAAAGAGGTTCAATTCTTGTTAAGAAGGCTTCAGGGCGTCCAAGAAAGTCCAGCAAGCGCCAGGATCGTCTCCTAAAGAGGATTCAGCTGCGGGATCGGAGTGCCACCAGTGCAGAGCTTGCTCAGGAATGGCAGCAGGCAGGTCTGAGCGCATCCGCGCGCACAGTGAGGTGAAGACTTTTGGAAGATTGCCTGGTGTCAAGAAGGGCAGCAAAGAAGCCACTTCTCTAAAAAAAAAAACATCAGGGACAGATTGCTCTTCTGCAGAAAGTATGGTGAATGGACTACTGAGGACTGGGGCAGCCATGAATAAAGAATGGTACCAAAACACCCTCCAACAGTAACTTCTTCCAACAATCCAACAACAGTTTGGTGAAGAACAATGCATTTTCCAGCACGATAGAGCACCGTGCCATAAGGCAAAAGTGATAACTAAGTGGCTCGGGGACCAAATCATTGACATTTTGGGTCCATGTCTTGGAAACTCCCCAGATCTTAATCCCATTGAGAACTTGTGGTCAATCCTCAAGAGGCGGGTGGACAAACAAAAACCCACTAATTCTGACAAACTCCAAGAAGTGATTATGAAAGAATGGGTTGCTATCAGTCAGGAATTGGCCCAGAAGTTGATTGAGAGCATGCCCAGTCGAATTGCAGAGGTCCTGAAAAAGAAGGGCCAACACTGCAAATACTGACTCTTTGCATAAATGTCATGTAATTGTCGATAAAAGCCTTTGAAATGTATGAAGTGCGTGTAATTATATTTCACTACATCACAGAAACAACTGAAACAAAGATCTAAAAGCAGTTTAGCAGCAAACTTTCTGAAAACTAATATTTGTGTCATTCTCAAAACTTTTGGCCACGACTGTACATGGATTTGCGGCAATATCCTGACAAATTTCATGGATTTTGTTGTATGTCCGTAAACTCATTTGATATTTTGCTAGCGTCTCTGCATCCTTGCCTCACATACCAGGATACCAATATGAGGCGCTGCATTTCCCTTGAGGAATGGTTCATTGTTAAAGTACTCTGAGGTAAGTGAAATAATAGTAAAGATAAATGTATATGTAATCATTAAATAGTTAACTGTATAGTAGTTATAGTATTTGTATATTACACTTAATATAAATAGGTAAAGAGAGGTTGTCCAGTCTTTTCTTGTGAAGTTCCAAAAGCACTTTATTTGATATCCAATAGTAAAAACATCCAGGTACAGGTTACATCAGTCTACGCGTTTCGGGCAAAGAACAATTATAGCCTTTACTCATGACCGCTAAAACTACACTTAATCTTCACGTTTATAGGAGGAGAAAACCACCCCTGAACCAATTAAGCGGTCATGTGGCTACTCCCTCCTGCAGAGGTGCATGACGGCAAAACAAGCTTAAAATATCATCACAAATACACTTGAAAGTAGGGAAGCCATTATTCAGTATTGTAAAATCAGATCTAACCTTTTGTTTAACCCTTGGGGTTGGCGACTTTCTAACCGGAAAATCCAATAGGATTCTCTATTCAGAAGTTTCCTTTTTCGGTCACCTCCCCTCACTGGTTTATTGACCCTTTCAATACCTTATACACACATATCTAAAGTGTCACCACCATGAACTATCGCGAAATGAAGACTCGCCGCTGAAACATTGCGGCTTTCATGGTGTGGCACGTCAGAAATGTGTTTCCTTATCCGTGTCTTTATAGCATTCGTCATGCAGCCCACGTATTGTAACAAACATTTGGTGCAGGTGATCAAATATATGGCATAAGTGGTGTTTCAATTTAAAAATTATTTTATCGCAAAACTTTGGCCATTCACACAAGATTCAAAGGATCTGGAGATTTTCATATATTTGCAACATGTACATTTCTGACGTGCCACACCATGAAAGCCGCAATGTTTCAGCGGCGAGTCTTAGACCTGATTTTACAATACTGAATAATGGATTGTATTTGTGATGATATTTTAAGCTTGTTTTGCCGTCATGCACCTCTGCAGGAGGGAGTAGCTACATGACCGCTTAATTGGTTCAGGTGTGGTTTTCTCCTCCTATAAAGGTGAAGATTAAGTGTAGTTTTAGCGGTCATGAGTAAGGGCTAAAATTGTTCTTTGCCCGAAACGCGTGGACTGATGTAACCTGTACCTGGATGTTTTTACTATTGGATATCAAATAAAGTGCATTTGGAACTTCACAAGAAAAGGCTGGACAACCTCTCTTTACTTACCTACATATTGCTCCCAGTCCAGGTGAGGGGGCGGTCCGTGTCCTTATGGTTGGAGTCTTCAGGCAGGTGAGAGCTGCTCTAATTTCGTTTTACCTTTTGAATGGATTGTTTCCAAACCCGGTGAGCGAGCACTCCCAATCCTCTTGCACTATAATAATTTTTTCCTGCGAACTGGTGTTATAATGGCGCATGTGTCTTTGCGTTCCATGGAGGACGAACAAGAAAGATTCCAAAAAATTTATGCCATTTTTGAAAAACCACAGCAGGACATCCAGGACAGTTTGAATTTAAATACACTTATGTCTACACTGGAGAAACTACTATTAAAAGAGCTCCGTACATGGTGGGATTATACCTCACTGCAGAAATATATTAAAAAACATATGATCCCAAGGGGCCTACGTCTAAAGAAAAAACCTTCTACAATTTACTCGGATGTGTTCTTAGAAGAATGGGTATCTATTTTATCCAACTGCTCACTAAAATTGATGGATTTGATAATCCGCAATGAAAGACAAACACTGGAGGATCTCAGAAAGGAGATCAAAATTACACAGGACTCACTTCTAAATTATGTCAACAGTTCTGAATTTTTTAAGTTTGATGATAAACTAAAGGAGGACCTTAAACAAACCGAAGATGCGCTCATTCAAATGAAGCAGTCTAAGTTTAATCGTGCTGGACTATACTTAATTTGCTGGAATATAGTGAGAGCTAATACACCTCGTTCCATATTAAGAGGCTTACGATCTAAAAAGACAAATCGCCGTAGGGTTTCTTTCAGTTCTACGGAGGCTGACTCTTTGGAGTCAGAGTGTGACTTGGATCAACTACAGGCGAAGGAAATTACGAACCACCCTGCACAAGACCAAGCGGCAAAAAAACGCAGGGCGGGCCGAAGACACCACAAATCGCCGTTATCCCTCGAGATTCAAGAGGGGAAAAATGAATTACAAATAATGAATTTATCTGCTAGCATATTGTCACAACATGAATTAAATGTATTGGAGAGAGGATTGACATTCTCACCGACATGTCACTTTGATCTTTATAAAACTATATTGGACGTAAACAGGCTGGCTCGCAATCTAACTCTACGAGAACATTTCCAATTATCTAACTCCTATATGGAGACTACAAGTGATGTGGAGACTAGCCTTACTACCTCCAATACAGAAATAGACATCAGTGACAATACTATGCAAGATATCCCTATTAATTCACACAATTCAGTCAAGATCACATGCGCTGGACAGGTTCCAAGAATTGGTTGAAAAGGACTTAGTGCTGTTGAACAATAAGATTGTATCCCAGAATAAAAATTCTAGATCTAATAATCTATCTAAAAATGAATTTGCAGCACTTCGGGGATTAGGTGACAGGGCTGATATTGTGGTCAAACAGGCTGACAAGGGGGGAGCAGTGTTTATCTTAGATTCATCAGATGCTACCAGATGAAAAAATATACAGGGTTTTACCTGGTAACCCGCTCCCCTCTTTTCAAGCAGAACTTAGAGAATTGTTACTCTGAGGGTTAAATATTGGTGCTCTCAACCAAAAAGAATACGATTATATTTATGTTGACCACCCTGTCATCTCTATTCTACATGCCCTCCCCAAAGTTCATAAACAGACCTTTCCTCCACCCCTCAGACCTATTGTATCGGGAATAGGGTCATATTCTGAGCACCTATGTCAGTGGGTTGACTCACTATTGCAACCATTAATTCCCCTTATTCCAGGTTTTTTGAGGGATACTGAATCAGTTTTACAAGCAGTAAAGGAGCTGGAGAGATCTAATCAATATTCTTGGGTGACGGCAGATGTCATTGCACTATATCCCAGCATTACACACAACTTGGTCATTACTTCTTTGACGTGGTCTTTGGAAAATTTTGGTAATTTCACTGATCAACTGGTGAAATATGTGGTGGCTGTGGTGGACTTCCTCCTTAGGCGAATTTTTTTTATGTTTGATGAAATGTTTTTTCTTCAGACATCGGGAGTGTCGATGGGGGCCAAGTTCTCTCCCTCCATAGCCAATATTTTTATGGCGTGGTGGGAGAGAAACTTTTTCCTTATCGACACCCACCCATTTGTGGATAATATCAGGTGGTATGGCCGTTACATCGATGACCTGATCTTCATTTGGTCTGGTGATGTGGCGGCCATACCCCCTTTTTCTAATTACCTCAACACACGTGTGAACAGCATTCAATTTACTGTTCACCATGATATCTCTAACGTAGTGTTTTTGGATCTTCGCTTAAGGGGGGACTCCTCCACAGCCTCCAGTACATACAGGAAGCCCACAGCAGGCAATACATTACTACATGCCATGTCGTGCCACCCTATACACACAGTCTGGAAAATACCTAAAGGGAAACTCATTAGAGCCAGAAGAAATTGCAGTCAAAGAGAAACCTATGAAATTGAGGCTCAAGATATTATTAATAGGTTGTCTTGTAGAGCATACTCTAAACAGATGATGGCAAAACATAATAAAGAGGTTCTAGACATGAATAGGGACAAACTGATTTCAGCCTACCCCAAAAAAACTGATGTTAAAGAAACGGCAATGAACCGTGATAGAGACTATACAAAAAAGAATGTCTTTGTCACACAATTCAGTAGTGAGTATGCACAGATCTGCAACATTGTTAAAAAACATTTTCCAGTGTTAGCCTGCGACAAAAACTGGATGGAAGTGGCACTGAATGGTGTAAAATGTGCGGCACGCAAAGCTCCCACTGTTGCAAAAACAGTGAGCCCAAGCATTTTTCAAAAAAACAAAAAAATATTACGAAAACAAAGTACTTGGTTATCAACCAAAGGTAATTACAAATGTGGGCATTCTGTATGTACATGTTGCAAATATATGAAACTCTCCAGATCCTTTGAATCTTGTGTGAATGGCCAAAGTTTTGCGATAAAATCATTTTTAAATTGCAACACAAATTATGTCATATATTTGATCACCTGCACCAAATGTTACAATACGTGGGCTGCACAACGAATGCTATAAAGACACGGATAAGGAAACACATTTCTGACGTGCCATACCATGAAAGCCGCAATGTTTCAGCGGCCAGTCTTCATTTCGCGATAGTTCATGGTGGTGACACTTCAGATATGCGTGTGCAAGGTATTGAAAGGGTCAATAAACCAGTGAGGGGAGGTGACCGAAAAAGGAAACTTCTGAATAGAGAATCCTATTGGATTTTCGGGTTAGAAAGTCGCCAACCCCAAGGGTTAAACAAAAGGTTAGACCTGATTTTGCAATACTGAATAATGGCTTCCCTACTTTCAAGTGCATTTGTGATGATATTTTAAGCTTGTTTTGCCGTCATGCACCACTGCAGGAGGGAGTAGCCACATGACCGCTTAATTGGTTCAGGGGTGGTTTTCTCCTCCTATAAAGGTGAAGATTAAGTGTAGTTTTAGCGATCATGAGTAAGGGCTAAAATTGTTCTTTGCCCAAAACGCGTGGACTGATGTACCCTGTACCTGGATGTTTTTACTATTGGATATCAAATAAAGTGCTTTTGGAACTTCACAAGAAAAGGCTGGACAACCTCTCTTTACTTACCTACATATTGCTCCCAGTCCGAGTGAGGGAGCGATCCGTGTCCTTATGGTTGGAGTCTCCAGGCAGGTGAGAGCTGCTCTAATTTCATTTTAACACTTAATATAAATGGTTCTTGTGTATTTGAGTTAGAGCAGCGATGCCCAACCTACGGCCCGCGGGCCAAATGCGGCCCGCAAAGCCGTGTCATGCGGCCCCCGCAGTAATAGGACTTTATCAGCCTGTGCCTGCAATCTCCCCACCCAGCGCCGCCTCCTAGCTAATTTATTCACTGCACTTGTCTCTGTGAAATTGAAGAGAAGCGCCTTAATCTCGCACAGGCGCACTGGCAGAGGCATCGAAGTGCGCATGCACCGTCTTCCTGTCCTCTGCCAGTGCGCCTGTGCGAGATTACGGCGCTTCTCTTCAATTATACAGAGGCAAGTGCAGTGAATAATTTAGCTAGGAAGTGGCTCTGGGTGGGGAGGAGATCTGTGGATGACACTAAGGGGGATATCTGTGGATGACACTGAGGGGGATATCTGTGGATGACACTGAGGGGAATATCTGTGGATGACACTGAGGGGAATATCTGTGGATGACACTGAGGGGGAGATCTGTGGATGACACTGAGGGGGGATCTGTGGATGACACTTACGGGGGATCTGTGGATGACACTTACGGGGGGATCTGAGAATGACACTTACGGGGGGATCTGAGAATGACACTTACGGGGGGATCTGTGGATGACACTTACGGGGGGATCTGTGGATTACACTTACAGGAGGATCTGTTGACACTTATG
The DNA here is from genome assembly GCF_905171765.1 of Bufo bufo. NCBI lineage: Eukaryota > Metazoa > Chordata > Amphibia > Anura > Bufonidae > Bufo > Bufo bufo. The sequence continues at coordinate 420,343,330 of NC_053389.1, read as the reverse complement.
GGGGGATCTGTGGATGACACTTACGGGGGATCTGTGGATGACACTTACGGGGGATCTGTGGATGACACTTACGGGGGGATCTGTGGATGACACTTACGGGGGAGATCTGTGGATGACACTTACGGGGGGGATCTGTGGATGACACTTACGGGGATCTGTGGATGACACTTAGGGGGATCTAGGGAGGGGTGTGGGGATGTTGGGGTGGGAGGTCCTGGAGGGGTCTTTGGGTGGGAGCTCTGGAAGGGGTGGGAGGTCCGATAGGTATGTGGGGGTGGGAGATCCGGGAGGGGGGGGCCCATAAAATTTTTTGCTATGGGGCCCAGTCATTTCTAGCTACGCCCTTGATTGGTAAGATTGGGTGGGCACTGGAGCGATAGAGCGCCCTGATGTAGGAGAAGCCGGCGGGAGATGAAAGGAGGAGGGGCCAGCTCCTGGTGGTGTCGGGCACACGGCGCAAGCATGACGGTGGAGGATCTGACTGAAGCCTAAAGACCAGACATCAAGGTAGACCTGAAGAAGAAGGTGACAGCGCAGTATGTGATGTATACATGTGTGTAATGTATGTAGTGCAGTGTGTGATCATCACATACTGCACTACATACATTACACACATGTATACATTACATGCCCCCTCACAGTAATAATGCCAAGATATGTGCCCTCTTCACAGTAGTAATGCTCACACATGCCCCCTCACAGTAGTTATGCCCAGATATGTGCCCCCTCACAGTAATAATGCCAAGATATGTGCCCTCTTCACAGACATAATGCTCACACATGCCCCCTCACAGTAGTTATGCCCAGATTTGTGCCCCCTCACAGTAGTTATGCCCAGATATGTGCCCTCTTCACAGTAGTTATGCCCAGATATGTGCCCTCTTCACAGTAGTTATGCCCTGATATGTGCCCACCTTACAGTAGTTATACCCTGATATGTGCCCCCTCACAGTAGTTATGCCATATATGTGCCCTCATCACAGTAGTAATGCTCACTCGTGCCCCCTCAGAGTAGTTATGCCCTGATATGTGCCCTCTTCACAGTAGTTATGCCCTGATATGTGCCCTCCTCACAGTAGTTATACCCTGATATGTGCACCCTCACAGCAGTTATGCCCAGATATGTGCCCCGTCACAGTAGTTATGCCAGATATGTGCCCTCTTCACAGTAGTAATGCTCACACATGCCCCCTCACAGCATTTGCATTTCTTTCTGGCAAAGCTACCTGGTTCCTGCCCGCAAAATTTATACCAAGTCTAGTGCGGCCCTCAGACGAAAAATGGTTGGGCACCACTGAGTTAGAGTATAAAATGTGCATGTTTATACTATAGTGGTATACTGTTATAATCATAGTATATAGTATCATAGCATATGTTACATTGTGTATGTGTTGTAGTTATAGTATATGGTATAATTGTACAGTCATGGCCAAAAGTTTTGAGAATGTCACAAATATTAGTTTTCACAAAGTTTGCTGCTAAACTGCTTTTAGATCTTTGTTTCAGTTGTTTCTGTGATGTAGTGAAATATATTACACGCACTTCATACATTTCAAAGGCTTTTATCGACAATTACATGACATTTATGCAAAGAGTCAGTATTTGCAGTGTTGGCCCTTCTTTTTCAAGACCTCTGCAATTCGACTGGGCATGCTCTCAATCAACTTCTGGGTCAATTCCTGACTGATAGCAACCCATTCTTTCATAATCACTTCTTGGAGTTTGTCAGAATTAGTGGGTTTTTGTTTGTCCACCCGCCTCTTGAGGATTGACCACAAGTTCTCAATGGGATTAAGATCTGGGGAGTTTCCAGGCCATGGACCCAAAATGTCAACGTTTTGGTCCGCGAGCCACTTAGTTATCACTTTTGCCTTATGGCACTGTGCTCCATCGTGCTGGAAAATGCATTGTTCTTCACCAAACTGTTGTTGGATTGTTGGAAGAAGTTGCTGTTGGAGGGTGTTTTGGTACCATTCTTTATTCATGGCTGTGTTTTTGGACAAAATTGTGAGTGAGCCCACTCCCTTGGATGAGAAGCAACCCCACACATGAATGGTCTCAGGATGCTTTACTGTTGGCATGACACAGGACTGATGGTAGCGCTCACTTTTTCTTCTCTGGACAAGCCTTTTTCCAGATTCCCCAAACAATCGGAAAGAGGCTTCATCGGAGAATATGACTTTGCCCCAGTCCTCAGCAGTCCATTCACCATACTTTCAGCAGAAGATCAATCTGTCCCTGATGGTTTTTTTGGAGAGAAGTGGCTTCTTTGCTGGCCTTCTTGACACCAGGCCATCTTCCAAAAGTCTTCGCCTCACTGTGCGTGCAGACGCGCTCACACCTGGCTGCTGCCATTCCTGAGCAAGCTCTGCACTGGTGGCACTCCGATCCCGCAGCTGAATCCTCTTTTGGAGATGATCCTGGCGCTTGCTGGACTTTCTTGGACACCCTGAAGCCTTCTTAACAAGAATTGAACCTCTTTCCTTGAAGTTCTTGATGATCCTATAAATTGTTGATTGAGGTGCAATCTTAGTAGCCACAATATCCTTACCTGTGAAGCCATTTTTATGCAACGCAATGATGGCTGCACGCGTTTCTTTGCAGGTCACCATGGTTAACAATGGAAGAACAATGATTTCAAGCATCACCCTCCTTTTAACATGTCAAGTCTGCCATTTTAACCCAATCAGCCTGACATAATGATCTCCAGCCTTGTGCTCGTCAACATTCTCACCTGAGTTAACAAGACGATTACTGAAATGATCTCAGCAGGTCCTTTAATGACAGCAATGAAATGCAGTGGAAAGGTTTTTTTGGGAGTAAGTTAATTTTCATGGCAAAGAATGACTATGCAATTCATCTGATCACTCTTCATAACATTCTGGAGTATATGCAAATTGCTATTATAAAAACTTAAGCAGCAACTTTTCCAATTTCCAATATTTATGTAATTCTCAAAACTTTTGGCCACGACTGTATATTTAATGTTTGGATAATAATGATTTAATTTAGATTTTCATATGTTTTTATTTATAATGTGTATTTTCTTAGTGTTTTAGATTCCTGGCTACATCACTGCATTTTGAGTTCCTGCTGGGCATCTCAACGATTTCTCGGATTTTCCGTCAATTATGTGAAGTTATTTGGCAGTGACTCCAGGAAGCGTTGAGGCCAGAGTCAAAGGCAGAGGATTGGATCAGAATTGCCGTTCATCCTGGTGCGCAGTTTCCAAATTGCACTGGGGCAATGGATGACACTCAGGGTCCTGGTACTAGAATTATAAGCAATATTTTTCTGTTAGCCTTGGCTGACAGTACTTATAAGTTTTATTGTGGATATCAGTGCCTATGGAAGCACTGCAGTTTCTCCAATTTTCATTGTTTCTAGAATGAGTGATCGGCTTCCAGCTTGCCCTCCCAGAGCACAGAAGAATTTTTAGGACCACCGGCTCCGTTTGTAATGGTAATTTGCTTTGGCACCCCATGTCATGCGACCCTTCCCCAGATGCAAACTGGATGACACCAGAAGTATATTCAACTCGGCTGAGAAGAGTACGTTGTTATGTTGAGTGTGTTTGGAACACTTACCAACAAATGGGTAGGGTATTCCTACAATCCTTACAGATGGCACTGGACAATGCCACCCTGGTGATTAGTGATTAAAGCATATGTGCTCCTGCACAACTTCATCAGGATTCATGATGCTCCCTCGGATGCTGAACTAGACCAATTTCTGACATGTTCTGTCTCTGTATGATTGGACCAGACCCATCATGGGTGAGCTGGAACCGCTGGACTTGCAGTTCAGGAGATCTATGCAGACTATTTCTCCAGCCCTGAGGGAGCATTGACGTGGCAGATGGACGCAGTTCTGGCAAGCATTGATTTCACATGGACTCTGGGTCCCTTAGTATTTTTTTTATTTTTTAGGTAGTTGACCTGATTTTTTGTTTTATGTAGATAGTGTAAGGACTCGCAAGACAAAGAGAAGAAAAGGACAATGCAACAGCACCCTGCATACCAGATAAAGTACAATAATGCCATAGTCACAAAAAATATTATAGTGCTAATGCTACGCTTATTTATAAAGTGATATGCTTGGCAAATGCATTTTGTACAAAACCATCTGAGCCAGTCTGCTGAACGTCAAGGCGATCTCTATAAGACGGGTCCTAACACTAAATACTACCTGTTATGTGCCATAATGGTCGCCATAAAGTTCAGGAAGTGTTGGCTCCACATCCATGCTGGGTCCACTCTGCCTTTTACCATTTTTGGTGCCATAATGGCCTCCTTTACTTACAAGGGATGCAGATACCAACATGCATGCCGAGCCCACTCCATACCTTTCCTTGTGCCAGACAGCTTCCAATGAATGTAGTGAGAGTAGGCCACAGCTTTATAATGAGTCTAATTAAAATCAGCCTGATCTCCATTGAAGCTTTTGTGCATATATCGTGTAAATAATTACATATTACAATAAAGTGGCAAGATATGTACCCTCAAACACCCTCTAATACCTCATTACACATAACCTTTTATATTCATCCACTCAGTGTTGTTTGTGTCTAATGTGTTGAATATTAATCTAATATATAAAGCTGAGTGTATGTATGTACAAACCGGATTCCAAAAAAGTTGGGACACTAAACAAATTGTGAATAACAACTGAATGCAATGATGTGGAGATGGCAAATGTCAATATTTTATTTGTAATAGAACGTAGATGACAGATCAAACGTTTAATCCGAGTAAATGTATAATTTTAAAGGAAAAATACGTTGATTCCAATTTTCACGGTGTCAACAAATCCCAAAAAAGTTGGGACAAGTAGCAATAAGAGGCTGGAAAAAGTAAATTTGAGCATAACGAAGAGCTGGAAGACCAATTAACACTAATTAGGTCAATTGGCAACATGATTGGGTATAAAAAGAGCTTCTCAGAGTGGCAGTGTCTCTCAGAAGCCAAGATGGGTAGAGGATCACCAATTCCCACAATGTTGCGCAGAAAGATAGTGGAGCAATATCAGAAAGGTGTTACCCAGCGAAAAATTGCAAAGACTTTGCATCTATCATCATCAACTGTGCATAACATCATCCGAAGATTCAGAGAACAATCTCTGTGCGTAAGGGTCAAGGCCGTAAAACCATACTGGATGCCCGTGATCTCCGGGCCCTTAAACGACACTGCACCACAAACAGGAATGCTACTGTAAAGGAAATCACAGAATGGGCTCAGGAATACTTCCAGAAACCATTGTCAGTGAACACAATCCACCGTGCCATCCGCTGTTGCCAGCTGAAACTCTACAGTGCAAAGAAGAAGCCATTTCTAAGCAAGATCCACAAGCTCAGGCGTTTTAACTGGGCCAGGGATCATTTAAAATGGAGTGTGGCAAAATGGAAGACTGTTCTATGGTCAGACGAGTCACGATTCGAAGTTCTTTTTGGAAATCTGGGACGCCATGTCATCCGGACCAAAGAGGACAAGGACAACCCAAGTTGTTATCAACGCTCAGTTCAGAAGCCTGCATCTCTGATGGTATGGGGTTGCATGAGTGCGTGTGGCATGGGCAGCTTGCATGTCTGGAAAGGCACCATCAATGCAGAAAAATATATTCTGGTTCTAGAACAACATATGCTCCCATCCAGACGTCATCTCTTTCAGGGAAGACCATGCATTTTCCGGGTACTGAAATGGCCAGTCTGCAGTCCAGATCTTTCACCTATAGAGAACATTTGGCGCATCATAAAGCGGAATATGCAACAAAGAAGGCCCAAGACGATTGAACAGTTAGAGGCCTGTATTAGACAAGAATGGGAGAGCATTCCTATTTCTAAACTTGAGAAACTGGTCTCCTCGGTCCCCAGACGTCTGTTGAGTGTTGTAAGAAGAAGGGGAGATGCCACACAGTGGTGAAAATGGCCTTGTCCCAACTTTTTGGGGATTTGTTGACACCATGAAATTCTGATTCAACATATTTTTCCCTGAAAATGGTACATTTTCTCAGTTTAAACTTTTGTTCCGTGATTTATGTTCTATTCTGAATAAAATATTAGAAGTTGGCACCTCCACATCAATGCATTCAGTTTTTATTCACGATTTGTATAGTGTCCCAACTTTTTTGGAATCCGGTTTGTATACAGATTGCAGTCGGGAAGGGGTTAAAGTGATATCATAACAGGTAGCTGCTTTTGATATTTGCCGCAGCTGCAGTTGTGCTAGTGTAGTGCCCTGAAGCAGGGATACTGTGAAGTCTGGACATTTGTGGACATTTGCCCCTGTTTCCCCTGTGCAAAGTTATAAACTTCTTACTTTACTTACTTTGAAAGGGTTAACGTGCACTGTTTAATACTGTGTAACTGCATGTATGTATGTTGTGATATATATCGCGTTTATTTGCACTGTATTTGGCGAGGTTACGTGTAAAGGGTTAATGAATACTGAGAGACTTTTGGAAATTTGAATTAGGCCTCATGCACACGACCGTTGTGTGCATCCGCGGCCGTTGTTCCGTTTTCCTTTTTTTTTTCGCGGACCCATTGACTTTCAATGGGTCCGTGGAAAAATCGGAAAATGCACCGTTTGGCTTCTGCGTCCGTGATCCGTTTTTTCAGTCCGTGAAAAAAATATGACCTGTCCTATTTTTTTCACGGACAACGGTTCACGGACCCATTCAAGTCAATGGGTCCGTGAAAAATCATGGATGCACACAAGATAGTCATCCGCGTCCGTGATCCGTGTCCGTGATCCGTGTCCGTTTTTCCTATCATTTTCAATGGAAACTTGACTTAGTTTTTTTTTTCACTTTTCATGTCCGTGGATCCTCCAAAAATCAAGGAAGACCCACGGCAGAAAAAACGGTCACGGATCACAGAACAACGGAAATCCGTTTTGCGGACCTCAAAAAAAAACGGTCGTGTGCATGAGGCCTAAGAAGCTGGTAATTTTCCACAGCTGTCTTAGGGTTTAAAGAAGAACAAGTTTTGGAGAGAAAAAGTCAGACTTGTTTACCACCAAAACCAAACAGACTGACCTTTTGAATGTCTGGTTTTATCTATGTTGTTATGTGTGGAAACCTGTTTTTGTCTTTAAAAACTGCTTTGTCATTACCATTGAGCATCATTGAAGCTCTCATTTAAGTCTATGATAGACAGTGGTAACTTTGTAATTGTTTTGGCTGAGTTTCTTCACTCCCACTAGAAGTTTCTAGTTTAGCTAGAAACTGTATATAAGGAGAGAACAGTGCATGGAGGGGGAGACTCATGCCAGTCTGCATGAGTGACCAGAGGAAGATGCTGAGATGGGGACACTGAGCCACAGCCCAGCCTTTGGCCAGGGAACCAGCCTTCTGAGAGAGAGGGACAGCTAGCTCAGGCCATTCCTCAACATCAAACCCTTCTTCTGCCAGGGAGGAGACTGGAAAAGCCAGCCCTATGACTTGCCTATATTATTTTGCACCTGATTTCCTTCAGTAAAGAAGCACACTGATTAACTGCAGACCCTGATTCTTTGGACTTATTTCCCATTGGGGTGTACCATGCCTTACCATCCATTCAAGAGAGCAGCAACACGTGGTGACATCTTGACAGTGTCTGGGGGTCCTAGGGACACAGCCAGCCTCAGCTCCTCACTTCTCAGTCCCTGGCTGACAGCTTTCCCTGTCTATCCCTATTGTACTCACACAATTCTTCTTGGCCCTGCTACATCGTGGGCGGTGGAGGCGGCAGCGAGGTGAATATTTAAACATGGTGTAAACGCCAGACAGGTTGGCGTCCCATGTGCAGCTTCTCCTATATCATGTCACTGCATGCACCATAGTCTCCTTATCTACAGAGACCGCCCAAGGAGGTACCCACCATCTGGTTACCCCCACTACTGGCTGACATATTTAGTTAGACTGGTCTCTAGGGATAAGTGTCCATCTTATACCTATCCCTAGTACGTTTTCCCTCATCTCTCCCCTGATGAATTGCCTTTTAATTTGGTTTTTTAGGCAGTGAAACATGCGTGTAGGGAGTTCTTTTTTCTTTTAGGGACACATAGTTAATTCATTTCAGGGACAGGATCCGGACGGGGTCGTCCTTGTCAGGACGAGTGCCCTGTGGTGAGGCTGCTACCTACATTTAGTATTAGGGATATATCTCCTAGCTAGCCTTAGGGCCTCAACAGGGACCCTGCACACATGTGCATCACTGCCTGATGTTCATATATTTTTTCTTCAAAATTTTCTTGTATTGGAGAAACCTCTATCGAAGGTCTGACGACGGTGGTGATCGATCCGCATCCTGTTCCGCGGTACCGGTAGGACAAAACGGTTACTGGTGCCGCCGTGCACTATTATTGTGTATTTTTTGTCATTTTTCATTTGGGATAGATGCCTGGGTTTCCCTAGGGTTTATACATTATTTCTATCCCAAGGTTCGTCTTTAGCACACTTTATTTTGGAACTTATTTTTTATCTGCATTACCAATAAATATTAAATTTTAGATTACCCACTTTCTGATTATTAATTATAGCCATCCCTTCAATGTTCCTAGCAATAGAATACATGCTTGTTTGGGACTTTTGACTTCTACCCTTATTCACAGCCCAAGACAAAATTATGTTCTGCTTGTTCTGCTAGGGCACCTCCCTGCATGCCGCAGCATTGATGGACTCATACAGGCTGTCTGTCAGCCTGGAAGCCAATCAGAGCAAGCCATCCCCCCCACTTCCTCTCAGGGTCATGTGAGAACCCTTCTTCTTTCTCCCTAGTGCTTTTCCCACTGACCGGTGCAGTAAAATTGCACTATGCACCATTTTACTGGATTTGTCCGAAGCAATTCAGAAAAAGTTTGGGTCCGTCTGTTGGCTTAAATTTTGAAAAGTTTGTAACGAACCTGGTCACATCTTCCTTGGAGCTTAATTTTCTGTTAAATGCATGGAACGTTATACCTTCTACCCCAGTGGCCCCTCCTAAAAGGTCTCCATTGTGCAGTATTCATGTACAGTGACCTCAGCCCCTAGGAATGCAACCTAGTATCAGTTACTAGTACAGTCCAGACACTCAGGACCCCTGCCGATCAGCTGTTTGGGAAGGCACAGACACTCCTGTGAGTACCGCTGCCTTCTTGCAGCTGACCAAGCACAATGCTGTACATTTGGTATCGCGCTCAGCCCTTTTAACTTCTATGGGGCTGAGCTGTGCCTAAGCCACATGACCGATGAAAATGTTGTCATTGGCCTAGGAAAAGCTGAGCGGCGGTGATCACAAGAGGTTGAATGAGATGGCGTTGAATTCTGAAAAAAAACAACACACAAATTAGAAATCTGGTTGAGTACTTTTCACTTAATAGTATGCCTGATGTCTCACCCCATGTATTATGGAAGCTCATAAAGTTTTATTAAAATCCATCTTATCAGTATATGTTTGCTTTTAAAGAACGAGCTTGAAGGGAAAGTTGCCTCCTTCACTGCTCAGGTCCAGGCTCAAAAACGCTTACACAAACAGTCCATAGCTACTCAGCATTTAAATCAATGAATTATTAAATTATTACTAAAAATATTCTTTACTCCCAACATGAGTATTGTGCCCATGGGACAGGGTACCAAAGTTATGGAAATGCTAATGCTAAATGCACACGATCAGGATTGCGTGCAGATTTTCCGCGCGGATTTGCGTGCGGAAAACCGCACCATAGGTCATGTACATTGTATTCTATGAGAATTTTACATTATCGATGCACACGATGCGTATTTTTTCCGCACGGATTTTGACATGCGGTGCAGATTTTAAAATCTGCAGCATGTCAATTTAGTTTATTTTTCCTGACCAGATTTTCTCCATTCACTTAGTAAAATCTGCATGCAGAAAATCTGCATGCAAAACTGCATGCAAATCCACATCAATTGATGCGGATTGAACGCACGGATTTGCCTGCGAACACCTGCGGATTTCAGTGCGGATTCTCTACACATAAATCCTGAACGTGTGCATGTACCCTTAAAGCAAAGGGAATCTAATTATTTTGTTTACAGTTTTTTGTTTATACTGTTAAAGTAATAGCTGACCAATTTTGCTCATATTATGTATTTATAATCTAACTTTATCTAGGGAATCTAGTACTTTGAGCAGGCCCTTTACTATCCAGGAACTGTCTGGGACCGGATGGTCTACCTATTAGTATACCATATAAATATACTGTGTATATATATATATATATATACATACACTCACCTAAAGAATTATTAGGAACACCATACTAATACGGTGTTGGACCCACTTTTGCCTTCAGAACTGCCTTAATTCTACGTGGCATTGATTCCACAAGGTGCTGATAGCATTCTTTAGAAATGTTGGCCCATATTGATAGGGTAGCATCTTGCAGTTGATGGAGATTTGAGGGATGCACATCCAGGGCACGAAGCTCCCGTTCCACCACATCCCAAAGATGGTCTATTGGGTTGAGATCTGGTGACTGTGGGGGCCATTTTAGTACAGTGAACTCATTGTCATGTTCAAGAAACCAATTTGAAATGATTCGAGCTTTGTGACATGGTGCATTATCCTGCTGGAAGTAGCCATCAGAGGCTGGATACATGTTCTCATTCTGTTTTACGCCAAATTCGGACTCTACCATTTGAATGTCTCAACAGAAATCGAGACTCATCAGACCAGGCAACATTTTTCCAGTCTTCAACAGTCCAATTTTGGTGAGCTTGTGCAAATTGTAGCCTCTTTTTCCTATTTGTAGTGGAGATGAGTGGTACCCAGTGGGGTCTTCTGCTGTTGTAGCCCATCCGCCTCAAGGTTGTGCGTGTTGTGGCTTCACAAATGCTTTGCTGCATACCTCGGTTGTAACGAGTGGTTATTTCAGTCAACGTTGCTCTTCTATCAGCTTGAATCAGTCGGCCCATTCTCCTCTGACCTCTAGCATCCACAAGGCATTTTTGCCCACAGGACTGCCGCATACTGGATGTTTTTCCTTTTTCACACCATTCTTTGTAAACCCTGGCCGTCTGGCACCAACAACCATGCCACGCTCAAAATTGCCTAAATCACCTTTCTTTCCCATTCTGACATTCAGTTTGGAGTTCAGGAGATTGTCTTGACCAGGACCACCCCCCTAAATGCATTGAAGCAACTGCCATGTGATTGGTTGACTAGATAATTGCATTAATGAGAAATAGAACAGGTGTTCCTAATAATTCTTTAGGTGAGTGTATATATATATACATAGAATATAATCTTCATACATTGCCATTGCTTCGAGCTAACATTGGAGGACATTTAGTCAGGGGGTTTTCATAGTACAATCAGATAAGTCTTGTATAGAGCTATTTACAAAACTTAGTTGATGTTTAGAGGTAAGCAGGTGTGATCTTGTTGTTTGAATTAAGGGGTCATATACACTGCTCAAAAAAATAAAGGGAACACAAAAATAACACATCCTAGATCTGAGTTAATTAAATATTCTTCTGAAATACTTTGTTCTTTACATAGTTAAATGTGCTGACAACAAAATCACACAAAAATAAAAAAATGGAAATCAAATTTTTCAACCCATGGAGGTCTGTATTTGGAGTCACACTCAAAATTAAAGTGGAAAAACACACTACAGACTGATCCAACTTTGATGTAATGTCCTTAAAACAAGTCAAAATGAGGCTTAGTAGTGTGTGTGGCCTCCACGTGCCTGTATGACCTCCCTACAACGCCTGTGCATGCTCCTGATGAGGTGGCGGACGGTCTCCTGAGGGATCTCCTCCCAGACCTGGACTAAAGCATCTGCCAACTCCTGGACAGTCTGTGGTGCAACGTGACGTTGGTGGATAGAGCGAGACATGATGTCCCAGATGTGCTCAATTGGATTCAGGTCTGGGAAACGGGCGGGCCAGTCCATAGCATCAATGCTTTTGTCTTGCAGGAACTGCTGACACACTCCAGCCACATGAGGTCTAGCATTGTCTTGCATTAGGAGGAACCCAGGGCCAACCGCACCAGCATATGGTCTCACAAGGGGTCTGAGGATCTCATCTCGGTAACTAATGGCAGTCAGGCTACCTCTGGTGAGCACATGGAGGGCTGTGCGACCCTCCAAAGAAATGCCACCCCACACCATTACTGACCCAATGCCAAACCGGTCATGCTGGAGGATGTTGCAGGCAGCAGAACGTTCTCCACGGCGTCTCCAGACTCTGTCACGTCTGTCACAAGTGCTCAGTGTGAACCTGCTTTCATCTGTGAAGAGCACAGGGTGCCAGTGGCGAATTTGCCAATCTTGGTGTTCTCTGGCAAATGCCAAACGTCCTGCACGGTGTTGGGCTGTAAGCACAACCCCCACCTGTGAACGTCAGGCCCTCATATCACCCTCATGGAGTCTGTTTCTGACCGTTTGAGCAGACACATGCACATTTGTGGCCTGCTGGAGGTCATTTTGCAGGGCTCTGACAGTGCTCCTCCTGTTCCTCCTTGCACAAAGGCGGAGGTAGCGGTCCTGCTGCTGGGTTGTTGCCCTCCTACGGCCTCCTCTACGTCTCCTGATGTACTGGCCTGTCTCCTGGTAGCGCCTCCATGCTCTGGACACTACGCTGACAGACACAGCAAACCTTCTTTCCACAGCTCGCATTGATGTGCCATCCTGTATAAGCTGCACTACCTGAGCCACTTGTGTGGGTTGTAGACTCCGTCTCATGCTACCACTAGAGTGAAAGCACCGCCAGCATTCAAAAGTGACCAAAACATCAGCCAGGAAGCATAGGAACTGAGAAGTGGTCTGTGGTCACCACCTGCAGAACCACTCCTTTATTGGGGGTGTCTTGCTAATTGCCTATAATTTCCACCTGTTGTCTATCCCATTTGCACAACAGCATGTGAAATTGATTGTCACTCAGTGTTGCTTCCTAAGTGGACAGTTTGATTTCACAGAAGTGTGATTGACTTGGAGTTACATTGTGTTGTTTAAGTGTTCCCTTTATTTTTTTTAGCAGTGTACTATCAGAAGTACACCTATACTAGGAGTATTTCTGGTGCAGATTGCAGCGCAAAGGTTATTTGTGCTGCAATCTATGACTTTTCCCCGCTTATGCCAGGTCTAAAAAAGTGGGCTTGGTGTGAGCAGGGAAGGGGATGGGCTGTCAGGCCCATCTCAGTCCTCATTTTCTACGACTGTTTTAGGCGTAGAAAATGGTCTAAATTTAAAGGGGTTGTGTCACTTCAGCAAATAGCATTTATTAGGTAGAGAAAGTTAATACAAGCCATATCCTAATGTATCGCTATTATCCATATTGCTTTCTTTGCTGGCTGGATTTATTTTTCATCACATTATACACTGCTCATTTCCATGGTTACGACCACCCTGCAATCCATCAGCAATTAGCAGTGGCCATGCTTGCACACTATAGAAAAAAGCACCAGCCTATGTGACTTCGCACAATCCCTTCCACCACTTTTTCTTATATTGTGCAATCATGGCTACCACTGATGGATTGCAGGGTGGTCGTAACAATGGAAATGAGCAATGTATAATGCAATGGCAAAATTCATCAAGCCAGCAAATGAAGCAATATGGACAATCACAATACATTAGTAAGTCCCTTGTATTAACTTTCTCTGCATAATAAATGCAACTTGCTGAAGTGACACAACCCCTTTAAGTCAGCAAGGAAGCTGGCTTACATTTAATCTGGTGGTGGATAAGCCGAAGTTATGTAGAGGCCGGCACCTCTACATAACTTTGGCGGATCCACTGCCAGCTAAAGGGCTTATTAAGACATTAAGACTGGCGTCTAAAACATTAGACTTAATAAAAGACTGAACTCTAAAACCTAACTTTTAATATAAATAGGTAAAAAAGGAATTTAGAAAAATCACGAAATGGACCCTAACAAACAAAAACGATAATAAGCCAAATGTAAATGTATATATTAAGAGTGGTTCAGACCGGGGGGTTCTATCCCTACAGAAACCCTCTCTTATCCTAAATATAGGGAAATACCCTGATGTTGGGCATACCCTGGGCTGGAATCTAGCCCTGATATCTCCCTAATACACCCTATAATGTCCAGACACGTTTTCCCCAGTCGGGTTCATCAGACCAAAAATGTATAATAGGATACAGCCTCAGCTCAGACCCCCATCAGCCTCAGTTCAGACCCCCATCAGGTTGCTTTCACACTTGCCTTTCACTTTTCCGGTATTAAGATCCGGCTACATATTCCATTTGGTTGTGTTCCCATACCGCAAGCTGCGGTTTTCTTTCCTTCATGAGATGCGGAATAAAACGGATCCAGCATGAGACATAATGCAAGCCAATGATGCCGGATCCGTTTTCTCGGACACAATGGAAAACTGATCCATCCCCCATTGACTTTCAATGCTGTTCATGCCGGATCTGTCATTGCTATTTTAAAAATAATACAACCAGATCTGTTCATAACAGATGCAGACGGTTGTATTATCAGTAATGGAACCTTTTTTGCTGATCGCTGCCGGATCAGGTTAAAACACAAGTGTGAAAGTAGCCTCAGCCTCAGTCCAGACACCCATTAGCCCCAGAGCAGACTCCTATTAGCCTCAGTTCAGACTCCCATTAGCCTCAGCTCAGAACCCCATCAGCCTTAGCTTATACCACCATCAGACCACCATGAACCCCTCCATCGTCAGATCAGACCCTTCCATCAACATTAGATCGGACCCCTCCATCAACCTCAGATTGGACCTCTCCATTAGCCTCAGATTAGACATTAAAATAAATGACTAAACTTACCTCTTCTGCTCTGGACTGCGCTGCCACTCTGTAGATCCACTCACCCTCCCTGGTCTTCTTCCAGCGTGCGCTGAGCTGTGACCTGACGTCACACAGCATCAGGTCATAGTGCACGCCTATATGCACTACATCCTGACGTTGTACACAGAGTGCAGAGCGGGGACCGCAATAAAACCAACCGGAGGTGAGTAGAGCTAGCGCAGCGCTTTCCAAACCAGTTGCGGTGCCTCCCACATGCTGATGATAGCTTTCATAATGGTAGTGGACTGGTCATTAGCAATCAGACTACTAGATGCACTGCCACTTTTGGGGGGGAAAAATGCATCTTTTAGTCCCAAAAATATGGTAGATGTCCTCCACAAGAAGGAAGGCCATGTTGAGATTAGCGATGAATGAATTGAGGTAACATTTTTCTGGGTATTAGTGGGTTCATTCATTACAGCAGGAGCTATAATATTTTCTGTATCTGGTCCTGATAATCTAAATAAGGCTTCATATCTGGAAAAGAACCAAGGACAACAATTCCTCGTTCCAACAAAAACTTTTACATCATTTTTGTCTGTGTGTATTTTGGCTTTGGAAGCCCATTCTCTCCCTTCTCTGATGATTTATGCGTGTATATCCTTGATTCCTTAAAACTAAAGCTTTGTCGTATCAAACCAGCAATTTACCTTCTTAATGTTTATTAAGCGAGAAAATGTTAGCTACTAGATTACAACCTTGCTTCCCAGCCTGATACACCCTAACCAAGTCGACTTTGTGAATGCTCATGGGCGCAAGGATAATACTACCACAATTTACAGATTTTACATTTTATGCAGAAGGAATCTCTGCAGTTTGTCCTTTTCATCACAGATGTCAAGAGGACCTTTTACAGCATAAACTTGTGTACTATATAAAACAGGTCTTAAATTCAAATTTCAATTGCCTCAACATCTGTGTCTGTTAAGGGTGCACTCTTTTCCCATTTTAGTATACTTAGACTTGGAAGGGGTGTCCCCTTTTGCCACTTCTTTTTATGATGGTGATTGAGTTTTGTAAGCAATGAAACAAGAAAACGCAATTTCTGGTGTGAAATTGGGGGAAGGGAGCACTAGATGGCTGCTTATGCAGCCGGTCTACTTATTCTTACCTCTAATCCTAGCCATGCCCTTCTTTGCATTTAAGATATCTTGGATAATTGCAGCAGTTTATCTAACTTTAAAATCAATCCCACTAAATCTCAGATTTTCAGTTTGTGGTTGAAATTAGCCAGCCCATCCTGTTTTTAATTGGACAAAGCAGAAAATTACCTGTTTGTGTGTCAATACTGATGTCCATTTTTCA
The DNA here is from genome assembly GCF_905171765.1 of Bufo bufo. NCBI lineage: Eukaryota > Metazoa > Chordata > Amphibia > Anura > Bufonidae > Bufo > Bufo bufo. The sequence continues at coordinate 420,327,254 of NC_053389.1, read as the reverse complement.
GACCTAATAAACAAATTATAGTCCCTTTCTATATTTGCTAATAACCTATCTTGCAGAAATGGACTTACCTATAAGAATATGATAACATCTCTTATTATTCCTCAACCAATTTATTGCAGGCATTAGCAATGCATATAAAACACAGAGAGCGAATGCACCAAACAGAAATGCTACTGACTATACTGGGAAGTCATAAATGCAGGTATTAAAAGCTGAGACTTTCGCCAATATATTCCAGTCAGGAAAATATCGGAGCCCATCATGCACCACGTCATGGTCACTCAGCATGGCAGAGGGTCCTAACCGCTGCTCTAACTATGGTGTGAACAGGGTCTGGGGGTGATATAATTCAGCTCACAGCCAAGCTTCCACACAAAAGCCCAGCATGAATACTGCAGTAGTAAAATGTGAATGAGGCCAGACTGTGAGCCACACCTATACCAGACCATGTGATGGAGGTTACCAGGTGCAGAAGAGTGTTGAAACACACTCAAATCTAACAAGACAAAAACACAGAAATATAGTGGCAATTCTGGAGGAGCTGCTCAGCCCCTAACACTGTGGCGTGTCTTTTATTGGGGGAGCAGCCCAACCGCATGTGGACCGCAGTGATCGACTATCCCCAGCAAAATATGCATACAATGGAGGATGTCGGCGCGGTCCACATGCACCACAAGAGCAAACTACACAGAATGTAGCAAATAATCATATAAAACACAGAGAGCGAATGCACCAAACAGAAATGCTACTGACTATACTGGGAAGTCATAAATGCAGGTATTAAAAGCTGAGACTTTCGCCAATATATTCCAGTCAGGAAAATATCGGAGCCCATCATGCACCACGTCACAGTCACTCAGCATGGCAGCTCCTCCAGAATTGCCACTATATTTCTGTGTTTTTGTCTTGTTAGATTTGAGTGTGTTTTTAACACTCTTCTGCACCTGGTAACCTCCATCACATGGTCTGGTATAGGTGTGGCTCACAGTCTGGCCTCATTCACATTTTACTACCGCAGTATTCATGCTGGGTTTTTGTGTGGAAGCTTGGCTGTGAGCTGAATTATATCACCCCCAGACCCTGTTCACACCATAGTTAGAGCAGCGGTTAGGACCCTCTGCCATGCTGAGTGACCGTGACGTGGTGCATGATGGGCTCCGATATTTTCCTGACTGGAATATATTGGCGAAAGTCTCAGCTTTTAATACCTGCATTTATGACTTCCCAGTATAGTCAGTAGCATTTCTGTTTGGTGCATTCGCTCTCTGTGTTTTATATGATTATTTGCTACATTCAGTGTAGTTTGCTCTTGTGGTGCATGTGGACGGCGCCGACATCCTCCATTGTATGCATATTTTGCTGGGGATAGTCGATCACTGCGGTCCACATGCGGTTGGGCTGCTCCCCCAATAAAAGACACGCCACAGTGTTAGGGGCTGAGCAGCTCCTCCAGAATTGCCACTATATTTCTGTGTTTTTGTCTTATTAGCAATGCATAAAAAGAAAAATCCCTTTAAGCATTTAGAATATTTTTATGTGGTGTATTCCGGATCCTGAAATGTATATAACAGCTAGTAATCTTTAATGGATCATTGACTGGTATAGAAAGCCTGAACATAAACTTTGGGTAACTGTTGAGAAGAAGTTGGCTCCCAATTCACTTTGTTGTTTGCTTTTCAATGATCAAATCTAACTACCTACTAAGCAGCTTATTAGCCCTCTTACAACAGCTACTCTCTCCGCTTGTAGCTGCTTTTGAACCGTAATGATGCCCATTGTAATCCTTCTTATTTGCTTCAGGGAGCCCCAATGGAGGGAACCCCAAAATGCACTGAGATACAGCGCCTGGTAAGATCATCACATTGACATGTCCTATGTCAGATCTTATGCATGAACAGGCAGGGTCGGATTAAGAGAATCATGGGCCTGGTGCTGAAGATTTTAATGGGCCTTTTTTTATAGAAAATGAAAATGCAACGCAGAGCAATTTTTTATAACACAAATAAAGTGCATCTGTCATATGTTTTATGCATATGAAATCACCAGCATAGCTGAATAGATGTTGATGTATCCATACCTTGCATACTTTTATAAAATCTGTTATTTAGCCTTTACTTAGCTTAACAAAAAAAAAATATATGTTTTAAGTAAAACACCTATGGGGGCCTAGAGTGTCAAAAGAGGTGTGGCAGGGGGTCCTCTGTGCCCTCCAGACTGTAACGCCTCTCCCATGTGAAGTCACGCCTGCTCTTTTGGTTGACACCAATGGCTCACTTGACAGCGATGTGTTGAGATCCTGCCATGAATGGGGATTGCGGTACACAAATGTGGAATCTGTAGGAACCTGAGACTGTGCATGCACCGCAATCCCCATTCACAGGGCATATGGGATGTGTGTGTGTCAAAGAAGGTGCAGGCATGAACTCAAAGGGCAGAAGTGTTGCAGCCCAAGAGGACAGCGCACCTCCAGCCACACCTGTTATACACTTGTGCCCCCATACAGTAGGTTGGTAGACAGTCACATAGTAAGTAGACCCCCTATTGAGTAGGCAGGTAGGAAAAGCCTGCATTATCGATCCCATTGCGCCAATAATCTCTCACCTAACCTTTCCATGCTATGCTCCTGAGTGGCTAATCTGCCTATAGGCATATCTGTTTATAATAGCTGATCTATTATAAGCAGATATGCCATTCAGGAGCATTGAAGAGCTAGGTGACTATTTCTCACCTAGTTTTTCTATGCTCCTGAATGGCATATCTGCTTATAATAGATCAGGCTCAGCTATTATAAAGATATATGCCTATAAGCAGATATGCAATTCAGGTGCATGGAAAAGCTAGGTGAAAAAATCATCGCCCAGCTTTTCCATGCCCCTGAATGACATATGTATAAATTATACAGTATACAGTATAATAGGTGAGGTGAGCCAATGCTGAGTTACTTTCTTACCGCCTATGAGTTGTTTTCTGGGCAAGTGGGCAGTACACTGAAGGCTGCTGAACGCGACTCGCCGCCGGCTGCCAGCACCGCACCTGAATCCAAGAAGGAAGAATTTTTTACTTCCTGCGAGCAGCAGCCGTCACGGTCTTCCATTTACGGCAGGGCCCAGGACCCAGGGGAGGAGTCTCACGTGACGACGCAGCGCGCACAGCTGACCTGTCACTGTCCTGGTGAGTTCTGTAAAGGGCCGGCCTGGGAGATTACTCCTTGCGGTGCCGGCCCTGTCATCATCTGACAGTTGGCCCGGTCCTTCTAACTGGGTCGCAGGGCAGCCACCAGGCGACTTCAGTGAGGCCGAGGCAGTGGCGGATCCAGAGCCTGGTCTCGGGAGGGGAACTTCCAGATTATTTTTCTGTCCGCCGCCACAAAACATGGTGCTTATAGAACAGACTACACAGTGTAGAGGTATACTGTATATTGTGTGGCACAGTGTATGCTATATGTGTATAACAAACATATTTCACCTGAAAACTTACAATTACTTGGCTTGGCCCTTGGGATCTCGGACACCACTTCAACACTTGGCTGGGGCACTCGGTGGAGCTGATGTTGTGTTTTATCCTAATGAGAAAGATTTCATAATAAGGATTTGGAGAAGGGGCAGTGGGGTTGCAGAGCAGGGAGAGGCTGGTGCTGCTACTAGGGGGCTCATACCATGGGGGAGTAATAAAGCCCACCATAATGCCCCCCCAGTAGAAATAATTCTCCTTATAATGTGCAAAAAATACCCCCTTGTAATGCCCCGAGTTGAGCTAATGTCCCCATAGTGCCCCTATAATGTGCCAGTAAAAAATACCCCTATATAGTGCCCCCAGTAAATGCCCCCATAGTGCTCCTCTCCCTCCTTCCTCCTAGTGTCCCCCATAATGTACCAGTATAAAATGCCCCATATATAGTGCCCCAGTAGATGCCCTCAGTGTCCCCCATAATTTGCAAGTATAAAATACCCCTTCTTAGTGCCCCCGTCGATGACCCCATAGTACCCCTCTCAACAACAGTACCCACCATAATGTGCCCCAGTATAAAATGCTACTGTACAGAGCTCCTATATAAAATACCCCTTCTTTGTGGCCTCAGTAGATGCCCCTATAGTGCCCACCAGGAATGTGCCAGTAAAAAGTGCCCCCAATAATGTGCCAGTAATAAGTGCCCCCAATAATGTGCCAGTAATAAGTGCCCCCAATAATGTGCCAGTAATAGGTGCCCCCATAGATGCCCCCCAATAATGTGCCAGTAAAATGTGCCCCCATAGATGCCCCCCAATCATGTGCTAGTAACAAGAGCCCCCCAACCATGTGCCAGGAGCAAGAGCACCCCCCTGACCCAATCATGTGCCAGTAACAAGAGCCCCCCCATCATGTGCCAGTAACAAGAGCCCCCCCATCATGTGCCAGTAACAAGAGCCCCCCATCATGTGTCAGTAACAAGAGAGCCCCCCATCATGTGCCAGTAACAATAGCCCCCCCATCATGTGCCAATAACAAGAGGCCCCCCTATCATGTGCTAGTAACAAGATGCCCCCCCCCATCATGTGCCAGTTACAAGAGGGACCCCATCATGATGTGCCAGTAACAAGAACCCCCCCATCATGTGCCAGTAACAAGAGGGCTCCCCATCATGTGCCAATAACAAGAGGGCTCCCCATCATGTGCCAGTAACAAAAGGGCTCCCAATCATGTGCCAGTAACAAGAGGGCACCCCCATCATGTGCCAGTAACAAGAGGGCCCCCCCATCATTTTCCAGTAACAAGAGGGCCCCCCCATCATGTGCTAGTAACAAGAGGGCCTCCTATCATGTGCCAGTAACAAGTGTCCCCCCATGCCCCATCATCTGCCAGTAACAAGATGCCCCCCTACATCATGTGTCAGTAACAGGAGGGCCGCCCATCATGTGCCAGTAACAAGAGGGCTCCCCCATCATGTGCCAGTAATAAGAGGGCCCCCCATCATGTGCCAGTAGCAAGAGCCCCCCCATGCCCCATCATGTGCCAGTAACAAGAGGGCCCCCCCATCATGTGCCAGTAACAAGAGGGCCCACCCATCATGTGTCAGTAACAAGAGGCCCCCCCATCATGTGCCAGTAACAAGAGGGTCCCCCCATCATGTGCCAGTAAAAGTATTGTAATACATATAAAAAAAAAACACTTATACTTACCTACATGTCAGCGATGCGATGCAGGCCTCTTCCGGCCTGTGTCCCGCGCTGTACGGCTCAGGCGGCGGAATGACGTCATCGCGCCGCCTGTACCGGCCTCCGATAGGCTGCCGGCACTAGGCCGGCAACATATCAGAGACACAGGGACACAGGGAAGGGACACGCCTCTCTCTCCCCTGCCCTGCCGCAGCACAGCCATCGGTATCGCTGTCCTGTACAGATGACTATGGAGATGAGCGCTTCCACAATGGAAGCACTCATCTCCCTGTGCCGGCATGCCGCCCCCTACTTTAAGTTTTGACCAGGGTCCAGGGTCGTGCCGCGCCGCCAGCTCGGGGGTGGGGGCAATTGCTGGCTGCTGCTGGGCCTATTTTCACGCAGGGGCCTGGAGGTGCAGTTCCATCCGCCCCTACGTGAACAGGGCTGTCCGTTTGATTTAAGATGCTCTCAAAAGGTGGATATTCATTTAGCACAATCATTTAGGTTCCTGGAAGATTTACCTGGTTCTGGCCCTACTTAGTAGAGAATTTGTGCTTAGCAGAGGAAGAGAGAAAAACAACTTGTGCTTACTCCTCAGAGCTAAGCTTGAGCTAAAAAAAATACCAGGATACAAAGAAGGATCTGCACGTGCAGAAAAGTGACAGCAAGGTTCAATAAGGTACATATATACATATTTGGATCGAGGCTGTGAAGGCATGTTTACCTCTGCTTATGGTATTGTAGGAGGTGTGGGCAATCGTCGCATTATTTCAGTGACCAATGTGGGTTTTTCTTTCTATAATGGAAGGGTGCAACTCCACAGTTGTAAAACAGTAATTGTTATTTGTTTTATTTATATATTGTTTTATTAATGCTGTCATTTTTATTGCATTGTTATATATATAAAAAAAAAAAAGATCTTTTAAATGGCAAATATATGTACATTTGATAATGTTAGGAGATTTTTTTATGAACATGCATACCAGCCCATCCACCCCAGGGAAGACAATTTTCTTGGCATTGAAAAAAGTTAAATAAAAAATATTACATTTAAGGTTCAATATGGAGTACCGTTAGGTCAGTTATCCATGCCTGCCGCTGATATGCTACTCACAATGCTAACAGCATCATCTGTAAGCAGCTGTCTCCATTGCTCCAGTCTCTGTTCCCTTAGGGCTCGCACATGCTCACCTGTAGGCTCTTAAAGAGCCAGTGTGGGCATCTACAAATGCTTCCCTAGTCAATGGCTGAGGGTCCTTGGTAAGAACATATAAATGAACCATTTCAGACCGAATTGTCGCTGCTATTTTTCGGATGGCAGACAAACCCAAATTTTTTCAAGTTTGTTTCAGACGAATCCACTAAAATGGCACATGGTTCAATTTTAATGCACATGTCAGTGGGAAAAAACACTAGAGAGGAAGAAGAAGGGTTCTCACATGACCCTGAGAGGAAGTGGGGGGACAGCCTGGATGAGCCAAAAATTGCTGCAGCAGGCAAGGAAGTGCCCTAGCAGAACAAGCAAAATGCCATTCAGGGCTGTGAAAGAGGGTGGTTGGGTGTTAAGGTATCTGACTGAAATATGATCTTAGGGAGTCAGGGACAGACAGAAATCAATAAGGGACAGTCAGAAATCAATCAACCTTGTATTCTATTGCCAGGGACAGTGAAGAGAAAGGCTAGAATTACAAAGAAGAATTGTGTGTGTAGAATAGGGAAAAACAGGGAAGCTGACAGCCAGTTAAAGGGTTTCTATCACTTCGTATGACATAATTAGCTCTCAGACACTAGCGATCCGCTAGTGTCTGCTCTGGCCAACCATCCTAATATAATTGCTTTTGGGGCAGCTGTTTTGCTAAAAAAATAACTTTTATAAATATGCTAATGAGCCTCTAGGTGCTATGGGGGCGTCATTAGCACCTAGAGGCTCCGTCTACCTTCATACACAGCCACCGCCCAGCGCGTCCCTCCAGCCCGCCCATCTCCTGCTGAATGCGATCCTCCGTGTGACGCAGCGGACGAATTCTCGCGCATGCGCCGTGCGCGGCTGTATTCGGCGCATGCGCAGTGAATGTCTGACCGCTTCCCTGCTCAGACATCTCCACTGCGCCTGCGCCGATGACGTCATAGTGCTCCAAGGAACAGGCGCAGTGGAGATGTCTGAGCAGGGAAGCGGTCAGACATTCACTGCGCATGCGCCGAATACAGCCGCGCACGGCGCATGCGCGAGAATTCGTCCGCTGCGTCACACGGAGGATCGCATTCAGCAGGAGATGGGCGGGCTGGAGGGACGCGCTGGGCGGTGGCTGTGTATGAAGGTAGACGGAGCCTCTAGGTGCTAATGACGCCCACATAGCACCTAGAGGCTCATTAGCATATTTATAAAAGTTATTTTTTTAGCAAAACGGCTGCCCCAAAAGCTGTTATATTAGGATGGTTGGCCAGAGCAGACACTAGCCGATCGCTAGTGTCTGCGAGCTAATTATGTCATACGAAGTGATAGAAACCCTTTAAAGAGAAGACAGGACCTGTGGCTACTATGCCTCCTAGCAGAACTGCAGCTGGGAGTGTTAACGTGATATTAAGGGTCAGGCCTCAATCGTCCGTCCGTTTTATTGGGAATTGTTCAATTTAATTAACCAGCATATAAACATGAATACTACAACAATACGTAAAGTATACTATTGCCCCTACTACCCATAGACTGCCTGGTATGTTCCATGCTATACTACTCCCGCTGCTGCTACTATTGTGGCCGCATGCCACTATATTCGTACCATACCCTTTCCATATCCACACTGCACTGCTACTGCTCCGAATTAAAAGGGAGAATTTTTTTAGGCTTGTTTACAACTAGACACTTTTTCTTCTGACAATCAATACTTGTGCGTGTCGTATGGGCAGGCATTCCAACTATGTTGATCGAGCACCAAAGTGCTCGGGTGCTCAGTGGAGCTGAAAACCACCTTTGCATTTCTGTTCATTTATTGCGATTCATTCTTTTGATGATGGAACGCGGGGTATTTCACATGCAGTTCCACACTATGCAGCTGTTCATGGAGGCAACATTACAGGTATGCATGTCCAGGGACATAATAGAGTTAATCCCCCAGGCCGGGGCGGTGACTATAGAATGTCATGAGTAAGGATCAGCACTTCATGATCTAAAACGCATAGACATGTACATCCTTTTTGGTTTTTAATGCACTACGTTAAATAAAATAGCTGCTATTTTTTTGCATTGGAAGCTGGATTTCTGCCTTTTTTCTTGGACAGGCTACATTAACACACGCGATAACTGTTTTTGTAATGTCACATAGCCATTTTCAGTGCCAGCTAAAGTCTATGGGGCCAGTGAATAGCAGCCATAACAAAATAGGGCATGTTCTATTTTTGACAGTTTTCATGGCCAAACGGACCCCATTGAAGTCAACGGGCCTATTATTACCAGCCATTTAGACAGGAGTGCACCTGTCTAACAACCATTAACTCCTTAAGGACACAGCCTTATTTCACTTTAAGGACCAAGCCATTTTTTGCAAATCTGACCAGTGTCACTTTAAGTGGTGAAAACTTTAAAACGCTTTGACTTATCCAGGCCATTCTGAGATTGTTTTTTCGTCACATATTGTACTTCATGACACTGGTAAAATAAAGTCCAAAAAAGTCATTTTTATTTATAAAAAAATACAAAATTTACCAAATTTTTTTTAAAAATTGCAAATTTCCAAGTTTCAATTTCTCTACTTCTATAATACATAGTAATACCTACAAAAAATAGTTATTACTTTAGATTCCCCATATGTCTACTTCATGTTTGGATCATTTTGGAAATGATATTTTATTTTTTGGGGATGTTACAAGGCTTGGAAGTTTAGAAGAAAATCTTGAAATTTTTCAGAAATTTTCAAAAACCAAATTTTTAGGGACCAGTTCAGGTCTGAAGTCACTTTGTGAGGCTTATATAATAGAAACCACCCAAAAATGACTCCATTCTAGAAACTACACCCCTCAAGGTATTCAAAACTGATTTTTACAAACGTCGTTAACCCTTTAGGTGTTCCACAAGAATTAATGGAAAATAGAGATATAATTTCAAAATTTCACTTTTTTGGCGATACCTAATATGTATACTTTATTTTTATTTATGTAAGTTTTACACAATGATTTCTTTTTTGAAACAAAAAAACTCATGTTTTAGTGTTTCCATAGTCTGAGAGTTATAATTTTGGGCGATTACCTTGGGTAGAGTATGATTTTTGCGGGATGAGTTGAAAGTTTGATTGGCACTATTTTGGGGTGCGTGTGACTTTTTGATCGCTTGCTATTACACTTTTTGTGTTTTAGGTGAGAAAAAATGGCTTTTTTTACACCGTTTTTATTTTTATTTTTTTACGGTATTCACCGGAGGTGTTAGGTCATGTGATATTTTTATAGAGCAAGTTATTACGGACGCTGCGATACCTAATATGTATACTTTTTTTTATTTATGTAAGTTTTACACAATGAATTCTTTTTGAAACAAAAAAACTCATGTTTTAGTGTTTCCATAGTCTGAGAGCCATAATTGTTTAAGTTTTTTGGCGATTATCTTGGGTAGGTTATAATTTTTTGCGGGATCAGATGACGGTTTGATTGGCACTGTTTTGGGGTGCGTTTGACTTTTTGATCTCTTGCTATTACACTTTTTGTGATGTAAGGTGACAAAAAATGGTTTATTTAGCACAGTTTTTATTTTACATTTTTTACGGTGTTCATCTGAGGGGTTAGTTCATGTGATATTTTTATAGAGCGGGTCGATACAGACATGGCGATACCTAATATGTATACTTTTTTTTATTTATGTACGTTTTACACAATAATATCATTTTTGAAACAAAAAATAAATCATGTTTTAGTGTCTCCATATTCTGAGAGCCATAAGTTTTTCAGTTTTTTGCCGATTATCTTAGGTAGGGTCTCACTTTTTTCGGGATGAGATGACGGTTTGATTGGCACTATTTTGGGGTGCATATGACTTTTTGATCGCTTGCTAATACACTTTTTGTGATGTAAGGTGACAAAAAATGGTTTATTTAGGCACAGTTTTTATTTTTTATTTTTTACAGTGTTCATCTGAGGGGTTAGGTCATGTGATATTTTTATAGAGCCGGTCGATACGGACGCGACGATACCTAATATGTATACTTTTTTTTATTTATGTCAATTTTACACAATAACAGCATTTTTAAAACAAAAAAAATTATGTTTTAGTGTCTCCATATTCTGAGCCATAGTTTTTTTTATTTTTGGGCGATTATCTCAGGTAGGGGCTCATTTTTTGCGGGATGAGGTGACGGTTATATTGGTACTATTTTGGTTGCGCAAATGCCTTTTTGATCGCTTGCTGTTGTACTTTTTGTGATGTAAGGGGACAAAAAAATTGTTTATTTAGCACAGTTTTTTTTTTTTTTTTTTTTTTACGGTGTTAATCTGAGGGCTGTGATACGTTTATAGAGCGGGTCGATACGTACACGGCGATACCTAATATGTATACTTATTTTTTCCCCCCTATTTTTTACCAATTTATTTTTACTTTATTTGGGGAAAATGACGTTTTTGTTTATTTTTACTTGAAACTTTTAATTTTTGGGGGGGAAACTTTATTTTTTCGAATTTTTTTTTTTTTCACTTTTTTTTTGTCCCACTTCGGGACTTCAACTTTTGGGGGTCTAATCCTTTACTTCTGTATTGGAATGCATTGGCTGTATGAGTAATACAGTGAGTATTACTCATACAGCTTCCGGCCTGTGAGATCCAGGTGGCTGGATCTCACAGGTTCGTCACCGGAAGGCAGCGCGATGCCTTCCTTAGGCATCGCGCTGTATTCCATGCCATCGGGTCCCCCCTACAGCCGCATAGAGACCCGATGGCACCGCCGATCGCCGCTGCAACCACAGGTAAAAGCCGCAAACCGTGCATTTAGCCAAGGTGCCTGCTCAATGATTTGAGCAGGCACCGGGTTCCGATCACTGCCCGCCGGGCGGCGGTGATCGGAACTATACATGACGTACCGGTACGTCATGTGTCCTTAAGTACCAGGACAACATGCAGCCATGTGTCCTGAAGAGGTAAAAAATGTGAAATGTAAAAAAAATTCAAAGGTTAAAAAAATAATAATAAAAAAAAAATACTGAACTCATTCACTTGCACATGCAGGGACACTAACTTCTTACTAGAGGCAGCGGGGCCTGATGTACACAGCGTATTAACGTGACATGATGTTATGTCATAACTAGAGATGTCCCGAATAGTTCGCTGGCGAATAGTTCCCGGCGAACATAGCTTGTTCACGTTCGCCGCGGTGGGCGAACATATGCGATGTTCGGTCCGCCCCCTATACATCATCATTGAGTAAACTTTGACCCTGTACCTCACAGTCAGCAGACACATTCCAGCCAATCAGCAGCAGACCCTCCCACCTCCTGGACAGCATCCATTTTAGATTTATTCGGAAGCTGCATTCTTAGTGAGAGGAGGGACAGTGTAGCTGCTGCTGATTTAATATGGAAATCGATAGCTAGGCTAGTGCATTCAGTTCCCACTACAGTCCTGAAGGACTCATCTGATCTCTGCTGTAAGGACAGCACCCCAAAAAGCCCTTTTTAGGGCTAGAACATCAGTCTGCTTTTTTTTTTTTTTTCTGTCTAATCTAATTGCAGTTGCCTGCCAGCGTGTGTGCAGGCTCACAGCATATACTGTGCCCACTTGCCCAGTGCCACCACTCATATCTGGTGTCACAATAGCTTGCATTTAAGGGCTAGAACATCAGTCTGCTTTTTTTTTTCCCCTGTGTAATCTAATTGCAGTTGCCTGCCTGCCTGCCAGCGTGTGTTAGGCTCACAGCGTATACTGTGCCCACTTGCCCAGTGCCACCACTCATATCTGGTGTCACAATAGCTTGCATTTAAAAAAATATATATAATTTTTGACTGTGAAATAATATCAGTCATTTTGCTTCACAAGTGTGCGTTTCAGGGCCTGCCAGGGCACAGTGTCACACCAGTGCAACTCATATCTGGTGTAACAGTGGTGCACATTTTAAAAAAACAACACTTTTTGGACTGAAATAATAGCAGTCATTTTCCTTCACAAGTGTGCGTTTCAGGGCCTGCAAGGGCACAGTGTCGCACCAGTGCAACTCATATCTGGTGTAACAGTGGTGCACATTTAAAAAAAAAATACAATGTTGACTGTAATAGATTGAATAGCAGTTAGTTGTCTGCAAGCGTGTGTGTCAGGCCTACAGCGTCTACTCTGCCAACTTCTGCCAGTGCACAGTGCCACTCATATCTGGTGTCACAGTAGCTTGCACGCATAGTACATCTTAACTAATCTAAAAAAAAATGACAGGCAGAGGCAGGCCACCCCGCAGGGGCCGTCGTGGTCGTGGTGCTGTGATTCCCTTTGGCCCTAGAATAATGCCCAGTGTTCAGAGGCCACGTACCCTGAACTCGAAAAATTCTGAGGACATAGTTGACTGGCTTACACAGGACACCCAATCTTCAATAGCTTCCGCTAAGAACCTTGACGCACCTTCCTCCTCCAGCTCAGCTTCGGTCACCTGCTCTCAAGTTACCACTCTCCCGCCCTCAGCCACCACCACCACTACCACCACAGCCACCACAGCCGCTTCACTTGATCCGTCAGAGGAGTTATTTACACATCAGTTGGATGAAATTAGTGATGCGCAACCATTATTGCCAGAGGATGTAGATAACAGGGATATGTTTCAGTCAGGCAGGATTACACACATGGACGTACAGTGTGGTGATGATGATGATGACGTTGTACCCGCTGCTGCTTCCTTTGCTGAGGTGTCAGATACAAGTGAAGTGGTTGATGATGACGATGTGTCCGTGGATGCCACGTGGGTGCCCGCTCGAAGAGACGAAGAAGAGGGGGAAAGTTCAGAAGGGGAGACAGAGAGAAGGAGGAGACGAGTTGGAAGCAGGGGGAGGTCGTCGCAAGGAGCTAGTGGAACAGTCAGACAGCATGTATCGGCACCCGGGGTCAGCCAGACAGCACGCCAATCAACGCATGCTGTTGCCACCACCAGAATGCCGTCATTGCAAAGCTCAGCAGTGTGGCATTTTTTTTTGTGTGTCTGCCTCTGATAACAGCAATGCCATTTGCAACCTGTGCCAAAAGAAACTGAGTCGTGGGAAGTCCAACACCCACCTCGGTACAACTTCTTTGCGAAGGCACATGATCTCACATCACAAACGCCAATGGGATCAACACATGAGTACAAGCAGCACACAAACTCAAAGCCACCATCCTCCTCCTGGTCCAGCATCTTCAGCCATGTCAACCACTGCTGTCCCTCTTGCCCTCTCTCAACCACCCGCCACTCCGCCTCTCACCTTTAGCAGTTTCATCTCATCTGCCCACAGTCAGGTGTCTGTCAAGGAAATGTTTGAGCGTAAGAAGCCAATGTCACAGAGTTACCCCCTTGCCCGGCGTCTGACAGCTGGCTTGACGGAACTCTTAGCCCGCCAGCTTTTACCATACCAGCTGGTGGAGTCTGAGGCCTTCAAAAAATTTGTCGCTATTGGGACACCACAGTGGAAGGTACCCGGACGAATTTTTTTTTCAAAAAAGGCAATCCCAAACCTCTACTCTGTTATTGAAAAGGAAGTCATGGCATCTCTGGCATACAGTGTTGGGGCAAGGGTCCATCTGACCACTGATACCTGGTCTGCAAAGCATGGTCAGGGCAGGTATATCACGTACACTGCGCATTGGGTCAACCTGCTGACGGCTGACAAGCATGGAATGCGTGGCTCTGCAGCGGAGTTGGTGGCACTGCCACGACTTGCAGGCAGGCCTACTGCCACCTCCTCTACTCCTCCTACTCCATCCTCTTCCATAACCTCCTCGGCTGAGTCCTCTTCTGCTGCTGAGTCTTGCTCCACATCAACTGCACCCCCCCCCCCCAGCTCCCCAGGGGCTATTCCACATCCCGTATACAACAGTGTCACGCCGTCTTGGGGTTGACTTGCCTGAAAGCAGAGAGTCACACCGGACCAGCACTCCTGTCCGCCCTGAACGCACAGGTGGATTAGTGGCTGACTCCGCACCAACTGGAGATCGGCAAAGTGGTGTGTGACAACGGAAGCAATTTGTTGGCGGCATTGAATTTGGGCAAGTTGACACATGTGCCGTGCATGGCACATGTGTTGAATCTGATTTTACAACGCTTTGTGCATAAGTACGCAGGCTTACAGGAAGTCCTCAAGCAGGCCAGGAAGGTGTGTGGCCATTTCAGGCATTCCTACATGGCCATGGCGCACTTTTCAGATATCCACGGCGAAACAACATGCCAGTGAGGCGCTTGATTTGCGACAGCCCGACACGTTGGAATTCAACACTCCTAATGTTCGACCGCCTGCTCTAACAAGAAAAAGCCGTCAACGAGTATTTGTATGACCGGGGTGCTAGGACAGCCTCTGCGGAGGTGGGAAATTTTTTGCCATGTTACTGGACGCTCATGCGCAATGCCTGTAGGCTCATGCTTCCTTTTGAGGAGGTGACAAACCTAGTCAGTCGCACCGAAGGCATCATCAGCGACCTCATCCCATTTGTTTTCTTCCTGGAGCGTGCCCTGCGAAGAGTGCTGGATCAGGCTGTAGATGAGCGTGAAGAGGAAGAGGAAGAGTTGTGGTCACCATTACCACCAGAAACAGCCTTGTCATCATCGCTTGCCGGACCTGCGGCAACGCTGGAAGAGGAGTATGAGGAAGAGGAGTCAGAGGAGGAATGTGGCTTTGAAGAGGAGGAAGACCAACCACAGCAGGCATCCCAGGGTGCTCATTGTTGTCACCTATCTGGGACCCGTGGTGTTGTACGTGGCTGATGGGAAGAACAGACCATCAATGACATCAGTGAGGACGAGGAACGGGAAATGAGTAGCTCGGCATCCAACCTTGTGCAAATGGGGTCTTTCATGCTGTCATGTCTGTTGAGGGACCCTCGTATAAAAAGCATGAAGGAGAACGACCTGTACTGGGTGGCCACGCTACTAGACCCCCGGTATAAGCAGAAAGTGGCGGAAATGTTACCAAATTACAGAAAGTCGGAAAGGATGCAGCAGTTAAAAACCAAACTAAAAAATATGCTTTACACAGCTTATAAGGGGGATGTCACAGCACAACGGGAATTTAACTGGGGAAGAGGTGAAAGTAATCCTCCTCCTACCACGACCACGGCGGCAAGGACAGGACGCTGTACAGATGTGTTGTTGATGGAGGACATGCAGAGCTTTTTCAGTCCTACACATCGCCACAGCCCTTCGGGATCCAGCCTTAGAGAACGTCTCGACCGACAAGTAGCAGACTACCTCACCTTAACTGCAGATATCGACACTCTGAGGAGTGATGAACCCCTTGACTACTGGGTGTGCAGGCTTGACCTGTGGCCTGAGCTATCCCAGTTTGCGATAGAACTTCTGGCCTGCCCCGCTTCAAGTGTCCTGTCAGAAAGGACCTTCAGTGCAGCAGGAGGCATTGTCACTGACAAGAGTAGTCGCCTCGGTCAAAAAAGTGTTGATTACCTCACCTTCATTAAGATGAATGAGGCATGGATCCCGAAGGGACTGACAGTGGGGGATACGTTTGACTAACAAAAGGCCGGATGACATGCCTTGGCCTCAAAATGGTCCCCACCCTGCTGTATTTAATGTCTGTATACCGGATGACTTTTGTGAATTCTCCGCCACCAACTAGGGTTCAAGCCGCAATGTTTTAGTTACCTTTCTGCCTGGAAAACATCAATTTTTCCGGCCGCTGCTACAACAGCGGCTGCAACAATACCATTATTTTTCAGGCATGTGTACATGCCTAATTTTTCTGTCCTCTGGTGCTGCACTGTGGCTGCAAAAACAAAACAAAAAAAAAAAGGCACATACAAGTGTCAATTCCCCTTCGTGATCGTTACCTTGTTGTGGTGAAGGGGCTTGCGTATCACAATGAAGCGATCATCACCTCTATGAATGTGTTGGCAATGTTGCCACACCCCAGATGATAAGGCCGTTGCTTCATTATGATCAGACCAAAAGCGATCGGCTGGATAATTTTTTATAGAAAAAACATACATTTTATTTTTTATTATTTATTTTTTTAAGTTGTATGGGTTTTTAATACATAAAATAAAAAATCATAATAAAGTCTCTTAATAGTTTATTAGAAATAAAGCAGACAATTTAAAAAATCCCCATCAATTCCAATACAAAGCAAGTACAGAGCTCAGAACTAAATTATTTCAGGATGTCGTAATGGTTCGTTAATTCGACAATGGTTAATCAATTCGACACACGACCCCGGATAGGGGACGTAACAGGGATTAAACTGATAGGAGGAGTACTAGTTAAGACACCATTCATATAGGGTGTCACAGCACATTGCTCCGTGCACGCGCAGTGCCCCAACTTAAGAGTAAGAGGACCGACCAAGCTGCTTTTTCCGTTTCCCAGTTCCTAAAATCAATTCAGTTTGGTGTATCAGAGTTTGGTCTGTCACTGTGAAGGCAGTCGAAGGTACCCGGCCTAAATTTTTTTTCACAAAAGCCAATCCCTGATATGGGACGTAACAGGGATTAAACTGATAGGAATAGTACTAGTTAAGACACCACTCATATAGGGTGTCACAGCACATTGCTCTGTGCACGCGCAGTGCCCCAACTTGGCAGTAAGAGGACCGACCAAGCTGCTTTTTCCATCTCCCGGTTCCTAAAATCAATTCAACACAAGTCCCCGGATAGGGGACGTAACAGGGATTAAACTGATAAGAATAGTTAACACACCACTCATACTGTGTGGCAGAGTACATTGCACGGCGCACGCGCAGTGCCCCAAATTGGAAGTAACAAGAAGGACGCACACAGATAAATCACATTTCTGCAAGGAGTTTGTCAACTTTTGACAACTGTTTGCGGTTGTCTAAAATCCATTCAATACACGTCCTGATAGGGGACGTAACAGGGATTAAACTGATGAGAATAGTACTACAGAAAATACAACTCATATCGGGTGTGACAGTAAATTGCACGGCGCAGACGAAGTGACCGTGGATTAAAACAAAGGGGAGGGAGCCAACGTATTTTTAACCATCTCCCCGTTTGAAAAATCAATTCAATAAATGGACCCCAGATTGGGGACGTAACAGGGATTAAACTGATGAGAAGAGAACTACAGAAAATAACACTCATATCGGGTGTGAGAGTAAATTGCACGGCGCAGACGCAGTGACCGTGGATTCAAACAAAGGGGAGGGAGCCAGCGTTTTCTTAACCATCTCCCCGTTCGAAAAATCAATTCAATAAATGGACCCCAGATTGGGGACGTAACAGAGATTAAACTGATGAGAAGAGAACTACAGAAAATACCACTCATATCGGGTGTGAGAGTAAATTGCATGGCGCAGACGCAGTGACCGTGGATTCAAACAAAGGGGAGGGAGCCAGCGTTTTCTTAACCATCTCCCCGTTCGAAAAATCTATTAAATTTACCTTTCGGGGACCCTTGGTGTTGTACGTGGCTGGGTGGAGGAAGAAACCTTCAATGACATCAACGAGACATGGCTAGCTTGGTATCCAACCTTGTGCAAATGGGGAGTTTGCGGTTGGGCAAATGGACTGTTTGCTGTTGTTTGCGGTGCATTAAAAGGGGAGTTTGGTCTGTCAATGTCTGTGAAGCGGGCGTAACCCTTACACTACCTGATCGATACAACATCATACCTGATCGTATACACACACTGGATGTTTTAAACCACGTTGTTCAAAAATTTTTAGGATTGTTAGGTGATTTATGCCCTTTATGGATTAAAACCCAACTCTGCGTCAACTATGTAATTTTCCATGGGAGTTTTGCCATGGATCCCCCTCCGGCATGCCACAGTCCAGGTGTTAGTCCCCTTGAAACAACTTTTCCATCACTACTGTGGCTAGAAAGAGTCCCTGTGTGTTTTAAAATTTGCCTGCCTATTGAAGTCTATGGCGGTTCGCCCGGTTCGCCCGTTCGCGAACATTTGAGGAAATTCGCGTTCGCCGTTCGCGAACTGAAAATTGTATGTTCGCGACATCTCTAGTCATGACTCTGGTTCTGGTGCTGGTCCAAAGTGCTTGTGTGCTCTGGTGCTCGAGTAGAACACTTCCCGATGCTCGGGTGCCGAGCTGACCATCTAAAACATTATGGGCGAGCGCCTGCTGCCGAGCTGACCATCTAAAACATTATGGGTGAGGGTCTGCTGCCGAGCTGACTATCTAAAACATTATGGGCGAGGGCCTGCTGCCGAGCTGACCATCTAAAACATTATGGGCGAGGGCCTGCTGCTGAGCTGACCATCGAAAAAATTATGGTTGAGAGCCTGCTGCTGAGCTGACCATCGAAAAAATTATGGTTGAGTGTCTGCTGGTGAGATGACCATCTAAAACATTAGGGTCAAGGCCCTGCTGCTGATCTGACCATGGAAAAAATTATGGGCGAGGGCCTGCTGCTGAGCTGACTATGGAAAAAATTATGGGCGAGGGCCTGTTGCTGAGGTGACCCTCTAAAACATTAGGAGCGAGTCAGCCTAATAAGCATGTTGATATTATGATGGAGAAAGAGGAGAAGGACGAGAAAAGGAATATTCAACCATATACCCTTTTTTTGTGGTTGAAGGGTTGCATGGGAATACAGTGTATTCAATACACCATAAAAGCTTCAGCCGCTTTCCTCTGGTGGAATAGAGAAGTCAGGGGCAATCCAGGCCTTGTTCATTTTGATAAGAATCAACTTGTCAGCATTTTCAGTTGACAGGCGTATGTGCTTATCAGTTATTATGCCCCCAGCAGCATTAAATACCCGCTCTGACAAAACACTGGTGGCAGGGCAGGCCAGCACCTCCAAGGTGTAGAGCGCCAGTTCATGCCATGTGCCCAGCTTGGTCACCCAATAGTTGCAAGGCACAGAGGGATCATTGAGGATGCTGAAACGGTCTGCTCGTACTCCTTCAGCATCTTCCAAAACTTTTCTCTCCTTGTGACACTAGGCCGCGCATCAGGGTGAGGTTACTGGTGGGGTGTCATGAAACTGTCCCAGGCCTTGGAGAGTGTTGCTTTGCCCCTGTTGGAACTGCTGTGTGTTCTCCTCATCCCCCCTCCTCGGTTTCCCAAGGAACTACGTACTCTGCTGCCAGCGTTGTCAGCTGGAAGTTTTTGGGGCAATTTATCCACAAGGACCTTCTGGTATTGCATCAATTTGCTAGTCCTCTCCACCACAGGAATGAGAGAGGAGAAGTTATCTTTATAGCGGGGGTCGAGAAGAGTGAACGACCAGTAATTGGTGTTGGCCAAAATGCATATAACGCGAGGGTTACGGGAAAGGCAGCATAACATAAAGTCAGCCTGGCCAACATGTGGAACGTGGAGTTCCAGCACGTGCTCACGTCGTGGCTAATGTTATACAGAAGATGTAGCGCAGGTAATATCGCTGCTGTCACCAGTGGCTAACATTATGCAGGAGATGTAGCGCAGGTATTATCGCTGCTGTCACCAGCGGCTAACGTTATACAGAAGATTTAGTGCAGGTAATATCGCTGCTGTCACCATGGGCTAACATTATGCAGGAGATGTAGCTCAGGTATAGTCGCTGCTGTCTCCAGCGTCTAACGTTATACAGGAGATGTAGTGCAGGTAATATCGCTGCTGTCTCCAGCGTCTAACGTTATACAGGAGATGTAGTGCAGGTAATATCGCTTCTGTCACCAGAGGCTAACGTTATACAGGAGATGTAGCGCAGGTAATGTTGCTGCTGTCACCATCGGCTAACGTTATACAGAAGATGTTGCGCAGGTAATGTCGCTGCTGTCACCAGCGACTAACGTTATACAGATGATGTAGCGCAGGTAATGTCGCTGCTGTCACCAGTGGCTAACATTATACAGGAGATGTAGCGCAGGTAATGTTGTTGCTGTCACCAGCGACTAATGTTATACAGGAGATGTAGAGCAGGTAATGTCGCTGCTGTTACCAGCGGCTAAGAAAAAATTACAGTCAATGTCACAGATATTTGGGATGCGGAAACATTATGCAAGAGATGTAGCGCAGGTAATGTCACTGCTATCACCAGCGGCTAACGTTATACAGAAGATGTAGCACAGGTAATATCGCTGCTGTCACCAGTGACTAACGTTATACAGAAGATGTAGCTCAGGTAATGTCGCTGCTGTCACCAGCGGCTAACGTTATACAGGAGATGTAGAGCAGGTAATGTCGCTGCTGTCACCAGCGGCTAACGTTATACAGAAGATGTAGCTCAGGTAATGTCGCTGCTGTCACCAGCGGCTAACGTTAAACAGGAGATGTAGCGCAGGTAATGTCGCTGCTGTCACCAGTGGCTAACGTTATACAGAAGATGTAGCGCAGGTAATGTTGCTGCTGTCACCAGTGGCTAACGTTATACAGAAGATGTAGCGCAGGTAATGTTGCTGCTGTCACCAGTGGCTAACATTATGCAGGAGATGTAGCACAGGTATTGTCGCTGCTGTCTCCAGCGTCTAACGTTATACAGGAGATGTAGCGCAGGTAATGTCGCTGCTGTCACCAGCGGCTAACGTTAAACAGGAGATGTAGCGCAGGTAATGTCGCTGCTGTCACCAGTGGCTAACGTTATACAGAAGATGTAGCGCAGGTAATGTTGCTGCTGTCACCAGTGGCTAACATTATGCAGGAGATGTAGCACAGGTATTGTCGCTGCTGTCTCCAGCGTCTAACGTTATACAGGAGATGTAGCGCAGGTAATGTCGCTGCTGTCACCATCGGCTAACGTTATACATAAGATGGAGCACAGGTAATGTTGCTGCTGTCACCAGAGGCTAACATTATACAGGAGATGTAGCGCAGGTAATGTTGTTGCTGTCACCAGTGACTAACGTTATACAGGAGATGTAAAGCAGGTAATGTCGCTGCTGTCACCAGCGGCTAACGTTATACAGGAGATGTAGCGCAGGTAATGTCGCTGCTGTCACCAGCGGCTAATGTTATACAGGAGATCTAGTGCAGGTAATGTTGTTGCTGTCACCAGCGACTAATGTTATACAGGAGATGTAGCGCAGGTAATGTCGCTGCTGTCACCAGCGGCTAAGAAAAAAATTACAGTCAATGTCACAGATATTTGGGATGCGGAAACGTTATGCAAGAGATGTATCGCAGGTAATGTCACTGTCCGCAGCGTCTACAGAAAAAGCACACTGGATATCACAGATATTTTTAGGATGTGCAAATACAGAAGATGTAGCGCAGTTAATATCGCTGCTGTAACTAGTGGCTAACATTATGCAGGAGATGTAGCGCAGGGATTGTCGCTGCTGTCTCCAGCGTCTAACGTTATACAGGAGATGTAGTGCAGGTAATATTGCTGCTGTCATCAGCGGCTAACATTATACAAGAGATGTAGCGCAGGTAATGTCGCTGCTGTCACCATCGGCTAACGTTATACAGAAGATGTAGCTCAGGTAATGTCGCTGCTGTCACCAGCGGCTAACGTTATACAGGAGATGTAGCGCAGGTATTGTCGCTGCTGTCTCCAGCGGCTAACGTTATACAGAAGATGTAGCGCAGGTAATATCGCTGCTGTCACCAGTGGCTAACATTATGCAGGAGATGTAGCGCAGGTATTGTCGCTGCTGTCTCCAGCATCTAACGTTATACAGGAGATGTAGTGCAGGTAATATCGCTGCTGTCACCAGCGGCTAACGTTATACAGGAGATGTAGCACAGGTAATGTCGCTGCTGTCACCATCGGCTAACGTTATACAGAAGATGTAGCGCAGGTAATGTCGCTGCTGTCACCAGCGGCTAACGTTATACAGAAGATGTAGCGCAGGTATTGTCGCTGCTGTCACCAGAGGCTAACATTATACAGGAGATGTACCGCAGGTAATGTCGCTGCTGTCACCATCGGCTAACGTTATACAGAAGATGTAGCGCAGGTAATGTCGCTGCTGTCACCATCGGCTAACGTTATACAGAAGATGTAGCGCAGGTATTGTCGCTGCTGTCACCAGAGGCTAACATTATACAGGAGATGTACCGCAGGTAATGTTATTGCTGTCACCAGCGACTAACGTTATACAGGAGATGTAGAGCAGGTAATGTCGCTGCTGTCACCAGCGACTAATGTTATGCAGAAGATGTAGCTCAGGTAATGTCGCTGCTGTCACCAGCGGCTAATGTTATACAGAGGATGTAGCGCAGGTAATGTTGCTGCTGTCACCAGCGGCTAACGTTATACAGGAGATGTAGCGCAGGTAATGTCGCTGCTGTCACCAGCGGCTTAGAAAAAATGACAGTCAATGTCACAGATATTTGGGATGCGGAAACGTTATGCAAGAGATGTAGCGCAGGTAATGTCACTGTCCGCAGCGTCTACGGAAAAAGCACACTGGATATCACAGATATTTTTAGGATGCGCAAACGTTATACAGGAGATGTAGCGCAGGTAATGTAACTGTCCGCAGCGGATACCGTCTACGGAAAAAGTACACTAGATGTCACAGATATTTTTAGGCTGTGTACACGTTACACAGGAGATGTAGGGCAGGTAATGTCGCTGTCTGCAGCGGCCAAACAATTGCAAGCTATTTAGCGCAGGTTGCGCTAAAAATATATATTGCTGCCAGATACAACAATAGTCCTTAAAAGGACTTTTGGGTCTCTACAATTGCATGCAATTTAGAGCAGTTTGCACTAAAAATATATATTGCTTCCATACACAACAATAGTCCTTAAAAGGACTTTTGGGTCTCTATCACCAACCCTGCCTAACAAAAAAATAAAATTCAATTCCCTACACTATCTATCCCTTCTACAGCACAGCTCTCCCTGACTAAGACTGAGCCGAACCACGTGTCATCGGGTGCTTTATAGCACCTGATGACGCGTTCTGGCCATAGGTGTGCGCAGCCTATTGTGTTAGGGTGTGCACCCTAAAGAACAAACACACACACCGCACGCGTGTGTACGGTATGTATGTATATATATAAATATATATATATATATACAGTGAGGAACAGAAGTATTTGAACACCTGCGATTTTGCAAGTTCTCCCACTTAGAAATCATGGAGGGGTCTGAAATTCACATTGTAGGTGCATTCCTACTTTGAAAGATAGAATAAAAAATAAAAAAAATCAGGAAATCACATTGTATGATTTTTAAATAATTTATTTGTCTTGCACTGCTGAACATAAGTATTTGAACACCTAAGAAACAGCAAAAATTCTGTCTCTCAAAGACCTGTTACTGTGCCTTTAAAAAGTCCACCTCTACTCCACTCATTAATCTAACTTAGTAGCACCTGTCTGAGCTCTTTAAATACCACTGTCCACCACACAGTCAGTCAGACACCAACTACTACTATGGGCAAGACTAAAGAGCTGTCAAAAGATACCAGAGACCAAATTGTGGACCTCCACAAGGCTGGAAAGGGCTACGGGCAATTGCCAAGCAGCTTGGTGAAAATTGATCAACTGTTGGAGCAATTATTAGAAAATGGAAGAGGCTAAAGACGACTGTCAGTCTCCCTCGGACTGGGTCTCCATGCAAGATTTCACCTCGTGGGGTATCACTGATGATAAGAAAGGTGAGGAATCAGCCAAGAACAAGGGAGGAGCTGGTCAATGACATGAACAGAGCTGGTACCACAGTTTCAAAGGTCACTGTCGGTAGAACACTACGCCGTCATGTTTTCAAATCATGCATTGCACGGAAGGCTCCCCTGCTCAAGTCATCACATGTCCAGGACCATCTGAAGTTTGCCAATGACCATCTGGATGATCCAGAGGAGGCATGGGAGTAAGTCATGTGGTTAGATGAGACCAAAGTAGAACTTTTTGGTCTAAACTTCACTCGTCATGTTTGGAGGAAAAAGAAAGATGAGTTGCATCTCAAGAACACCATCCCTACTGTGAAGCATGGGGGTGATAACATCATGCTTTGGGGGTGCTTTTCTGTGAGGGGACAGGAGGACTGCACTGTATTAAGGAGAGGATGAATGGGGCCATTTATTGTGAGATTTTGAGCAACAACCTCCTTCCCTCAGTCAGAGCATTGAAGATGGGTCATGGCTGGGTCTTCCAACATGACAATGACCCGAAGCACACAGCCAGGATAACCAAGGAGCGGCTCCGTAAGAAGCATATCAAGGTTATGGAGTGGCCTAGTCAGTGTCCAGACCTAAATCCAATAGAACATCTTTGGAGGGAGCTGAAACTCCCTGTTGCTCAGCGACAGCACCGAAACCTGACAGATCTAGAGGAGATCTGTGTGGAGGAGCGGGCCTGTTGCAGTGTGTGCAAACCTGATCAAGAACTACAGGAAACTTTTGACCTCTGTAACTGCAAACAAAGGCTTCTGTACCAAATATTAACACTGATTTTCTGGGGTGTTCAAATACTTATGTTCAGCAGTGCAAGACAAATAAATTATTTAAAAATCATACAATGTGATTTCCTGAATTTTTTTATTTTATTCTTTCTCTCAGAGTGGGAATTCACCTACAATGTGAATTTCAGACCCCTCCATGATTTCTAAGTGGGAGAACTTGCAAAATCACAGGGTGTTCAAATACTTCTGTTCCTCACTGTATATATATATATATAGCCTTTATGCCATTAGCCCCTATTATCAGCCCTTATGCCTCTCATTAGCCCCATTATGCCTCTCATTAACTCCCAATATGCCTCTCATTAGCCCCCATTATGCCTCTCATTAGCACCCATTATGCCTCTCATTAGCCCCCATTATGCCTCATTAGCTTCCATTATGCCTCATTAGCCCCCATCATCAGCCCTTATGCCTCATTAGCCCCCATAATCAGCCCTTATGCCTCTTTAACTCCCATTATTATCAGCCCTTATGCCTCATTCGCCCCATTATCAGCCCTTATGCCTCATTAGCAGTGCACCCATTATCAGCCCTTATGCCTCATTAGTCCCCATTATGCCTCACATTCGCCCCCATTATGCCTCTCATTAGCCCCCATTATGCCTCTCATTAGCCCGTATTATGCCTCATTAGCCTCCATTATGCCCCCAGCAGCCTCATTTTTTATAAAATAAAAAAACACTTACCGGTACTTCTCTGCTTCTGGACGCCGCCACTCCTCGACGCCCGCAATCCTCTTCTTCCTGCTGTCAGCTGGGCTCTGAACTGGCGTGCACAGCGTGACATCACACAGCGCCTCACGCTGTGCGCAGCCCTGCACAGCCGACAGCCGAGGACCAGGAATCGGTAAGTACATAGCGTTCCTGGTCCTCCGGTAGTAATGAGCACTTCCAAAATGGACGCGCTTCATTAGTATTCGCCGGCCAGCAGGCTTGATTAGGGAGTGCCCAGGCACACCCGGCACACCCCGTGCGCATGCCTACGGTTTCGGCCAGCCAATCACTATAATGCCAGTAACCTACATGGCTACAGAATTATAGTGAGTGCTGGGAGGAGACTCGAGCATCGCGCTCGAGCACACGCGGTATTCGACCGAACACTGCGATGTGCCGAGCATCGTGATGCTCGATCAACACTAATTCCAACCCTGTCAAGGCATAATTTTTGGATGCTGTGTTTGTGTTTAAACATCATCTGCGACTGATAGGAGACAATTTCTGAAGCTTTGGAATATGAAAAATCATAACACATGTACTGTCGCAGTGTGTTTTTAAGCATGCTGTATGTTAACGCTGTGAAACGTCCATTTATCTATATCTATGTATGCCAGAGTCATTCAGACATAATTTACTATTGCTGTCATTGCGTTCCTAAACCTGGGGAGGGGGGAAAATAACTCAAAAATTAGTCTTAGGATGCTAGAAGGGCTATATACCAACTTTCAGAGCAACTGGAGCGACTTCGTTTTGGCCCAAATCGATTGAGGTCCGAACCGAACCTTTTCAAAAATACAGTGAACTAGACCCAAAACGAATCTCTACTGTTCTCCTATTTCTACCTGAACTATTAAATTGTATCATTATTTAAGCTGCACAATGAAAGAATACAAATCAGAAACATTGCCAAAATTACAGTTTCTATTACGATCTGTTCCAAAACATGTAATGAACAAAAAGTCATCAGCAACTCTAGACTCAAGCTGCTGCTGATGGAGCTGGTACTGCTCCTGCCACCGCACCCCTCCCCAGCAGCCATGGCAGTGGAACGTAAGCACAGAGGGCCCCCGGTCAGACCTGCGAGAGAATCGACGATGGCGCAGATAGGCAGCGGCCAACTGACTACATAGGATGTCTCTATAGTAGTTCAGTTTGTCCTCCCTCTCAGCAGGTGTAAAAAAGGCCCCCATTTTGGAACGGTAACGAGAAGTCATCCCTCTGCCGAATGGTGACAATACGTCTATCACTACCCAAGCAAGTGAGCATGCAGTGGGCCATTTACGCAAGTGACTCGGAGGGACTCCCTGCCTCCATCTCCACTGCATACTGCCACGGTGTGTCTGGGTCCTCTGCCTTATCGCCCTGTAGCTTCTCTGCCTGCTCCTCCTCTCCTGTCACTTGTGTAGAAGAACCACCCATTTTGCTACACATTGCTTGTGCTCCAATGTCCTCCTCCTGTAGTTCAGCCCCCACAGGGCTCATGTGGCCTTGAGATCTAAGCGCCACGTCTCCAGTCCCCTGACCAGCCAGATTTACCAGCATCTGTTCCAGGACATGAAGCAGTGGAATGACATCGTTCATCCCGTAGTCCTGGCGACTGACAAATAAGTGGCCTCCTCAAAGGGCCTGAGCAAATGGCAGGTGTCACACATGATCTGCCAGTGGCTGACATCGAAGTTACACAGGGGAGTACTCCTGTCCGCTTGGATCATAAGGAAATCATTTATGGCCTTTCTCTGTTCATACAGTCGGTCCAACATATGGAGGGTGGAATTCCAAAGGGTGGAAACGCCGCATATCAGGCTATGTTGGGGGATGCCGTTCTGCCAATGCAACTCAAGGAGAGTGTGCTTTGCGGTGTACAAGTGGTTGAAGTGCATGCAAAATTTCCTGCCCATTTTTAGGACAACTTGCAGATGGGTGGAAGACTTCAGGAACTGCTTACACCCCTGACGAAGCGAAGGTGAAACCTGGGTCGGGTGACAGACGGGAAACCGTTTTTTAACATTTGTTATGCCTATGATTCTTTTAATCCTGTGAGTATAATAAAAAGCTGATAAAGAACGTCCGTTGCGGTGCTTCACTATTATTTTGCACCTTTCGTCCTAACATTTATAGGAGAGACAAGGTTTTTAGGAGAAATGAGCAATATTGGATTGTGAAGCACTGATTGTGAATTGGTGCATTATTGAAGGTCTGCATCTGCTGAAATGGTCGAAAGAGTACCTATTGAGGAGCAGCACAGTTTCTATCTTGTGAAGTGAAACTTGGTGTGAACAGTGTAGTGTCCTGAAACACACTGCTTAATACTGTGATTGTGTTTCATGTAAACTTTGCTTGTATAGGAGTTCCAATAAAGTTGCATAGGGAGGGGAGGTTCTAACAAGCCTCCCAGGGCTAACTCCGCCCCTCACACAGAGTACAGAGGAAAAGGAGGAAAAGGTCAGTGTGTGTGATGTCTGACCTCAGCAGCCATTTTGGAGAGTTTTTCAAACTCCATAGTTAGTTCCACGTACCTGCCTATAAAAGGGAAAGATTACAGAAGATCTAGGCAACTCAGAGAGGGAGTGAGAATATTGGCAAAGGAAGGTAACTGCCGTTTTTCAGGCTCTAGTCACCTTTGCATTAGGTGGAGAGATTCTAAGCTACAAGCTGCCCACCATAACCAAGGACAGAAAGGCCAGTTGTCAGAATATAGTATTCCTAGAGAGGATACAGAGGTATATGATTATAGAGTACCGCAGAGGTAGTCCATCCAAGATTGATTGTCATAGAAAACTGCCCTTTATGCAACTTCTGGGAACTAATCTGAATCACTGTAAAAGCTGCCTTGATGTAAATGACTTTTGCATACATTGATGACCATTGGAATCAGCTTCAGTAAAGTACTGGGAGTTTGTTAAGAAACTTGGTCTCCTTATTCTACATCATTTCCTAATTGCACCTAAAGGTGCTGGCGTCACAAACAACAACACAGGGGCCCAGCCGCAAAAGCACCTTACACCCATTACCATCAAGGGCAGCTCAACCACCATCTGGCTGGTGTTCCCTGTAACAGAGAGTGCCCCGGAGGATTTAGTGCTGTCTTACTCTCCACTGCAGGCCGGCCCAGGTAAGTTACGGAAAAGTGAGAACTACTACACCCATTCGGCACACCATTACACTCACATATTGCCCCTGTTGTCTGGCATGTTGCACAGGACCCACCACACCCGTAACCTATATTGACAATTTGGAACTTGTTATTTGTGTTCAGGAACCGCTTGACAACCAGATTGAACACGTGTGCCATGCAGGGCATATGGCTCAGCCCTCCTTGATGTAGCGCCGACACAATGTTCTTCCCGTTGTCGGTCAACATGGATCCAATTTTCAGTTGTCGCGGAGAAAGCCAGGATTCAATTTCTTGGTGAAGGACACAGAGCAGTTCCTCCCCTGTGTGACTCCGTTCACCCAGGCAAACGAGATGCAAAAAAGCCTGACACCACCGTGCCCTGCACATGTGGTATGCTGGAGGAGCACTGTGAATTGTCCCTGCAGTGGAGGCTGAGGACACTGTGGAGGATGAGGAGGAAGAGGCAGACATTGTCAACGGACCAACGGCATGAGAACGTGAAGGCGGAAGCAGCGTCACCTAGTCAAGTTTCTTTTGTGGCCGTGCAGGAACCACATTAACCCAGTGGGCCGTAAAGGACATGTATTGTCCCTGACCGTTGTTACAGCTCCACAAGTTGGCGCTGCTGCGCACTTTGGCAGACACCGACAGGCTCAAGGACTGGCCCACATTCTGTTCTACATATACGTGTGCAGGGCTGGTACTGCCTTTTTGGCAAAGAAATGATGGTTTGGGACTCTCCACCTCAGCTCGGCACAAGCCATCAGTTCTCTGAAAGGTGCAGAGTCCACCACTTGGAAAGGGAGGGCCTGCAGCACCAGCAACTTGGATGGTAGCACATTCTGCGCCATTGGATAAGTGGACGCATACTGTTGTCCCTTGGCAATCGCTTCAGTGATCGATTGCTGATGGAATGAGTGATGAGGAGGAGCAGGAGAATCAGGACCAGAAGATGATGGGAAGGACAGACAGCTACCTTCAGCTGAGGTGGGGGAGCCTTGACTGCCTGAAACCGGATGCATGCCACTGGGTGATGCAGCGGTTGCTGCAGCAGGCTGGACCACCACATCAGAGCCACTTGATGGTGACGCTGCATATGTTGACGCAGGGCCGTAGTACCAACATTGGCATCCCTGGCCAAGCTTTACCTTCTGCCCATAGATTCTACATATGGCCATGTTCACCTCCTCCGGCGACTTAAAAAAAAATGCCACACCGCCGAGTAGGTGATTTTAACCCCAACTCTATGCACTGACTGACTGCTACCGCCGCTGCCTCCTTGAACCCCTGTAACCCACCCAAGCTGCCACCCTCTTCTCCTGATGATGATGAAGCCCCTTCGTCACCCAGCTCCCAAGTGCGATCAGCTACATCATCATCATTGAGTACTGTCTGCACATCACTGATGTCCTCATCAGCCATCTCTGGGTCAGGAGCCTGACCACTCACAACACCAGCTCCCACACCACTCTCCTCATAACTACTTGCCCGCCTAGTGGAGGAAGCGGATGTCTCCTCCACAACTTGGCTTGCCAGTAGCTGCTGACTGTCTTCTAGTAGCTCGTCCTCACTGTATAGTGGAGCTGAGCCCACAGCATACAATAATTCTCTGGCTGAGGTAACATAAAAGGACAGAGGCAGGTTGAGGACAGGTGAGGGCACAGGGCCTACTTCCGGGCCATGCCAACTAAGGGTTGTGTCTGACGAACCAACTGAATCTTGGCTGGGGTGTCTAATGTAATTTGCGACGAAGTCAAAGATCGAGTCAACCATTCAAGAACCGCTGGGTTGCTGGTCACGACACGACCGCTAGCTGACAATAGGAGCTCAGGCCTCTCGAAGTGATCCCTGCTGCCACGACCCCTTACTCTGCTGCGACCTCTGCCTGCCCCAGAAACATTTAGGCCTCTGCCACTCCCCTGTGCAGGGCCTGGCACTTCTCTATCTGACATACTGTTAGATGAGATAAATAAATAAAAAGGAAATGAAAACACCCCAAAAAAGTCTGTAATTTTCTCACTTCACCAATCACCACACAACGGCAAATACTTTTTTTGTGCCACTAATACATGCTAAAAAGGGCTTTAGAACATATAACTGCACGGCTGAACGGCAAATATATTTTTCTTTTTTCCACTTATACACTCCACAATAGGCTTTAGAACATATAACTTCACCGTTGAACGGCAAATATATTTTTCCTTTTCCACTAATACACAACAAAAAGGGCTTTAGAACATATAACTGCACTGCTGAACGGCAAAAAAAATATTTTGCCACTAATACACGACAAAAAGGGCTTTAGAACATATGACTGCACCGCTGAACAGCAAATATATTTTTCTTTTGCCACTAATACACGACAAAAATGGCTTTAGAACATATAACTGCACCGCTGAACGGCAAATACAATTTTTGATTGAGGTGTCTAATGTCACTTGCGACGAAGTCGAAGATCGAGTCAACTATACAAGCACCGTTGGGTTGCTGGTCACGATACGACCACTAGCTGACACTAGGAGCTCAGGCCTCTCGAAGTGACCCCTTCTGCCACGGCCCCTTACTCTGCTGCGACCTCTGCCTGCGCCAGAAACATTTGGGCCTCTGCCACTGCCCTGTGCAGTGCCTGGCACTTCTCTGTCTAAAATTAAAACAACCAAAAAAAGTCGGTAATTTTCTCACTTCACCACACAACGGCAAATAAGCCCTTTTTCCCCCCACTAATACACACAAAAAAGGGCTTTAGAACATATAACTGCACCGCTGAACGGCAAATATATTTTTCTTTTGCCACTAATACACACCACAAAAGGCTTTAAAACATATAACTGCACCGCTGAACGGCAAATATACTTTTCTTTTGCTATTAATACTTGACAAAAAGGGCTGTAATTTTAGCACTTCGCCACACAATGGCTAATAAGCCCTTTTTCTCACTAATACAAGCCAAAAAATGCTTTAGAACATAGAACTGCACAGCACAACGGAAAATAAGTAGTGTTGATCACGAATATTCGAATTTCGAATTTTTAGCGCGAATATAGGTACTTTGAAAATTCGCGAATATTTTGAATATAGTTCTATATATTCGTAATTTCGACCCGAAAAAATTCCCCCCCCCCCTTTTTTTTTTATTAGATTTTATTTTTTTTTTTATCAGTACACATGATCCCTCCCTGCTTCTAGCTTGTGGGCCAATAAGAAGGCTGCAATATACTTGACTTTAGGAGTAGTAGTGTTTGCGAATTTTGCTCTATATTCATTTTTTTCGAATATTCGCTATATTGCTATATATTCTTGTTTTAGAATATTACGAATATTCGAAAAAACGAAGTTATAGCAATATAGCGAATATTCGAAAAAAACGAATATAGAGCAATTTAGCTAATATAGTGCTATAATCTTTTTTTTTATAGTTGTAATTTTTTTCCAATCTGAACTTCAGATGAGAAAAAAATTACAACTATTAGACAAAGAAGATTATAGCACTATATTAGCTAAATTGCTCTATATTAGTTTTTTTCGAATATTCGCTATATTGCTATATATTCTTGTTTTAGAATATTACGAATATTCGAAAAAACAAAGTTATAGCAATATAGCGAATATTCGAAAAAAATCGAATATAGAGCAATTTAGCTAATATAGTGCTATAATCTTCTTTGTCTAATAGTTGTAAGTTGAAAAATTTGCATATTACACAATCATCACCTTGCCGATTTTTTGAATTTTAGAATTTTAGAATATTCGACGAATATTCTAAAAAATATTCGCGAAATATCGCGAATTCGAATATGACCCCTGCCGCTCATCACTAAAAATAGGACGTAGAAATATTTCCTTGTAATAAACCCTGTTAAGGGCTGTAAAAAACAGCACTTTCACCCCAATAACAAGAACGGTTTGCTGGAATTACAAAGCTATATAATGGCAATTTGGGTTCCCAGTCAGTGCAGCAAGATGTAAAATGATTGTTCTTTAGAGATGGCCTTGCGGTTCGCTGGCGGTAGTTTCACGGCGAACTTTGCTCGTTCGCGGTTCGCCGAACGGGCGAACATATGGCATATTCTTTTACATTGTGAAGAACTTTGACCCATGACACATCCATCAGGTGGTACAGGACAGCCAATTGAGATGTTTCAGCACATGGATATACCCCCTACCTTATAAATAAACCCGATCTGGCCACCAATTTACATTCAGTCTTTTGCCAGTGTAGGGAGAGGTTGCTGTTAGGAACATCAAACGCTAGCTAATAGGGCCACAAAATTCCTTGGTATAGGTGCGATATCGATAGGTGTGACTTACTGAGGGGTGTGATATACTTATAATATACTTTCTAACATAGAAAGTTGTCACGGATGGTGTTGCAGCAAGCTAGAACTTATAAATAAACATCCGACTGGCTTGATCACAAACTAAGGAGCATATGGGTGAGCCCTATAAAACCCCTAGAGCTCTCCCTGACTGCTATGCCCATGCAAAGGTCTTAATGGTAGACAATTGCATGCCCACGTACCTTATACTGTGTGACACCTGAAAACCCTATAATAGTGAGGGGACACGACTACCGGCTCCCTGCTCTTAATACGGACGGAGTCAGGGTCACCTAGAATCAAGCCAGCAAGGAAACACAAATAAAGGAAAAGGACTTATCTGAGGAATCAGCAGTAGCAGCCTCCAGCAGTGAACAACTCATTCAGGAAGAAATATAAACCGCAAAGTGAGGCAGTATGGGAGGGAATATAAAGGGAGACAATTAGTGTAAATAGGTGACAGCTGGGAGAAGGAAAGGAGATGACAAAGTGAAACCAAAACAAAGAACCTCATGCAAGAGGTAGAGAAGAACGTCTAACAGACCTTCTCACAGAACTGGCGGTGACAGTACCCCTCCCTCTACGGGTGGACTCCGGACACTCAGAGCCCACTTTCTCAGGATGAGACCTATGGAAAACCCTGATGAGACGAGTGGCCTTAATGTCCGCCACTGGGACCCACATCCTCTCCTCAGGACCATAACCCTCCCAATGAACGAGGTACTGGAGAGAACCGCGGATAATGCGAGAATCCACAATCCTAGAGACCTGAAATTCAAGATTACCATCAACAACAATCGGAGGAGGAGGCAAAGAGGAGGGTACAGTGGGTTGGACATAAGGTTTTAATAGGGACCTGTGAAAAACATTATGGATCTTCCAAGTCTGAGGAAGATCAAGACGGAAGGCAACGGGATTGATGATGGACAAGATCTTGTAAGGCCCAATAAACTTAGGACCCAACTTCCAGGAGGGAACCTTCAGTTTGATATTCTTTGTAGACAACCACACCAGATAACCCACATTCAGGTCCGGACCAGGCACACGTCTCTTATCCGCCACATGCTTATATCTCTCACTCATCCTCTTCAGATTACCCTGAATCTTTTGCCAAATAAAGGACAAAGACGAGGAAAATCTCTCCTCATCAGGTAAACCAGAAGACCCCTCTCCAGAGAATGTCCCAAACTGCGGATGAAACCCATATGCACCAAAAAATGGTGACTTATCAGAGGACTCCTGGCGACGGTTATTTAAAGCAAACTCAGCAAGGGACAAAAAGAACACCAATCCTCCTGATTCTCCGCCACAAAACAGCTCAGATATGTCTCCAGATTCTGATTGATGCATTCTGTCTGACCATTCAACTGCGGGTGAAAAGCAGAAGAGAACGACAACCGAACCCCCAAGCGAGAACAGAAGGCCTTACTGAATCTGGAAACAAATAGCGTGCCCCTATCAGAAACGATGTCTGTAGGAAGGCCATGCAATTTAACAATGTAATCAACAAACGCTTGCGCCAGCGTCTTAGCATTGGGTAACCCAGGAAAGGGAATGAAATGCGCCATTTTGCTAAAACGGTCCACTACTACCAGAATCACAGTCTTTCCCGAGGAACGAGGCAGGTCCGTAATGAAGTCCATGGACAGATGCATCCAAGGACGGGAAGGAATGGGTAACGGGAGGAGAGAACCTGATGGCCGTGAATGAGGGACATTGGCACGAGCGCAGGTCTCGCAGGCTGCCACAAAACCCTCAACCGTCTTACGAAGAGCCGGCCACCAGAATCTCCGAGCAATGAGATCCACTGTGGCTCTACTCCCCGGGTGCCCAGCAAGGACAGTATCGTGGTGCTCCTTAAAAACCTTGTGTCGTAAAGCGAGAGGCACAAACAACCTCCCAGGGGGACAAAGATCAGGAGCCTCTGCCTGGGCTGCCTGAACCTCTGCCTCCAAATCAGGATAAAGAGCAGAGACGACCACCCCTTCAGCCAAAATGGGACCCGGGTCTTCAAAGTTCCCCCCTCCCGGAAAACAACGTGACAGGGCATCCGCCTTCACATTTTTAACCCCAGGGCGGAACGTAACAACAAAATTAAACCTAGAAAAGAACAAAGACCATCTGGCCTGTCTCGGGTTCAGACGCTTGGCCGATTCCAAGTAGGCCAGATTCTTATGGTCTGTAAACACGGTAATAGGGTGTCTGGCTCCCTCTAACCAATGGCGCCATTCCTTAAAAGCTAATTTGATGGCCAACAACTCCCTATCTCCCACATCGTAATTTCTCTCTGCAGAGGAGAGTTTCCTTGAGAAAAAGGCACACGGTCGCCATTTGGCAGGAGAGGGACCCTGAGATAAGCGTCCACCTCAACAATAAACGTCCACCTCAACAATAAACGGTAGAGAGACATCAGGTTGTACAAAAATGGGAGCGGAAGCAATACTCTCTTTGATAGTAGAAAAGGCTTTAAACGCATCTACTGACCACGAAGAAAAATCTACCCCCTTTTTAGTCATATCAGTGAGTGGCTTAACAACAGAGGAATAATTAAAAATGAACTTTCTGTAATAATTGCCAAAACCCAAAAACCTCATCAGCGCCTTCTGATTCTCAGGAAGCTCCCAATCAAGCACAGCGCTGACCTTCTCAGGGTCCATGCGAAAACCAGAAGCAGAGAGAAGAAAACCAAGAAATTGAATCTCCGGAACCGCAAACACACATTTTTCCAGTTTAGCGTACAATTTATTATCCCACAGAATCAGCAAGACCTGACGTAGGTGGTCTCGATGAGTCTTGAAATCATGAGAAAAAATCAAAATGTCATCTAGATACACCAGTACAAATTCCCCCATTAAATGATAAAAAATGCTGTTCACAAAATGTTGGAAGATGGCCGGAGCATTCATCAAACCAAAGGGCATAACCAAATTCTCGAAATGACCCTCAGGGGTATTGAATGCCGTCCTCCATTCGTCGTCGTCCCCCTGACCAGGTTGTATGCCCCTCTTAAATCCAACTTAGAAAAAACCTTAGCCCCAACAATCTGGTTAAACAGGTCCGGGATCAGAGGAAACGAATATGGGTCACGAATCGTGATACGGTTCAGCTCCCTGAAATCCAGACAAGGTCTTAAAGGGACACTGACAGGCGAAATCAGCATATATAGTTAGATATATCACATTACAGGTCTTATAGAGTCTTTTAAAAGCATATAACTATCCCCCCTGTCCACCTTATAAAGAGCGAAATATAAAGTTTTATAACCTGCATCTGCGGTCAGCAATCTGCCCAAGGGGCGGCGTTTCATGTGAAAATGCGCCCAGCCAGCCTTCCCAACTGCCGTTCTTAAGCCCCGCCCAGCTCAGCTTCAGAGCGCTGCTCACTCACATCATATAAGGGGTTAATTATAGTGCGTCCGACGGCACGGCGGGGCGCAGGCGCAGAAGATTGGGCATGAAGGATGCCGGGAGGATTGAATTGCGCAGGCGCAGGATCGGGACTGGGGAGAGTTCTAGCCCCGCCCAGTGAAGTGAATAATGATGAGCTGGGCGGGGCTTAAGAACGGCAGTTGGGAAGGCTGGCTGGGCGCATTTTCACATGAAACGCCGCCCCTTGGGCAGATTGCTGACCGCAGATGCAGGTTATAAAACTTTATATTTTGCTCTTTATAAGGTGGACAGGGGGGATAGTTTCATGCTTTTAAAAGACTCTATAAGACCTGTAATGTGATATATCTAACTATATATGCTGATTTCGCCTGTCAGTGTCCCTTTAAAGAACCATCTTTTTTCTTAACAAAAACAAACAAACAGCGGCAACAGATGACTTCGAGGGTCGGATGTGTCCCTTTCTCAGGCTCTCAGAGATATAAGTACGCATAGCGACTCTTTCAGGTTGGGAGAAATTGTATAAACGTGATTTTGACAGTTTGGCGCCAGGGATGAGATTAATAGGGCAGTCGTACTTCCGGTGCGGTGGCAACTCCTGGACACCACTCTCGGAAAACACATCCGAAAATTCAGAGAGAAAAGATGGCACAGTCTTGGTAGAAACCTCTGAAAGAGATGACGTGAGGCAATTCTCTCTGCAAAACTCACTCCAACCATTTATTTGCCTTGCTTGCCAATCAATGGTGGGTTTATGTTTAGTGAGCCAGGGTAGCCCCAACACTACAGGAGTAGGTAATCCGCTTAAGACGAAACATGACATATCCTCAACATGAGCGTCACCCACAGTCAAACGGATATTGTGAACTATGCCCTTTAACGATCTTTGAGAAAGTGGAGCGGAATCGATAGCAAAAACAGGTATATCCTTTTCCAAAGTGCATTCCTGAAAACCATGCGTTATTGCAAATTGATTATCAATGAGATTGACAGCTGCTCCACTATCTACAAAAATCTCACAAACAATGTTCTTGCTGTTTAGCGCCACCCTGGCAGGTAGGAGAAAACGGGAACTACAAGTAAACGGCAAACCTTCAATTTCCTCATCAACCTTGCCAATAGTAGCAAATGGAAAGTTTTTAGAGGGTTTTTTTCTTTTTCTTTTATTACCCTCAGAAAACTCCATGAATCTCCTAGAGGGGCAAACATTAGCCAAATGATTTATACCCCCACAACAGAAACAAACCCTCCTCTGAGAGCTGAATCCTCTACTATCAGAGGCAAGCAAACCCAGCTGCATGGCCTCCTCCTCAGAGGGGATTAAGAGAGACTGAGACCCCTGCGCACTGAATGAGACAGCCCCACTGTCCTTGGACAGAATATGACAGGAAGGAGTAGTCTCCTCTCTCTCTCTAAGACGCCTGTCAATACGAACAGCTAAAGAAATGGCAGATTCTAACGAGGCTGGTCTCTCATGAAAAGCAAATGCATCATTCAATCTTTCCGAAAGACCATGGCAAAATTGACTTCGGAGTGCAGCATCATTCCAACCAGTGTTAGCAGCCCATCTCCGAAATTCTGAACAATATATCTCTGCGGACTGTTTACCCTGGCATAAAAGACGCAGTTTAGATTCAGCCAGAGCAATACATCATATATCTGCCCCAGGGCCACAAAAAATTCATCCACCGATCGGAGGGGCCGTGCCCCCACCGGCAGCGAAAAGGCCCAAGACTGAGCGTTATCCCTGAGCAGCGAGATGATGATCCCCACCCTCTGCTCCTCATCACCAGAGGAATGGGGAAGTAGGCGAAAATGGAGTTTGCAAGCCTCTCTAAAGTGAACAAAATTCTCACTACCCCCGGAGAACGTATCCGGAAGCGAGATCTTAGGCTCGGAACAAACTCCATGAACGCCAGCAGAACCGGTCACCTGAAACAGTTTTACGGAGATCTGCTACCTCCAGCGAAAGACCCTGCATGCGGTCAATCAAGGCTGAAACCGGATCCATGCTTAAGACGGTTATGGCGGTTTATAATGTCACGGATGGTGTTGCAGAAAGCTGGAACTTATAAATAAACATCCAACTGGCTTGATCACAAACTAAGGAGCATATGGGTGAGCCCTATAAACCCCCTAGAGCTCTCCCTGACTGCTATGCCCATGCAAAGGTCTTTATGGTAGACGATTGCATGCCCACGTACCTTTATACTGTGTGACACCTGAAAACCCTATAATAGTGAGGGGACACGACCACCGGCTCCCTGCACTTAATACGGACGGAGTCAGGGTCAGCTAGAATCAAGCCAGCAAGGAAACACAAATAAAGGAAAAGGACTTATCTGAGGAATCAGCAGTAGCAGCCTCCAGCAGTGAACAACTCATCCAGGAAGAAGTATAAACCGCAAAGTGAGGCAATATGGGAGGGAATATAAAGAGAGACAATTAGTGTAAATAGGTGACAGCTGGGAGAAGGAAGGGAGATGACAAAGTGAAACCAAAACAAAGAACCTCATGCAAGAGGTAGAGAAGAATGTCTAACAGACCTTCTCACAGAACTGGCGATGACAAAAGTATATTATAGTGCATTTGCATTGTGCAGCAGTTGTGTGTGTTTCAGCTGAGATACTGCAGCTGCACAGAGTGTCAAACGCTATCGGAACAAATAATTTAAACTGGTGTGATATACCAGTTGCCCCCCAAAAAAAACTGATTGAAGCAGGGGTGTTATATACCAATAATATACTTTCTATATAGTGCATTTGGGTAGTGCAGCATTTGTTTGCGGATTTGCTGCGTTACCGCAGCTACACAGAGTGACAAACGCTATTGGAACAAATAATTTCAACTGGTGTGATATACCAGTTGCCCCCCAAAAAAGTGATTGAAGCAGGGGTGTGATATACCAATAATATACTTTCTATATAGTGCATTTGGGTAGTGAAGCATTTGTTTGCGGTTTTGCTGCGTTACCACAGCTACACAAAGTGACAAACGCTATTGGAACAAATAATTTCTACTGGTGTGATATACCAGTTGCCACCCCAAAAAACTGATTGAAGCAGGTGTGTTATATTCCAATAATATACTTTCTATATAGTGCATTTGGGTAGTGCAGCATTTGTTTGCGGATTTGCTGCGTTACCACAGCTACACAAAGTGACAAACGCTATTTGAACAAATAATTTCTACTGGTGTGATATTCCAGTTGCCCCCCCAAAAAAGTGATTGAAGCAGGGGTGTTATATACCAATAATATACTTTCTATATAGTGCATTTGGGTAGTGCAGCATTTTTTTGCGGTTTTGATGCGTTACCGCAGCTACACAGAGTGACAAACGCTATTGAAACAAATAATTTTAACTGGTTTGACATACCAGTTGCCCCCAAATAAACTGATTGAGGCAGGGGTGTTATATACCAATAATATACTTTCTATATAGTGCATTTGGGTAGTGCAGCATTTGTTTGCGGTTTTGCTGCGTTACTGCAGCTACACAGAGTGACAAACGCTATTGGAACAATGGAACAAATAATTTCAACTGGTGCGATATACCATTTGCCCCCGAAAAAAAATGATTGAAGCAGAGGTGTTATATACCAA
Source organism: Bufo bufo (assembly GCF_905171765.1). Lineage (NCBI taxonomy): Eukaryota > Metazoa > Chordata > Amphibia > Anura > Bufonidae > Bufo > Bufo bufo. The sequence goes on along the minus strand of NC_053389.1, from coordinate 420,287,518 downwards.
TAATATACTTTCTATATAGTGCATTTGGGTAGTGCAGCATGTGTGTGGTTCTGCTGCGTTACCGCAGATACACAGAGTGACAAACGCTATTGGAACAAATAATTTCTACTGGTGTGATATACCAGTTGCCCCACAAAAAAACTGATTGAGGCAGGGGTGTTATATACTAATAATATACTTTCTATATAGTGCATTTGGTTAGTGCAGCATTTGTTTGCGGTTTTGCTACATTACCGCAGCTACACAGAGTGACAAACGCTATTGGAACAAATAATTTTAACTGGTTTGATATACCAGTGGCCCCCCAAAAAAACAGATTGAGGCAGGGGTGTTATATACCAATAATATACTTTCTATATAGTGCATTTGGGTAGTGCAGCATTTGTTTGCGGTTTTGCTGCATTACCGCAGCTACACAGAGTGACAAACGCTATTGAAACAAATAATTTCAACTGGTGCGATATACCAGTTGCCCCCCAAAAAAACAGATCGAAGCAGGGGTGTTATACTGTATATCAATAATTTACTTTCTATATAGTGCATTTTGGTAGTGCAGCATTTGTTTGCGGTTTTGCTGCATTACCGCAGCTACACAGAGTGACAAATGCTATTGGAACAAATAATTTCAACTGGTGTGATATACCAGTTGCCCCCCCAAAAAACAGATTGAAGCAGGGGTGTTATATACCAATAATATACATTCTATATAGTGCATTTGGGTAGTGCAGCACTTGTTTGCAGTTTTGCTGCATTACCGCAGCTACACAGAGTGACAAACGACATTGGAACAAATAATTTCTACTGGTGTGATACACCAGTTGCCCCACAAAAAAAGTGATTGAGGCAGGGGTGTGATATACCAATAATATACTTTCTATATAGTGCATTTAGGTAGTGCAGCATTTGTTTGCGGTTTTGATGTGTTACCGCAGCTACACAGAGTGACAAACGCTATTGGAAAATAGAAAAAAATACAATGCAACAGCACCCTGCATATCAGATAAAGTACAATAATGCCATAGTCACAAAATATATTATAGTGCTAATGCTACGCTTATTTATAAAGTTGCCATACTCACAAGGGATGCAGGTACCAACATGCATGCCGAGCCAACTCAGAGGCACAAGGAAAGATATGGAGTGGGCAAGGCATGCATGTGGATCCAACACTTCCTGAACTTTATGGCGGCCATTATGGCGCATAACAGGTAGTATTTAGCGTTAGGACCCGTCTTACAGAGATCGCCTTGACGTACGGCAGACGGGCTCAGATGGTTTTGTACAAAATGCATTTGCCAAGCATATCACTTTATAAATAAGCGTAGCATTAGCACTATAATATATTTTGCGACTATGGCATTATTGTACTTTATCTGATATGCAGGGTGCTGTTGCATTGTCTTTATTTCTATGTTTTTAGCCATGGCAGCGTGCACCTGCGCATTGGGATGTGCTGACTAACAGTGATGGCCAGTTCGCATTGTTCGCCCGCGAACACATGCGGACTGCCATCTTATTTCACAAGTCCGGCGAGGCCAGGTAAGCCCTTACCTGTGCCTGTGCGCGAGCCAATCTGAAAACAAGTGCGGTCAGCGGGAGCAGGCAGTTCCGAGAACAGCCACCGGGGGCCTTCATCGGGCTGTTCTCGGAACTGCCTGCTCCCGCTGACCGCACTTGTTTTCAGACCGGCTCGCGCACAGCCACAGGTAAGGGCATCTGCCGGGACGGTTTACGAACAGGATCGTGCGAACATGATCAAATGTTTGCCAACCGCAAGTTCGCGGCGGGTCCCATTCATTTTAATGGCAGGCGAACCTAAAAAACCTTCAGCTCATATTTGCAGCCAAGAAATAATTACTAGAAGTGCACAAATAGTCCCACAACATGGACAGTGACATACCAGATGTATTATTCGAATTTGAGATCTCCATTCTTAATTTTTTTCAATGCAAAATATCAGCATTATAATTTTCGTGTACGCGCATGCGCAAATGCACTATACAGTACCCAAATGCACTATAAAGAAAGCATATTGGTATATAACACACCACTTCAATCACTTTTTTGGGGGGGCGACTGGTATATCACACCAGTAGAAATTATTTGTTCCAATAACGCTTGTCCCTCTATATACCTGCAGAACCGCACACAACTGCCGCACAATACAAATGCACTATAATATACTTTCTAACATAGAAAGTATATTATAACATTGTAAACGGAAGGCAATCCATTAGAATATACATAAAGATAAAACATAACCTTTAATAATGTTACTAAAACACGGACACCGGCAATGTGCATTCCGCAATTTGCGGACCGCACATCGCCGGCACTATAATAGAAAATGCCTAATCTTGTCTGCAATTGCAGACAAGAATAGAACATGTTCTATTTTTTGGCGGAAACGAAAGCACGGATGCGGAAGTGCGGATCCGCAAATGCAGATGTGGACAGCACATTCCGGCCCCATTAAAAATTAATGGGTCTGCAACCGTTCCGCAAAATTGCGGAACGGATGCGGATCCATTTTGCGGACGTGTGAATGGAAAAGATATCCCTTAAAATGAAAATTATTAAAGTTAAGCAAAAAGCATAGATGTGGTAGGCAATAACAAGTGCTCGGCGGCACTAAATCAGGTGCTCGGCGGCACCAAATCAGAAACCATATGTGCTACCACAATCCGGGGGGTTCCAGTGCACATCCATGAATCCTGGAGGGAAAGCAAAAAACATCTATCCCTGGGCTAGATGATGATGTGGTATTGAAGGACAGGGTGGGCAAAGAACTGTCCCTGATATTGCCCTACAGAGGGGTGCTATTCTGGCCCTGATAGCCTAACCACAGACCACCCATCCTGATAAGAGCGACCCCGTCTGGAACCTTATCCTATATAAAAATGGCCCTAGTAAGCCCCTAACCCCTAGGCCCCTGACTTCCAGGTGATCACTATATAGATCTATGTGTTTTTGACTCATTATAAAAGTACAGTCTTGTGAAAAAATTAGGACACCCTTTGAAAGCATGTGGTTTTTTGTAACATTTTTAATAAATGGTTATTTCATCTCTGTTTCAACAATACAGAGAGATTAAAGTAATCCGACTAAACAAAGAAAACTGAAGAAAAGTCTTTTCAAGATCTTCTGTAAATGTCATTCTACAAAAATGCCTATTCTAACTGAGGAAAAAGATAGGACACCCTTGCCCCTAATAGCGAGTGTTACCTCCTTTGGCTGAAATAACTGCAGTGAGACGGTTCTTGTAGCCATCTACCAGTCTTCGACATCGGTCTGAGGAAATTTTACCCCACTCCTCAATGCAGAACTTTTTCAGCTGTGAGATGTTTGAGGGGTTTCTTGCACGTACAGCCCTTTTCAAGTCACCCCACAGCATCTCAATGGGATTCAAATCTGGACTTTGACTTGGCCATTCCAGGACTCTCCATTTCTTCTTTTTCAGCCAATCTTTGGTTGATTTACTAGTATGTTTTGGGTCATTGTCATGTTGCATGGTCCAGTTCCGCTTCAGCTTTAATTTTCTAACTGATGGTCTCACATGTTCTTCAAGCACCTTCTGATACACAGTAGAATTCATCGTGGATTCTATGATGGTGAGCTGACCAGGTCCTGCTGCAGCAAAGCAGCCCCAAACCATGACACTTCCACCTCCATGCTTCACAGTTGGTATGAGGTTCTTTTCTTGGAATGCTGTGTTTGGTTTTCGCCAAACATGTCCTCTGCTGTTGTGTCCAAATAATTCAATTTTGGACTCATCTGTCCAAAGAACATTATTCCAGAAGTCCTGGTCTTTGTCAACTTTATCGCTGGCAAATGTCAGTCTGGCCTCGATGTTTCTCTTGGAAAGCAAAGGTTTCCTCCTTGCACACCTCCCATGCAAGTTAAACTTGTACAGTCTCTTTCTGATTGTAGAGGCATGTACTTCTACATCAACAGTAGCCAGAGCCTGCTGTAGTTCTCGAGATGACACTTTAGGGTTTTTGGATACCTCTTTTAGCATCTTGCGGTCTGCTCTTGGGGTGAACTTGCTGGGGCGACCAGTCCTGGGCATGTTGGCAGTTGTTTTGAAAGCCCTCCACTTGTAGACTATCTTCCGGACAGTGGAATGGCTGATTTCAAAATCTTTTGAGATCTTTTTAAATCCCTTCCCAGACTCATAGGCTGCTACAATCTTTTTTCTGAAGTCCTCTGACAGCTCTTTTGCTCTCACCATGGTGCTCACTCTCACTTCAACAGTCAGGAGCACACCAAACTAAATGTCTGAGGTTTAAATAGGGCAAGCCTCATTCAACATGCAGAGTAACGATCTACTAATTATGTGCACCTGGTGTGATATACCTGTGTGAGATCTGAGCCAATTTAAGAGGGAATACATGTGAGGGTGTCCTATCTTTTTCCTCAGTTAGAATAGGCATTTTTGTAGAATGACATTTACAGAAGATCTTGAAAAGACTTTTCTTCAGTTTTCTTTGTTTAGTTGGATTACTTTAATCTCTCTGTATTGTTGAAACGGAGATGAAATAACCATTTATTAAAAATGTTACAAAAAACCACATGCTTTCAAAGGGTGTCCTAATTTTTTCACATGACTGTATATTATAAGTATATTACACCTCTCTGTATTTCACACCTATCGATAGCACACCTATACTAGTCCTTAAAATCACTTTTGTGGCTCTATTAGCTAGCGTTTAGTGTCCCAAACAGCCTGTCCCTGCTCCACACAGCAACCTCTCCCTACACTGGCAAAACACTGAATGTAAAATGGCGGTCAGATCAGGTTTATTTATAAGGTAGGGGGTATGTCCATGTGCTGAAACATCTCAATTGGCTGTCCTGTACAACCTGATGGATGTGTCATGGGTCAAAGTTCTTCACAATGTAAAAGAATATGGCGAATCGCGACACAGTGACCATAATGTATAACTGAACACATATTTCTGTAAACACCAGTATTATACCTTGTATGTCTCACATCAATACACTGCTCTCTGTGTGTGTATATATATATATATATATATATATACACACTCACCTAAAGAATTATTAGGAACACCTGTTCTATTTCTCATTAATGCAATTATCTAGTCAACCAATCACATGGCAGTTGCTTCAATGCATTTAGGGGGTTGGTCCTGGTCAAGACAATCTCCTGAACTCCAAACTGAATGTCAGAATGGGAAAGAAAGGTGATTTAAGCAATTTTGAGCGTGGCATGGTTGTTGGTGCCAGACGGCCCGGTCTGAGTATTTCACAATCTGCTCAGTTACTGGGATTTTCACGCACAACCATTTCTAGGGTTTACAAAGAATGGTGTGAAAAGGGAAAAACATCCAGTATGTGGCAGTCCTGTGGGCAAAATGCCTTGTGGATGCTAGAGGTCAGAGGAGAATGGGCCGACTGATTCAAGCTGATAGAAGAGCAACATTGGCTGAAATAACCACTCGTTACAACCGAGGTATGCAGCAAAGCATTTGTGAAGCCACAACACGCACAACCTTGAGGCGGATGGGCTACAACAGCAGAAGACCCCACCGGGTACCACTCATCTCCACTACAAATAGGAAAAAGAGGCTACAATTTGCACAAGCTCACCAAAATTGGACTGTTGAAGACTGGAAAAATGTTGCCTGGTCTGATGAGTCTCGATTTCTGTTGCGACATTCAAATGGTAGAGTCCGAATTTAGCGTAAACAGAATGAGAACATGTATCCATCCTCTGATGGCTACTTCCAGCAGGACAATGCACCATGTCACAAAGCTCGAATCATTTCAAATTGGTTTCTTGAACATGACAATGAGTTCACTGTACTAAAATGGCCCCCACAGTCACCAGATCTCAACCCAATAGAGCATCTTTGGGATGTGGTGGAACGGGAGCTTCGTGCCCTGGATGTGCATCCCTCAAATCTCCATCAACTGCAAGATGCTATGCTATCAATATGGGCCAACATTTCTAAAGAATGCTCTCAGCACCTTGTTGAATCAATGCCAAGTAGAATTAAGGCAGTTCTGAAGGCAAAAGGGGGTCCAACACCGTATTAGTATGGTGTTCCTAATAATTCTTTAGGTGAGTGTATATATATATATATATACACTGCATATATTACACAGTATTATAGATGCAATGTGTACAGATATATAGTATATACAGCAGTGTACTGATATGTGAGGTATGAGGTACAATATATGCAGTGTGTACAGATATATAGTATATACAGCTATGTACTGATATATGAGGTATAATATCAGTGTGTACAGATATATAGTATATACAGCAGTGTACTGATATGTGAGGTACGAGGTATAATAGATGCAATGTGTACAGATATATAGTATATACAGCAGTGTACTGATACGTGAGGTATGAGGTATAATAGATGCAGTGTTCAGATATATTGTATATACAGCAGTGTACTGATATGTGAGGTAAGAGCTGTCAATACACTGCTGTATTTACTATATACCTATACACATTGCATTTATTATACAGTACCTCATACCTCACATGTCAGCACAGGCTGTATATACAATATATCTGTACACACTGCATCCATTATACCTTGTACCTCACATATTACACTACTTTATATACTATATATCTGTACACATTGCATATATTATACCAAGTACCTCACATATCAGTACACTACGGAATATACTATATACCTGTACACACTGCATATATTATACCTCATACCTCACATAACAGTACACTACTATACATCTGTACACACTGCATCTATTGTAGCTCTTTTGTGTGCCAGGGTTGTTTTGTAATCCCAATCCGATTATAAAACACAGCAGCAAGCATAGTTCATGGAACAAAGGGAGAGACATGGAATGGGTAGTGGGAGGGGCTATAAAAGGGGAATGGGAGCCCAATTTAGATTCTTGCTATGGGGCCCAGTAATTTCTATATGCGCCCCTGTTAGAAAGTATATTATAAGTATATTACACCCCTCAGTATGTCACACCTATCGATAGCACACCTATACGAGTCCTTAAAAGGACTTTTGTGGCCCTATTTGCTAGAGATTTGTGTTCCTAACAGTCTGTCCCTGCTCCACACCGCAACTTCTTCCTACATTGGCAAAAGACTGAATGTAAAATGGCGCCTAGATCAGGTTTATTTATAAGGTAGGGGTTATGTCCATGTGCTGAAACGTCTCAATTGGCTGCTCTGTACCACCTGATGGATGTGTCATGGGTTAAAGTTCTTCACAATGTAAAAGAATATGGCGGGCGCGAATATCGCCATATGTTCGCATGTTCGGCGAATCGCGAACACCCAAAGTTCGCCGCGAACCGACCGCCGGGAGAGCCGCAAGGCCATCTCTACATGAGAATCACCCACCCTCACTGCACCATAATCACTGCACCATATGACTCAGACACTTTTGCGAGAGAGGAGCAGAATCAATAGCAAACACAGATATCCCTTTGTTTAACCTCTTCCGGACACATGACGTACCAGTACGTCATGTGTATTTCCGATCAATGTCGCCCGGCGGGCGGTGATCGTAACAAGGTGCCTGCTCAAATTGCTCAAATCATTGAGCAGGCACCTTGGATTAATGCGCGGGGGGGTCCCCGTGGGTTGCGGTGGTGCCATCGGGTCCCCGTGGGGCTGTAGGGGGGACCCGATGGCATGGAAGGCAGCGCAATACCTTCCTGCGGCATCGGCGCTGCCTTCCTGTGATGAGCCTGTGAGATCCAGCCCCCTGGATCTCATAGGCCGGAAGCTGTATGAGTAATACACACTGTATTACTCATACAGCCAATGCATTTCAATACAGAAGTATGGGAATGCATTGTAAAGGGAATTAGACCCCCAAAAGTAGAAGTTTTTCCCCAAAAATTAAAAGTTTTAAGTAAAAATAAACAAAAATGTCATTTTCCCCAAATAAAGTTCAAAAAATTGGTAAAAAATAGGGTGGAAAAAAAAGTTTACATATTAGGTATCGCCGCGTCCGTATCGACCGGCTCTATAAACATATCACATGACCTAACCCCTCAGATGAATACAGTAAAAAATAAAAACTGTGCTAAATAAAAATAAAATTGTCACCTTACATCACAAAACGTACAACAGCAAGCAATCAAAAAGGCGTGTGCCCACCAAAATAGTACCAATCTAACTGTCACCTCATCCCGCAAAAAATGAGCCCCTACCTGAGACAATCGCCCAAAAAATAAAAAAAACTATGGCTCAGAATATGGAGACACTAAAACATCATTTTTTTTTGTTTTAAAAAAGCTGTCATTATGTAAAACTTGCATAAATAAACAATTCTTTTGTCACCTTACATCACAAAAAGTGTAATAGCAAGCGATCAAAAAGTCATATGCACCCCAAACTAGTGCAAATAAAACCGTCATCTCATCCCGCAAAAAATTAGACGCTACCTAAGATAATCGCCCAAAAACTGAAAAAAACTATGGCTCTCAGATTATGGAGACACTAAAACATGATTTATTTTTTTTTCAAAAATGATATTATTGCGTAAAACTTACATAAATAAATAAAAAGTATACATATTAGATATCGCCGCGTCCGTAATAACTTGCTCTATAAAAATATTACATGACCTAACCCCTCAGGTGAATACCGTAAAAAAAAAAAAAAAACGGTGTAAAAAAAGCCATTTTTTGTCACCTTACATCACAAAAAGTGTAATAGCAAGCGCTCAAAAAGTCATACGCACCCCAAAATAGTGCCAATCAAACCGTCATCTCATCCCACAAAAATCTTACCCTACCCAAGATAATCGCCCAAAAACTGCAAAAACTATGGCTCTCAGATTATGGAAACACGAAAACATGATTTTTTTTGTTTCAAAAATGAAATCATTGTGTAAAACATAAATAAAAAAAAAGTATACATATTAGGTATCGCCTTGTCCGTGACAACCTGGTCTATAAAATTACCACATGATCTAACCTGTCAGATGAATGTTGTAAATAACAAAAAATAAAAACGGTGCCAAAAAAGCTAATTCTTGTTACCTTGCCTCACAAAAAGTGTAATATAAAGCAACCAGAAATCATATGTACCCTAAAATAGTACCAACAAAACTGACACCCTATCCCGTAGTTTCTAAAATGGGATCACGTTTTTGGAGTTTCTACTCTAGGGGTGCATCAGGGGGGCTTCAAATGGGACATGGTGTCAAAAAACAGTCCAGCAAAATCTGCCTTCCAAAAACTGTATGGCATTCCTTTCCTTCTGCGCCCTGGCGTGTGCCTGTACAGCGGTTTACGACCACATATGATGTGTTTCTGTAAACTACAGAATCAGAGCCATAAATATTGAGTTTTGTTTGGCTGTTAACCCTTGCTTTGTAACTGGAAAAAAATTATTAAAATTAAAAATCTGACAAAAAAGTGAAATTTTGAAATTGTATCTCTATTTTCCATTAATTCTTGTGGAACACCTAAAGGGTTAACAAAGTTTGTAAAATCAGTTTTGAATACCTTGAGGAGTGTAGTTTTTAGAATGGAGTCACTTTTGGGTGGTTTCTGTGGCGAAACCAACCTCGCCACTGGGTTTTGGAGGGGCCTGGATGCTGGCCTCTTGCCTCAGGATTATGGCCCATACTAACTTTTAAACCCCTGAACCTATTCAAGTGAATTTTGGATAGGTTTGTCCCCAGGTTATACTGGTTAAATTGATGTAAGTTATATGTATGGACAATGTAAACTCACAAAGTTGTAACAATTTATAATAAGTATAGCTTGTCAGCTTGGGAGATAGTTGAGTGGATAGACAGAGGGGAGGAATATGCTGGGTGTGTTTCTATTGTGCCATTGTCCCATTGTGTGTTTAAATGGTGATTTCTGTTCTATTGTCCCCGCATGTGTATTGGTGATCTCCCTTTGTCCTGAGAGATAATTGAATTACTCCTCGGGTGTCTCCAGGGCAGAGAGGAGGAAACCATGATGCATTGTGGGGATGTATTGTCTCTGTGTGTCCCGCAGTGCTGCATGTCTGTCCTGTGTCCCAGTCTTCCTTCTGGTCTCCTAGGGGTGTGTACACCAGATGGGCTTGGTTGTTTTATACCTCCCTGTGGGCGGACCTGTATTTGCAACAACTGTAATAAAAACCAGTCTGGGTGTTACAGCACCTCAGACCACTGCTTGACCCTCAACACGGAGCCTTGTCTCGTTATTGGGGGGATCCGCTGTATGCGGTTAGAGACTGATTGCCAGGAGTGTAAGCTGATTCCAGTTCGTCTGCTAGCAGCTATTCGTGAGGTTCCAGTTTGGAGTGCTATTTTGTATCCAGTTCGGGAGTTTGGTGTTCTGCAGTAGCTGTGCCTGTCTCTCAGAAAGGGGCATATCGCCTAAACGGATTTTAACCCCTTGTCTGCTGAAACGGTCCGTTACAGTTTCTATTATGTAAGCCTCACAAAGTGACTTCAGACCTGAACTGGTCCTTGAAAAGTGGGTTTTAGAAATTTTCTGAAAAATTTCACGATAAACTTCTAAGCCTTGTAACATCCCAAAAAAAAAAAAAATGTCATTCCCAAAATGATCCAAACATGAAGTAGACATATGGGGAATGTAAAGTAATAACTATTTTTGTAGGTATTACTATGTATTATAGAAGTAGAGAAATTGAAACTTGGAAATTTGCAAATGTTAAAATTTGTTTGGCAAATTTGGTATTTTTTATAAATAAAAATTATTATTTTTTATTCAATTTTTCCAGTGTCATGAAGTACAATATGTGATGAAAAAACAAACACAGAATGGCCTGGATAAGTCAAAGCATTTTAAAGCTATCACCACATAAACTGACACTGGTCAGATTTGTAAAAAATTGCACCACTGTCAACAAATACTTTTAGTTCAATTTTTTCGGAGTCTAGCGCCACCATGGCAGGCAGGAGAAATCGGATACTACAGGTAAAAGACAAAAATACCTTCTTTGACTTCCTAACTACCAAGAGTAAGAGAACTAGATCTATTAGTTAGACCTCCTTTTTTTTTATCTTTTTCCCTCTGAGGTTAAATATAAGGACAAACATTAATAAAATAACCTTCTTTCCCACAGAAGAAACAAAGTCTTCTCTGAACCCTGAGGTTCCTATTACCTGTCCCAACTGCATAGGCTCATCACCAGACACTAGCTCAAGTGACTCAGTATCCCAAGGGACAGAAGAGATTGTTTCCCCTGACTATGGAGTGCTGGGTCATTCAACTCCAAATCAGTCGTCCATCTCCTAAATTCAGAACAATATGACTCCGCAGAACATTCTCTCAGACTCAAGCTACGCAGCTTAGATTCGACCAGAGAAACCCGGTCTGGGTCATCATAAATAAGGCCCAGGGCTCTGAAAAATTCATCCACCGATTTGAGGGATTGAGAACCGATCGGTAGAGAAAAGGCCCAGGACTGAGCATCACCCTTCAGCAGAGATATAATAATCCCCACTCTTTGATTCTCGTCCCCAGAGGAGATTGGACGTAGACGAAAATACAAAATTCTCTGAAGCGAACAAAATTATCACTTTCCCTAGAAAACCTATCTGGGAGGGCAACCTTGGGTTCAAGGTTTACCTGGTTCCAACTGACTGAACCAGACGCCTGAGAATCTTGAAACTTTGCAACAGCATGACGGAGGTCAGCTACCTCCAAAGATAATCCCTGCATGTGATCCACTAGTGCATTCACAGCATCCATATCTGCACAGAGCAAGGAAAATAATGACGGTAAGGGCGGTTGTTAATGTCACAGTAAGTGGGGAAAAGGAAGAACTCCAAATAAACAAACTACAACAGTAACACAGACTAGGCCCCAAAGCTAGTGAGGAGGGGGATGGCAACCTCCTAGTTATCCCTGAGCCTCTCCCTGACTGCTGACAGTATGAGCTAATCTTAATGGTGGAAGAACTCATACACCGGAACCTAAGACCTTCTAAAACTGACACAAACCCTAATTTAGGGTGTGGGGATGAGACTGCAGGGACCTTCCACCTTGAAGGGACCAGCGTCTCCCTGAGACAACACACACACCAAGTAGAAAGAGGAGGACTTAGCTTGAGATGAGTAAGAAGCAGGAGAACCTCTAACAACTAGCTTAGAACTCCAGAAGGAAATAACAACTGCAAGGTCTGCAGTGAGAGGTGGGCTTAAATAGAGCCACTAAACATCAAATGAGCAAAACCTGTGGAAAGGTGAGATCCTGCCCACAACAACAGACAGCAAGGAAAAACAGAAAGACCTGTCAGATAGACTCACGTGCTGCCAGTCTAGCTGATCTTCTCAGACCTCTAACAGGGCTGGCAGTGACACCTAGATCCATAATATATTTATGTCACAGCAGCAGTCATAACTCCCTAACCAGGATAGACTTCATATTAGGTAATGAACCTGCACTTCTAAACTTGAGGTCTATAACATTCATGCCCTGAGGAATTTCAGATCACTCACCAATCTTTGGCACACTGGTTCGTAGTGCACCCTCAGTCATGTATACTGTAGATTGAACATACTGGCCTGACGAAGTGCAAGTTAGCGCGAAACGGCCGTCGCCGCTGACTTCGATTGTGTTTTACCGCACCATACGCTCCAGCCCGAAGATGTTGTCTTTTATCTTTCACATGAATAAAGGATTTTCTTACCAACGCTGGTGAGTGCCGCCTACTCTATTACTCTCCATATCTTTACACCCATTCTGGTTGAACCTTATGGGTGCATCAGATGGGATATCATACCAACTACAGGAATTCCTTAAAACGCATGAAAATAAACCCAATGCTGGGCTGGTATGGGACACTATAAAAGCATTTCTGGGTGGGGCACTGCATTCCAATATATCCTATATTGAAAAAGACACTAAAAGATCTGAGCTGGAGCTGGAATCCTGGTGCACCACACTGGAACAGCAATATATTAGTCACCCGACTGAGGCCAACAGAAACGAATGGCTACAGGCAGGATGACAATATTTGGCAATACCTAAGGATAAAGCTGACAGGAAACTATTCTTTATGAAACAAACTGCCTTCGAGCTGGGAAACCAATCGGCTAAACTACTGGCCCAGTTAATTCGACATGACACACCATCTACAGCGATTTTAGCTATTAGGGACCACACGGGGCAAGAACTTAGAACCCAAGAAACCATTCTTAATGCCTTCACACAATTTTATTGGGATTTATACAGGTTTAATATAATGGTTTCTGAATTGGAAATAGCAAAATACCTAGAAGAAATTTCCTTCCCCCAACTCACTACAACCCAAAGTGCCCAACTGGACCGACCTATATGCTAGGAGGAAGTACTGAAAGCTATCACAGATCTCAATAATGGGAAATCCCCAGGCCCAGATGGGCTCCCCAAAGAGGTGTATACCAGGTATGCAGAGGTGTAAGCTCCCCAACTGTTGACCACTCTTCACTCGGCTCTGGAGACGGGACACCTATCATAATCATTTAGGGAAGCCACAGTAGTACTTTTGCTTAAACCTGACAAGGATCATTTAGACTGTGGGTCCTATAGGCCCATAGCACTTCTAAATGTGGATTATAAAATCCAAACTAGAATATTAGCCACACGCCTCAGCCAGGTAATTCTCTCGATAGTTCATGAGGACCAGACTGGCTTCTTGTCAGGGAAATCCACCACTGAGAAAATAAGAAGGGTACAGGTGGTGACACAGCTGGGACACTCTATGAATGCAGACTGGGCGCTGGCCTCACTGGACGCAGCCAAGGCATTTGATTCTATAGAATGGCCATATTTGACTGGCTGTCTTAGAAGCTTTGAATTTGGTCCTCAGCTCCTAAGATGGGTGAGCATCCTGTACAACAACCCAATAAGTAGGCTATTGGTAAATGGAGAAATGTCAGACAGCTTCCCCCTCCATAGAGGGACAAGGCAGGGTTGCCCCGTTTCACCACTTCTATTCGCCCTGGCAATTGAAACCTTGGCCATCAGGGTGAGAAGTAGCAGTAATATAACAGCAATAATCATGGGAGGAATTGGGAAGGCACAGAAGGGGAGGTATCAGCTTCTCCATGCACTTCTGGCAGTCACAAAAGGAGGGTATAGTAATCCCATGGAACTCCTGGAAGACACACCAGGATGGGGGGTATAATAGTGCCATTACCAATCCTAGCACATGTGACAAACAGGAAGGAGGGGTATATGACTCCCCTAGCCATTTCCGAAGAAGCAGGGTTACCCTTGCTGGACCTGCCTGGTACTTACCACTTGTCTTACTCGTGCACTATGGGTAGGCCATTAGTATTAACGTCCGCAGAGGCAGTCCATGTAAAGAGAACAGAGCTGTAAGGCAAGGCACACAAAAGTAAGGTGCTACTGCTCTGGCTAAAGGCAAAAGTTAGTGCAGTTTCACAAAAAGTGCATAAATTCACATTGCGACATCTGTAAAGAGTCCATACAATGGGCATAAGTACTTGAATGCTGCTCAACTTGTAAACAATTTGGCAAAATTTGTGCAAGATTAGCACAGTATAAATGACAAAGCGCTCAGGTACACGTTTGAGTCTTTTCTTTGGGTGCAAGCTTGTAACGTTGCATAACTTGTAGTAGAAAAAAAAAAAAAAATCTAAAATAATTTGTAATCCAACATCAGGTATGGCTGATAGATGGAGTCCATGAAGTCCAGGCACAAAAAAGGTAGATGAAGGAGCCAATAATGTAAACAATAAACAGGTGGCAATGTTCCTTACTTGTAAAAATGTGTCCATGGCTTGGCTCCTATTGTCTCTGTAGTAGAGTTGAGCGGACACCTGGATGTACGAGTTCGGCAGGTTCGGCCGAACTTGAAAAAAAAATTTGGGTTCGGGACCCGAACTTGACCCCGAACCCGAACCCCATTGAAGTCAATGGGGACCCGAACTTTTGAGCACTAAAATTGCTGTAAAAATGTCATGGAAAGAGCTAGAGGGCTGCAAAAGGCAGCAAAATGTGCTTAAGAGCATGGCAAATGCTCTGCAAACAAATGTGGATAGGGAAATGAATTAAAAAAACATAAAAGTCCTTAAAAAAATAAAAATTAGGAATGATGTAGGAGGAAGAGGTTGAGGAGGCGGTGAATGGGTGGATGTGGCCGTGTAGGCTCACGTGGCGGTCTAGGTGGAAGCGGCGGCGAAGAAGGAATAGGTAGCCAACACAGATGTGTGTTATTTTGCATTTTTACATAGGGGTATCCCCCAAAATATTGGGACATATAAAAATAAAAAAAGGAATAAGTGCACTTGAGTACAAGGATGGATGGTTGAGGCTGTTAGAGCTGTCTATTCTGCACAAGGTACAGACAAGTCCTGAGGGATCCAAGCCTGGTTAATTTTAATGAACGTGAGCTTGTCCACGTTGGCTGTGGACAGGAGGCTGTGTCTGTCTGTAATGACGCCTCCTGCCGTGCTAAATACATGTTCAGAGAGTACACTGGCTGCAGGGCAGGCCAGCACCTCCAAGGCATACAGGGCAAGCTCTGGCCATGTGGACAATTTGGAGACCCAGAAGTTGAATGGGGAAGAACCATCAGTCAGTATGTGTAGGCGTGTGCACAGGTACTGTTCCACCATGTTGTTCAAATGCTGCCTCCTGCTAACACGCTCCATATCAGCAGTTGGGGCCGGTTGTTGCGGTGAGGTGACAAAGCTTTTCCACATGTCGGCCATGCTAACCCTGCCTTCTGAGGTGCTGGCGCTGACACAGCTGCGTTGGCGACCTCTTCCTCCTCCCCTGCCTTCGCCTTGTGCTTCCACTTGTCCCCCGGCGTCAGTCGGGAATGCTCTCAGAAGCGCGTCTACCAGCGTGCGCCTGTAGTCGCGCATCTTCCGATCACAATCCAGTGAGGGAATTAAGGACGGCACATTGTCTTTGTAACGGGGATCCAGCAGGGTGGCCACCCAGTAGTCAGCACACGTTAAAATGTGGGCAAGTCTGCTGTCGTTGCGCAGGCACTGCAGGATGTAGTCGCTCATGTGTGCCAGGCTGCCCAGAGGTAAGGACAAGCTGTCCTCTGTGGAAGGCATATCGCCTGCGTCTTCTCTATCCCCCCAGCCACGCACCAGTGATGGGCCCGATCTGCATTGGATGCCACCCCGCTGTGAACATGCTTCATCCCCATCCTCCTCCTCCTCATCCTCCTCGTCCTCCAGTAGTGGGCTCTGGCTGGCCAAATTTGTACCTGGCCTCTGCTGTTGCAAAAATCCTCTTTCTGAGCCACTTCTAAAAGACTGGCCTGAAAGTGTTAGAGATGACCCCTCTTCCTCCTCCTCGTCCTGGGCCACATCCTCTTCCATCATCGCCCTAAGTGTTTTCTCAAGGAGACATAGAAGTGGTATTGTAACGCTGATAACGGCGTCATCACTACTGGCCATGTTGGTGGAGTACTCGAAACAGCGCAACAGGGCACACAGGTCTCGCATGGAGGCCCAGTCATTAGTGGTGAAGTGGTGCTGTTCCGCAGTGCGACTCACCTGTGCGTGCTGCAGCTGAAACTCCACTATGGCCTGCTGCTCCTCGCACAGTCTCTTCAGCATGTGCAAGTTGGAGTTCCACCTGGTGGGCACGTCGCATTTGAGGCGGTGAGCAGGAAGGCCGAAGTTAAGCTGTAGAGAAGACAGCCGAGCGGCGGCAGGATGAGAACGCCGGAAGCGCGAACAGACGGCCCGCACTTTACGCAGCAGCTCTGACATGTCTGGGTAGTTGTGAATGAATTTCTGCACCACCAAATTCAGCACATGCGCCAGGCAAGAAATGTGCGTCAATCCGGCTAGTCCCAGAGCTGCAATGAGATTTCGCCTATTATCGCACACCACCAGGCCGGGCTTGAGGCTCACTGGCAGCAACCACTCGTCGGTCTGTTGTTCTATACCCCGCCACAACTCCTGCGCGGTGTGGGGCCTGTCCCCCAAACACATAAGTTTCAGAACGGCCTGCTGAAGTTTACCCCTGGCTGTGCTGAAGTTGGTGGTGAAGGTCTGTCGCTGACCGGATAAGTAGGTGGTAGAAGAGGAGGAGGAAGCCGAGTAGGAAGAGGAGGCAACAGGAGGCAAAGAATGATGCCCTGCGATCCTTGGCGGCGGAAGGACGTGCTCCAAACAGCTCTCCGCCTGGGGCCCAGCCGCCACTACATTTACCCAGTGTGCAGTTAGGGAGATATAGCGTCCCTGGCCGTGATTACTGGTCCACGTATCTGTGGTTAGGTGGCCCTTGCCACAGATGGCGTTGCGCAGTGCACACTTGGAACGACGTACTGTGGGACAGCAAGCGACATGAGCTGTTTGAAGCTGTCCGTCTCCACCAGCCTGAATGACAGCATTTCAAAGGCCAGTAGTTTAGAAATGCTGGCATTCAGGGCCAGGGATCGAGGGTGGCTAGGTGGGAATTTACGCTTTCTCCCAAAGGTTTGTGAGATGGAGAGCTGAACGCTTCCGTGTGACATGGTTGAGATGCTTGTTGACGGAGGTGGTGTTGTTGGTGGCACATCCTCTGTTTGCTGGGCAGCAGGTGCCAACGTTCCTCCAGAGACGGAGGAAGAGGCCGAGGCAGCAGCAGAAGAGGGAGCAGGAGGGGCCTGAGCCCTTTCTTGGTTTTGAAGGTGCTTACCTCACTGCAGCCCGTGTCTCCCATGTAGATAGACCAAAACGAACAAGTGGAAATGATGTATCAAAATATAAGTTTATTATAAAATATAAAATGTGGAGAAACTACAGGATGGTATACAAAGATACGGAAAAGCACAGGGTAAATGACACCAATCGATCACCAATACTTCTGTGAAATATAACACACAGTAAGGTACAATCCATGAATCAAAATCAGGGCTTAAGGAGAACCAGGATGGCAAAACGCCGCTGTAAGGCTACAGCGGCGTTTTGCCATCCTGGTTCTCCTTAAGCCCTGATTTTGATTCATGGATTGTACCTTACTGTGTGTTATATTTCACAGAAGTATTGGTGATCGATTGGTGTCATTTACCCTGTGCTTTTCCGTATCTTTGTATACCATCCTGTAGTTTCTCCACATTTTATATTTTATAATAAACTTATATTTTGATACATCATTTCCACTTGTTCGTTTTCGTCTATCTTGGATGTTTTACAAGTGGTAAATTGTAGCTGTCTAGTTGACAGGTGGCCTTTGTGTAGGTTAATAAGTCTCCCATGTAGATGCCTGGTCATGCAGGTTGTGCTAAAGTACAGAACGTTAATGCCTCGCTTCAGGCTCTGATCGCACAGCATGCAAACCACTCGGGTCTTGTCGTCAGCACATTGTGTGAAGAAGTGCCATGCCAGGGAACTCCTTGAAGCTGCCTTTGGTGTGCTCGGTCCCTGTTGACGGTGGCCAGTAGCAGGCGAACTGTTTTGGTGACGGCTGCTCATCTTTTGCACCCTGCGAACTCTGAAAGTCAGTGGCACGACCTGTTGGCTCGGTCTCACCACTGCCTCTTCCTCCGAACTCTGAAAGTCAGTGGCACAAACTTCATTTCATGTGGGGTCTAGGACCTCATCGTCCCCTGCATCGTCTTCCACCCAGTTTTCCTCCCTGACCTCCTTTTCGGTCTGCACACTGCAGAAATACGCAGCAGTTGGCACCTGTGTTTCGTCATCATCAGAGACGTGCTGAGGTGGTATTCCCATGTCCTCATCAGGAAACATAAGTGGTTGTGCGTCAGTGTATTCTATGTCTTGGGGAAGGGCTAGGTGGATGCCCTTGGGAAACCCTGCCAGCAGAGTCTTCAAACAGCATAAGAGACTGCTGCATGACTTGAGGCTCAGACAGGTAACCCGATATGCACGGGGGTGATGTGACAGACTGATGGGCATGGGTTTCAGGCACCACCTGTGCGCTTTCTGCAGAAGACTGGGTGAGAGTTAATGTGAACATGCTGGATCCACTGTCGGCCACCCAATTGACTAGCGCCTGTACTTGCTCAGGCCTTACCATACTTAGAACGGCATTAGGCCCGACCAAATATCGCTGTAGATTCTGGCGGCTACTAGGACCTGAGGTAGTAGTTTCAGTAGGACGTGTAGCTGTGGCAGAACGGCCACGTCCTCTCCCTGCACCAGAGGCTCCACCAACACCACCACCACGACCGCGTCCCTTATTAGATGTTTGCCTCATAGTTAGCGTTCACAAAGCAAAGTAAAAAGTGGTTAAGTCTGTTAAAAATAATTAACCGCCAATAAAAACCCTGATGTAGGGTATTGCACAAAAAATTTTTTTTTTAAACTCTATATGACAGCGGTATTTGTG
This sequence comes from Bufo bufo, assembly GCF_905171765.1. Classification (NCBI taxonomy): domain Eukaryota; kingdom Metazoa; phylum Chordata; class Amphibia; order Anura; family Bufonidae; genus Bufo; species Bufo bufo. The sequence continues at coordinate 420,268,252 of NC_053389.1, read as the reverse complement.
GCCTAAATTTCACAGTAATTTATGCACGTCTAATCCCAGATGTGCAGTATATATCAGAGGGTTTTTTCACCCCAGTAACCAAAAAGCCGTATTTCTGGCCTAAATGTGACAGTCACTTATGCACGTCTAATCCCAGATGTGCAGTATATATCAGAGGGTTTTATCACCCCAGTATCCAAAAAGCCGTATTTCTGGCCTAAATGTGACACTTATGCACGTCTAATCCCAGATGGGCAGTATATCAGAGGGTTTTCTCACCCCAGTAACCAAAAAGCGTATTTACCTTACATCACAAAAAGTGTAATAGCAAGCGATCAAAAAGTCATATGCACCCCAAACTAGTGCAAATAAAACCGTCATCTCATCCCGCAAAAAATTAGACGCTACCTAAGATAATCGCCCAAAAACTGAAAAAAACTATGGCTCTCAGATTATGGAGACACTAAAACATGATTTATTTTTTTTTCAAAAATGATATTATTGCGTAAAACTTACATAAATAAATAAAAAGTATACATATTAGATATCGCCACGTCCGTAATAACTTGCTCTATAAAAATATTACATGACCTAACCCCTCAGGTGAATACCGTAAAAAAAAAAAAAAAAACGGTGTAAAAAAAGCCATTTTTTGTCACCTTACATCACAAAAAGTGTAATAGCAAGCGCTCAAAAAGTCATACGCACCCCAAAATAGTGCCAATCAAACCGTCATCTCATCCCACAAAAATCTTACCCTACCCAAGATAATCGCCCAAAAACTGCAAAAACTATGGCTCTCAGATTATGGAAACACGAAAACATGATTTTTTTTGTTTCAAAAATGAAATCATTGTGTAAAACATAAATAAAAAAAAAGTATACATATTAGGTATCGCCTTGTCCGTGAAAACCTGGTCTATAAAATTACCACATGATCTAACCTGTCAGATGAATGTTGTAAATAACAAAAAATAAAAACGGTGCCAAAAAAGCTAATTCTTGTTACCTTGCCTCACAAAAAGTGTAATATAAAGCAACCAGAAATCATATGTACCCTAAAATAGTACCAACAAAACTGACACCCTATCCCGTAGTTTCTAAAATGGGATCACGTTTTTGGAGTTTCTACTCTAGGGGTGCATCAGGGGGGCTTCAAATGGGACATGGTGTCAAAAAACAGTCCAGCAAAATCTGCCTTCCAAAAACTGTATGGCATTCCTTTCCTTCTGCGCCCTGGCGTGTGCCTGTACAGCGGTTTACGACCACATATGATGTGTTTCTGTAAACTACAGAATCAGAGCCATAAATATTGAGTTTTGTTTGGCTGTTAACCCTTGCTTTGTAACTGGAAAAAAATTATTAAAATTAAAAATCTGACAAAAAAGTGAAATTTTGAAATTGTATCTCTATTTTCCATTAATTCTTGTGGAACACCTAAAGGGTTAACAAAGTTTGTAAAATCAGTTTTGAATACCTTGAGGAGTGTAGTTTTTAGAATGGAGTCACTTTTGGGTGGTTTCTGTGGCGAAACCAACCTCGCCACTGGGTTTTGGAGGGGCCTGGATGCTGGCCTCTTGCCTCAGGATTATGGCCCATACTAACTTTTAAACCCCTGAACCTATTCAAGTGAATTTTGGATAGGTTTGTCCCCAGGCTATACTGGTTAAATTGATGTAAGTTATATGTATGGACAATGTAAACTCACAAAGTTGTAACAATTTATAATAAGTATAGCTTGTCAGCTTGGGAGATAGTTGAGTGGATAGACAGAGGGGAGGAATATGCTGGGTGTGTTTCTATTGTGCCATTGTCCCATTGTGTGTTTAAATGGTGATTTCTGTTCTATTGTCCCCGCATGTGTATTGGTGATCTCCCTTTGTCCTGAGAGATAATTGAATTACTCCTCGGGTGTCTCCAGGGCAGAGAGGAGGAAACCATGATGCATTGTGGGGATGTATTGTCTCTGTGTGTCCCGCAGTGCTGCATGTCTGTCCTGTGTCCCAGTCTTCCTTCTGGTCTCCTAGGGGTGTGTACACCAGATGGGCTTGGTTGTTTTATACCTCCCTGTGGGCGGACCTGTATTTGCAACAACTGTAATAAAAACCAGTCTGGGTGTTACAGCACCTCAGACCACTGCTTGACCCTCAACACGGAGCCTTGTCTCGTTATTGGGGGGATCCGCTGTATGCGGTTAGAGACTGATTGCCAGGAGTGTAAGCTGATTCCAGTTCGTCTGCTAGCAGCTATTCGTGAGGTTCCAGTTTGGAGTGCTATTTTGTATCCAGTTCGGGAGTTTGGTGTTCTGCAGTAGCTGTGCCTGTCTCTCAGAAAGGGGCATATCGCCTAAACGGATTTTAACCCCTTGTCTGCTGAAACGGTCCGTTACAGTTTCTATTATGTAAGCCTCACAAAGTGACTTCAGACCTGAACTGGTCCTTGAAAAGTGGGTTTTAGAAATTTTCTGAAAAATTTCACGATAAACTTCTAAGCCTTGTAACATCCCAAAAAAAAAAAAAATGTCATTCCCAAAATGATCCAAACATGAAGTAGACATATGGGGAATGTAAAGTAATAACTATTTTTGTAGGTATTACTATGTATTATAGAAGTAGAGAAATTGAAACTTGGAAATTTGCAAATGTTAAAATTTGTTTGGCAAATTTGGTATTTTTTATAAATAAAAATTATTATTTTTTATTCAATTTTTCCAGTGTCATGAAGTACAATATGTGATGAAAAAACAAACACAGAATGGCCTGGATAAGTCAAAGCATTTTAAAGCTATCACCACATAAACTGACACTGGTCAGATTTGTAAAAAATTGCACCACTGTCAACAAATACTTTTAGTTCAATTTTTTCGGAGTCTAGCGCCACCATGGCAGGCAGGAGAAATCGGATACTACAGGTAAAAGACAAAAATACCTTCTTTGACTTCCTAACTACCAAGAGTAAGAGAACTAGATCTATTAGTTAGACCTCCTTTTTTTTTATCTTTTTCCCTCTGAGGTTAAATATAAGGACAAACATTAATAAAATAACCTTCTTTCCCACAGAAGAAACAAAGTCTTCTCTGAACCCTGAGGTTCCTATTACCTGTCCCAACTGCATAGGCTCATCACCAGACACTAGCTCAAGTGACTCAGTATCCCAAGGGACAGAAGAGATTGTTTCCCCTGACTATGGAGTGCTGGGTCATTCAACTCCAAATCAGTCGTCCATCTCCTAAATTCAGAACAATATGACTCCGCAGAACATTCTCTCAGACTCAAGCTACGCAGCTTAGATTCGACCAGAGAAACCCGGTCTGGGTCATCATAAATAAGGCCCAGGGCTCTGAAAAATTCATCCACCGATTTGAGGGATTGAGAACCGATCGGTAGAGAAAAGGCCCAGGACTGAGCATCACCCTTCAGCAGAGATATAATAATCCCCACTCTTTGATTCTCGTCCCCAGAGGAGATTGGACGTAGACGAAAATACAAAATTCTCTGAAGCGAACAAAATTATCACTTTCCCTAGAAAACCTATCTGGGAGGGCAACCTTGGGTTCAAGGTTTACCTGGTTCCAACTGACTGAACCAGACGCCTGGGAATCTTGAAACTTTGCAACAGCATGACGGAGGTCAGCTACCTCCAAAGATAATCCCTGCATGTGATCCACTAGTGCATTCACAGCATCCATATCTGCACAGAGCAAGGAAAATAATGACGGTAAGGGCGGTTGTTAATGTCACAGTAAGTGGGGAAAAGGAAGAACTCCAAATAAACAAACTACAACAGTAACACAGACTAGGCCCCAAAGCTAGTGAGGAGGGGGATGGCAACCTCCTAGTTATCCCTGAGCCTCTCCCTGACTGCTGACAGTATGAGCTAATCTTAATGGTGGAAGAACTCATACACCGGAACCTAAGACCTTCTAAAACTGACACAAACCCTAATTTAGGGTGTGGGGATGAGACTGCAGGGACCTTCCACCTTGAAGGGACCAGCGTCTCCCTGAGACAACACACACACCAAGTAGAAAGAGGAGGACTTAGCTTGAGATGAGTAAGAAGCAGGAGAACCTCTAACAACTAGCTTAGAACTCCAGAAGGAAATAACAACTGCAAGGTCTGCAGTGAGAGGTGGGCTTAAATAGAGCCACTAAACATCAAATGAGCAAAACCTGTGGAAAGGTGAGATCCTGCCCACAACAACAGACAGCAAGGAAAAACAGAAAGACCTGTCAGATAGACTCACGTGCTGCCAGTCTAGCTGATCTTCTCAGACCTCTAACAGGGCTGGCAGTGACACCTAGATCCATAATATATTTATGTCACAGCAGCAGTCATAACTCCCTAACCAGGATAGACTTCATATTAGGTAATGAACCTGCACTTCTAAACTTGAGGTCTATAACATTCATGCCCTGAGGAATTTCAGATCACTCACCAATCTTTGGCACACTGGTTCGTAGTGCACCCTCAGTCATGTATACTGTAGATTGAACATACTGGCCTGACGAAGTGCAAGTTAGCGCGAAACGGCCGTCGCCGCTGACTTCGATTGTGTTTTACCGCACCATACGCTCCAGCCCGAAGATGTTGTCTTTTATCTTTCACATGAATAAAGGATTTTCTTACCAACGCTGGTGAGTGCCGCCTACTCTATTACTCTCCATATCTTTACACCCATTCTGGTTGAACCTTATGGGTGCATCAGATGGGATATCATACCAACTACAGGAATTCCTTAAAACGCATGAAAATAAACCCAATGCTGGGCTGGTATGGGACACTATAAAAGCATTTCTGGGTGGGGCACTGCATTCCAATATATCCTATATTGAAAAAGACACTAAAAGATCTGAGCTGGAGCTGGAATCCTGGTGCACCACACTGGAACAGCAATATATTAGTCACCCGACTGAGGCCAACAGAAACGAATGGCTACAGGCAGGATGACAATATTTGGCAATACCTAAGGATAAAGCTGACAGGAAACTATTCTTTATGAAACAAACTGCCTTCGAGCTGGGAAACCAATCGGCTAAACTACTGGCCCAGTTAATTCGACATGACACACCATCTACAGCGATTTTAGCTATTAGGGACCACACGGGGCAAGAACTTAGAACCCAAGAAACCATTCTTAATGCCTTCACACAATTTTATTGGGATTTATACAGGTTTAATATAATGGTTTCTGAATTGGAAATAGCAAAATACCTAGAAGAAATTTCCTTCCCCCAACTCACTACAACCCAAAGTGCCCAACTGGACCGACCTATATGCTAGGAGGAAGTACTGAAAGCTATCACAGATCTCAATAATGGGAAATCCCCAGGCCCAGATGGGCTCCCCAAAGAGGTGTATACCAGGTATGCAGAGGTGTAAGCTCCCCAACTGTTGACCACTCTTCACTCGGCTCTGGAGACGGGACACCTATCATAATCATTTAGGGAAGCCACAGTAGTACTTTTGCTTAAACCTGACAAGGATCATTTAGACTGTGGGTCCTATAGGCCCATAGCACTTCTAAATGTGGATTATAAAATCCAAACTAGAATATTAGCCACACGCCTCAGCCAGGTAATTCTCTCGATAGTTCATGAGGACCAGACTGGCTTCTTATCAGGGAAATCCACCACTGAGAAAATAAGAAGGGTACAGGTGGTGACACAGCTGGGACACTCTATGAATGCAGACTGGGCGCTGGCCTCACTGGACGCAGCCAAGGCATTTGATTCTATAGAATGGCCATATTTGACTGGCTGTCTTAGAAGCTTTGAATTTGGTCCTCAGCTCCTAAGATGGGTGAGCATCCTGTACAACAACCCAATAAGTAGGCTATTGGTAAATGGAGAAATGTCAGACAGCTTCCCCCTCCATAGAGGGACAAGGCAGGGTTGCCCCGTTTCACCACTTCTATTCGCCCTGGCAATTGAAACCTTGGCCATCAGGGTGAGAAGTAGCAGTAATATAACAGCAATAATCATGGGAGGAATTGGGAAGGCACAGAAGGGGAGGTATCAGCTTCTCCATGCACTTCTGGCAGTCACAAAAGGAGGGTATAGTAATCCCATGGAACTCCTGGAAGACACACCAGGATGGGGGGTATAATAGTGCCATTACCAATCCTAGCACATGTGACAAACAGGAAGGAGGGGTATATGACTCCCCTAGCCATTTCCGAAGAAGCAGGGTTACCCTTGCTGGACCTGCCTGGTACTTACCACTTGTCTTACTCGTGCACTATGGGTAGGCCATTAGTATTAACGTCCGCAGAGGCAGTCCATGTAAAGAGAACAGAGCTGTAAGGCAAGGCACACAAAAGTAAGGTGCTACTGCTCTGGCTAAAGGCAAAAGTTAGTGCAGTTTCACAAAAAGTGCATAAATTCACATTGCGACATCTGTAAAGAGTCCATACAATGGGCATAAGTACTTGAATGTTGCTCAACTTGTAAACAATTTGGCAAAATTTGTGCAAGATTAGCACAGTATAAATGACAAAGCGCTCAGGTACACGTTTGAGTCTTTTCTTTGGGTGCAAGCTTGTAACGTTGCATAACTTGTAGTAGAAAAAAAAAAAAAAATCTAAAATAATTTGTAATCCAACATCAGGTATGGCTGATAGATGGAGTCCATGAAGTCCAGGCACAAAAAAGGTAGATGAAGGAGCCAATAATGTAAACAATAAACAGGTGGCAATGTTCCTTACTTGTAAAAATGTGTCCATGGCTTGGCTCCTATTGTCTCTGTAGTAGAGTTGAGCGGACACCTGGATGTACGAGTTCGGCAGGTTCGGCCGAACTTGAAAAAAAAATTTGGGTTCGGGACCCGAACTTGACCCCGAACCCGAACCCCATTGAAGTCAATGGGGACCCGAACTTTTGAGCACTAAAATTGCTGTAAAAATGTCATGGAAAGAGCTAGAGGGCTGCAAAAGGCAGCAAAATGTGCTTAAGAGCATGGCAAATGCTCTGCAAACAAATGTGGATAGGGAAATGAATTAAAAAAACATAAAAGTCCTTAAAAAAATAAAAATTAGGAATGATGTAGGAGGAAGAGGTTGAGGAGGCGGTGAATGGGTGGATGTGGCCGTGTAGGCTCACGTGGCGGTCTAGGTGGAAGCGGCGGCGAAGAAGGAATAGGTAGCCAACACAGATGTGTGTTATTTTGCATTTTTACATAGGGGTATCCCCCAAAATATTGGGACATATAAAAATAAAAAAAGGAATAAGTGCACTTGAGTACAAGGATGGATGGTTGAGGCTGTTAGAGCTGTCTATTCTGCACAAGGTACAGACAAGTCCTGAGGGATCCAAGCCTGGTTAATTTTAATGAACGTGAGCTTGTCCACGTTGGCTGTGGACAGGAGGCTGTGTCTGTCTGTAATGACGCCTCCTGCCGTGCTAAATACATGTTCAGAGAGTACACTGGCTGCAGGGCAGGCCAGCACCTCCAAGGCATACAGGGCAAGCTCTGGCCATGTGGACAATTTGGAGACCCAGAAGTTGAATGGGGAAGAACCATCAGTCAGTATGTGTAGGCGTGTGCACAGGTACTGTTCCACCATGTTGTTCAAATGCTGCCTCCTGCTAACACGCTCCATATCAGCAGTTGGGGCCGGTTGTTGCGGTGAGGTGACAAAGCTTTTCCACATGTCGGCCATGCTAACCCTGCCTTCTGAGGTGCTGGCGCTGACACAGCTGCGTTGGCGACCTCTTCCTCCTCCCCTGCCTTCGCCTTGTGCTTCCACTTGTCCCCCGGCGTCAGTCGGGAATGCTCTCAGAAGCGCGTCTACCAGCGTGCGCCTGTAGTCGCGCATCTTCCGATCACAATCCAGTGAGGGAATTAAGGACGGCACATTGTCTTTGTAACGGGGATCCAGCAGGGTGGCCACCCAGTAGTCAGCACACGTTAAAATGTGGGCAAGTCTGCTGTCGTTGCGCAGGCACTGCAGGATGTAGTCGCTCATGTGTGCCAGGCTGCCCAGAGGTAAGGACAAGCTGTCCTCTGTGGAAGGCATATCGCCTGCGTCTTCTCTATCCCCCCAGCCACGCACCAGTGATGGGCCCGATCTGCATTGGATGCCACCCCGCTGTGAACATGCTTCATCCCCATCCTCCTCCTCCTCATCCTCCTCGTCCTCCAGTAGTGGGCTCTGGCTGGCCAAATTTGTACCTGGCCTCTGCTGTTGCAAAAATCCTCTTTCTGAGCCACTTCTAAAAGACTGGCCTGAAAGTGTTAGAGATGACCCCTCTTCCTCCTCCTCGTCCTGGGCCACATCCTCTTCCATCATCGCCCTAAGTGTTTTCTCAAGGAGACATAGAAGTGGTATTGTAACGCTGATAACGGCGTCATCACTACTGGCCATGTTGGTGGAGTACTCGAAACAGCGCAACAGGGCACACAGGTCTCGCATGGAGGCCCAGTCATTAGTGGTGAAGTGGTGCTGTTCCGCAGTGCGACTCACCTGTGCGTGCTGCAGCTGAAACTCCACTATGGCCTGCTGCTCCTCGCACAGTCTCTTCAGCATGTGCAAGTTGGAGTTCCACCTGGTGGGCACGTCGCATTTGAGGCGGTGAGCAGGAAGGCCGAAGTTAAGCTGTAGAGAAGACAGCCGAGCGGCGGCAGGATGAGAACGCCGGAAGCGCGAACAGACGGCCCGCACTTTACGCAGCAGCTCTGACATGTCTGGGTAGTTGTGAATGAATTTCTGCACCACCAAATTCAGCACATGCGCCAGGCAAGAAATGTGCGTCAATCCGGCTAGTCCCAGAGCTGCAATGAGATTTCGCCTATTATCGCACACCACCAGGCCGGGCTTGAGGCTCACTGGCAGCAACCACTCGTCGGTCTGTTGTTCTATACCCCGCCACAACTCCTGCGCGGTGTGGGGCCTGTCCCCCAAACACATAAGTTTCAGAACGGCCTGCTGAAGTTTACCCCTGGCTGTGCTGAAGTTGGTGGTGAAGGTCTGTCGCTGACCGGATAAGTAGGTGGTAGAAGAGGAGGAGGAAGCCGAGTAGGAAGAGGAGGCAACAGGAGGCAAAGAATGATGCCCTGCGATCCTTGGCGGCGGAAGGACGTGCTCCAAACAGCTCTCCGCCTGGGGCCCAGCCGCCACTACATTTACCCAGTGTGCAGTTAGGGAGATATAGCGTCCCTGGCCGTGATTACTGGTCCACGTATCTGTGGTTAGGTGGCCCTTGCCACAGATGGCGTTGCGCAGTGCACACTTGGAACGACGTACTGTGGGACAGCAAGCGACATGAGCTGTTTGAAGCTGTCCGTCTCCACCAGCCTGAATGACAGCATTTCAAAGGCCAGTAGTTTAGAAATGCTGGCATTCAGGGCCAGGGATCGAGGGTGGCTAGGTGGGAATTTACGCTTTCTCTCAAAGGTTTGTGAGATGGAGAGCTGAACGCTTCCGTGTGACATGGTTGAGATGCTTGTTGACGGAGGTGGTGTTGTTGGTGGCACATCCTCTGTTTGCTGGGCAGCAGGTGCCAACGTTCCTCCAGAGACGGAGGAAGAGGCCGAGGCAGCAGCAGAAGAGGGAGCAGGAGGGGCCTGAGCCCTTTCTTGGTTTTGAAGGTGCTTACCTCACTGCAGCCCGTGTCTCCCATGTAGATAGACCAAAACGAACAAGTGGAAATGATGTATCAAAATATAAGTTTATTATAAAATATAAAATGTGGAGAAACTACAGGATGGTATACAAAGATACGGAAAAGCACAGGGTAAATGACACCAATCGATCACCAATACTTCTGTGAAATATAACACACAGTAAGGTACAATCCATGAATCAAAATCAGGGCTTAAGGAGAACCAGGATGGCAAAACGCCGCTGTAAGGCTACAGCGGCGTTTTGCCATCCTGGTTCTCCTTAAGCCCTGATTTTGATTCATGGATTGTACCTTACTGTGTGTTATATTTCACAGAAGTATTGGTGATCGATTGGTGTCATTTACCCTGTGCTTTTCCGTATCTTTGTATACCATCCTGTAGTTTCTCCACATTTTATATTTTATAATAAACTTATATTTTGATACATCATTTCCACTTGTTCGTTTTGGTCTATCTTGGATGTTTTACAAGTGGTAAATTGTAGCTGTCTAGTTGACAGGTGGCCTTTGTGTAGGTTAATAAGTCTCCCATGTAGATGCCTGGTCATGCAGGTTGTGCTAAAGTACAGAACGTTAATGCCTCGCTTCAGGCTCTGATCGCACAGCATGCAAACCACTCGGGTCTTGTCGTCAGCACATTGTGTGAAGAAGTGCCATGCCAGGGAACTCCTTGAAGCTGCCTTTGGTGTGCTCGGTCCCTGTTGACGGTGGCCAGTAGCAGGCGAACTGTTTTGGTGACGGCTGCTCATCTTTTGCACCCTGCGAACTCTGAAAGTCAGTGGCACGACCTGTTGGCTCGGTCTCACCACTGCCTCTTCCTCCGAACTCTGAAAGTCAGTGGCACAAACTTCATTTCATGTGGGGTCTAGGACCTTATCGTCCCCTGCATCGTCTTCCACCCAGTTTTCCTCCCTGACCTCCTTTTCGGTCTGCACACTGCAGAAATACGCAGCAGTTGGCACCTGTGTTTCGTCATCATCAGAGACGTGCTGAAGTGGTATTCCCATGTCCTCATCAGGAAACATAAGTGGTTGTGCGTCAGTGTATTCTATGTCTTGGGGAAGGGCTAGGTGGATGCCCTTGGGAAACCCTGCCAGCAGAGTCTTCAAACAGCATAAGAGACTGCTGCATGACTTGAGGCTCAGACAGGTAACCCGATATGCACGGGGGTGATGTGACAGACTGATGGGCATGGGTTTCAGGCACCACCTGTGCGCTTTCTGCAGAAGACTGGGTGAGAGTTAATGTGAACATGCTGGATCCACTGTCGGCCACCCAATTGACTAGCGCCTGTACTTGCTCAGGCCTTACCATACTTAGAACGGCATTAGGCCCGACCAAATATCGCTGTAGATTCTGGCGGCTACTAGGACCTGAGGTAGTAGTTTCAGTAGGACGTGTAGCTGTGGCAGAACGGCCACGTCCTCTCCCTGCACCAGAGGCTCCACCAACACCACCACCACGACCGCGTCCCTTATTAGATGTTTGCCTCATAGTTAGCGTTCACAAAGCAAAGTAAAAAGTGGTTAAGTCTGTTAAAAATAATTAACCGCCAATAAAAACCCTGATGTAGGGTATTGCACAAAAAAAATTTTTTTTAAACTCTATATGACAGCGGTATTTGTGGCCTAAATTTCACAGTAATTTATGCACGTCTAATCCCAGATGTGCAGTATATATCAGAGGGTTTTTTCACCCCAGTAACCAAAAAGCCGTATTTCTGGCCTAAATGTGACAGTCACTTATGCACGTCTAATCCCAGATGTGCAGTATATATCAGAGGGTTTTTTCACCCCAGTATCCAAAAAGCCGTATTTCTGGCCTAAATGTGACACTTATGCACGTCTAATCCCAGATGGGCAGTATATCAGAGGGTTTTCTCACCCCAGTAACCAAAAAGCGTATTTCTGGCCTAAATGTGACAGTCACTTATGCACTTATAATCCCAGATGTGCAGTATATCAGAGGGTTTTTTCACCCCAGTAGCCAAAAAGCCGTATTTCTGGCCTAAATGTGACAGTCACTTATGCATGTCTAATCCCAGATGTGCAGTATATATCAGAGGGTTTTTTCACCCCAGTAAGCACAAAGCCGTATTTCTGGCCTAAATGTGACAGTCACTTATGCACATCTAATCCCAGATGTGCAGTATATATCAGAGGGTTTTTTCACCCCAGTAACCAAAAAGCCGTATTTCTGGCCTAAATGTGACAGTCACTTATGCACGTCTAATCCCAGATGTGCAGTATATATCAGAGGGTTTTTTCACCCCAGTAAGCACAAAGCCGTATTTCTGGCCTAAATGTGACAGTCACTTATGCACATCTAATCCCAGATGTGCAGTATATATCAGAGGGTTTTTTCACCCCAGTAACCAAAAAGCCGTATTTCTGGCCTAAATGTGACAGTCACTTATGCACGTCTAATCCCAGATGTGCAGTATATATCAGAGGGTTTTTTCACCCCAGTATCCAAAAAGCCGTATTTCTGGCCTAAATGTGACAGTCACTTATGCACGTCTAATCCCAGATGGGCAGTATATCAGAGGGTTTTCTCACCCCAGTAACCAAAAAGCGTATTTCTGGCCTAAATGTGACAGTCACTTATGCACTTATAATCCCAGATGTGCAGTATATCAGAGGGTTTTTTCACCCCAGTAGCCAAAAAGCCGTATTTCTGGCCTAAATGTGACAGTCACTTATGCATGTCTAATCCCAGATGTGCAGTATATATCAGAGGGTTTTTTCACCCCAGTAACCAAAAAGTCGTATTTCTGGCTTAAATGTGACAGTCACTTATGCACGTCTAATCCCAGATGTGCAGTATACCCTGTATATCAGAGGGTTCTTTCACCCCAGTAACCAAAAAGCCGTATTTCTGGCCTAAATGGGACAGTCAATTATGCACATCTAATCCCAGATGTGCAGTATATTAGAGGGTTTTTTCACCCCAGTAACCAAAAAGTCGTATTTCTGGCCTAAATGTGACAGTCATTTATGCACATCTAATCCCAGATGTGCAGTATATCAGAGGGTTTTTTCACCCCAGTAACCAAAAAGCCGTATTTCTGGCCTAAATGTGACAGTCACTAATGCGCGTCTAATCCCAGATGTGCAGTATAATAGAGGGTTTTTTCACCCCAGTAAGCACAAAGCCGTATTTCTGGCCTAAATGTGACAGTCACTTATGCAAGTCTAATCCCAGGTGTGCAGTATATCAGAGGGTTTTTTCACCCCAGTAACCAAAAAGCAGTATTTCTGGTCTAAATGTGACAGTCACTAATGCACGTCTAATCCCAGATGTGCAGTATATCAGAGGGTTTTTTCACCCCAGTAACCAAAAAGCCGTATTTCTGGCCTAAATGTGACAGTCACTTATGCACGTCTAATCCCAGATGTGCAGTATACCCTGTATATCAGAGTTTTTTTTTACCCCTGTAACCAAGAAGCCGTATTTCTGGCCTAAATGTGACAGTCACTTATGCACATCTAATTCCAGATGTGCAGTATATCAGAGGGTTTTTTCACCCCAGTAACCAAAAAGCCGTATTTCTGGCCTAAATGTGACAGTCACTTATGCACGTCTAATCCCAGATGTGCAGTATATCAGAGGGTTTTTTCACCCCAGTAACCAAGAAGCCGTATTTCTGGCATAAATGTGACAGTCACTTATGCACGTCTAATCCCAGATGTGCAGTATATCAGAGGGTTTTTTCACCCCAGTAACCAAGAAGCCGTATTTCTGGCATAAATGTGACAGTCACTAATGCGCGTCTAATCCCAGATGTGCAGTATATTAGAGGGTTTTTTCACCCCAGTAAGCACAAAGCCATATTTCTGGCCTAAATGTGACAGTCACTTATGCACGTCTAATCCCAGATGTGCAGTATATCAGAGGGTTTTTTCACCCCAGTAGCCAAAAAGCCGTATTTCTGGCCTAAATGTGACAGTCACCTATGCATGTAAAATTCCAGATGTGCAGTATATCAGAGGGTTTTTTCACCCCAGTAACCAAAAAGCCGTATTTCTAGCCTAAATGTGACAGTCACTTATGCATGTCTAATCCCAGATGTGCAGTATATTAGAGTGTTTTTTCACCCCAGCAACCAAAAAGCAGTATTTCTGGCCTAAATGTGACAGTCACTTATGCACGTCTAATCCCAGATGTGCAGTATATCAGAGGGTTTTTTCACCCCAGTAGCCAAAAAGCCGTATTTCTGGCCTAAATGTGACAGTCATTTATGCATGTCTAATCCCAGATGTGCAGTATACCCTGTATATCAGAGGGTTTTTTCACCCCAGTAACCAAAAAGCCGTATTTCTAGCCTAAATGTGACAGTCACTTATGCACGTCTAATCCCAGATGTCCAGTATATTAGAGTGTTTTTTCACCCCAGCAACCAAAAAGCCGTATTTCTGGCCTAAATGTGACAGTCACTTATGCATGTCTAATCCCAGATGTGCAGTATATATAGGAGGGTTTTTTAACCCTAGTAACCAAAAATCCACATTTCTGGCCTAAATGTGACTGTCACTTATGCACGTCTAATCCCAGATGTGCAGTATATATCAGAGTGTTTTTTCACCCCAGTAACCAAAAAGCTGTATTTCTGGCCTAAATGTGACAGTCACTTATGCATGTCTAATCCCAGATGTGCAGTATATCAGAGGGTTTTTTCACCCCAGTAAGCAAAAAGATGTATTTCTGGCCTAAATGTGACAGTCACTTATGCATGTCTAATCCCAGATGTGCAGTATATTAGAGGGTTATTTCACCCCAGTAAGCAAAAAGATGTATTTCTGGCCTAAATGTGACAGTCACTTATGTATGTCTAATCCCAGATGTGCAGTATATTAGAGGGTTTTTTCACCCCAGTAAGCACAAAGCCATATTGCTGGCCTAAATGTGACATTCACTTATGCACGTCTAATCCCAGATGTGCAGTATATTAGAGGGTTTTTTCACCCCAGTAAGCAAAAATATGTATTTCTGGCCTAAATGTGACAGTCACTTATGCATGTCTAATCCCAGATGTGCAGTATATTAGAGGTGTTTTTTTATCCCAGTAAGCAAAACAATGTATTTCTGGCCTAAATTTGACACTCACTTATGCACGTCTAATCCTAGATGTGCACTATATGAAAAAAAAAATTTTTTTTAACCCCAGTAAGCAAAAAGCTGTATTTCTGGACTTGCAGACATGCAGATAGACTGTGCTGGTGCACTATCGTTGCATAAAATGGCTGCCGATTTTGTATTGATATTGACAAACTGAAGTAAAAAAAGTTCGTTTTCAGCAGTAGTTGGCTCAGGGCAGGCTTTAAAAAAATGTGCACTGCACCCACAAAACACATTTGCTGTAGATCGCTGAGTAAAAAAAACTGTTCTTGATAAGATTTCTCCCTGATTTCTCCCTCACAGCAGCTGCAGCCTCTCCCTACACTAATCCGAGCAGAGTGATGGGCGGCGCTACGTGATTCCAGCTTAAATAGAGGCTGGGTCACATGCTGCAGTTGGCCAATCACAGCCATGCCAATAGTAGGCATGGCTGTGATGGCCTTTTGGGGCAAGTAGTATGACGCTTGTTGATTGGCTGCTGTGCAGCCTTTCAAAAAGCGCCAAGAAAGCGCCGAACACCGAACCCAAACTTTTAGGTAAATGTTCGGGTTTAGGTACGGGTGCCGAAAAACCTAAAGTTTGGTACGAACCCGAACTTTACAGTTCGGGTTCGCTCAACTCTACTCTGTAGCTAAAGGTTCATCTCAAAGAATTCCAGATACCGGGCAGGTGGTTTACCTTTATTGGTCCGTTGGGATCACCACAAGTGCAGTTCCGAGTCTCCGGGAGTGGAGGTAGAGTCCGGGACTGGTACTGGAGGATTAGCTGTCTGACTTAGTTCTATAGACAGAGAAATCTCGGACAATGGCATCAGGACTCGAATTTGAGGTTGGAGAAACCACTGAAGGGGGTCAAGCATGGGAGGCAACCCTGTTTGTGTCTCGCTTTCTGAAGACAATGGCAGCTCAGGTGATGTATCATCTTCTCTTGGCTGCTCTTGAACAGGTTTCTGTAGACATTTCTTGAGCCTGTTACGATGGATATCTTTATTCTCTCTCTGGATTTCGTAGACCTCTGATGAGAGAATGGCCACTATTGTATATGGCTCACGGTCCCAGCGACTATTCAGCTTTCTTACTGTGTGATTGTTTTTTTAGCCAGACCTGGTCTCCAGGCTGTAAGGGCTAAACATGTGCATGCGTATCAAAGTCCTGTCTTTGTTTTTGTTGGGCCTTTTCTATTTTAGAGTCTACTATTTCTTTGGCGTCCTCCAGACGCTTTCTCTCAAAGGTTTGTGAGATGGAGAGCTGAACGCTTCCGTGTGACATGGTTGAGATGCTTGTTGACGGAGGTGGTGTTGTTGGTGGCACATCCTCTGTTTGCTGGGCAGCAGGTGCCAACGTTCCTCCAGAGACGGAGGAAGAGGCCGAGGCAGCAGCAGAAGAGGGAGCAGGAGGGGCCTGAGCCCTTTCTTGGTTTTGAAGGTGCTTACCTCACTGCAGCCCGTGTCTCCCATGTAGATAGACCAAAACGAACATGTGGAAATGATGTATCAAAATATAAGTTTATTATAAAATATAAAATGTGGAGAAACTACAGGATGGTATACAAAGATACGGAAAAGCACAGGGTAAATGACACCAATCGATCACCAATACTTCTGTGAAATATAACACACAGTAAGGTACAATCCATGAATCAAAATCAGGGCTTAAGGAGAACCAGGATGGCAAAACGCCGCTGTAAGGCTACAGCGGCGTTTTGCCATCCTGGTTCTCCTTAAGCCCTGATTTTGATTCATGGATTGTACCTTACTGTGTGTTATATTTCACAGAAGTATTGGTGATCGATTGGTGTCATTTACCCTGTGCTTTTCCGTATCTTTGTATACCATCCTGTAGTTTCTCCACATTTTATATTTTATAATAAACTTATATTTTGATACATCATTTCCACTTGTTCGTTTTGGTCTATCTTGGATGTTTTACAAGTGGTAAATTGTAGCTGTCTAGTTGACAGGTGGCCTTTGTGTAGGTTAATAAGTCTCCCATGTAGATGCCTGGTCATGCAGGTTGTGCTAAAGTACAGAACGTTAATGCCTCGCTTCAGGCTCTGATCGCACAGCATGCAAACCACTCGGGTCTTGTCGTCAGCACATTGTGTGAAGAAGTGCCATGCCAGGGAACTCCTTGAAGCTGCCTTTGGTGTGCTCGGTCCCTGTTGACGGTGGCCAGTAGCAGGCGAACTGTTTTGGTGACGGCTGCTCATCTTTTGCACCCTGCGAACTCTGAAAGTCAGTGGCACGACCTGTTGGCTCGGTCTCACCACTGCCTCTTCCTCCGAACTCTGAAAGTCAGTGGCACAAACTTCATTTCATGTGGGGTCTAGGACCTCATCGTCCCCTGCATCGTCTTCCACCCAGTTTTCCTCCCTGACCTCCTTTTCGGTCTGCACACTGCAGAAATACGCAGCAGTTGGCACCTGTGTTTCGTCATCATCAGAGACGTGCTGAAGTGGTATTCCCATGTCCTCATCAGGAAACATAAGTGGTTGTGCGTCAGTGTATTCTATGTCTTGGGGAAGGGCTAGGTGGATGCCCTTGGGAAACCCTGCCAGCAGAGTCTTCAAACAGCATAAGAGACTGCTGCATGACTTGAGGCTCAGACAGGTAACCCGATATGCACGGGGGTGATGTGACAGACTGATGGGCATGGGTTTCAGGCACCACCTGTGCGCTTTCTGCAGAAGACTGGGTGAGAGTTAATGTGAACATGCTGGATCCACTGTCGGCCACCCAATTGACTAGCGCCTGTACTTGCTCAGGCCTTACCATACTTAGAACGGCATTAGGCCCGACCAAATATCGCTGTAGATTCTGGCGGCTACTAGGACCTGAGGTAGTAGTTTCAGTAGGACGTGTAGCTGTGGCAGAACGGCCACGTCCTCTCCCTGCACCAGAGGCTCCACCAACACCACCACCACGACCGCGTCCCTTATTAGATGTTTGCCTCATAGTTAGCGTTCACAAAGCAAAGTAAAAAGTGGTTAAGTCTGTTAAAAATAATTAACCGCCAATAAAAACCCTGATGTAGGGTATTGCACAAAAAAATTTTTTTTTAAACTCTATATGACAGCGGTATTTGTGGCCTAAATTTCACAGTAATTTATGCACGTCTAATCCCAGATGTGCAGTATATATCAGAGGGTTTTTTCACCCCAGTAACCAAAAAGCCGTATTTCTGGCCTAAATGTGACAGTCACTTATGCACGTCTAATCCCAGATGTGCAGTATATATCAGAGGGTTTTTTCACCCCAGTATCCAAAAAGCCGTATTTCTGGCCTAAATGTGACACTTATGCACGTCTAATCCCAGATGGGCAGTATATCAGAGGGTTTTCTCACCCCAGTAACCAAAAAGCGTATTTCTGGCCTAAATGTGACAGTCACTTATGCACTTATAATCCCAGATGTGCAGTATATCAGAGGGTTTTTTCACCCCAGTAGCCAAAAAGCCGTATTTCTGGCCTAAATGTGACAGTCACTTATGCATGTCTAATCCCAGATGTGCAGTATATATCAGAGGGTTTTTTCACCCCAGTAAGCACAAAGCCGTATTTCTGGCCTAAATGTGACAGTCACTTATGCACATCTAATCCCAGATGTGCAGTATATATCAGAGGGTTTTTTCACCCCAGTAACCAAAAAGCCGTATTTCTGGCCTAAATGTGACAGTCACTTATGCACGTCTAATCCCAGATGTGCAGTATATATCAGAGGGTTTTTTCACCCCAGTATCCAAAAAGCCGTATTTCTGGCCTAAATGTGACAGTCACTTATGCACGTCTAATCCCAGATGGGCAGTATATCAGAGGGTTGTTTCACCCCAGTAACCAAAAAGCCGTATTTCTGGCCTAAATGTGACAGTCACTTATGCACGTCTAATCCCATATGTGCAGTATATAAGAGGGTTTTTTCACCCCAGTAGCCAAAAAGCCGTATTTCTGGCCTAAATGTGACAGTCACCTATGCATGTCTAATCCCAGATGTGCAGTATATCAGAGGGTTTTTTCACCCCAGTAAACAAAAAGTCGTATTTCTGGCTTAAATGTGACAGTCACTTATGCACGTCTAATCCCAGATGTGCAGTATACCCTGTATATCAGAGGGTTCTTTCACCCCAGTAACCAAAAAGCCGTATTTCTGGCCTAAATGGGACAGTCAATTATGCACATCTAATCCCAGATGTGCAGTATATTAGAGGGTTTTTTCACCCCAGTAACCAAAAAGTCGTATTTCTGGCCTAAATGTGACAGTCATTTATGCACATCTAATCCCAGATGTGCAGTATATCAGAGGGTTTTTTCACCCCAGTAACCAAAAAGCCGTATTTCTGGCCTAAATGTGACAGTCACTAATGCGCGTCTAATCCCAGATGTGCAGTATAATAGAGGGTTTTTTCACCCCAGTAAGCACAAAGCCGTATTTCTGGCCTAAATGTGACAGTCACTTATGCACGTCTAATCCCAGATGTGCAGTATACCCTGTATATCAGAGTTTTTTTTTACCCCTGTAACCAAGAAGCCGTATTTCTGGCCTAAATGTGACAGCCACTTATGCACATCTAATTCCAGATGTGCAGTATATCAGAGGGTTTTTTCACCCCAGTAACCAAAAAGCCGTATTTCTGGCCTAAATGTGACAGTCACTTATGCACGTCTAATCCCAGATGTGCAGTATACCCTGTATATCAGAGTTTTTTTTTTACCCCTGTACCAAAAAGCCGTATTTCTGGCCTAAATGTGACAGTCACTTATGCACATCTAATTCCAGATGTGCAGTATATCAGAGGGTTTTTTCACCCCAGTAACCAAGAAGCCGTATTTCTGGCCTAAATGTGACAGTCACTTATGCACGTCTAATCCCAGATGTGCAGTATATCAGAGGGTTTTTTCACCCCAGTAACCAAGAAGCTGTATTTCTGGCATAAATGTGACAGTCACTAATGCGCGTCTAATCCCAGATGTGCAGTATATTAGAGGGTTTTTTCACCCCAGTAAGCACAAAGCCATATTTCTGGCCTAAATGTGACAGTCACTTATGCACGTC
Organism: Bufo bufo; assembly: GCF_905171765.1. Classification (NCBI taxonomy): domain Eukaryota; kingdom Metazoa; phylum Chordata; class Amphibia; order Anura; family Bufonidae; genus Bufo; species Bufo bufo. Next base: position 420,248,486 of record NC_053389.1, on the reverse strand, counting down.
TAATCCCAGATGTGCAGTATATCAGAGGGCTTTTTCACCCCAGTAGCCAAAAAGCCGTATTTCTGGCCTAAATGTGACAGTCATTTATGCATGTCTAATCCCAGATGTGCAGTATACCCTGTATATCAGAGGGTTTTTTCACCCCAGTAACCAAAAAGCCGTATTTCTAGCCTAAATGTGACAGTCACTTATGCATGTCTAATCCCAGATGTGCAGTATATTAGAGTGTTTTTTCACCCCAGCAACCAAAAAGCAGTATTTCTGGCCTAAATGTGACAGTCACTTATGCACGTCTAATCCCAGATGTGCAGTATATCAGAGGGTTTTTTCACCCCAGTAGCCAAAAAGCCGTATTTCTGGCCTAAATGTGACAGTCATTTATGCATGTCTAATCCCAGATGTGCAGTATACCCTGTATATCAGAGGGTTTTTTCACCCCAGTAACCAAAAAGCCGTATTTCTAGCCTAAATGTGACAGTCACTTATGCACGTCTAATCCCAGATGTGCAGTATATTAGAGTGTTTTTTCACCCCAGCAACCAAAAAGCCGTATTTCTGGCCTAAATGTGACAGTCACTTATGCATGTCTAATCCCAGATGTGCAGTATATATAGGAGGGTTTTTTAACCCTAGTAACCAAAAATCCACATTTCTGGCCTAAATGTGACTGTCACTTATGCACGTCTAATCCCAGATGTGCAGTATATATCAGAGTGTTTTTTCACCCCAGTAACCAAAAAGCTGTATTTCTGGCCTAAATGTGACAGTCACTTATGCATGTCTAATCCCAGATGTGCAGTATATCAGAGGGTTTTTTCACCCCAGTAAGGAAAAAGATGTATTTCTGGCCTAAATGTGACAGTCACTTATGCATGTCTAATCCCAGATGTGCAGTATATTAGAGGGTTATTTCACCCCAGTAAGCAAAAAGATGTATTTCTGGCCTAAATGTGACAGTCACTTATGTATGTCTAATCCCAGATGTGCAGTATATTAGAGGGTTTTTTCACCCCAGTAAGCACAAAGCCATATTGCTGGCCTAAATGTGACATTCACTTATGCACGTCTAATCCCAGATGTGCAGTATATTAGAGGGTTTTTTCACCCCAGTAAGCAAAAATATGTATTTCTGGCCTAAATGTGACAGTCACTTATGCATGTCTAATCCCAGATGTGCAGTATATTAGAGGTGTTTTTTTATCCCAGTAAGCAAAACAATGTATTTCTGGCCTAAATTTGACACTCACTTATGCACGTCTAATCCTAGATGTGCACTATATGAAAAAAAAAATTTTTTTTAACCCCAGTAAGCAAAAAGCTGTATTTCTGGACTTGCAGACATGCAGATAGACTGTGCTGGTGCACTATCGTTGCATAAAATGGCTGCCGATTTTGTATTGATATTGACAAACTGAAGTAAAAAAAGTTCGTTTTCAGCAGTAGTTGGCTCAGGGCAGGCTTTAAAAAAATGTGCACTGCACCCACAAAACACATTTGCTGTAGATCGCTGAGTAAAAAAAACTGTTCTTGATAAGATTTCTCCCTGATTTCTCCCTCACAGCAGCTGCAGCCTCTCCCTACACTAATCCGAGCAGAGTGATGGGCGGCGCTACGTGATTCCAGCTTAAATAGAGGCTGGGTCACATGCTGCAGTTGGCCAATCACAGCCATGCCAATAGTAGGCATGGCTGTGATGGCCTTTTGGGGCAAGTAGTATGACGCTTGTTGATTGGCTGCTGTGCAGCCTTTCAAAAAGCGCCAAGAAAGCGCCGAACACCGAACCCAAACTTTTAGGTAAATGTTCGGGTTTAGGTACGGGTGCCGAAAAACCTAAAGTTTGGTACGAACCCGAACTTTACAGTTCGGGTTCGCTCAACTCTACTCTGTAGCTAAAGGTTCATCTCAAAGAATTCCAGATACCGGGCAGGTGGTTTACCTTTATTGGTCCGTTGGGATCACCACAAGTGCAGTTCCGAGTCTCCGGGAGTGGAGGTAGAGTCCGGGACTGGTACTGGAGGATTAGCTGTCTGACTTAGTTCTATAGACAGAGAAATCTCGGACAATGGCATCAGGACTCGAATTTGAGGTTGGAGAAACCACTGAAGGGGGTCAAGCATGGGAGGCAACCCTGTTTGTGTCTCGCTTTCTGAAGACAATGGCAGCTCAGGTGATGTATCATCTTCTCTTGGCTGCTCTTGAACAGGTTTCTGTAGACATTTCTTGAGCCTGTTACGATGGATATCTTTATTCTCTCTCTGGATTTCGTAGACCTCTGATGAGAGAATGGCCACTATTGTATATGGCTCACGGTCCCAGCGACTATTCAGCTTTCTTACTGTGTGATTGTTTTTTTAGCCAGACCTGGTCTCCAGGCTGTAAGGGCTAAACATGTGCATGCGTATCAAAGTCCTGTCTTTGTTTTTGTTGGGCCTTTTCTATTTTAGAGTCTACTATTTCTTTGGCGTCCTCCAGGCGCTTCTGATGCTCTTTGACCCACTCAGATTGGGGAAGGAGTGGTTTAGAGTCTGGCACAGGGACGTAGAGGACAAGATCTGCAGGTAGAAGGCCATGTCTTCCGAACATGAGGTAGTATGGAGTGTACCCAGTAGAGCAATGAGTTGTATTGTTGTACAGGTACACTAGTTCAGGGAGGAGTAACGGCCATTCGGCCCGCTTGTGAGGCAGCACAGCCTTGAGCATGTTGATTAGTGTCTGGTTCATTTTTTCTCACAGTCCATTCCCCTGAGAGTGGTATGCGGTGGTCCTCAGTTTTTTGCAGTTGTACAAGGCACAAAGTTCATAGAATAACTGAGACTCGAATGCAGATCCCTGATTGGTGAGTATCTTGTCAGGACACCCATACGGCAGAATGAAGCTCTTCCACATGGCAGCAGCTGTAGTTTTTGCAGTTAAGTCCTTTTCAGGTACAGCCACAACGAACTTGGTATAGTGGTCTATGATTGTCATAGCATATACATACCCGGATCTGCTGGGTTCCAGTTTCACGTGGTTAATTGCCACGATTTCAAGAGGACTTCTACTCACTATTGGATGAAGGGGGGCTCGCTGATCACGTCTTTCCCCTTTAGCCACAGCACAAGTGGGACACTGCCGACACCAGGTTTCAATGTCACTTCTTATGCCAATCCCGTAGAAATGTCGTCTGATGGTGGGTTCCAAAGTGACCAGATCGATTATGGTACATGTCCATTACCATCTTGGCATCTCTTCGGGGCACCACTATCTGATGGAGGCGCTCACAGGTGACTGGATCAAGCGTTCTCCTGAGGAGTAGGTCTCTTTGTAGGAAGAGTAGTTTCCGTTGTCACCAGAGGCGAACCAGCGCTGAATCAACTCTCCGCCGTCGGATTCTCTCCGGTATGCGTCCGCTGTAAAAGTAATCCAACACTTCTCCAATGGCTCTGCTCTCTGATTGTAGTTTAATCCAGAGCTCTTTCTTAACTGGAGGTGAGGAGTCACAGGTCTGTGGAAAACAAGCGACTTTAGAGGTCGGACGCTTAGTGTGTAGGGCCTCCTGCCGGGCAAATTATTGTTGACACAACATAGAATATGGCAATATTTCCTATTTTATTAGCAGATCTTACATTATTTTTTATTTATTATACAGCTATATAAGTCATGGTCATTATAATGGGAAAACAAGTTCTGCTAAATGAATCTGTTGTGTGGCTTCACATAAAATTATGAAATATGCTTGACACAGTTTAATTATTAGTGCTTCCAGCAACAGGTTTGTCCAGTATCTGATGTTGGATAGCCAACAAAAGATTTTCCGATTGTTAGTTAATCACAGCCTTAGGGAATGTTGGATATAATGGATCAGTTGTTGAAAGTATAAACAGATTTTCCCATGATGTTCAGCATAATTTCTCTGTAGGCTTGACTTTAAAGGGCATCTGTCAGCAAATATGTACCTATGAAACTGGCTGACCTGTTGCATGTGCACTTGGCAGCTGAAGGCATCTGTCACGGTCCCTCCCATGACAGAGGTGAAAAGATCTGACAGACTGTCGGCAAGTGAGGGTATCTGACAATCTCTCTGTTTTCTCCTTGCAGTGTTGTTGTTTGGTAATGACCACACTGCTTGTCAGGTGCAGCTTGTGGTCATTACTGAGGCTCTATTTAGTTCTGACTCTCACTGCTTACCATGCGGTTGATAATTCTTGCTGGAGTTGGTTGAGCTGGTGTGTTGCTCCTTTGGATCTCCTGCTCCTCCATTCTTCTTTAAGCTAAGTGCATTTTTGCTTTGTATTTTGTTGTTTGCTTGTGTTGTTTTCTAGGCCTCAGGGAGATGCTGGTTCCTTCATCTGGGAAGGAACCAGTAGTCTCATTCCCTGCCACCACTCCTAGGGATTTCCAGGGTTTCCAGGGCTAATGTTCCGGTGTATGAGTATTTCCACCTTCAGGGTCTACTCATATTGGCAACAGTCAGGGAGAGGTCTAGGGATTCCTAGGAGGTCACCATCCCTCTCCCTTAGCTTTGAGGCCTAGACTCCGGTCTATTTCCTTCTGTGTGTTATCTGGAGTTTTCCCCTCCCCATTACCTGTGACAGCATCTGTGTTGGTCCCATGTTCATATGTGCCAGCATTTCTGGGAAAAATGAAGTTTTAATACATGCTAATCAACATCTAAGGGGGGTTGCCATTACACCTAGAGGCTCCGCTCTCTCTTTAACTTCCACATCCTCTCCACTTTGATTGACAGGGCCAGACAGGCATGATCACATTTACATTGCCTGGTGCCTGTCAATTAATGCAGGTGTTATCTCTAGCTTTGCTCAGCACTGACTAATTAACTAACTAGTGTAGGCTGGACTAGTTGGTCTCCATGGCAACCTAACCAAGACTGCAAGTGTTAACTGCTAGCTGCACATACATTGCCATATAGTATACATAGTGCATAAAAATAAATGCTTCAACAACAAATCACAATATTTAACTTTTTGATACACACATTAACTCTTTAGGCCTGAAATCATGTAAAAATGCTGTGTGTGAATGTACCCAAGTACATAAGCAGCAACTGGGGCACAGTCAGACTCCAGCCTAGGGCAGCAACCTTTGTAAATAGCCCAGCTGGAAGATTCCTGGCATCAGCTCCCCCTTAGAGCCAATATAGAAAACAAACACTTGCAGTGTGATGCATGTTAACCTCTTCATGACCAGGCAATTTTCCTTTTTTCCTTTTTGTTTTTTACTCCCTGCCTTCCAAAAGCCATAACTTTTTTTACTTTTCCATTCACATAGCCGTATGGGGGCTTGTTTTTTTGTGGGACAAGTTCTAATGGCACCATATATGGTTGCATACAATGTAGTGGAAAGTGGAAAAAAATTCCACATGGGGTGGAATATTAAAAAACACAATTCGACCACAGTTTTATGGGTTTTGTTTTCACAGCATTTCCTATGTAGTAAAACTGACTAGTGTTGGGCGTGGATAGCCAAATCGCAAATTTTTATCGCGAATATCGCCACTTCGAGAATTCGCGAAGATTTAGAATATAGTGCTATATATTCGTATTCTCGAATATTCTAGATTTTTTTTTCATCAGTAACCTCCCTTCTTGCTTGTGGGCCAATGAGAAGGCTGCAATGTCTTTGTCTGAGATTAGTAACATCCATAGCAACCAATAGGAAAGTTGCCTACCCCTTACTATATAGGAACCTCCCCAGCAGCTATTTTCTGTAGTTTTATGGAGTTCTGAAAGAGACAGCAGTGTCATTGCTGTGCTCTGTGCTTTACTGTTTAATTACATTAGATAGTTAGTTAGCTTATATATATAATATAGATAGTTAGTGGGAGATGGTCAGTGTAAGTTAGATCGTGATATAGTGTAGCTGAGAGGTTCCAGTGCAGGGTGTTAGGTAGTGTGACAATGCTTAGTGCACCAATCAGTAATATGTAGTCAGACCTGCTAAAATGTGAAGTTGCACATATTGCACAAAAATATGCGCATCATTAATTGCCGATTTGAGCAATCACAAATATATTGGAGCACTCTATCTGCATATAAAGCTATTGTAATGTTCTGCCATGCCAATCATTTTCTTCAGTCTCAGGAAACTTGTAGCAGCTTGAAAAATGTAGCAACAGTGACCCACGCCTGTGTTGCGTGCGCAGTACGCGCATATTACTTTGCCAATTTTCACAATCAAGAAAACAATTGCGAATTCTCGAATTTGCGAATATATGACGAATATTCGCCCAGATTTTCACCCAAATATTCGCAAAATATTGTAAATTTGAATATTGCACCTGCCGCTCATCACTATAACTGATCTGTTACTTTCATTCTCCACTAGGTCAGTACGATTAAAATGATATGACATTTGTAGTTTTTCTTGTATCTTAATACAAAAAAAAATCAACTTGGAAAAAAACTAATTATTTTTTTTGCATTGCCATATACTGACTCCCATAACATTTTTTTTTTTTTTTAAGTTTATGCAGCTGTGTGAAAGCTCATTTTTGCAGGGCGATCTGTACTTTTCATGGACACCGCTTTGGAGTGTGTGTGACTTTTTCATCACCTTTTATTCAATTTCAAAACTGTGAATCGACCATTTTGATTTTTTCTGTTTCACCATTTGCCGTATGGGATAAATAATTTTATATTGTAAACGTATGGGCATTTTCACACATGCCGATGTCCATGATGTTTATTTTTTTAATTGTTTATGTATATTTATCATTAGATTGCTTCTCTCATAGACCCCAATTCATTGGAGTCTATGAGAATTTCACTGTGTTCCTATGGAGCCCAATCACAGGCAAGCTCTCTTAGGAACTTATGTGCAGCAGCCTCGGATCATTCAGGAGGACCAAGGCTGCCAGACACACAATCTGGCTCCCCCAATCTTCACTAGGGCGAATGAGTGCATGGCCAGGAGCACACGCTCCAGGTTTTTGACCTCCCAGCAGGCATTTGGTGGTTATGGCGCCCACTGAGATTACAAGCGGGCACCATCTCTAAATACCCGACCGCTGATGTATATATGTGTTAGGCAGTCAAGAACGTGTTAAAATTGCAGCATATTGTGATTGTAAAGTCCAATTCTCAAGTCTAAAGTAAAGTCCATTGGGGGACATTTATTAAGACCAGCTTATTACATGCAGGTGTTAATCTATCTTCTGCTGACATCAAATGCTCCACAATTATTACCTCTTAATAATTGTAGCACATCTGTGCAGGCCCGTGCGCTAAAATAAAAATCTTTGTCAGCATGGGAGATGGTGTAGATTTCCAGTATAATCTATGCCAGGTTGTGTGTTGATTTCATAGTGACTGTCTGAGCCAAGAAGACGGAAACTCAGGCCTGTTTCCTACATTGCAAACAGTGGTGGGGAGTCCGGTGAGTATTTATTTTAATGGGGGCCATTATAACTACTGAGGTGATATAGAGAGTATTATACTAATTAGGGGAATTATACTTACTACTACTACTACTGGGGGCATTTTAACTACTTGGGATACTACAGGGGGCATTATACCTATTAGGGGCACTAGGTGACATTATATCTACTAGGATTCCTACAGGGAACATTATAACTACTAGGGGCACTATAGGAGGCATTATAACTATTGGGTTCACTATTGGCAGCATTATAACTGCTGTGGCACTACAAAAGGCAATTATAGCTGCTGGGGCACTACAGGGGACCATTATTATTGGGGGAATTATATCTACTTGGGTACTGGAGGGGCATTTTAACTACCGGGAGAACTGTAGGGTGCATTATAACTACTGGAGGCTCTACAAAGGGGCATTATAATTACTGGGGGTTCTACAGGGAGGCTTATGGAGAGGATCTATTACTGGGAGCACTTTGGGGAACTTCATGACTACTCGGGGCACTATAGGGCCTTATTACTACTAGAGGTTCTGTGGTGGAATTATTATTGGGCACAATATGGAGGGCACTACTACTATTAGGGGCACTCTCAGAGATCATTATCACTGTATGGGGCACTATTAGTAATGAGAAAATGTTTGATAACTATAGTTAAAAGGGTTGTTCAAGCTGGACAACCCTCCGCACAAGGATGCTGCATTGGTAGTCCACAAATCAACATAGGGCCATTTGCTGAAACTCCAAATTTCCCCTGCAGCAAAAATAAGCAATCATGTAATAAATATTTGTGCTAAGTCCTCCAGAACTTAGGCCTCTCATTCCAGTGTCTCTCTACAGTAATAATGAGGTCAAATCCATATGTCACCAAACCTTAATGACATCTGAAACAAATTGCAATGGCATGTTGGCTCAAATAACTAAAAAATATAACAGCTTAAGAACAGATAACTTAATAAAAGGAGTGACATTTTATTTCAACATTCAACAAAGACAATCCTGATCACTTTTTGTTTGGAACAACAATTACTGTAATTCTTTCTCCAGTGACTTAATAACAGGTGGTCACCTTATGTTCACATGTTCCACTGCTGCTTTTGGCAGAAAAGAGCGTGTTCTCATTTGGACAATCTGGCTTTATTTGCTATGTTTACCTCCATTGTAGCATAGCTACATCACACAGCATTCTGCACTTATTCAGGTACAAGTAATGAGCACCTGAATTCAGTGCACAGCACTCTAAAGCTTGTACAATATGTTTGCAGGATCATTTTACTTGATTAATGTAGGTATAAATCTTCAGTAAGAAATGTGACTATTTTATGTATTACCAGCAATATCTCATCATATGTATACATAGTAATTATTCCTATATATAACTTCGGAGTAGAGATCAGGAAAAATGTTTCCAAAAAGTTCTGGTGCAAAAATTCAAATTTTTGTAAGAGACAGTGGACTTAGGGCAATTACGTCTCTGGCCCATTTTTATTTAGATTTAAATCAAATTAGCTGTCCAATTCGGACCCTGATCAAATTTTAAGAAAATTGGTCAAAAATATAACTACCCACAGGATAGGTTATTGGGTGATAAATATGAGTTGTCTGAGGGTCCCAACAGTCGGATCTCTCTGCAATTCAATATTTATCATCCTGTGGATAGGAAATACTGTACATTTGTTTCAAGAACAAATAGACTGTTCTCCATCAGTCCCATAGAAGTAAATGCAATTGTGCATGCACATGCAGGATTAAACACCAATCAAATAGAGCACTTGGGGACCTCTTGTTCTCAGGATGACTGAAAGGTCCCATGTAAGACACTCTCCTGTTTCACGGTCCACTGGGACCCCCAGGAATTCTCGTGGAGCTCAGCCTGCGGGGGACCCCATTAGAGTAGCAGGACAGGTCATGCATGTCTGCGGAATCTTCGGTTCTGACTCCTTTGCGGGCGGATGCGGTTTCGGCATCCGTGCCCATGTGATCGCGTATCCATGCTGGGCCGCTTGAGCATCAGCATGCATGCTTGAGAGGAGGTTCGCAAAAGGTTACGCAGCCGAACGTATGCGCATCTTATTCGCTATGCCTGCCACTGACGGGGAATACACATGTACATAAACTCTAGTAGATTAGAGGGCAGGCATGGGTTAAGTGATCAATGACCAGCCAAGGCCACACAAGTGTCATGGATTAGGATAATCATATGGCCTATGAGCAATAGACACATGGCACTCTGTGGTTGGCTAGCAGGTGTTTAAGAGGTGATCTCCCTGGCTCGTCAGTGCCCACTGTTGTTTTGACAACCTGGGTGTATGTTGCTGTTCACATTCTTCCAGACTACCTGTGCATGACCTCTGACTTCCTCAATCCATCTCTAGAGACTGCCTGTGGGAAACTTCTATGCGGAACAGTTTGTCTCGTGTTGGACCTCGGATCGGACCCTGGAAATGTCTCGTCCCTAGGTACTACGTTACACGGACTATTTCTGTGCATATGAACTTTGGCCTGGTCTGGCTGTCCCTTGTGAGTTTTCCTGCACAAGTTATTATTTGGATTGATTACCTGCATATGATTTTTGGTCTGGACTGTATTGCCGTCATTTAATGAATCCACCATTGTTTAAACTCTGTCTGGCTGTTTGGGGTTCTGCACCATTACAGAACAGTGGGCCCCAACCTCCAGTTATCATGGATCGTATCCAGAAGCAATTAGTGGAATTGACCAGATGCAGCCAATCTCTGCTGAACATCTCTGCTGTAAATCTCAACAAGATGCATGCACAACTGGCAATAGTCGGGGACGAGCTTAAACTCCTCCTTCAGGGAGTTCAGGGTTTGCCCGACCCACCTCCAGCAGAATCCTGAGTGGAAACTGAAAGGATTATTCCCAGAATCTGTCCTGATACAGATAAGTGAACCTAACTCACAGCGGGGGGATGTGAAACAGTGCGTGGGTGAGATGTTATAACAATTCTTTACATAATTAGAGAAGACAAGATGGAGTCACATTTCTCTTCAATCCCCTCTTAGAACCAAATTTCTTAGATAACATGGTTCTTGCCCTTTTCCCTGTATACCACCAGATATTTTCGATATCCTTCAGGTCAGTTGCCTTCAGGATTAGGCAGCAGAGTCTCATAAAATGACATATTTGATACTCCTTTCATTATCAGTTTCTGTACACATGGTATGATACATGTTGCAACTAATGCTATTACTATAATAATTATCAGGATAATAATTCCCAATTGTACAAGTTCCTGTTTCCAGTTAGTGAACCAGACAAAATACTGATCCAAAGGGTTATCGATACCTGAGTTTCTTTTGAGCTTCATTGATAAATCCTCGAGTTTCTTTATTGCCAGTGTGACCTTACCATTAGGGCCGGTGTTGTTGGGTATGAACATGCAGCATGATGAGGGGTCTGTCAATACCTTACAGACACTACCTCTTTCTGCAAGTATCATATCGAGTACCATGCGGTTTTAAAATGTCATAATGGAATCTGCCTGTAACTGTTCTGCTACATCCTGTAACGCATCCATGGTGTAGTTTACAAACCTTTGTTGATTATAGTAAATATAGTTGATCCAGTCTACATTTTTGTTGATTGTTGTGAGGAATTATGGATTCAAATCCTGCTGCCACCTGACCTCTGGCCTTGAATTCATCAGGGACCCCTCTTGGGACCCTGATTGCATCAATATACATGTGTTGGTCGAAGCTACCATTTGGGAGGGCGCGACGGTTGCGTATATGTGTGTTGGTGTCTTTTTCATTTTCAGTGAAGATGTGTATGTTCATGATGGCTTTAGCAAGGGCACATTCACCTTTCCAGTAACCCTCTAGTCTAGATCTTATCTTTCCATCCCCACAGATCCAATATACATCTCCAATCGAGTATACTTGATTCTGTGTGAGGGAGGTATCTGCTTCACTGTAAGTTGCACAGTATCCTTCAGTGAAATTACCCAGGGATCTTCCTTGATCTCCCCCTCTGTGGCAGGTATAGTTACCAGGATAGATATGTACAGGGAGTGCAGAATTATTAGGCAAGTTGTATTTTTGAGGATTTATTTTATTATTGAACAACAACCATGTTCTCAATGAACCCAAAAAACTCATTAATATCAAAGCTGAATATTTTTGGAAGTAGTTTTTAGTTTGTTTTTAGTTTTAGCTATTTTAGGGGGATATCTGTGTGTGCAGGTGACTATTACTGTGCATAATTATTAGGCAACTTAACAAAAAACAAATATATACCCATTTCAATTATTTATTTTTACCAGTGAAACCAATATAACATCTCAACATTCACAAATATACATTTCTGACATTCAAAAACAAAACAAAAACAAATCAGTGACCAATATAGCCACCTTTCTTTGCAAGGACACTCAAAAGCCTGCCATCCATGGATTCTGTCAGTGTTTTGATCTGTTCACCATCAACATTGCGTGCAGCAGCAACCACAGCCTCCCAGACACTGTTCAGAGAGGTGTACTGTTTTCCCTCCTTGTAAATCTCACATTTGATGATGGACCACAGGTTCTCAATGGGGTTCAGATCAGGTGAACAAGGAGGCCATGTCATTAGATTTTCTTCTTTTATACCCTTTCTTGCCAGCCACGCTGTGGAGTACTTGGACGCGTGTGATGGAGCATTGTCCTGCATGAAAATCATGTTTTTCTTGAAGGATGCAGACTTCTTCCTGTACCACTGCTTGAAGAAGGTGTCTTCCAGAAACTGGCAGTAGGACTGGGAGTTGAGCTTGACTCCATCCTCAACCCGAAAAGGCCCCACAAGCTCATCTTTGATGATACCAGCCCAAACCAGTACTCCACCTCCACCTTGCTGGCGTCTGAGTCGGACTGGAGCTCTCTGCCCTTTACCAATCCAGCCACGGGCCCATCCATCTGGCCCATCAAGACTCACTCTCATTTCATCAGTCCATAAAACCTTAGAAAAATCAGTCTTGAGATATTTCTTGGCCCAGTCTTGACGTTTCAGCTTGTGTGTCTTGTTCAGTGGTGGTCGTCTTTCAGCCTTTCTTACCTTGGCCATGTCTCTGAGTATTGCACACCTTGTGCTTTTGGGCACTCCAGTGATGTTGCAGCTCCGAAATATGGCCAAACTGGTGGCAAGTGGCATCTTGGCAGCTGCACGCTTGACTTTTCTCAGTTCATGGGCAGTTATTTTGCGCCTTGGTTTTTCCACACGCTTCTTGCGACCCTGTTGACTATTTTGAATGAAACGCTTGATTGTTCGATGATCACGCTTCAGAAGCTTTTCAATTTTAAGAGTGCTGCATCCCTCTGCAAGATATCTCACTATTTTTGACTTTTCTGAGCCTGTCAAGTCCTTCTTTTGACCCATTTTGCCAAAGGAAAGGAAGTTGCCTAATAATTATGCACACCTAATATAGGGTGTTGATGTCATTAGACCACACCCCTTCTCATTACAGAGATGCACATCACCTAATATGCTTAATTGGTAGTAGGCTTTCGAGCCTATACAGCTTGAAGTAAGACAACATGCATAAAGAGGATGATGTGGTCAAAATACTCATTTGCCTAATAATTCTGCACTCCCTGTATACCTGCACCAGGGCGGGGAGTTTTTATGAGGAGTGGGTATTTTTGCTTCCATTCTTCACATGCAGACTGGTTACTAGATGAATTTGAGAATAATTGCAAAAAACATTCCTCAACACTAGAGGGCAATATTAAGGGCACAGTATCTAGGTGAGGCTTAGCGGTCCCACATATATAACAATTACTTTTATTTACTGAAGCTGCACTGTACTTCATCCATTCTAACCATAGGTTGGCATCAGAGAACCCAGTTTCTGCTGCAAGAGCCTCCTCATATGTTGGGTCAGATATTGCTCTCATATTGTTAAAAGTTAAGAGACGGGGTTTGAGGGGGTTTGTTTGTTTCTGAGGGTAGGTCCATTCTTATAGTGGTTGCCGCATCTCGTGGAAGGACTGCACTTCATTATGCTGCATAAACAGAAGGAGTAAGTTGCAACGTGAGTACTGGACGAATTGTACCAGAAGGTAGTGATTCCACCTTTCTGAGTTATAGCAACTTCAACTTTGTTGGCAGAGTCATTAGGATCGTCAGTAATCCCACAGTCCAAGTGGACCGTCTGTACCATCTTCCAGAATTGAGGGAGTGCATCCTGGTGGAGGTCAGAGCTGTCTGCTCCCGTTAGTACCTCACTTTGTCCTTTTTCGAGGTCAGGACTGTCTGTCCCCATTATTACCTCCTTTTGGGGTGCCTCCTTTACAAGTTTCACTCTCGTGGCGTGGATCCAAGTAGGTGCTACTTCCGTGAGTACTGCTGTGCGGGTCGCGGCTACCACTGTAGTCGGTAGTCCGTAGGTGAAGTCTCCTGCAAATTTTCCTTCTTTAATTTCTATATCAGCACGATATCTCCCATTTGAGATGGGTGAGTTGGTTCCTGTGGAAGACAAGGAGACTTACAAGCAACTTCTTTCCTCAATTTTACTTAGGGTTTTAAGTAATCTGACACTAACTGTTTAATGCCTGTAATATAGAAATTCTGTGCTAGCAGCATGTGTGTTGTTTGAATGCTGTTGTGTCCTACTCCATGAAAATGTGCAATGAACAGAGGGGAGCTGTGCTGTGGTATGCATGTTTTCCCCTCTTTGCAGATTAATCCTGTCCTAGGATTTTTCTGCAAGATTGGATAACACCAATCGACCATTTCATCGTCAGTAGCTGAGGACTGGAGATCCACAAGCATCTGAGTTAACTCAAGTGAAGGAGGTACTAATTTCACCATTTGCAATGTGGCCTCCGCGTCTGCCAGGGCATTGCCTTGGGACACATGATCTTCCCCACCAGTATGCGCCCTGCAGTGGACAATTGCAATCTGTGAGGGAAATCTTATGGCTTATAAAAGTTGTATGACAAGTTGTGAATGTGAGATGTGCTTACCATCAGCTGCAATGAATCCTCTCCTTTGCCAAATGACCCCGTGGTCCCAGACCACTTCATGTGCGTACCTGCTGTCACTGTAAATGGTGACTGGCTTGCCTTCATGTAGTATGCATGCTCTTGTGAGTGCAATTAATTCTGCTGCTTGTGCAGATTGGTATGTGATGGGTCTGGCTTCCAGGACAATATGTGTGTCATGTTGTATGGCGTGTATACAATCATGTGCCTCTGTCAAGTGATCCTCAGGTCCTGTAAGTCCTAATAGGGCATTCAAGATAGGTGCTGGACCTGAGGTGTGTGTTGCGTATCTGATTTGGAGGGAGGGATTGCTTAGGAGTAGAATCTCATATCCAGATAGTCATGTGCGGACATGTGCTGTGTGTGTATGCCTTTGAGAAGGCCTAATACATCATGTGTGGTGTACAGTATAGTCTCATGTCCCATTGTGAGTGGCGTTGCAAGCTCAACCATCATAGCATAGGCTGCAAGAGATCTCAGACAGGCCGCATTCCTTGGACGGATGCCAGAACCACCTTTGAGAAAAAGGCACAAGGACGTAACTTGCCTCCGTGATATTGTGTCAGCACACCCGTCATGGTTTTACAATTTTGTCGAGCATATATGTGGAATGTGAGTCTGTAGTCAGGGAGGCCCAAACCCGGACTTGTCATTAAAGAACATTTCAAATAGTCAAATGCATTAAACATTTCCTCAGACCACCTGATGAGATCTGGCATGTCTGCCAGAGTGGCTTGTCTCATTACATTGTCATAGTAGGAGCAATCAGGAATCCATTGTCTGCAGTAGTTTATCATACCAAGGAAAGATAACATTTCTTTCTTGGTGTGCGGGGTGACCAGGCCCGCAACAGACTGGACTCTTTCTGTGCTGATTCTCCTGTCTCCCTTTGTGAGAACAAAGCCCAAGTATTCAACTTGCTTTTTACACCATTGCATTTTCTTGCGTGACACCTTGTGTCCACATTCAGACAACCATTTCAACAAAGATAAACCATCTGTTACATTGGCCTCCTCTTACATACTACACAATAACAAATAATTCACGTATTGCAAGAGCACAGAAACCTGGGGCGGGTGCCATGGCTTTAAACTGGCTTGGAGGGCAATGCTGTACACTACAGGTGAATCAGCATATCCCTGGGGCATCCTGCACCAGGTGAGTTGACGACCCTCAAAGGAAAAAGCAAAAAGAGTCTGGTCTACTTGTCAACCGGGATAGAAAAGAAAGCCTTTTTCAAGTCTATCACGCTGAAACAGACAGCATCTGCAGTAAATGGCTGAGAGCAACTGAGAAATGTCTCGTCTGTCTCTGTTTACTCACGTGTTGGCTCCTGAACTTTTGTAACTATGTGTGGGGGTCTGTATCTTCCTGATCTCAAAGCATCCAGCTGCCTCCTTCTCATATAAATGTTTCTCAAAGTCTTGTATTTTGTCGGAGTTCCATGAGAAAACGCTTTGCTTTACAATCAACATGAGATTGGGAAGGAGAACTAGGCTGTTACTATTTGCAGCCTGCAGTCCCTTGCTGGGAGGGGGAAACTCACACTTAGATTTTCCTCTACCCACAGTAAGAAAATTCATCAAATGACAGTGATAATATTACAGTGAGATCTGTTCTTACACTTGCCACCAGAACAATAGCTCTCACACAAACAGATGTATCTTAACACTCTATGTATCTTATACTCTAAATATAGGTATGCGTCAAACCAAGGTAGGTCAGTCTCCCTGAGACTGTTCTCTTAAATGTACCCCTGGTACTAAAAAATCTCTGTCGACAGTTAGATAAAGTAAATAGATCTCCCGGCGATCCTATGGTGTGTCCCTGACACAAACCAACTTACGGAATAGATCTCCTTGAAATCCTATGGTGTGTCCCTGACAAAAAACTAATCTCCCTGAGATTTTTTCCGTGCGTGGCACTCCAAGTGCTGGCCTTATTCCTGAAAGTACTCCAAGTACTTATTATAAACTCCCAGAGTCTATTTTTAAGGCTTAACAATGTATCCCAGATACATAATAAAAACTCACGGGTTGAGATGTGGCCAGTGCCCTCGGACCGGGCAGTGGACAAAAGGGATGTCTCTCTTACCGGACACAAGGATGGCCTTCTCTATCCCAGACGGAGCCCCCAAACTGAAAGGATTTGGACCTTTCTGGACCTCTAGGACAACCTTGGTTTGAGACACTGACGTCAGGAGAGATGTTTCTCAGTTGCTAATAACAGACACACACACAGGCAATCACTGAGAAACACTCTAACTTTACTATGCAATAGCTTGGCCTTATATAGGCAGTAGAAAAGTTTGCATGTGCCGAATGACCATGAATGAGACAAGAACGTTTGTTCTAGTTCTAGGATATTCCCAGAATCTGTCCTGAGACAGATAAGTGAACCTAACTCACAGCGGGGGGATGTGAAACAGTGCGTGGGTGAGATGTTATAACAATTCTTTACATAATTAGAGAAGACAAGGTGGAGTCACATTTCTCTTCATAACCCAAGATACCGCTATCTGTTTTTTGTGGGGAAATAGGCAGGAGTTTCTCAACTTCCGTGATTCCTGCTATTTATATTTTGAATTACGTCCTGCATCTCCGGGGAATACCAAACAGAAAATCAGCATTGTTATGTCCCTATTGAGGAAGGATTGGGCCTTTAATCTCCCGGCGGGAGAACCCGCGTTTAGCTCAGTAGTGACCTTCTTTCATGCCATGAGTGTATTATATGATGATCCGGACCGCACTCGTACTGAAACTTAGCTGGAACATCTCCAACAAGGACGATGCCCAGCGGAGGAATTTGCTGCAAAGTTCCGTCGCTGGGCCACTTTTACCAACTGGGGGAATGCCGCTCTCCGGCACCGGTTCCGGTTGGGACTATCTGACCCTGTCAGAGACTTGTCGGGGACTTCCTCAATGAGAATGGATGTCATCTCAAATTTACTATTACACATGATGCTTCCACCATCCTCTTTTTAGATCTGTATCTACATCGGGATCCTGTTAAGCAACAGGTTGCAACGACTACTTACCGCAAGGATACTGCCGGTAATACTACTCTTATGGCCACATCATGCATCCCTCTCATGTGGAACATAATGTTCCTAAGGGAGAATATATACGAGCGAGACGTAATTGCTCCAGTGATTTTGTGTTTGAAAAGGAAATGGAGGAGATGGCCAAGATACTATCTAAGCGGAAATATCCACCCTGGACTTTAAATCGTGCCAAATCTTGTGATTCTTGTCTTTAAGTCCAGACAGGCTATAGTTTTTCCTCATGCTACACAATACGTAAACAAAAGACAAAATAGGAAAACCGCTGGGTCTATTTTTTTTGCAACCAATTTTAGTACCGAATTTTTGAGAATTTGCCGCATAGTCAATAAACATCTTCCAGTCCTGAGATATAAGGAGCAGTGGTTAGACGCTGTTGGTGATGGCGTCAGATGCATTGCTCGACGTGCCCCTACACTGGCACAGAAAATTAGTCCCAGCCTGTTTTCTGACCGTAATGATACAAAAAAAGCCATTTGGTTAAGACAACATGGTATTTACAGGTGCGGACATCGTGTCTGCACCTGTTGCAATTTTGTTAAACCAGGTTCCCTTATTTACTCCACAGCGACACATCGCAATTTTGAACTGAAACAATATATCAACTGTAATACCAGTTTTGTTGTTTATTGTATTACCTGCTCTATTTTCTGCCTTCAATATGTGGGTTGCACCACGAATAGCTTAAAGGTTAGAATCTGCAGACATCTATCGGACATTCCACATCCTGGGACAAGGAATGTTTTAGCCGTTAGTCTTCACTATGCAGTTGTCCACCAAGGCAACACTGCAGGCTTTCAGGTCCAGGCATTGGAAAGAGTTAATCCACCTGTCAGGGGTGGAGACCACAAGAGCAAGCTTCTGAACAGGGAAACTTACTGGATCTTTTGCATGGGCTCATGTGTCTCGCAAGGTCTGAATCGTAAACATGATTTGATTCTGCACTATTGATTCTTTTTATTATATCTGTATTTGTTTTGATGAGTTACATATATGTATTTTTTAAAGGTATGTCCCTACACTAATGTGGTATCTCCAACTTTTTAATGTGATGTCAATGGGGGTGTGTTCTGTTTGCCGATCCCAATTGTCTGTGATTAGTAACTTCAGCTATATAAGCCCTAGCTTTTGTGTTTGCAACTTGTCATGAGTAAGGATTGATATTAGCAGATCCGAAACGCGTAGACCGGGTTGCCATGTTGGATTTTAATATACACTGCTCAAAAAAATAAAGGGAACACTTAAACAACACAATGTAACTCCAAGTCAATCACACTTCTGTGAAATCAAACTGTCCACTTAGGAAGCAACACTGAGTGACAATCAATTTCACATGCTGTTGTGCAAATGGGATAGACAACAGGTGGAAATTATAGGCAATTAGCAAGACACCCAATAAAGGAGTGGTTCTGCAGGTGGTGACCACAGACTACTTCTCAGTTCCTATGCTTCCTGGCTGATGTTTTAGTCACTTTTGAATGCTGGCGGTGCTTTCAATCTAGTGGTAGCATGAGACGGAGTCTACAACCCACACAAGTGGCTCAGGTAGTGCAGCTTATCCAGGATGGCACATCAATGCGAGCTGTGGCAAGAAGGTTTGCTGTGTCTGTCAGCGTAGTGTCCAGAGCATAGAGGCGCTACCAGGAGACAGGCCAGTACATCAGGAGACGTGGAGGAGGCCGTAGGAGGGCAACAAGCCAGCAGCAGGACCGCTACCTCCGCCTTTGTGCAAGGAGGAACAGGAGGAGCACTGCCAGAGCCCTGCAAAATGACCTCCAGCAGGCCACAAATGTGCATGTGTCTGCTCAAACGGTCAGAAACAGACTCCATGAGGGTGATATGAGGGCCCGACGTCCACAGGTGGGGGTTGTGCTTACAGCCCAACACTGTGCAGGACGTTTGGCATTTGCCAGAGAACACCAAGATTGGCAAATTCGCCACTGGCGCCCTGTGCTCTTCACAGATGAAAGCAGGTTCACACTGAGCACATGTGACAGACATGACAGAGCCTGGAGACGCCGTGGAGAACGTTCTGCTGCCTGCAACATCCTCCAGCATGACCGGTTTGGCATTGAGTCATTAATGGTGTGGGGTGGCATTTCTTTGGAGGGCCGCACAGCCCTCCATGTGCTCGCCAAAGGTAGCCTGACTGCCATTAGGTACCAAGATGAGATCCTCAGACCCCTTGTGAGACCATATGCTGGTGCAGTTGGCCCTGGGTCCCTCCTAATGTAAGACAATGCTAGACCTCATGTGGCTGGAGTGTGTCAGAAGTTCCTGCAAGACGAAGGCATTGATGCTATGGACTGGCCCGCCCGTTCCCCAGACCTGAATCCAATTGAGCACATCTGGGACATGTCTCGCTCTATCCACCAACGTCACGTTGCACCACAGACTGTCCAGGAGTTGGCAGATGCTTTAGTCCAGGTCTGGGAGAAGATCCCTCAGGAGACCGTCCGCCACCTCATCAGGAGCATGCACAGGCATTGTAGGGAGGTCATACAGGCACGTGGGGGCCACACCCACTACTGAGCCTCATTTTGACTTGTTTTAAGGACATTACATCAAAGTTGGATCAGCCTGTAGTGTGTTTTTCCACTTTAATTTTGAGTGTGACTCCAAATCCAGACCTCCATTGTTTTAATTTTTGTGTGATTTTGTTGTCAGCACATTCAACTATGTAAAGAACAAAGTATTTCAGAAGAATATTTGATTAATTCAGATCTAGGATGTGTTATTTTTGTGTTCCCTTTATTTTTTTGAGCAGTGTATTTTTGGGATAAAGTACAACACTTTTATGGAAGCTGGACTCCCTTTGGTTTTCTTTCTACTTGTTATTATCTCAACCATCCCCACCATCACTAGATGTGGCAATCCAGCAGGCAATCGACGCTGATCGTCGAATTTGGGAACGTCATCTGGAGCAGGCTTCTCACCCAGCCTCATCCAGTCCATCTCCGAAACCCAGTAAACCGGCTGAGGAACTGGGGTCCTCTAGTCTTATCCCTACTGAGAGGACTTGTCTGCAAAACGAGGGCCTTTGCCTATATTGTGGAAGAGTTGGTCACCAGGTAAAGAGATGCCCATTACTCCTTCCGGGAAATGACAAAGCCTAGTAAGAATCAAGGAGAACCCACTAGGTGGTCTGCTGCCTCCTCTTAAAAGAAGTCGGCTTCACATACCCATTTCTATTGAATGGCAAGGGAAGGGCCATCCTTTTTCCGCCTTACTTGACTCGGGAGCTGCCGGAAATTTTATTGACTCTTCCCTGGTTCAACAGTTACAGATTCCAGTCGTTAATAGAGATGTCGCGAACATAAAATTTTCCATTCGCGAACGGCGAACGCGAATTTCCGCAAATGTTCGCAAACGGGCGAACCGGGCGAACAGCCATAGACTTCAATAGGCAGGCAAATTTTAAAACCCACAGGGACTCTTTCTGGCCACAATAGTGATGGAAAAGTTGTTTCAAGGGGACTAACACCTGGACTGTGGCATGCCGGAGGGGGATCCATGGCAAAACTCCCATTGAAAAATTACGTAGTTGACGCAGAGTCGGGTTTTAATCCATAGAGGGCATAAATCACCTAACATTCCTAAATTGTTTGGAATAACGTGCTTTAAAACATCAGGTATGATGTTGTATCGATCAGGTAGTGTAAGGGTTACGCCCGCTTCAAAGTGACAGACCAAACTCTGACAGACCAAACTCCCCGTTTAACGCACCGCAAACAACCGCAAACAGTCCATTTGCACAACCGCAAACTCCCCATTTGCTCAAGGTTGGATACCAAGCTAGCCATGTCCTGTTCCTTGTCCTCACTGACGTCATTGAAGGTCTCTTCCTCCACCCAGCCACGTACATCACCAAGGGTCCCCGAAAGGTGAAAACAAGCCCCCTGGGACGCCTGCTGTGGTTGGTCTTCCACCTCCTCAAAGCCACCTTCCTCCTCTGACTCCTCTTCTTCAGACTCCTCTCTCTGCGTTGCCGCAGGTCCAGCAATCGACGACGACAAGGCTGCTTGTGGTGGTGATGGTGACGACAACTCTTCCTCTTCATGCTCATCTACGGCCTGATCCAGCACTCTTCGCAGGGCACGCTCCAGAAAAATGCATATGGGATGAGGTCGATGATGTTGCCTTGGGTTTGACTGACCAGGTTTGTCACCTCCGCAAAAGGACGCATGAGCCTACAGCCATTGTGCATGAGCGTTCAGTAACGCGGCGAAAAAATACCCAGCTCCGCAGAGGCTGTCCTCTTTATTTTTAATTAAAAAAATCTGTTCTTACCAGTTTAATCTCTGTTTTGTCCCCTATCAGGGGCCAGTGTATGGAATAGATTTTAGGAACCGGGAGATGGAAAAAGATGCTTGGTTGGTCCTCTTACTTCCAATTTGGGGCACTGCACGTGCGCCGTGCAATGTACTGTGCCACCCTATATGAGTGGTGTGTTAAGTAGTACTATTCTTATCAGTTTAATCCCTGTTACATCCCCTATTAGGGGACGTGTATGGAATAGAGTTTAGACAACCGCAAAGAGTTGTAAATAGTTGACACACTCATGACATAAATTTTATTCCTCTATGCGTCAATCTTGGTGTAGTGATGACTGTGCTTGTGCGCACGTTTGGGAGATTGTAGGCGATGGCGGTTTTTCAAAGCCTATGGTCATACTGAGGTAGTTCAGTGACAGTTAAGTGACCCAGAAAACAATGATTCTGCAGTGTGGGCCCATTGTTGGCCTAGTAGGCTTTAATAATCACCTTAGATGATCACAAAGAAAATTTATGTTTTTTCTATGCAAAATTATCCAGCCGATCGCTTTTGGTCTGTTCACAATGAAGCAACGACCTTATCATCTGGAGTGTGCCAACATTGCCATTGCCAACACACTCATAGACGTGATCGCTTCATTGTGATACGCAAGCCCCTTCACCACAACAAGGTAACGATCATGAAGGGGAATTGACACATGTATGTGCCTTTTTTTTTTGTTTTGTTTTTGCAGTCACAGTGCAGCACCAGAGGCCAGAAAAATTAGGCATGTACACATGCCTGAAAAATTAGGTATTGTTGCAGCCGCTGCTGTAGCAGCTGCCAGAAAAATTGATGTTTTCCAGGCAGAAAGTGCACTAAAACATTGTGGCTTGAACCCTAGTTGGTGGCGGAGAAGTCACGCAAGTCATCCGGCATGCAAAGATTAAATACAGCAGCGTGTGGCCTTTTTTAGTCAAATGCATCCCCAACTGTCAGTCCCTTCGGGATCCATGCCTCATTCATCTTAATAAAGGTGAGGTAATCTAGACTTTTTTGACCTAGGCGACTTCTCTTCTCAGTGACAATACATCCTGCTGCGCTGAAGGTCCTTTCTGACAGGACACT